>NC_065906.1:6250000-6875000 GCF_905147045.1 Nymphalis io | reverse complement strand
CGCATAACAGACGGACAACTATTCGATACTCAACTCAACTCTCGCAGGCCCTGTCATATGTTTCATTTGAAATCATCACGCAAATGCAAACAACAATGCAATTTTCAATTAAATCGAAAGCATGTATCAACAATACTACTAACAAAAACAAGCGTTAATTGTTAAATATAAAATGTATAGATGGGAGCCTTTATTAAATGAGATTGTGATATACATGAGCTATGTAATTTAATAAAAAAATTCGACTTCCAAGACACGGGTATTAGATACAGATATGTCGCCTAGTTTGGAAGTCTATAGAGCAATACTTATTATATAAAATCTAATTAGCCTAGTTCCAAATATCATGTAATTGTATATAGTATTTATAATAAAATATTTATTATAAAAAATAAAAAAAATAATAATACTATAAACCTCTTAATAGCGATGGCCGTTTCTCAGCCAATCCGGGTACTTCCAGAACAAAAACGTCACCTCTAAGTTCAATTTGAACGCCTGCCATATTAAATTTCTAAAAAAAAATAAAACTCATTAATATATATGTAATACATAGTATGGAGGCATACTAGAAACAGACTCAACCAAAATAATAGAAATATACCACAAGACTATGGTTTTTTTATAAGATAAAAGAATATATTATATAAATAATTATAATGCAAAGACAAAAGAATATGCAGCATGTTTCTCACAGCCCTATTCTTAAGTATAATCTTTTATTAAAAGAAATTAAAAAAAAAATCAAACCCTATTCAATTGCAATTCAAATTGAATCATTAATTAAACACAATTAACTTCCGGCTTCTAAATCTCTGATCAAAGTCAGAGTAATTGATTTAGCTTTAATTTAAACACTATCCGCCGTCGATTGCGTCATCGACAACCGACAAAAAATTATGATGAATGGTTTAAAATTAGTCAAATCTAACTTTGAACATTATTTCCGAAACTGCAGGAATGTCTTTAATAAATTTCATATACACCCACCTTTACTATTTTCCAATAAAGAAAAGGAATAATACATATAACATAATCTATGTGATTTCCTAATAACTCTGTCAACTTATGCTCTACTAAAAGTTCTTGTTAATATTTTATAAAAAAAAAAAAACTATAAAATACTAAGTTATTAAAATATGTATGTGTGATATGTTATGTGGTAATAGTGTTTTTATATCCATCTATTTTTTTTTATTTCGACAACATGGTTGACGTTCAACATGCCAGTCTTTTACGAATGTCATGTCAATTCAAGGTCAAAGTTGTTATTTATTACTCCTGCCATTGGAATCAAGTTTTTTTTTTTCGGTTTGTGTAGTACTGTTGGCGTTACTGGCCTCTACAGCGTCACCGGGCGGGATAGGCGAGTTGAACTCAGCCGGATGTTGGGAGCCACACAGGGCTCAAGAGAGACGGACGTTCTAAGGGTGCCTCCTGCGAGGCCGGACCTCGGCTTGGGACTCCGTTGAAATCGGGAGGGTGGAATCAAGTTATTAATTCGTTCTGATTATGATGATGTCCTTCAAAAAGATTTCGGCTAAGAGTTCCAAGCTAATTGCACAGGATCGTATACAAGCGCACTTTCATAATCCGGTGGGACAGTTATCCGACACGACGGGAAAGACCCAACCCGACCAACGGCTTCACGTGCATTCCAAGGTATGTCACTGCCAATTCCCACACTCCGAGCTGTAATTGAGAATTTCTCGACAGGAAAACCCAATAATGTTCTGTTGGTTCGACCCAGAATTTGACCCAGGACCTAGAGCAACGAGGCAGTCAATTCAAATATGTTTATCATAGGAACCTAACTTACCCTTAAATTAATCCTGGAAATAATTTCCTCCCACCACAGCAAATAATGAAAGTAAATCATATAGTTGTTTTTTGTTGGTCCTTCATCAAATATTGCTCTGAAAAAGATAAGCTGTATTGTGTTAATATATAGATAAGTATATCAGCGAGGATATGTATTACTGCTAAGCAAAGGTCTCCTCTCCTCATGAGAAATTCATAAACATGTAAAGTAAAATAAAAATAATAATGAAAACTAATATGGATAATTAAGTTTTACTTATTAATGGCATTATGGACCTTCTCAATTTATGTATAATGATGGTAAATGTGTCTACATCCTTGCTCATATCTACGCAATTATAGGTCCTTATAATTCTATTTATAGGTGAGCAATGTCCTAGGTTCGATTTTGAAGCTTTAGTTTTAAACAAGTTACGCCTGTTTAAACGTAAAATACATTATAGAAAAACATAATTAAATATCCACAAACATTAATGTTTATCTTATTAACCACACACTTTAATGTTTAAAAAAAATCATGGTACCTGGTAGATATTAATAGTTTTCTCAATTTCTGTAGAGTTTCAGGACTCTCTTTCAAGCCCTCCAATGCCTTCTCCTCGAGCCCACGGGGAAGTAAAATTTTCAATAATTTTGGAATTTTGTATTTAAGTTGATAAGGCCTATTAATAAACGATTATTTTGAATCAATATATGTTTTAAAATAATTACAGTACAGTAACAGCCTGTTAATGTCCCACTGCTGGGTTAAGGCCTCCTCTCCCTTTTGAGGAGAAGGTTTGGAGCTTATTCCACCACGCTGCTCCAATGCGGGTTGGTAGAATACACATGTGGCATAATTTCAATGAAATTAGACACATGCAGGTTTCCTCACGATGTTTTCCTTCACCGTCAAGCACGAGATGAATTATAAACACAAATACAAATTTTGTGTTTAAAATAATTAAATAATATTAATGATTTCTTTAGTGTCTAGCTTGTTATATTAAGCACACTTTAAACAAAACTAACAAATCACAATGCAATAGTTCAAAATAAAAAAAAAGAGATAATTGAAGGAACAATAATACAATTTATCCTTTGCATTTAGATTATTTTACTAATAGGGTATTTTGTTATCGTGGGACTCAAAAAAATATATACATACACATGAGTAGTTGACTCAATGAAATGCTCAGCTTTCTCCCAATTTGAAGAAGTGTAAGGACTTTTATTACTTCCTAATAATAAAAACTCCTCTTGAACCAAGACTACCTGTGAATGAAAATATCATAAATATTAGCTTCGACAAAGTGAAATTCGCTAATTAGCTAAGTATAATTAATTAATTTATTTATTATTATTAGTAATTATTAAGTCTTATTGGTTTAAGTGATTTATAGCATAATTAGTTATTCACTTAATTGTTAAGTGAATAATTTACAAAGATTGAAATTGAATTGAAATTTTTAATGTATTGAGTATACTTACCATTTCACGTATAAATATTATGTTCTTCTCATCACTTCTTCTATGAAAAGTAAACATTATAGGCATCTCATACTGCCCAATATCCATTGCTTGAAAATGGACACTAATATCTTCGTCTATTGACGATTCTGTGAAAATAATATATACACAAATAAAATTATATAAATAAATAGTACAATACTGACATGCTGATAATAGGTAATATGGTCATACATATACAGATGAAATATATAAAATACAATTACTCTTCTGTAAGCAAATACAAGACACACATAGAAAGATTTCATTCTACTATTCAACAAAGAATGTTTTAATTGAATCAAATCAAAATATTTTTAATCAACAAGACTATTAAAAGTATTTATGAATCATCAAGTGCTACCACTGGTACGGAATGTTAAATATTTTTTCATATATATATATATATATATATATATATATATATATATATATATATATATATATATATATATATATATATATATATATATATATTTTAAATTATTATAAATTATTTTAAGATCCAAGTGATCTTATTTTTTTTATTGAACCTTCACACAGACTGATATAAAACTGAACAAGCTATGTTTGACACTGTGACAGGTTTGTTTTTTTTTTATAGAAGTGAATTATTTATACAAACTATGAGTGCCTTCATAATATCTTATTTTATTATATATATCAATATCAATCATGTTCTGTATATCTGATCTGATGTTATCGGTTCTCTGCATGAGCATTAGAGTAACACAAAAGAAATAAAAAAAGTGCAAATTTCAAATAAGTTTTTATAGCAAAATACAAACAACAACAAATAACCTCAGTGGAAGTTAAATACAAATAACCTAAACAATGGAACTAATGAGTGATATCAAC
This sequence comes from Nymphalis io, assembly GCF_905147045.1. Lineage (NCBI taxonomy): Eukaryota > Metazoa > Arthropoda > Insecta > Lepidoptera > Nymphalidae > Nymphalis > Nymphalis io. Next base: position 6,870,833 of record NC_065906.1, on the reverse strand, counting down.
TATTGATGAAGAGAGAGAGTGAAGATTATCTAATCTATTACATATATAAAAAATTGTGATATATTCACGTTTAAACTTGTTGAATTATGTATATGATTAATTACAGTGGACAAAGTACTCAAAACGTATCTTACTTTTATCATAAAAGTCATGTTATGGAAGCATGAGTAGTTTTTTTTCGTAATTTTATTGATTATTGAAGTATAAATACTACAGTTTAATAACATATTCATAAAAATTTGCCATACAATTAATTCAATTCAAATTGTTATATTATGCATATTTTTTTGAAGATGAATCATTCTTTGTCAATCACATGACATCACTGCCATCATAAAATTTAAAGTATTAGTTATTTGGTTATCTATATTTCTAAAACTGTTCGGCCTGATTTACTAACGCACAGCGAAAGTTAGTCTAGAAAACTGAATTTTGAAACTTATTTTATTTTATAACATAAGCATCTCTTAATAAATAATTTTTAGAAATTTCAACTTTAGAAAAGAAATCAAAAATGTATGAATTTTAATTTTAAGAAGTGGAGATGGGTAACTAGTTAATAAAAAACATCTATTACCTACTACACAAGTGTATCAATTAGTAAACGAAACAATAGGTAAAAAAAATTAAAGAGCTATGCATGTTTATCACAAGAAAAGATATAAATATACTTACTTTTCATCAAAATATTAGGATCTTTTCCAAAAATATAGGGGTGTTTGGACATTACAAATTGGGATTGCGGGTGAGCTAGTTGTACACCTATCACCAGTAAATCTTCATTCTTCATATCATTTTTAATACTGAATGAAAATTTTACTTGTTCATTGGGCCTAACCTGTAAAAAGAAAATTATTTAATAAAAGAGTTAACATAAATAACAGAAAAGTAATTAGGATAATGAATACCAAATATTTAGTCAAAAATTTATAGTATATTTAATTGGATAAAATTTCACTTAAAAACATTTAAATAATATATCTACAAGTCTGTACATAAAAATGGTACATTAACTTCTTATACACTAGAACAATTTAAGCACATGAAAATTCACTGGTGCTTGCCGGGTTTGAACCCAAGATCATCGGTTCAGATTCACGCATTCTAACCACTAAACCATCTCGACTTATGTTGTTTCTATGTATGTAACAGATAAATCAAAGAAGATTTTTTTTAGCTGATCTTTAACTGCCAGAATACCACTCTTCAATTTAGAAATTTAATCTTCTCCATTTTTCCTGATATGAGATCATATGACTTGTTCAGAAAGGACAGAAATTCATATATATATATATATATATTTAAGTATTCTTTGCATAGATTCTGATTTCTTCTAATTATTAATTTTTCAGATCTATCGGACATAATTACTGTGACTAAATCTGGATCTAAACACTTAAGATTGTAAACTCGGAGAGTACATTTACATTAAATTCATGAAATGAGTATTAATCCCTCTTATGTATTTACAAGAGAAAAACAGATCAGTCTGAATTATAAAGACATTTGTGAGGTGAATTTTTAAAAATCTACGAGAATTCAGAGAGGTATTCGAGCTATTTGAGGCCAGTCGTTTTTGAAGTCTGTTCCTAATAGAAACACTTAATAATTTAATCATTAAAAGACTAATAAAATTGTACATATTACTAGTCTATAAATAAATGGATTGTTTGTTTCCATCATTAAATTGTTTTATAAGCAAGTAAGCAACTATATAATTTATAGATAAGAAATTGAAAGTATTGCTAATTATCTTGTCTATTGTACTATCTTAGATCATTATATTATGGACGTAAATGATCATACTTATTAATAAAACAATAATATAATAAAAAAAAAAAAAAATACTTACATAAACTCTGATTTTGTGGTTATCACTGTTTTGTATTGTTAAGCCAGTAGTTGTTTCTGACATATATTCAGCACTACATAAAATGATTACCCCATCTCGATTCTTGCTGAAATACCGTCTAAGCAAAAAAATATAGAATCAAAACATGTAATTATGAGTTATATTTTATTTTTAAATTATGGTAGATAGATATTAACTTCTATTATATCATTTAAATTAATTAAATAGTTCATACTCCAATAGAATTAGTGTATGCATAAAAGCAGTACTAACTGTGCTTAATTTTTTTTATAACTAAGATTTTTTTCATCGATAAAATATTGAATAAATAAATGAAGAAATACTTCCAAGACCTTTTCTTATCTTATCTTTTACTTCTTAAGAAATACTATATATATTTAAATATTTATTTATTGAGACTTAAACTAACATTTGTATTTAATATAAGTAAAATATATGACTTACTTATTATTTTTATAGTTTAGTAGTATTAAATTGCATAAATGTTTGGGTGTATCATTGTGATGAACAAGCGCATTTTCATCATAATGTTCATCAACTGTGCCACACACTTGACAAAACATTTTGTTTATCACTGCAAAATAAATTTCATTTTTGAAGTAGGTATTCAACATTTAAATATATGAAATATAGAAAAATAACATTTCGTTAGATGTAGACGTCATTTTGACTTGTCAGTTTTTAAAATATGAAACACAAAGAATACTATTATGAACACATCAAATTTGACTACCTTGAGTTAGAACTGCCGCGTTTGAAGTAAAATAATTGTTTTACGTGCAACTAAATGGGTTTAGTTGAAAAACTTCTAGCAATGTGCAAGCTAACTATAACTACTTGAAACAAAAACTAACATACTGTAGGAATTCCCCGACCACAAGTTATTTTATTTTAGTAATTTCACACAGATTAAAAAAAATCTCTTTTTTTAATAATGTCAATAATAAAATCCTTCTTTCGTAGACAGAGAAACTAATAGACGCAATGACGATTTCCTTTTCACTTACACAAGAAAGAGAACGAAAATTACGTTACAAATGCTTTAGACAGAGATAGAATTATCAAATCTTTTGTCTCTTATCGCGTAACCAGTTTTGGTGTTTGTTTCGCTACTACTACTTAAGTAGCGAAACAAACTTGACAGTTGGTGCGCTCATTGTGTTTTTTGTTCAATTTTCGCTTACTTTTATGTTAGAAAACAATTCTAATCCAGTGAAAAGGCCGAGAAACAATCCTTATATCATATCGAAGGTTATAAAATGGTGCATTGTCGTATTATTTCATGTTAAAGTGATAGCAAGAGGAAAATTGCCGGCGTGTGTTTTTACTATGATTTCTTCTTTGACTTCTTCTGGGTATTAACCCGGCCAGAGGCCCAAGCGTTTTCATGACTTGTTTACGAATACCCAGCCAGAGGTCCAAGCGTTTACATGACGTCATTTACTCACCAATCTGAAAGTAGGTTGAATAAGTATTCGGCTTCCACTCGTCGCACCACAGTACAACGTGTTCGCAGCAGCTTAAATTTTTTTGCCATTCGTGTCGGCAATCAACTCCAACTTGAAGCGACGGTGTTATAGCACGCACAAAATCTTGTAGGAGTCGCGCATATCAGAAGCTCATTTGCCAGTGATTTGAAAATGGATGGAATTTTACTATTTATTGTCAGCTGTCACTCGCCTTGTTAGACACGGTTTAATACTCGAAATAAAAACGTCCCAATATGGAACATATTTCAGTCTTCAATTTGTGCTCGCTAGTATCAAATCTGCTCTTTTTACATGTTAAATATCAATTGTTGCTTGCTAATGTGACAATTTTTTTGTAATACATTCTAGAAAAGAACTCTACCCTTACACTTCGCCATCAACTTTTACCATTGACTTTTTTTATAAGAGTAGACTATTGTTGGCATTTAATACGCACGTCAACAACATAAATTTTAAATGAGATTAGGAATTTTTGTCTTGACTGTTGCTTTAATCAATGAAATAATTATATTGGTAGGTTAATGTCAACATCAATGCAACCATTTTGATATCATCAATCATCATTGGGTATTTCCTTAGTATCGTCAAAATTTACTTTTTGTAATACCCTACTACACATGTTTGCCCGATATTCGTCTCACGAATTTGTCATGCGGTATTTTTGAGTGATTCCTACTCTTTGCAATTTATTATATACTACAATATGTAGGACGTAGATTATTATATTTCGATGACTTGTGACAGGGATATTATTATTACCTTAAGGATTATTTTTGAAAAGCTTAAATTGAAATAAAAAAGACCGCACTTGGTAGAAAGAGTAGTAACAGAAATTACAACATGTGTATGTATATATGATGGTATTCGTAAAATATCCACATACAAACTTAATATTAATTTTTTTACACGTTTTAATACTTAAATGATTTAAAAACTTGCAACACAGTTCTGATTATCACATTTTATAATATTATGTAAATATTTTTCTTCAGATGATACTGAAGAGAAATACGCAGACAAACATATACGAAGGCATACCGGATCATCATCAAACCGGTGAAAAGGGTTTAGTATTAAGTAAAATTTATGTTTTTAACACGATTTTTCAAAAATTTAGAACGTTAACAATTATAAAACCTTTTTTTTAAATAATATTTGTAAGTTTTCTAAAAAACAAATCTTTTTAGAAAACTTGTTCTGTTGTTTGTATCTATTCTAACCTCAGTTACTTCTTTAGAGACTTTGGTCTTTATAAGAAACAAGATTGATTTCGAATAATATTATAATTCTATCTGTAAATGTCAGTTAAAATATCTTTAACACTCCTGAATAGTCTTTTTAATTTTAAAGTATGTCTGTAGCTGTAGAATTAAATTAATTAATTAAATATTAATATTAATAATTAGAATTAAATTAATCTTAAATTATAATGCAACAGATTTCTGTTTTTTTTTTAAATATAATATTTACGCGCTTTATTTTGATTATTAATATAAAGACATACGACAACTAGTAAAATAATGTTATGTAATTTGTTTTTATATTTACCTTATTGAATTGGGTTGGCTTATTTAAATAAAATAAAAATAACTGTCTATTAGTTTATTAGTATTTAGTATAACTGGAGATCATTTCAATCAAATAATTATAAGTTTAAGCGACAAAAAATGCAGATTTCTCAATTAAGTCGTCATTTTGGGAATGGAGAGGGTATCGATAGAGACGATTTGAAAGTATCAAATGCGAAAGAGGATCTACAGTATAGCGAAGGCCGGTGCACACGTGTAGGGCACTGTTGCAGTAGTATCCGCGGGCACACTTCTGTCCGTAGATATCGTATTCCATTTTCTCAGTGCACGATTCTCCAGGGCCCTGTATAACAAACATAATTCCCCTATAATAGCTTGTTTTATCACAGTCGACCACAGCTACGATAACAGCATTTAATAATATAACACAATCTGCGTCCAGTTCATAACTTTTACTTTTATACTAACAATAAGTAAGAGCTAAAAAGATATATACCCGATAGCAGTCCAAACGATTTCCGCATTTATCGTTTAAATAAGTGCCCATGTGACATTTTTTGAACCGCTTGTTTCCCTTTACAATATCACATTCTTCTTGAGGAAGCAACCAGCTATGGGAATTTTCGCAGACGGGGCACTCAACAATTCTGTCAAAGAAAACGCTTTGTGTTATATATTTGTGCACAAATTGACAAACTCTTTCGTAGTCATATATATGATATATACTTATATATATTAAGAATAAATTATTCATAATTAACAAGCTTTAAGCTATTGATCAATGAATATCAATGCAAAATAAAAAATATGCAAATAAAATTACTGTACCATATAACATTGTACAACATCGATTGACACAGAATTACCCTTCCATGTCGGCATGTGCTTCGTCTCTTTCTATAAGGTTTCTGGATTCGTATCCTCTATAATGAGCCAGGCATGTGCCAGCTAAGAGGAGGATAAGGACTGCGGAATGCATTTTAGAGTTCTGAAATCGTTAACAATTGTATTAAATAAGGACAATATGAAGAATATTTACACTTTCATAATATGGCGTTACCTATGTCAAATCATCGCAACATATTATGATCAAAAATTGGCATTTTTAAAGGAAATAAAAAGAAATATCAGGTAAGAAGTAACATTTTTATTATGAGTTTTCACATTGTCATAACCGCATTTAAATGACCGCAATGAAATGCTTTTACCGCCCCGCAATGATACCAAATTATATTTTACTTTTTACTAGGTCTACTAGATACCTAGCTGCTGTAAACGTCTTTAATTATAAGGCAGTCTGTTAAAGATTTATACCAAATAATGTTCTAAGCACCTAACTAATATATATATATATATATATATATATATATATATATATATATATATATATATATATATATATTAGTTGTATTTGGTACATAAGTAGTTTTAATTACATATTATTTAATAATTAATTATTATCATCATTGTGTTTTTGTTTTTCTGTCATAGTCATATTGTTTACTCTCAATCATTATTTCGTATAGTTTAAAAAAGAAAAATTTGTATTGTTTTATTTTCGGAGGATGTTGTGTTCTTATAAACAAAGAGATATTAAATAATAATAATAATGTTGTGACGTTGACTTTGTCAATGATTTCAGAAATATTACATCATTTAAAATGTTAAAATGTCTAGAATTATAAATATATTATCAGTCAACATATTTTGGATAATTCACATTGGAATCATCTTTATTCTAAGAAATTATGAATGAAACTCGTGGGAGTGTATGATTGTATCCAATGATATAAATAAATACTTTAGTGTGTGTTAATTCCTTTAAAATAACGTACAAGTAAGCGCACAAAGCCAAATCACCAAAGATTTGTGAAAGATTAAAAGCAATGGAAATAATTCAGTGAGATATCTTCTCGAGTTACTAGGATTTTTCTCAGAGCATTTATTCATATGACGTGGGTATGTCTGACGATCATGCTGTTTTGTTTGCGAACATGTTGTTTTTAATTTTGAACTGCCGATGCATGTATGGTTTTCAACACGTAGGTATTTGTCTATTTTCATGGGTATGACGAACACTTTTTTAGAGACAAAACAAGGGCAGGGTTTATTTTTAATAAATTTCTGCTTTGAATCAACACGCGTATTTTTATCACATGCATATGAAATATTTTAGTAAGACGAAATTAAATACACTAATTGATAATGGTAAATCTCAAATGTAAATAAAACATTTATTATATGAATAATTTTCAAATTTGTAGTATTTATATTTATTATAAATATATAAAATAAATAGTAAAATTTATATTCCAAAATTTAAGAGACGTATACAAATAAAAAATGCGCTCCTCACGAGTCACTGACACTTTGTTTAAAATTATATCGAATTCTGAAAATTAGCAAGGACATCAGCAACGATAATATTTATCAATTCACTGAAACATGCTGCGTATGCTTAGATAGTGTTTGCGTTTGTAAGAAATAAAGAGCTTTGGAATCGAAAATATTTTAATACATTGGCAAAGCAGTAACTGCGATGCAAGTGCTTGCGCAAGCGCCGCCCGCCCAGCAGCCCGCGCCCGCCCGTGAAATGCGCATTCGTGAAACACAACTCAAGTAATAAGGGTGTTCAACTTCTTTGTTCAGTGTTTAATGTTTATAAACTTGTAATATTTGACAAAAAAAAAAAACTGTCTTGAAAGTAATATATTTTACAGACGTGTTTAACCGAATACATAAAAAATGGGAATGATTTCGCGAGTGCGCGGACGTCTTCGAAGTGATTCTTTCTCGAAGTTTCATACAATTAAATCTGAGGACAAAATTGCAAATATCGGTAAATGAAATGATATATTTTGTTTCTTTTTTATTAAGTTAATTATTGTTAGTGTTATAAATATTTAAGAATAACAAAAAATAAATAAAGTAAATATTTATGTTTAAAGTCTGATGCTATTTGTTGTCTGACATTTTTAAATAATAATATTACACGTGTGATGATATTACATATGTGAATTTATATAGTAACTACAATATTATAGTGCTATCAGATGCTATATAAAGATGTGTTGACATCGTTGTTCAACGTATGCGTACAATTTTATTAATGTCATATGGTGTGACTTTTATTTTCACTATTGTTCTACAAATAAAATAAGTACTCTACTTTCGTACTTATTATATTATTCGTATTGATATACCGTATATATATATAAGATAATTAATTTGAAATTAGGGTTAGTAATTAATTATTTTTTAAAAATTATATATTGTAAATGTTATGTTATTTTATTTTCAGTGTGGTTGATATCGTTAGTATTTTTACTCCCATATTGGGCCCCCCGAGGGCTGCTGGTCGCTCTAGGCGGCGCATGGTTAATGGCAGCTTATACTTGTCTAATGCTGCCACTGCTTATCTCTGCTAACTACCGTTATCCTGCTAGATGGTACCCTGCCGTCGCAAAAGTTGTAAGAAGTAAGTAGAAATTCTATAAATCTTTCAAGTGATCTTTTATAAGTGCTACGATAATAATTAAAACACAAAATAAATTGATAACTATAATTGCGTTGATCAAAAAACATCTTAAAAAATATATGTAAAAGCTAGTTAATAGAGAGATTTATTTTTTAGATATGATAAAAATCTATTTTATTATTTAGGTACGTTTACTTATACGTATGTGTATATAATATAAAAGTCATTAGACTTTGAAACACTTCAATTCATATCCGATTTGGCATTACATTAGTGTAGTGTTTGCCATCCATCGTAATTGATTTCTGACATTTCAGTTTAATCAACAAACGTCAAAATCTATAAATAATTATTTAAATTAGACGTTTGATCTCACAACACACGAATTAGCTAAAGCTTATCGCAGAAAGTAGATTTGAAACTCAATTATGTTTTATGTTTCAAGGATTTTCAATGCGTTGTTTAAGATTAGCTATTCGTGTATACAAGTACGTCAGCTTGTTTTGTAAACAAGGGGTGCGCCATTCTTTCTAAGTTATCGATCCATCTGCGTTGTTTATAAATGAAGATAAAAATAACCTTAATAAATAACGAAATATATTATTATCAACATATTATGGCAAGACTTCATACAAAATTTATTGTATACAGTTGTGTATATTTGTTCGTGTTCTTCAGAGCAAGCCTTTATTGTATGTATATACTAAACAACAAGGCAGTTCTTAGTTATCACTTACAAATAATTTATTACCTTCTGTACAACACATTTATAGCGATAGCAATTTGTAACAACGGCTAGCAATTTGCAACAATATTACATTTGAAACTAATGCAAAACTATAAAAGCGCGTAAGAAAAAGTTTTTTATTCAATATATCAATATATCTATTATAAATGTAAATTCGTTAAAATTTTTCGCTTTCTGATAAAGGCTAGACACACACACAGTCCTACTACTTAAAAAGTTCCACGAAGAATATACAGTTGTAATCGGATTTTTTAATAATACCTATAATTATAATGCTTATATTATAAAATGCATATTTATATAGAAATAAATTTTCAACATTCTTGAATCTCCGATACCAATTTGAATTAAAAATAAACAAATCAAAGTTATTTTATTTTAAGAATCGGGGTCACGTCCATTTTTGATATTGAAAAATTTGCGAGGAAAATCTTAAATACTTTTTGCTTACTTGTGATCGAGATAAATGTTTTACGAACTGAAATATTCAACGTCATGAGTCATGGGTTTATTTTATATTTTTAAATTGTGTTTATCCTAATTGATTCTAATATATTTGTACAAGTAGGAATTTGAAATTTCTCACGATATGCATCTTGAGAATTACAAAAAGAGTAAGAACAAGAGATATGTATTTAAAATGTATAATATATATTGGAATCTACAATAATAACGATGGTGACGATGATCAAATCAAATTATTCTTTAATCAAGTTGGCATATAAAAGTCAATGGCCAAGTTACAGTATTGATTCGATTTAATGGAAAGCTATCAAATGAATAATATATTATTATTATTCCAGGTTTTATTATACATTAACTGTTTAAAGTTTATAAAGTGAAAGTAAAAAATAATAATCTATACAGACATTATACACAAATTATTGAAATAAACACTGTCCAAAACATTAATATATTTAGAATTGATTGAATTATTAAAACAGAGACTTGTTAAAAACTTTTAAAACTACAAATAAAAAAAAAGTTATTAATTAAGGATCTGAGTAATTTTGAAATTTATTCTAACCAGTAAAATTAACAAAACAATAATATAGTTTATAAAATGCATCTTAACACCATGATATTATATGTAGTTATGGAGGAGAGTCGGGTCATTGTCGAGAAGCTGAATGGAGCAACGGAAGCTGGCCCCGAGCCAGCGCATTTGCGTCACCGTCAGTCCAAATTATTAATGCCTAAAAGAATATTTATTAACTTTTAATAAACATTCTTTTAAGCTGTCATGTTTGATATTCACCAAATATCAAAAATCCCTTCCTTAGCTGCAAGCTTCAAGTGTATCATATAATTCATAATAATCTGCCTTACTGAATTTCGACCACAGCGGCCAATCTCAAATTCTATCTGACTGCGCAGAAGGCATTGTAACGTAGAGGTATATGTGCAAGAACAGTTACAATCTCTATTCCTTCACTTTCATATTCCAATAGCAGTAAAATTTGATGCGAAAAGAGATCAGGTGCAAAGCCAACAGCTTTACTTTCTATTGGAGGCATTGGAGTGTAACACTACCAGCTGGTAGAAAGCTTTCTAGCCTTGGGTTGCTACTGTGAATCGTTTAACAGAAAAGCCCAATAACTTTTTATTGGCCCGATCCGGGATCAGAACCAATATTTCTCATATCACATCAGAATCTGCAGCCTTAAATAGCCTGTCTAGAGTTAATATTACACGGATATATCAAAAATTCCTGAGATATACTAAAAAAACAATATCAATTTTTCCAAACTAGTGTTCGCGGCCCGTGGTCGAAATTAACCAAATTCCTATTGAAAATTTAAGGAAAACATTGATGTGAATTTGCTTGTGTCGATCATTTTTGTTGCTTCTCTTATTTCCAAATTTTGAATTGATAACACTTATGCTCGTCAAAAGTTACCAAGAAATAAAAATAAAATCGGCTGACATACAGAGGAGAAAAATATATTGAATTGTTTTGTTTTTGCCTATTTACATATGGTTGTAAATTTTTTATTCCACTTACCAGAGTTGTGATTTTGGGTGGTTACTGTTGCTTCCGATGGATGGCTGCTCTGAACTGCTTTTGCTGAGACACGAGCTGGTCTTTTATACTTTACAACCCTTGAGAATATTATTATTAAAAAACATGATAAATACAATACGATATGAAGCATTAAAAACATGTTGAAATAAAATATCATACTTTATTTTAAGAGTTTATTGCTTAAAACTTGAATAAATCTTAGAACTAATAAACTACTATTAAACCAAAACAACATATCAACACTATGATATTATAGAGGATGACATGATAACAAGGATGCGAGGACTTGCATAAACTCTCGTCCCACCTTCAATAGCAACGTATAACATCGTTGAATAGGTATTTTGGAGCTGATCAGAAGTTACTTTGGCTCCAAGTTTTAAATTTTAGTCCGTTCAGAGTTATACTTTATTCAACATGGTAGTTTAAGTAATAGCATAATAATGCTTTTTATTAATCGTTTGGTACCTAGGGTTCGCCAGGCATGAGATATTCGTAGGACCAGCCTTATTTTTAAATAAGATCATAATAAACGCAGAATAGGAATAAAAATGTGTGACTTTTTTATAAACAAAAACGTTACTAATAATAAATAAAAGCAACCTAATATAGCTTATTATATATTATTTAAAAAGCTACATATGACTCTGACTCTGACTTGTTGAATATTTAATGCTTTTCGTTTTCTATGGAAAATCATTTGATTTTCAAATTCGTTACCTTTTATTTTAAACATACGTATATTATTTTGTATCATGATTAATATTAAAAATGTTGGTTTTGATATTTTCTGTTATTTAGCTAAATCGAAGAAAATAAATAAATCGTGAGGAACACAACAAACTTTAATTATGGGTATAATATAATGTATGCGTTTGATGTATTTGTAAATAATTTAAACTGTAGTAATTGTTCTTTTTTATCTTTATTATAGTTTGTGGTTTGTTTGAAATATTGATTGCCGCTCATTTGATTTTGTTTTTTTTTTGTTGACTGGGTACAATGACGACGGACACAATTAAAACTTCCAAATATTAAGGAGCTTTGGTAACACCAAAGTCATGCAAGGAAGAACTTTAAGAATTAAAATTTAAATATTTATAATATCTTATGATGTCAACTTTACTTGAAATAGGTAGACTGTGTTGATGACTTATGATAATACAAAGTATAAAATATGTGCATTGTACTAAATTTACAAAGAATAGCATAGGTTTTATTATATAACTGAATTGTATATTAAATTTGCCGTGGAGTACCGGCTTAGAACAGTACTCCCCCAATCTCATCCCGTGGGTGTCGTAAGAGGCGACTGAGGGACGGGGAAAAGAGGGGATGGGCAGCAGCGTCCCCCCCCATAAACATCTTACCCCCTACTGCGCTCGCCACCACGCCTGCCCAGCGCGGCGAGTATGGGCAAACCCTCCTTAATGGCAGATGCGCCTTAAAAAAGGCCCCCAGTTACCGGCAAGCCCGCTAGGCCCGACCAAGGTAGCGGTCGTGGTATTGGCAGGGCAGGGGGTGCTAAGAATCACCGGTTCACGGCAGGCTACCGTATAAAACGACTGCACATGGCAACGTACAATGGACGCTCGATGAGGCTGGACCATCACCTCACCGAATGAGAAGTAGAGTTAAGTCATAAAAACTGGCATATACTGGTGTTATCTGAAGTCCGAAGACAGGGGGAGGACACGATAACTCTAGAGTCCGGTAACTTACTCTATTTCCGCGAAGGTGATAACCTCTCCCAGGGTGGTGTCGGTTTTCTAGTCAAAAAGGATCTCATTAGCAGCATTGTGGAAATCAGTAGTTTGTCGAACCGGGTAGCGTACCTTGTCCTAAAACTTTCCGACAGGTACTCCCTGAAGGACGTACAGGTATATGCGCCAACTTCGACATACTCTGATGATATGGTCGAAGCGATGCACGAGGACATCGCAAAGGGCCTCAACGACACCTCAAAGGCCCACTACAATGTTGTTATGCTTTAATGCTAAAATGGGAGTACAAGATAGCGGTGAATCGAAAGTCGGACCTTACGGCTTGGGCTGCAGAAATCACAGGGGGCAAATGCTGGTAAACTTTCTCGAAGCGCAGGGGCTCTTTTTGATGAATTCTTTCTTTCAAAAGAAGCCTCAGAGGAGGTGGACCTGGCGAAGCCCCGATAACGTGACAAGGAACGAGATAGACTTTAACATTTCGAATAAAAGGCACATATTTAGAGATGTTTCAGTGATCAACAGGTTTAATACCGGAAGTGATCACCGCTTGGTTTGAGGCACTCTAAATATCGACTTAAAAGCCGAAAGATCGAGAATGATGAGGTCTACTCTCCGACCTACCATGCTCCAAGCTGCTCAAGGCTCCGAAAAGTTCCAAATGGAACTTCAAAATCAATTCACCGCGTTGGAAACCGTAAGCAGCATTGATGAGAAAACCGACACGCTGGTTAAAATACTGCAAACACATCCCGCAAGTGTTTTCCGCCACAGAGAAGAGACAACGCACCAAAACTCTCTGCTGAGACACTCGAGCTCATGAGAAAACGACGAGAACTACCACCGTTTTTGTCAGATAAGGCCTTAAATCGAACAATAAAAACGCTGACGCGACGCGATATCTGACGCTCCAATACCCGTGCCATCAAGGCTGCGATTGAGCAAAATCGGGGATCGAAAGTGTTCGCTCGCAAGTTTGGGAGGCCGCGTCTGACAAAACTTAAAACTGAAAATGGTGGGGTCGTTACCTCTAGGGCTGAGATTGTCGGAGAAGTAGGGAGGTTTTATGGGCAGTTGTTCTCTTCAAGATCGGATAAACCCGTGGAATTCAGTAATGATGACCAGCGCGCCCCTCTTACGCGCCATTACTCCGAGGAGCTCCCGGTCGTTGACCAAGGCGAGATTAGGGCGGCTCTAGAACAGCTTAAAAACAACAAAGCTCCGGGAGATGACGGAATCACAACAGAGTTGCTTAAGGCAGGCGGGACTCCGGTCCTGAAAGAGCTAGCAAGCCTCTTTAATTCCGTCATCCAACATGGCAAGACCCCGGAAACGTGGAGCGGGAGTGAGGTGGTACTGTTTTTCAAGAAAGGTGATAAAACCCTCTTGAAAAACTACAGACCAATCTCCCTCCTGAGTCACGTGTATAAGCTGTTCTCAAGAGTCGTCACGAACCGTCTCGCCAGACGACTTGACGAGTTCCAGCCCCCAGAGCAAGCCGGCTTTCGATCAGGCTACAGCACCATGGACCACATCCATACTGTTCGGCAGATTGTGCAGAAGACCGAAGAGTACAATCAGCCGCTGTGTATGGCATTTGTGGACTACGAGAAAGCCTTCGACTCCATCGAAACCTGGGCAGTGCTCGACTCATTGCAGAGATGTCATATTGGATATATCGAGGTACTGAGATATCTGTACAACGCCGCTACAATGACTACCAGTCCAACTGCGCAGAGGGGTGAGACGGGGATGTAATATCCCCGAAACTGTTCATCAACGCGTTGGAAGACGTTTTCAAGACGCTGGATTGGACTGGGTATGGAGTCAATGTAAATGGCGAGTACATCTCACACCTTCGATTTGCCGACGATATCGTCATCATAGCAGAGTCGCTGGAACAACTCACCGAAATGCTGCGTAGCCTAGGCGAGTCTTCCCGGTGTGTCGGTCTCGGTATAAACTTGGACAAGACCAAGGTCATGTTCAATAGGCATTTCGTGCCGGGACCGATATACGTCGAGGGGAAACCTCTCGAAGTTGTTAGTGAATATACCTACCTAGGACAGATAATACAAGTCGGTAGGAACAACATCGAAAAGGAAGCCGATCGAAGAATTCGCTTGGGATGGGCAGCATTTGGCAACCTTCGTCAAGTCCTCAAGTCGTCTATACCGCAATGTTTGAAGACGAAAGTCTTCAACCAATGCGTCTTACCTGCCATGACATACGGTGCCGAAACGTGGACACTACTGCGGGACTAGTCCACAAATTCAAAGTCGCTCAGCGTGCTATGGAGCGAGATATGCTCGGAGTATCTTTGAAGGATAAGATCAGAAATGAGATTATCCGGAAAAGAAACGGAGTCACCGACATAGCTTGCAAAATAGCAGGCTGAAGTGGCAGTGGGCTGGTCACGTATGTCGTAGGACCGATGGCCGTTGGAGCAGACGAGTCCTAGAGTGGAGACCGCGAATCGGTAAGCGCAGCGTAGGGCGCCCTCCAGCCAGGTAGACCGACGACCTTAAGAAGGTGGCGGGCACCAACTGGATGTGGAAGACGGAGGACAGGGAGCTTTGGCGCACCTAGGGAGACTCCTATGTTCAGCAGTGGACAACGATTGGCTGTTGATTGATTGATTGAATGACTCTGACACGTCGCTATTCGTGGTGGGACCTAAATTTGTATCCTTCTTTGTAATGAAAATAAGCAATTTGCTTTTGGAAACGTCATCTAGGTTTCAAAAACACATATGAATTTAGACATTTTCAAATATTGTACTATTATAATAATTTTATATACATAAACGTATAAATAAATAAATATTAATTTATAAAATTATGTTCTTGACTACATACTGCATTTACCTATTTCATTATTTCTGCCACAAGTTTTTTGTCATAAAAAATATGTAAATAAGCAAAGTTCTTTGGATCGGAAAGGTTCCAGTACTCAATACATTGTGACAGTTACTAGCTTGAAATTATGTTCTTAGAACATTAATTTTAATTTAAGTAACAATTAATACTGGTTCAGTTGTTAGGATATATTAGTATGAATACAGAAATAAGACATATATGCTTGCTAAACGTATTAGCTAATTGTCATATGTCATTTATTCTATAGTAGATTCATGAAAATCTGGCTCAGGAACTTAATCATACCACAAAACCTCTTAATAAATCAAACTCAATGGAAACATATATCCATTTTCAAGTACATATTTCAAATGTCTAAAAACGTGAATTACCCCAAACACACAGAGTAGATATATATTTATATATTTTATTTAAGATAGCAGATGATCCACTGCTTTCCTGGTAATAATTCTGAGCTAACTGTTTGCGAATTGATTTCGCGATCAAATATGTAAAGTTTTTTTTATCTATATTTCTAGAACTACATGCATTAACAGTACAGTACCAACCTGTGAAAGTCCCACTGCTGTGCTCTCGATTTTTTTTTTTAATTCTGCCTTATTTTTATTCCACCAAACCAATTCCACCTTATTTGAGCATCTCATAAGCTCTAAACCTTCTCCTCAAAAAAAGATAAAAGGGCACAACCTCCCATGATAATGCAGTCTGTCATCAATTGATTTATGCCAGTACATCATTAGTGTCATATACCTATAGATTATGTCCCGAAGATTGCGGGTTTAAATTCGAGCAAGCAATACGCTTATAATTTACTTCGTTTTCTGTGCCGAAGAAAACCATTGTGTTGATTACATTTGTCGAAAAAATCTGCCAAATCACACATGTGTATCAAATAATGCCACCATTAGGGCAGCGTGGGATAATCTCCAAAAACGTTGTCCCCAAAAGGAGAGGACGACTTAGCCCAGCTATAGGACATTTACTTGCTGTAACTTTTACTTGCTTGGATATTTACAAACTTGGAGCGTTGTAACGCAGAAATTGATAGGTATAGTTCTATTACAAAAATTGTTTAACTTATACTAAATCAGCTCATTCCATACACATATAATTGTTATATTCTTAAATTAAAATATAAAAAAAACTTCACATTATATAAAGAAAAATACCTATGATATGTTGTAATTATAATTTTTGCAGAGATCGTTCGCCGTCTTCGAGCTCCAACTGCCTGTGTCCTGGGAGTTCTGAAGACGGCGTATGCACCAATCGATCGAGCAGAGAAACTATTTCTACAAATGAACAATCTTTCCACAATGATAAGTCAGGTAGATAATAAGTCAAAAATATATATAAAACTTCCAAAACAAAATTTACTCTAGCCAACGAAAATAAAAAAAATGTACTGTAAATTAAATTCTGTATTAAAATCAATTGATTCCTGTAATTTTTATTCTACCATAAAATATGTCAATGTTTTATTTTCAGTTACTTTTGTTTACTGCCTGTGACCGTCTCCTAGTATTCCATGGAAGACTGACCTGCCTCTATTCGTTAATGTTCTACAATGTTATAACATATTCGGTTAACTATGTGCGCGAAATTTGCACTAAAGAAGACTGGTCCCCGTATGTGAACGTGACTCGTCATTCACAAGTAAAACACCTCGCGATGTCAGCAACCAAAATAGTTTTGGAGTGGACAAAAGCAGTAACCTTCATAGTCACGATGACTTTCATTCTCTTAACGCTAGGATTAGAGCAAGGTTTGGAGCATTTCCGCCCGACGGCCTTGTACACGATCGTTACTGGGACGTATTATCTTCTATCAGAGAAGACATTCCTCGAATTATGGCCGATTGCCCTAACTGCATTGAAATTAGAACGACTCGAAGGTATGGAACCGTTATATTGTGGAGTTTGGGCTAGAGGTATCACAACGGTCATAGCGGTTCCTCTGGTGCCCATGCTCGCGTGGAACGAGCGCTGGAGGTTAGCATTTTTGATCTTATACATTTGTATAATTGTGCACGGCCGTCATAGACTCGGTGAAGCATTAGTGAAGTTGAATGAAGCTCAGAGTTCTCTAGCAAGATTTAGACGAGCGACTCCAGAAGAATTGTCTACTCTAGAAGATGTTTGTGCTGTGTGTCTTGGTACAATGAAATCAGCTAGAGTAACACCATGCGCACATTTCTTCCATGCGGATTGCTTAAGAAAGTGCCTAGCGACGTCTGATAGATGTCCTATCTGTGTTAGGGAATATATGTTCTGTTAGGGAAAGCTTAAAAACAAAAGACTGGTTGCCTACGATTCGTAAAACATTCTTGTTTGAATAATTCGAACGCACCTTTTTGTCTGACAAATGTGTGATATAATGACATAAGATTAAATATATAAATGTTTAAGGAAAAAAAGAGTCACTAAATTTCGTGGCCTCTTAACGATTAAATTTGTATAACTGTATCACAAGCAGGAAAATATTATGTTTTGTGTCTACACAATACGTTATTGTTTAGTTGTATTTAAGTTAATGCTTTTATATGTAATTTAATTGTACTATATAATAACTTAATAAAAAACGTATAAAAATTAAAATAAAATTCAATTACAAATAAAAAAATAATTTTCATTACTTTCTAGCGTAATAACTAAACTACACCGAATTTGTTCTGTTTTAGTACTCCTTTTTATATAAGGTATATATATATATTTTGTGGAGAAGGAATCAGTATTATATTCGATTATAGGATACAAAAATGAATGAAAAACTTGTGTAATATATATTTATAATATAATAATAATTATACGAATCTACACCAAAAATAAAGTAATATAATTTACACATAACGCATTAATTTCCTAGAAAACGATAAAAAATATATATATTTGATACTTGATTTCATTATTACTATACACCTACTAGCAAAAAACGTCAGGCGTCCTACCTTTAAATGTATTCATTAATTGCCGGATATATAAAAAGGGATGACCTTTATTTGGCGACAGATAATTGAAGGTTTAGTTGTGTGTGAACAAATTAAATATAAACAAAAATTAACGGAAATATGAACTGTAAAATGTATAGTTAACTGCAAAAAAAAAATAAGAATATCAAATATTCTCTGTGCTCAAATATATATAAATGTATTATGCATAAAAATAATTTAATGGTGATTAGTTGAACGATAGAATGTGCCCACTTTCATGGGGATCTGTCAAACGGTGCCGCAGCTTTTTAATTTTAAACAGCTATAGCAACATCTATTTTTAAATACTTAAATTATTTATTTTACAAACAAAATAACCGCATATACTTTGAAATATGCTCATTACAGATAAAATATTTTAGTGACATCAACTTAAATACAAGGACAAAATTGATTTGTACAAAATAGACAAAATAGATTTTTCTGTAGTTCTCGGATACTAAGGTATTACTATTTTTTTTGTCACGGTACGTTAGTAGTTAAATCTTGGTAAATTTTGTTTTGTTCCCGTTTTATAGCGATAAATTAACTTAAAAAAAGTTATATGTGTTGTTCTACAGGATTACCTTATGGTGTTTTGTTATTTCTTATTATAATGTGTTTTATTTTTATTTTGACTTCGAACACTGTCATCATGTCTTGAATATTTGATAAAAATATAAATATCTATTACTTATCTATTGTTACTATGTTTTATTAAACTACAGACCTTTTTATAAATTTACCATATCTGATAGTTTTTTTATGATCGACACAACTTCCCACTAATTTTCCATAAGTCGACTACTAAATAATATATATAAAAATCTTAGACACTTCAATTACCACACGGACCGGGTCCAGATAATACCACATCTGGTAACATGATTTCAAGAAACCTGGTGGAATAAGTTTTATAAGTTCCGTTGCAGGCTACTTTAGTTGGTGTGTACTTTGGTTGGTGACAGGGCTTTATACGTCTAAGCAGAAACCAGCAATACTCTACTACATTAAACAAAGCTTGTTTTTAAAAGTTTTTTATCAAATAAATTAACGATTATTTCGTTAAAAGTACTTAGGTACCTATTTTGTTTAGCTTAAATTAAATTCTATTCAAACCCAAAAAAAAATTAATTTGTCTGGTTCTCAAATTCTACCTCCATAGATATAAATCGTCTGGCTTTTTCACATTTTCATAAAACTATTTTTATAGATCTAGAAGTTATATTTGGGGACCTATTTAACCATAGATAGTATTTAATTTATTCAATAGCATAAGGTAAAGTTTTAATCATAAAACTCAAAGTATTTGCTGTCTCACAACTATAGCAAAAAGCTGGTAGTCGAAAAAACGAGTCCCTATTTTTAGTAGTAAATTCAGTGTCAATTTTTTTTATTATGCAATATTTAGTCAGCCTTTTCTCACCTTATGTATTTTTGCTTATAAGAACATTGTATGTATATAGGTATATAAAACAACAAACGTTCTCAAGGAAACATAATGAAAATACGGAAATTTCCTTAAGCCTACTGCGCATGTATAATAACTCTGTGAACTCAGCTTCCCAAGCACGCTTTTCATTGATCAAAGTGTCGTTAGATAGACTACGTTATGTAAAAAAATCAATAGACAAAACAGAAGAAAAGGATTAGAGCTCTTAGTATTCAATTTTGTGTCGTTAGCAGCTAAATGTAAACTAGGCTAAAGCTAAAGCAGAACTGGAAAACTTCATAAATTCGAATATATGATGAATTTGATATTGATTTTATTCGAAGGTATTATGTGTTTGTTGGTAGTAAAATAAATTACTAAAATTTTAGTTAAAGTGCAAAAAACTTAGTTAAATCTATTATAGATGTACATATATTGACAATATGAAATGGCGTTGCCATGACATCACACGATTACGTCACGCAATACATGTTGCAGATTGAAGGCTGAAACTAATTTAATATTGTTGTCCTTATCACACACAAGAATTTCATATTAACAGGATAACATGAGACGGAGATTAAATATTATTTTCGTGCTATCTCTTTCTTGCTCAAGACACCGTTGCTCATAGCTTAAAAGTCCCATGTGCGGTGCCGAATTGAATTCTATTTGAGTTAGTCAGTTCAACTCAGTTCAGTCCGGCGACTGCAGTCTACGCGTTGCGTCTTTCCGTTTTATTATTGTTATTACGTAAAATCAAAACACACAGAATTGTAACAAATTGTTGTGAATAACATTTTTTTCAATAAAAATGTGAAATAACGTGTTAGCGGATGTCTTAATAACAAGGTTTGTATCCAAATTGCATACATTTTTTTTATAACTATTGATAAGTAAACAATGTATCGGATATGAAATGATAAAAATTTAAACTGTGATACTACGGATAAGTATTTATATGTCGTTGACATAGTTTTCAACAATTGCAACTATAATACAGTTCTAATTGCAAACATTAAAGTCCAACTTTTAAAATTTCTCTATGCCTAGAACTTACAAATAAAATGACAATAAAGTTGCGATTCTAAAACTTTATACCTCGTTTTTTTACTGCCTATTAAATAGTATTGAAAGTTAGCTGTACATTACATAATAAGAATAACATATAAAACATATAATCACAAAATTGTTGTACTTCATTCAATTTTTAGAAAAACTAGTTAAGATAAAGAGGTCAACATTTGTATTTTCCCTTAGAAGTATCAAGTATTGTAAAGTAGCTTTTATGTGACCTTATGCAATACAGTCTGCCCTCCAAAATGTTATTGTTCTTTAACCTTGTACACAAAGTTTAAGTAGTACAAAGTTAACGTCACTTTATAGAAACCCCTGGAAGCTGGCTAACAAGCATCCCGAAACATCTGCTTATAATTTTTCAAAAAGAAAGACGGCATTAATTCACACTACACACCATAAATAAAAAATTAAATGGAATGTCTAAAAATATATTTTTTTAATAAATAAGTACTAGATTAATGTTTATAAGAAATAACTTGGTCTTAAAACAGTATTTAATTATGAAAGACCTTGGCATTTTTAAATATATACAAATACTTAAAATTTGACCTTAACTATGTTATGCTATAATCATTGGGGCAGGATTAGCCAAGAGAGAACACGTCGCAGAGTCCACCTGAGCAAGCAACCAAACATACATGTCGTATTTTACGGTAAATAAAAATATTATGTGGCAGCCTGTATATTTACTTATATGAACTGTAAAGTGAAGTAGATTAAAAGGCGACTTATTTTAAGTTGCCTCTCTTAACAGTTCCACAGTTGTTCCCTACTTGTACTGCTATTTAATGATAATATGATATATATATATATATAAGCCTTGTTGATCGATAGGAGCGCTATCCTATAAAATCAGAAACTGTGAGACAACAAAACTGGCATTTGGCCAAATATCTACTTAACCGACCTCACTTTACAAGATCTGATAAACCTTTATCAAACACTCAAAATACATATTCATATAAATTGGTTGTTATGTTCGGTTTACCGTCTATGTGCAGTTTTGAAATATACAACTTAGTGATTGTTACTCGTAATCACTTAAAAACTATATTTTAAACTAACAAAACTCGCGACTAGGATTCATTTCTTTCAGTTTGTGACAAATAACCTTCAAAATTTGGCATTTTAATGTATATAAATTATACGTGATACAAAATATTTCAATGAATAGGTAGCTAATGAGCTGCGGAAAACTAAAATAAAAAAGGATGTTTTAGTTTTGATTTTTTATAAACAGCCAGATTTTAATAAAAACGAGGGAGTTATTTCGAAATCACATGCAGATAATTTTATTTATTTGTACTCACACTTTGACGCTTTTTTTTTTCTCGCTGGAAAAACACATTTACGTGTTTCCCCCACATGAGGTGGGGGGGTATGTGGGACTCGCCGGCGCTGAAGGCGCCGGAATACCCACTAAAAAACCAGCGGTACCCACTCCATCTTGTCGGGGGACGTCACGGGATCGCTTGCGCATACTACCGTGCCGTCCCGACGGTTGGCCCGCTTCTGCGGGCCTCCAAATCCTAGGGGGTACTCGGGGTACAGAGACCCCCTGGCCCCGGCGACACTCACGGCGGGAGGAGAAGATGCGCATAGCGCCGGCGTCTTCTCCCCGGTCTTCTTCGGCGAAGCGGGTCAGCGGAGGCACTCTCCTCGCGCTCCCGCTCCGCGGCCTCCTTCTGCGACATGACATTTTCGCAGAAGGAGACCATCTCCATCCAGCACCTCTCGGTACCAAGCATGGCATTTATCACGCTCGGCAGCGAAAGGTCTCCGCCGATTAAAGTCGCCAGGGAAAGGCGCTGAGGCCCCCAAGCGGCACACTCCATCAGAGTGTGGCATGCCGTGTCCGTAGGCGCACCACACTCGTGGCAGGAGGGCGTTACCTCCCGCCTGACTATTCCGTGCAGGTACTACCGAAGCACCCATGTCCAGTAAGCACCTGAGTCAGTCTGAAGGTCAGTGTGCCGCCTTTTCTCGTTACCCAGCGACTCAAGTTTTTTTTTTTTTTTTATATGCCCCGGGATGGCAAATGACTCTACTCCACCTGATGGTAAGTGGTAGCAGAGTCCAAACGCGACGACGGCCAGTACAGTCGGTAAGAATGTTCTGTACTAGCCGTCCCCGCCTTGCCGGCCCGCAAGATGCCTCTTCACGCCTCGTTTGAAGTGGGGACGGATCGCCTCCACTGTCGCCAGGCCTGCTGATGGGGACCTCAGATCCTCCACCCACCTGCGAATCAGGGCTTGCTGGGCGAGAGTCCTGATTCGCAGCACCTCCTCCAACCCTGGACGGTCGCCACGCGACCTCACTTCCGCCCGGAACCGGTACACTTCCGCGAGCACCTCCGCCTGGAGCTCCCAAGGCGGATCGCCCGCGAGAAGTGTTGCCGCCGTCCACGACACCGTAAGATATCCGCGTATCACCCTCACCGCTATGATTCTCTGCGGCCTTCGCAAGAGAACCTTGTTCCGAGCGGTGAGAGCGTCCACCCAAATGGGAGCACCGTACAGAGCCATGGACCGCACAACACCGGCGTATAATCGCCGGCATGGCGTTTCCGGCCCTCCTACATTTGGTAGGAGCCGGCTTAAGGCAGCAGCAGCGTTGATGAGCTTCGGGCCAAGTTGGACAAAATGCTGCCCGAAGCTCCATCTTCCGTCCAGGGTCAGGCCCAGATACTTCATGTGGGCCTGCACCTTAATCACCGTCCCCTGGACGGTGATAAACGCCCCTCGAGGGGGGCCTCGACGTGGACCGTGGAATAAGAGGGCCTCCGTTTTTGAGATGGAGACCCTCAAGCCCAACATTCCTATGCGGTCCACTGTGAGCGACGTACCGACTTCGGCCAGGCGAGCCGCCTACACTTTGACGCTTAATCTTACAGATAAAAGTTCAGATTGAAACAAAAAATCGTTTATTAACATTTCAACAAAACGCATACAAACTTATAAAAATAACAATGATCGTGTTGGCAGAACTAAAATAAAACATGTTTCTCACGTATTACATCGGAATTGTTTCTTTAGCGATATATATTTATAGTATTAGTAGGTATTATTTACCACGTAATATTTTTTCTTAAATTTTCAAATTAGCTAAAATGTATTTGAAATATTCGGAAACAATAAGTAATTGTTCAAGTCTGAATTCAACGATGACAAAATATGCAGGATTCTTATCTCGTGCTCAAACGGAACGGATGTCGACTAATTAACACCTCTTTTGCGAAACAATGACTTGAGAAGTTGAGACTTAAGTTAAATATTTAAAGCGCTTTTTCTATAATTATAGGTACTAAAAATGTAGTTGGGTACTTATATGATAATGTGATATATATGTATATTTAACCATACTGATATTATAAAAATACGTTATGTTTTTATTTATTTTTTTGCTTCCCGCAAAAGTACAAATCAATACAATGAAATCTTACAGTTTCTAGACGGACGTAAGCGTAGCATAGACATACTGCGTTTGTTTTAAAGAGATGAGAAATCTAGGCGACCAAAAGTCTGTATGATTTCCACAACTTGATCCGGACGATTTAGGATCACTAATATCCCTTCAGCATAATCCGTAACATAATTTATATTAGATGTGTAAGTAAGTTACAGTAACCAGTTTTATATTTACAAACAATTGTCAAAAATATTTTTCTCCTCGTAACTGTAGATTTATGAATTATTATTTGCCACACATAGTTCATCGTTATAAAAAAAATCATTGGAGTAACTTCTTTCTTTACTTAAATCTGTTAAAGAATTGTCCAACAATAACCACAGTTGCTTAAGACTGCAATCAAGCCCATAAGATGTTATAAGATATTTGTAAATGTATAAAAAAAGGTGATACGGGCGTTTGTTACGATGAATTAGTATCAGCATATGCAGATTAACAGAAACTTTTCTTAATCACATAAATGGATAGACGGATTGACTTGATTCATATTATATTATAACATTTTTTAAATAAATCCTGCCCATCGAACGAAAAAGTTTTACCATTTTTCGTTTTTACGTCATTAAAACTAGTTACCAAAGCAGATCAGCCCGAAAGAAGAAAAAAATCTTCTGAATCTTTTCTAGTACCTTAATTTACTGTAATCTATGATGAAAATCCAAAAATAAAAATGATTAATTTTGTTTTAGATGATTTCTAGAATACTTTATTTTTTTAATTTGATTACCAGTTTAACTCCTGATTTGTTAGGTCCGCTTCGTTTGATATCGACTTGAAATTTTCTGGAGTTCTTCGCTATAAAAAAGTATCAGTGATATTTTGTTCTCATGATAGGCTAAGCAAAAAAAAAAACCACACAAAACTAATCATTTCTATTTCAAACATATATATACCTACAAACACTTGGAGATTTTTCCAAATCTTTTTATCCTATCCCGAGACAATTTCTCAAAGTCCTGAAATAGTTTTTAGCGACAATTACGTCAGGTTAAGGTTGTTATAACTTGTGATAGACTCTTCCGATTTGATGAAATGAAGAATAAATGGTATATCGGAATCCATATAATAACTCCACTAACACATACAAAAAATCATTTTTTATTGTTTGGTTAACTTTCAAAGAGCCATTAACTAAAAAATGCATGTATTTTGGTCACCGACATACTACAATATTAATTATTTGTAAAGATTAATCTATATTTAAAAATTAACCTACGGCTTCAACTGTCAATAAAATCTTGATGTTGCAAGGAGTTTGATTATATATGAGTCAACCTTCTACACAGCAATATAAAGTCCCATACGTTACACATAATATATTATATTACTAGTTACGCATGATATACTCGTATGTGGGTGGTTGGTATTTGATTAATTAATAAACACGAAAATAGAATTTAAGAATGCAAATATCGCATCGGTAAAGTGATGACGTCATGCTCTTGATGAGATAACTAGACGCTCCGAAAGTAATTAGGCTTGTACAATGACAGATTTATATACAACGTGCTTAAATATGGTATATAACTTAAGTTGTAACAATTTAAATGTATAAATAAACCATAAATTTCATGAAACATTTTTGTTAACACTATACTATTCTCATTTCAAAAGAATATTATTTTGTCAACGAGAGTAGTAAACTGACTCGACTCACTCCACTCGGCGTTACTGTATTTTTTATGATATGATTTCTTATAATAATAAAGATATTATTTTATTAGCTATGGAAGCGAATGACCTAAGGACAATGACCGTGGGCTTTGAAACGCAGGAATACAAACAGACGTATATAATTATATGTTATATATATGATTTCGTCTTTTCATTGAATGACCTCAACATGCTATTACGAATAAAGTATGTCTAATGAAAAACAAACGATCAACATTATATTTATACCGAAATGAGGTCTTGGTTTTAAATTATGGCATCTAGCCAATTTAGCGGTGGACTTGAAAACAAATGTTAAATGGTAGTGTAATTATTACAGATAGTTTTTCATAGAGTTAGTTAATATGATTTTACATATACATTTGATTTATTATTAAATTTTAAATTCTGCAACTAACTTCACACTACTGAAAATTGTTCAGTTACATAGGTACTATCGACGAAAAAATATCTTTCTTTCAAGTTTTAATAGTTGTTTATATTGGGCCTAGTAGCGTCTCTACTACACTACTAGGCCCAATTTAAACCATCCCACTCAAACACAGAAAAATCATTGAAATCGATTTAGGACGAGTTCCGTGACATACATACGTACAGAAGAATTATTTATAATATATATAGAGATGTGTCTATCTGATATTTACATAGACTATATTTAATTAAATTTTATATTTGTAATGCTATTGTAACTACATTTAGGATCAAAACTTGTTAGCCTTGACGAGTGTGTCGTACTGTGACGAGTCGTACAATGACATCATATTAAAAAATATAATTAACTAACTATTGTATTTTACGAAGTAAAGAAACATTAGTTATTTTACAAACTATAGTAAATTGAAAAGACTGTACTAACTATTATTTTAAAACTTAGTACATATATAAAATAAACCTTTTTTAAAACCGAATTGACGCGATACCATTGGTGGAGATCTTAAATAATCTATGATTCAATGTGGATTTTTAAATGAAATTAAAGTGGTTATAATTAGTTAAATGAAATAGTGATGTATTATAAATAAAGGCAAATTAAAGCAAAGCAAATCGCATGGTATATGTAAATCTAAGGTTCGTTTATCTTGACTCCTTTGATTGGAATAGGGTTATAGGTGAGTACGCAATTTATAAATAAAAAAACAAATACTTATATTTGAACAAAATTTTTATTTTTCTCTATACATACACAGGTATGATAGTATACAGGTGAGCGTTGTTCATTATAGTTTAATATTTTAGAAAAAAATCTATGTAAGTTTTGCTTTTCATTATTTCAATAGTCAAAGGAAAAATAAACAACACTGAGTAAATTCAGATGTGTACCTATGCGCGGATTTGTTTAGGACGCGGTAAACACATTCCTTCAAAAATAACTCTTACAAAACCAAATCTATCAATAACACATTCAAATAAGCATTTTAATTGAAATTTGAACTTTCTAGGTGATTATTTTTTAAAAATTATTAAATTTGGGGCAATCGAATATATTTCATGTAAAAAAAAGGTTTTAATTTTTTTTATCAATACTGACGCTAAACGTTATATTTAAGTGTAAAAAGTTATGTCAAATTCACACAAACCACAGCACATCAACGAATCTAATATTTCTTTTTAATTAAAAATTAAAAAATGTACTTTCGATATTTGTATGAAATAAATATCGAAAGTATTTTTTTTATTTTTCGTTTATGTTAATGTTTGACTTTAAAAAATATGTATTTCTTTTTAGTTTTAAAACTTATTCGTTCAACTAGTGCTATTTCAATTAAAAAGGTTAGACTTACTTATAATAGTATAAGTCTAACCACTTAAAAAAAAGAAACACTAAAACCTTTTTTAAATGGCTTATCCATTTGAAAGAAGTAGGAATATAATAAACACATATTAATAAAACACGATATCAATTTTATCACAACCAGAGTAATGAAATCGATAATAATTAATTATAATATTATGTACTTCAATGACCTCGTTTGCTGGGCTGTCAGTTATAATTTATGAAATACATCAGTCGTCAGGCTGAAGCCCGTGGGAAATATGACCATCCAAAACGTTTTTTCGCTAATTAGACACCAATCGCATGACTATTCGGCATAAATAATCTTATTGGAAGGATAGGCTTGTCCTGTGAATGTTAGGCTAATAAAACTAGCCTTTACTCTTGACTGAACACGTATGGAGACAGACACTTTACTACGTGTCAACTACTCAACCGATCGTCACGAAATTTTACACATCAGGTCACACGTAGTCAGGGATACAGAAAAGCACATATGTAATACCTCACTCCTCCTCACACGCGGGCGAAGCCGTAATATACTATACTAGTATATCAATCATAGGAATGGTTGGCGCATTGACGGTGTAAGAAATGGTTTATAATTTTTGCAGTGACTATGGACGTAGGTAACCATTTACCTTTAGATGGCATATTGACTCGTCTGTGATGATACAGTAAACAAAAAAAACTTCAAAAAATTTGCGATAAAAACGCGAGTCCATTACCGCTTAGTAGTTTTATAATAGGATGATATAAAATTATTATACATGACTTTCAACCAGCTCCGTAGTCAAGTGAACTATATTTCTAATTCATACTAATGTTTCAGAATGGAAATAAGATAATCTGTAATCAAAATGACAATACTTCTTTATGACTACCGTGAGCTGGAGGAACGGGCTTCGAGATATCTTAATGTCTGGAAAGGTAAGATATTAAAAAACAATAACATACCTTCGTATCAAAACTATAGTTTTAGTATGAAAAAAAAATTATCTGTATAATTTGAAAATGAATACAAATACAATACAATTTGATATATACTCATTTGTGTTGTCATCGGCTCTTGAAGTGTGCCCAATGCCAGTCCCAATCAGCTAAGTGGAAGTAGAACAAAATTCAGCCTCATATTTTTATACACACAACAGGTGAAGTTAATACCAGTATATTATACAAAGTTCTATTGGCTTGCAGAAAGATTTTTCCACCTTACCTTTCACTGCACATTCAAGATATAAGAACTATTTTTGTGCAATTTGAACAATAATAAATTCAGTCATTATATTTGTTTATCGTAAAAGGTCATGTTCATGTTATCTGTTTAAATTTTTAAACTTTTAATAGTTTCTTTCTTGTTTTTAAACTTGTATAAGTAAAATATACTATTTGGGTATTTAATATAACTACGTGAATATGTTTCATACCGTAACCTTGCAAAAATTATCGTTATGAGCCATAACTTATAGCCACTGCTGATAGTAAAAGTTAAAAATATATCCCACGAGATATAACACGAGCCATGTTTGTAAAATTGGGTCAATTTGGTGCGGCTACTATTATATATATTGTTACCATGCTTTAATATATTATCTATGAAAAAAGTTTAAAGGTTTTATTGTCACAAAAAAAAACAAGATTTTATGATTATTATTAATCATTTGTAATTGCTTCCTTTCAGCATGGCATTTAATACTCTACGCTCTAGCGGCTATCTTTGGAATTCTCAACTATGTTTTCCTACGAAACACCATGCAACTCGTTGACAACAACTGCGTATTGTATCCAAGAGAACTAGCATTCCGATTTATAGACTTACCCGATGTGCCAGAAACGTATAGCTCAGTTAATTTAACAAGCGTTATTAATGATACGAGCTTTACAAAAATTGAAGATAATCCAAACGCTCAAAATTTACCCGTCCAAGTAGAAAATGTAACCAAAATTGTTGAAGAGAAAAATGTGACTCTAAACAACAAAGTACAAAATGACACAGAGTCGAGCAAAATTGAAAACGACGTCAACATTCTCACGGGTAAAGTAAAAATATTTACTTCTGAATTTGAATCGGTTAAGTAGCTACTTATATCAAACGTTTTACATCAATATAGCATTATTATTATTAGCATACACTTCACTACATAATTATATCTAAAAAAAATGCTTAGGAGGCGATTCATGTTCGATTATTACTATCAAAAACAATACCGTAAATTACTACGATTTTAAATTTATACTGCAATGAGAGCAAAATTCTGAAAAGGTATAAAGGTAGTAATAATTAATATACATGTGTACATAAGTCATGGCAATAATAAAGAAAGTGATGTTACTTTATAGTAAATGAAACTCATCGCCTAGTTTTGGACACATCACGGACTCTCTTCGGATGGGACAATGATTGCCAATTTGCGGAATACATGCCGATCATGTCTATGATTTTCGCTGCTGCTTGGGCAACTTTCTTTACTATGTGTCCCGGTGGCGGTTATTCAAGATCTGGGTAATATATACAGGATTATTTATAAAACAACAACAACATCTTTGATGAACTTTAAATGGTACTAATTTTGTCTAGCCGTAGCGTAAAACTTATTTTGAAAATCTAAAGCTTATCAAAACAATACACAAACTTTGAACTTGAAATTAGACTCGATAAATACATTTCACTTTAAATATATTTATGAAACAATAGTAAAAATACTACTATTTTAAAATACTAATATTAAAGATAAATAACTGGACATAAATAGATATGTTTTTTTTTTATTTATAGAATAGGAAGGCGGACGAGCATATGGGCCACCTGATGGTAAGTGGTCACCAAACGCCCTTAGACATTGGCATTGTAAGAAATGTCAACCATCGTTTACGTAGCCAATGCGCCACCAACCTTGGGAACTAAGATTTTATGTCCCTTGTGCCTGTAATTACACTGGCTCACTCACCCTTGTATATAATATATATAGAATATATATGTATATAATTTACAGATTGCAACAACCGTGGCGGATCCTGACACCGGCCTTGCTTTTCGCCCTTATAATGGTCGGTCTCACCGGACACAGTTTTACAAGTACCAATAGAGGCCTATATGCATTTTGTTCTGCATTCTATAACATCACTAACGCTACGACGTAAGTATGTTTACTAATCGTACCTATTGTAGTATTAGAAAATATAGTGAAAATAGGTTTGAATTCATAGGCGCTTATGCTATATGGACCTTTTGTAGTATGAACTATCTTGTTGGTTTAGTGGTTATCGTATTAGGTTGCAGATTCCGAGGTTCTTGGTTTCAGTCTCGTTTCGGACAGCTAAATTGAGTTTTTCTTTTAAAAAAATCCTCAATAAGAGCTTGTAGTGATACACTCGCGAGAGTCAGAATACACGTATTGTTTCGCACCATGGATTTACGGTTGTCGTTGGACTAAAAGAGTAAAACTGAGTTTGCACACAAAGGATGTGATTACGTACTCTTTGCGTACCCACCCTATAACTCATTGCACAGTTGGTTAATATTGTCGATATTTATGTTGTTTACATAGCGTGAACCGTTTTAAGCACCTGGAAAACTTTCGTATAACCCACGGTGTAAGGCACGAGTACAGTTTGCAGATAGACAAAAAGTTAGAATTGTTCAGGTGCTCGTCGGTGAACCCGTACCTGTCGCTCGCGTGGGGCGCGTCGTGGCCGTTCGGCGCCCGCGCGGCGGCGGCGCGCGCGGCCGGCGCCGGCGTGTGGGCGAGCTGGGCCTGCGCCGCCGCGCTGTTCCTCGCGCGCTGTCTCACCGCGCCCGACTTCCAGATCAGGCGCACCGGGGCTTACCTCAACGATCCCCAGCAGGTATGTAGATTTATCACTTATAAAACCTAGCTCTGCTTGTTATTTAAACATTGCTCGGTGTTTGATAATAATCGTAGACTAAGAAACGACAATTATTGGTTTTACATTCTAATAAATATTCTCGTTAATATTTTCAAACGTATAACTCAATATTATTAAATTCATGTTAACTTTTCAGAAAATAACACCCTACCTAAAAAAATCTACGCGTCGACGTCTCTCGAAGACTTCTCCGAATAAACGTGACAATGCTTCTATTAGATCGGAACCTACTGCTACCACGGAACTTGTTACTGCTTCTGTCGAACAAGGACAAGACACCGTGCCCCCTTCCCCACAAATTACTCCGATTAAACCGATGAATGGCAGAGAAGACATCGAGATGACAATAACCCCATACAAAATACAATAAAAAAATTGTTAATTGTAAGCGGGTAAATACCTGTATATTTTGTTAAGTTATTATTGTAACTGAGAAGATTTTTTTGTAAGAATTTATTTAAAGCTTAAATATATAATAGAGAATATAATATAACGGACTTAAAGGACGCATTTAAAATAATTATATTAAAAGTTATCTATAAAATGTTGATTTTATTGCTGTATTAATGTAAAGCTGGTTTGTGTTAATTAAAAAAATGTTTTAAGAAGCATCAACATATTTATTTATTTATATTAAAAATATACGCATATTTTGTTAAAAAATAATTTAAATATACACATTTTGAAATTTTATTTAGTAGTAAAAATAAAGAAATAATAAAATAAAAGAAATTACTTTACCTTACTGACCGACAAAATGGTGGTTTTTAAATTAGCGCGAGTCTTTTTTCCTTTTTAACTACGCTGCTGTATGAATCAAGGAATCTACTAAGTATAATATATATACAAATTCTGTTTGAACTTCGTTTCCAAATATTTTATTTCAGTATGAGTCTCTGTTTCAAGCGTTACGTGTTAAAGAGTGAATGGCTTTCTTTAATAACTGCAACGAATTATTATTCATTTTAGTTTAAAAGATTTATCGTAATAAGAGTAAAGTTTTGTGCAGTAAGATTTTTTTAAATGGAAAAAAATATCTCCACAAAGAATAATACTACTAACAAATTTAATTGCAACATATTTACCAATGGTAATATTACCAATGGTAAATATGTTGTAATGGTAATATTACCAATGGTAATATTTACCAATGGTAAATATGTTGCAATTATAATGCTATAACGATATATAAGGAACTAAAATGTAAATAATAATTACTAACAATTTATAATTTTTTTAATTTACAACACTGTTGTGTTTATATTGTCTTTGTTTAAAACAGCATGTGTTGAGCTGTACTAATTTTTAAAGTAGTTTTGGTAATTTCACAAGGTTTACTAAACTGTATTGTCATATTTAGCATATGTCAATGTGAAAATGACATAATTTCATGAAAATATTAGGTACCTACCTAGAGAAACTAAAATTATACAATACATGCCAGAAAAGGAGAAAAAAATACACAAAGTACAATCTACGTTGATATATAATGATATTTAATCAGGTAAAGAGAATTTTAAACAATCGTTACGTTATTTATCAATTTTTACGCAATGTACATAATGAAGCACCGGCAAAAGTTTTATATCCATTAAAAAGTCGAGCATTGCTAAAGATATCGGGTCAGGAATCGTCATCTTTTCTTCAGGGGCTAATAACTAACGACATGAAACATTTTGAAGAAGGTGCTAAATCTATGTACGCAATGTTTTTAAACAACAAGGGTAGGGTTATGTACGATACTCTTATACATAAATGGGATAATGAGGAAACATTCTTAATAGAATGTGATAAAAAATTAGTCAATTTATTACAAAAACACCTGAAAATATTTAAATTAAAACGCAAAATCGAAATTGAAGATGTTGATAAAAGTCTTATTATGTGGGCTTTAATTCTCCCTGATTCAGACAAGATCCCTGATTCTACATCTAATGTAAATATTTATAAGGACCCTAGACTTGCCGATTTAGGTTTCCGTATCATCTCTTCTGTTGCAACAACAGACTCACAGATATTAGAAATGTTTGGAAAGAATATTGTGGCCAAAGATACAGAAGAAGGCTATAAATATTTAAGGTATAAGCTAGGTGTAAGTGAAGGAGCTGAAGAATTGCCACCTGGAGCTTGCTTTCCTTTGGAGGTAAATTGTGACTACCTTCATGGTGTGAGTTTCCACAAAGGTTGTTATATTGGTCAGGAAGTAACGGCTAGAGTTCATCACACAGGTGTTGTTCGCAAAAGAATAATGCCTATAAAATTCAATCAAAGTATACATGAAAACATTGAAAAGGATTCTGTAATCTCAGCTAGTGATAAACCAAAAAGTAATTTGGGAAAATTGAAAGGTGTGATGGATGACTATGGAATAGGATTAATAAGAATCAAAGAAGCACTTGATGCTAAAGTTCTTATGGTTAGCAAATATTCAGCTGAAGTTCTAAAGCCCTCGTGGTGGCCAATAGAAGCTCCTAAGGAAATTATAAAGAGTGAATAGCCTTCTTTAATAATTTATGGACAAATAAAATATTATAAACAAAAATGTCATGAAAATCTGAAATGTGTAGGTATCCTGATCTTGGTTTACTTTATGTTTGTACAAAAAAATATGTTCTTATAACATTGCCTAAAAAAATATCTGATATTTTATTCAATTCTATTATGATATCTATTGCTGATAAAATTAATATTGTTTCAGTAAGATGGATAACTCAAAGCCAAAAGATGAATGTGCACAAGTAACCTACAATTTTAAGTGTTCTCAGTGTGATCTTAATGAAGAAGCTCACTATAAGGGTGTAAGTCCACCTTTTTCACGCAAGATTGAACTAAAATACCCAAGCTATGTGATGAAAGATCCATTTAGCCCTCCAGGGAAAGGAGAAATTTTAATTCTAGGGGCTGATTGTGCCATTTGTGATAAAACTGTCTGCATAAGTAAACAATGTAGCATTTTCTATTTAAAAACATATTGCCTAGAATGTGTAAAAAATTGCCTTGATAAATTTCCAATAGAAGTTAGTAATAAAATAAAAAAGAATTAATTTTACATTTCTTTTACTTTTTTATGCCAATTATTTAAACATTCGAAATATTATAAGTCAACTATCTCCATTTAAAAAATAAAACACTTTTACAAAATACTGTTTACTTTGGCTTTCCAGTCCGATTTACAGTATTTTTATCAAGTTTTCACAAATTAATTCAATAACACAGTTACATTCGACCAAAAAATTAGGTCACCTTTTTGTAAGTATAATACATAAATTTAAATAACTTTGACAAGCCAGTATTTCTTATGCAAATTACAACCTCAATGCTATAAAAAAGCAACCAGCAGATGTCCACACTTCGTCAGAAACAAAAAATACAATCTTAAAATTATTAAAAAGATAATTACAGCATAGTTATATTTACGGTAATATATTAATAAGCTCTAAAATGACAAAATGAAATATATATATTTTGTTGCCATTGCCTGTCACTCAATTCAGATTGTTAGCACCACAATACGTTATAACCCTTTAATAAGAGTGACCGCCTTCACCAAACAACCAAGATCTTTAATATAAAACAACAAATTCAGTGAAATATTTATCAAAATATGTTAACAGCAATTATATATAGTAATATATAAATTACAGAGAAATATTATTGCTTCCAGTGTTCCCTAGGTAGCTGTTTCGTAGAATATTCGAGAATGAGATTTTCAAATATGTAGCTTGTTGCAGTAAAAAATATTCTTCAAGAAAAGCTTTACGGGTAGAGAAATTTTACAATTTTAATGTATCATAAATGGACATATTTAAAGATGAATTTTGAATACCATACTTTATAATCTACTTATTGACGAAATACTACAAGTCATCTTAAATGTAATATTTGTGTAAATCTCTGGGCAGTGTGCTATTTCTTTCTCTAATTCAATTAAGTATTAAATAACCCTATCGGGTATGAAGAAAATAAACACTTTGTAAGTATAAAACGGTGATGACAGAATCTAGATGAAGAAAAAATATTGTAATATAAAATCTTATAAAAAAAATCGTATTAAGACATATTGAATCAGCTGCCTTTAATTAATTTTTGATCATAAATTCAAAAAGCTTTTAGTGTTGTATATTAGATAGATTAGATACAACATTTTTCTATTGATGATGAATGGGCCAATACATTTTTTTATACATTACATTTAAAACTTAATAAGACATATATAGAACTATAAAATTTAACTGGCCAAGTTTTAATGTTCGGCAAATAAAAATAAGTGGACTTTGGACGGGTATTCTCTTACAGTAGGTAAAAATTGTGATCTTAGTTAAATTTCACTTGGGTAATTTTTTGTGGGTAAGTGGATCTTCACAAATTTAATTTATTCCTAAACTAACAAAATTTTCACAGCCGAAACGTAATTATAATTTTGATGAAAACTAATTTTCCAAGGTTCATGACCTTGTATTTAAAATAGCTATCTTCTTTTTATACTGTTTTATATATTAAAAGAAAAATTGGGTGCTAAGATTAAAACATTTTGTAAAAAATATTATTTGGTCTCAATTTATATTTTAAGGACCTTTTAATTCAATAAATCATTCCTACTCTAAACATCTTATAAACTAAAGCATTCTTGTGGTGTTTTCAATGATCTCATCCGGGAATGAATTGAATTTATTCCAAGAGATTCTGTCAGGATCAAGCGATACAATAAAAACATCTATCATTATTTTAGTTACACTCAATACACAATATTTAATTACCTAATAATATGGTCACAGGAGTAACATAATTTACACTTGGGGTCGGATTAAAGTGCATTACAAGTTAACATCAATCTTTTAAATAAGTAACAAAATTAGGTATTTTGAACAATATGTTAGTTAAAAGATCAATGTATACAATTGTGATACAATTGAACAAACAAAACGAAGTATGACTTATACCTGTAGGGTCTCCTGGTTGAAAAATACTGGTAAAAGAGATAGTTGGTTTTATTTCATCCGACCTCCAATATAATACTAAAATATCTGTGACCAATTACATACAACATTAAACATAAATAAAATAGTTATTTAAAACAGGTAGCAAACAGACTCTATACATATTTAATTTAAGCATCGTTTGTTACAAACTCCTTATACACTAAACGAAAAAAGGCAATATCTAAATTTTTTTATAAAATTACATATTGAGCCATCTATAGTTTTGAAAAACAAGCCAAAATACCCAAAACATATTCAATTTGGTCGTCTGATTTGTTTTTCAAATACTCTTACAAAGAAATCGTCATATGAAGTAAAAAAAAATACAACACACTTTCATTTAAAAGCAGTGAAATACGTATTGCGTGTATCAATTTGTTTTTTACTTATTAACATAAAACTAACCCTAATTACTATTCGTAGAAGTTTAAATTGATCGAAGTTTGGAATGTTCCAAAAAATTGTAACATTGTTGTCATGAATTTATAATTATAAAATTTATAATAAATAAATGAAACGGCACATGTTCCTATATAAGCACCGGATTCACTTTGCAACAATATGAAGACGATTTTCATATTTTCTTTATAATATGGCCGTTGAACAATTTTATTATAAATAGTGCAACAAATATATAAATGATTAAACTATACATATATAGGGCGAGTTTTCTAAATATATTGTTTTTGATGTTTATAAAATTTTGAAATTAGTTTTCACAATAAGATATTTCATAAAACTAGTTAATTGCAGCTAAACTTAATAGTCAAAATTTAATTCGATTCACGCTACAGAGTAGCCATTACTTCAATATTGAGAATAATTACAGGTTGCAGACATATAATATTTACAGATATGCGTGCTTAAAAAATCTAATTTGTAACGGTTTACTAGAAAAAAAAACCGTGAGGTATATCAACACAATGCGATTTTAAAAGTGCTCTCATTTCATTATGTAAATTTCAATGTAATAAAGGTGGGTTTTAGTGTCGTTCAGATGTCACAATCCGGGGTACGGTCATAAAATCTATCGAAGTGTTCTCATAGAGAAAGAATGAGAGTAATGTACTCGTAGCGGCGACGCTCAGTCGTCGGGCGGCTGCAGCTGGTGCAGGCGGCGTAGGGCATGCGACAGCAGCGGCAGCAGGTCCGGCAGCGCGGGCGCGGCCTCCTCGGTGGACTCGTCCGACTCCTCCAGCGGCTCCTCGCCCTCGCTGCCCTCCGCGGACGGACAACGCGCCTCGCTCGTCGGCCCTCCGGCCTCAGCCTCGCCGGTTTCTTCTTCTATTATGGACACTATTATTGCTCAATAAAATGGCACAAAACATTACTATATCGTAACTTATCTTAAACGACAATAACATACATTTTAATGAGATAAATAATAATAGGGTATTTTTTCTTATAGCGTAAATGTAGCCATAAAACAATAATTATTAATTGATGTAGTGGAGACATTATGCAAAATAAATTTATAAGAGAAGAAATTATAGTCGAACGTCGAAAATTACAGGTATGTCATACACCACTAGTTATTATATATTAATAAAGTTAAACATAGGGCATAGAGATTTACCGGTGGGTCTAAGCAGCCTTTGGTGTAACGCGGTGGCGGCTCGATGTAAAGCGCGGGCTAACGATGAGCCCGCTGTCGGACGTGCACGCTCCGCCATCAGCAGCAGTGCCCGCGTACTGCCCACCAACGTGATGAGCGGCGCTCGAGCCGCGCTGCCAGCCAGCTCCTCGGCTAGCGAC
The DNA here is from genome assembly GCF_905147045.1 of Nymphalis io. Taxonomy (NCBI): domain Eukaryota; kingdom Metazoa; phylum Arthropoda; class Insecta; order Lepidoptera; family Nymphalidae; genus Nymphalis; species Nymphalis io. The sequence continues at coordinate 6,832,071 of NC_065906.1, read as the reverse complement.
TCGGCCGCCCGCGCCGAGCCGCCCACCGCGCCCGAGCTGCCCGATCCCCCCGCTACGCTTGAAGCGCCCGATGCGCACGGACTCGTCGCACCTCCCAACTGTATCACGCAAATTAAATAGTAAGCGAATTGTCTCGATCAATTTCAATATTATTTGCACTACACTACACGTAAAATGTAGGTTACTTTTGGATAATAATGTTGCATGAAGTCATAGATGGCAGGATCAGCTAGCGATTCCCGTTCGTCCAAAAGCACCGAATCAACGTACTCCGCCACAACACTACACTCCAGCAGCATTTCTTCTAACTTTGCGTCCGCCTGGAGGAATACATCCAATTATAAGTTTTTTTTTATTTTAACCTTTACATCTTGATAGCATAAAAAAAATACGCTGACAAAATTGTACATTGACATGATATGCATAACAGCGCCTTACCGGTGACGTCGCAACGTCTCTCCAGAAGGTCGCAAAATAATTAAAACGAAGCGGCACCGCCTCGAGCGCGCATAGCGCTGACAGCAGCACGAGCTGCTCCGACATGCAGCGCTGACTCCGCGCTACTCGACAACAGGTGTCTGCAAAATTCAAGTTGTATTTTAACCTTGTTTATTTACATCAATAAAACGATATGGATATGAGCCGAGTCTTGTACCATTACTTACCAATAAACTTGTGGTAGGGGCGGTAGAAGGCGGGGCGCGGTGGCGAGAGCGGGTGCGTGTGAGCGTGCGCGGAGCGCAGGCGCGGCCGAGACGCCGCGCGCGCCGCCGCGTGCGCGCCCGCCGCCAGCGGCACCAGTGCGCCCAGCGCCGCTCCCCCGCCGATCAGAACTAGCTCGCGGAGAACACCTGTCGACGACGTCATAAGATAAACTATCCCAATGTACGGTTCGTGTTATCAATCACAAGATTTTAAGTTCTCCAAGCAGTCAGATTTTAATATTTTCGGATATATTTACTCGCTTTGAAAACTTGAGTATTATATTAAACGAGCTGTCATAATTTTAAATAAACATACAGATGATGTCCCCCTGATCGATCTTGGCCGCAACGATAATTCTCAAGGGAGATATTACAGAGTACAAATATACGCATGATCAGTCTAATCTAATTGGGCAACGGCTCGGCACGACGAGAAAGAAAGAGCCCAAGTCATAAGAAAAACAAAACAAAAAAAGAAGAATTATTAACCGAGGGCGGCGTGCGGCAGCCGCGGAGTGCGCTGGTGCAGATTGAGCAGCGTGAGCAGGCGGCGGGCGCACTCGGGCCAGTCCTTGCAGGCGAGCAGCAGCGCGCGCGCCTCCTTGGCGTCGCGGCGCAGGCGCAGCGTGCGGCACAGCGCGCGCGCCCAGCGCAGCGCCGCGCCGAGCTCGGCGCGCACGGCGCTCCCCGCCCCGCCGCCCGCGCCCGCCACCCCGCCCACCCCGCCGCCTTCCACGTACACCGCGTGCAGACTGTGCAGCGCCTGGCCGAATAGAAGTTAACCTTAATTATGCGTTCATTATACGAGTTGATACCATACTTTCGATATCAAGATATGCGAATCGAATGCCACATACAAAGATACACACGTCTTGACGGTTTTTCAGCATTAGACCTCCGAAAATTCATTTACGATAAATTTCAAAAGAAAAATTAATATAATTGTGGAATCGATTGTACTGGTATACGCACTTCAAAAGTCATCTGCAGTCCGCCATTGTAAACTACATACAGTCTATCGTCCTCGTTTTCAACGAGCGTGCAGAACGCCGATATTAACGTCGTCCAGCAAGTCCGTCCATTTAAACCTGGAAAATTCATTCGTATTACATGGACACGCTAGGAGAAAGTGCAACTCCTGCGATAAAATTATAATTCGAGAGTCGTGTCTGCCCACCCTGTAAGTAAGCGGAGAGAGTGCTGCGGCGGAAGGCGGCGGCCTCGCGCGCGTCCACTCCCTCCCCGCCGCCCGCACCCGCCGCGCCCCCGCGGGCCGCCAGGATTCGCGCCAGCCTGATGAAAGGTATAAGTATTTTACTTTAAGTGATATTTCATTTTTGTAATATTGGATACGTGTATTAATAATATTAAGGTAAACGAAATCGCCTACGAGTATGTAGGTTATCGAGCTTGCGTTAACGCGGTCCAACCTGAGCAGCTCGTCCGCGGCGCCGGGATAGAGGTGCGCGTGCGGCGCGATGTTCCGGAAGGCCCAGTGGATATTTTGATGCTGCGCCAGCGTACGCGCGAAGGCGCCCGACCGCCGGCAGCACAGGCGCAGCAGGGCGTAGTACGGCGGCAACATCGCGCGGTTGTACGCCACCACCTCGCCGTCCTCGTGGTCGGCACTAAGAGTTTGTATAGTACACAATGAGTGATACAAAAGTCTATATATTTTAGTTTATAGACAGTTTTTATTTTGATATTTTATGTATGGCGTTGATTTAGAAATAATGAATGCAGAGCTGTAGCTTACAGAATATAGTTGAAGGCGATGTGTTTAGTGAGGCGCTGGTTAGCCAGCATCAGCTGTACATTCTCGGGGCAGTCCACGGACACGGCGTGCCAGAACGTGAGCAGCGCCTGCTTGTTGGGATGCACCGCCACCGAGGGTTCCGAGATCGCAGGATGGTACAGCTCCCACAGATCGTTGAAGTACTGACCAAACTACGGAGGAAATTAAAACTTCAGAATAGTTACTTTTGATCAGGTAATTGAGTTTTGGAGTAGAATCATTACATACCATTAGTTTCTCTACCCTGCTGACGACACAATACGACATGACTCCAAAATATGCAGTCAGTTTCATAGTTCCGTGAACGGCGATGTCCGTGTATTTTCTTGCAGCTTTTAATTTGCCCAATAGCATCGTATACACCTGGACAAAAGGTAACGAACATTGAATAATGATGAATGTATAATACATCGCACAAATCAGTGGGTACGATTCGCTTGCCGCCGACCTGATGCAGCGTGTGGTGCGCCGTGTCGGGCAGCTTGGCGAGGTGCAGCGCGGGCGCAGGCAGAGGTCTCGCCCGCGCGTACCCGGCGCGGAAGTGCTGCGACGGCACCAGCGCCACCAGCAGCAGCGCGGCGGCCGCTCGCACCCGCGCCGCGCCCGCCGCCAGCAGTTGCGCCTCCAGCCAGCGGTCCGCCGTGCGCAGAGCCCACGCGTGGGCCGCCTTGTTACGCGGCACCTGCATGGCGAGCCACTCCAGCGCCGCGTGCGGGCAGACGTCGCCGGCGTCCCACAGGCGCGCCAGCACCAGCTGCGTGAAGCATGGCAGGCCGCCCGACGCTCCCGCGCCGCCACCGCTGCCCTCCACTAGTAGCGTCAGGAGCTTAAAAAACGGCCCGCAGCTCTGGAACGATCGATCGTTTGTAGCTTATGTCGTTAGGTCTCTTTGACGACTGAAAAAATATACTTACTTCAGTGTGTTTTGCGATCGCCTGAAAGATCATATTCACTATTTTCGAGGCGAGAGCCTCGTTCCACCGACACAGAGCGAAGATTAGAGACCTAGTCTGTTGTAGATTTAGACTGTCCCTCGTTTGCTGATAGATGAAAGGAAACCCCTAAAACGTACATTATAAAACATAAACAAGATATATTTTTTGGACAATAAAAGGAAAAAAGAACGATTTATTAAGAGAAAAGAAATATTTCATATTCTATATGATAAATATTTCAATAAATCTATGTACTCAGAACGTGTCCGTAACGTGTAGTGGCCCGACCGTACCCAGACCCGTACCTTGGCGTGCAGCAGCGCGCGCGCGTCGGGCTCGGCCAGCGCCAGGTGTCCGGCGGCGTCCCGCGAGCGCTCCACGAGCCCGCTGACGAGCGCCACCATCTTGTCGAGCGCGCCGGGCCGCAGCTTGTCCCCGCAGCCGTCCGCCGCGCCGCTGCCGCTGCCGCTGCCGCTCGCCTCCTCGCTGGGGGATTCCACCTGCGGCATCGCTTATACTTATACTTGCCGACCGACTCTTGACGAAATATATGACAAAACAGCACTAAACTATTAAATAGCAGTAGATGGTAACAAAATTCTATTTTCAGTACAAATTCTATTGTTTTCGCTTTAGTCGCTTAAGACTGTATAACATAATCTTAAGATGTGTCAAAATCTTTTACCATAACGACTTTAAACAACAAAGAGGATAGTCGTGTACTAATGTTATATATGTTCACATGTTCTCTGCAGTTGAATGAATCAAAATAAATAATTTAAATCTATCAATAAACAATTTATCATACCGTATTCGAGTTCTGCCCCAGGTAGAAGTTGACCATGGAAGAGATAGCGTTGACTCTCAACATGAACTTGCCCTCCTCCTCGCCCATCTTGCTGAACTCGTACAGCAGACTGAAGTACTCCGTCAGGTGCCGCAAGTGAGATCGCGCTCCGCTTTCCATCTAACACGCAACTTACTGTTACTATAGCGATGTTTTAAACATTCAGATCAATCAACATTCAATAATACGCGAAAGGAAAACATATGACTACTTTTAATTAAACATCTAGAGAATCTGCTTAAAATATTCAACCGATGAAAGGTTGATGACTATTAGACATTAGAAAGAAATATATACATTACTATTAGACTCAAAGTCGAGTTTTTCTTGTTGGATTATTAAGACCTCACAAACATTATTAATATACTTGTGTAATAGCAGTGGCCGAAACTCGTCACAATGTAACAGAAAATAACAAACCTGTATTTTATCTTATAAAATCATCATCATCAATATAGCAGTCAACTAATTTAATAATGAGGTCAAACTATAAGTACATATACATTTTTTTATATTGACACTAAAAATCCCACCTAAAACCTGGATTATTAATATCGGACAAATCATCATATAAAACAACTCACCAAAGATAATAACATCCTTATAAACCTAGTAACACAACTCGCTTCTCCTAATTTACTATTGTCTTCACTTTCTTCCATACCCTGAAGATACAGGGCACAATGACTAGACCTGAAATAAAAAGGTTTCCCTACAAACAACCATTTTTATATTTAAATTATAAAATTTGATAAATAAAATAATAATCACCTCAGCCTTTGTATAACGTGCATGCATAGCCTCTGAAACATTTGTCGAACCATTTGATTCGGACATTTTATTAACACCTGAAAATAATATTTAAAAAATATATTTATATATATATTATAATACTTCGTTAAAATCTCCAATACCTACTTTAATATTATTGGATATATTTATGATCATATGATTTATTTATTTATTTAAGTGACATACATTTTTATCAATTTAATATTTATTATATCTATATCAACAATACTTAATAACTATTACAATAATATATTTTATATAAAAGCTTGTAATAATTGTCTTAAATGACCAATATTATTATTTATTATTATTATTAAATTTACATTATTAATTTTTATTATTTTAGTCAAATTTAAAATAGTCCCTCCCGATTCCCACCCGACGCAAAGCTGCCCATAATACAGGCCGCATTTCCGCGCTGTATGGCAATGGACAACCTTTGTGCCAAGTGGGACCCGGAGCGACTGTCAAATCCCCTGTGTTAAATATATCAATTAAAACGTAATTGAAACAGTAAGACACAATAGTCGAGCTGTATTCTCTTTATTATAGAATAATAAAGCATTTACCTGCATCGGCCACCACGTGTCATCAGCCATGTGACCGAGAAACCACTCGGAGGCAGCTGCGGACGCGTTGAACTGTTTCGTCACCAACTCCACCCAGGACACCATGGTAGGCTACAGTAAAATTTATTTTTATGTAATATAGTTTTCGAAAGGGTAGGAAAACGACATTTGATTTACGTTACTGTAGATCAATCATGCACAATGGATAAACATACAGCCTATTCCAACCACAAGAGAAGAAAACCCAAATAAACAACTTTGACACCGCTATCATTGTTCACCATATCAATTGACGTGACCTTGAATAATGTATGATATTCACTATGGATTCGCAAAAAAATTGCGTTTTCAATGTTCGCGAAGTTGTAATCGGGACTTAACCAAACTACTGGGGGAAGTATAAAGGGGATGAAAGTTTGTATAGGAGAGATAAATCGAGTTATAGGCGTGTCCAAAAATGTAATGTTGAGGTTTCGTATAACATTATCGCAATAGTCAAGTCAACTTACTTTTTCCTTGGCGTGTATAAATGTTTCAATGAAGAAGGAGGTCGAGAGTCTGGCGGCGACCTCTGTGATCTCCGGCCTCAGTGTGAGTAACGATTGCGGCACAGAGCTACACATCTGACCCATAAACCTGTTGGGATCCATGCATTTGATAATCCTTTACTATCTATACTATTAGTGCAAATTTTGACAAACGACTTTAATGTTATTGCAATTAAGCATGTTATATATTTTGAACCCACAATTATAATTAGATTGTAATGGTTGATCCAACAGTAGTTTTTATAAAATGAAAGTCGTCGTTTGTTTTAAATATAAGATAAGGAAACGTACGTGAAATATGCATGCTGGAATATGTTCTTGTCGTGCAGGAACTGCATGTTGTCGTCCCAGATCCAGCGCAGCAGCTCGGGCGGCAGCTGCACGGCCGGCGACGACTCGCGCCGCTCCACCGCCGCGCTCGCGCTCTCCTCGGCGCGCGACGACTGCGGGATATAACACTATGCAGTCCAGTGAAATGGTGTTTATCCGGCTCGATAGGGACCAAACCGTATCCGGATAGTCGATCATTGAAACGTTCGCGAAAGGCGAGTTAAGGAAGGTTTTTTACCTATTGGTTGGATTGGTGATTTAATAGTCAGTACTAAGTTTCAGACCTTTTGGAATCTATTTAAAGATATATTTTAAAATATCGTTGAATCTAATGGTCGAAAAAAAAAGAATATGCCGTTATTTAGTTTCTCAAGTAAAGAAAACTCTGTTTCCAGAGTTTTAGTTTTATAAAATTAACTTATATAATGTAAATACTTACAAACAAGGCAGGGACCTAATTAAAGACGATTAACGCTTAGGCCGAAAGGCAATAACTTATTAAAATTATTCGAACTATTTCAGAAACGTTTTATTAAATAGGGTTGTGAAAGAATAATTTATCGAAACGAAAATTTATGTTTAATACCATAAATACTATTGACAAAATTACCTGTGCTTCCTCTTGCTGGCCACAGTCAGAACCACGCTGATTACGCGGCGGACTAAGCTCATAGAACAACATGTAAGCGCTGTTTGTCTTCTCGAAAGAGAAGTCCATAAACTTATCAGTCACCGAATCGTATGTTTTACTCTGAAACAAAAAATTAAATAATGAAATAAGAAAAAAAAAACTACTTATTTCTATTTAAGACTGTTTTATATATAAAGCACATCTATTAGTAAAATAATTATCAAGGACGGTCGACATCAGATAGGTAAGCGGCCTTAAAACTCTATCTTATCTATTTTCTTAGTGTTACAAAACATATTTTTATTACTATAGTCGGGATAATAACAAGCGAAACATATTGGGTACGACCGACACTAAAGTAGTATTCGGTATTTAGAACGGTGTCGGCGCCTCACCGTCATCTCTCCGCCGAAGCACTCGGCGGCGATGTGCGCGGGATCGAAGGGCTTGACCTCCGCGTCGTTGAACAGCAGCCAGCGATCGTGCAGCTCGTGTTCGCGGTCGCGGATGAACGAGTAGTAGTGGCCGCCGTCCGCCGTGCCCGTGTGTACAGTCACGCCTATCAGCTCGTATCTGGATACAGACACAAAATCAGTCTTAAATCTTACAGTAGTCGGCAATTATGTTATACTTACTCTAATCGATATAATATAATTAATAATAATAATATCCTGGGACATTTGTCACACACGGCCATCTGATCCCAAATTAAGCCTGTACAAAGCTTGTGCTATGGAAACCAGACAACTGATATACTACATATACTATTTTTCTTTTGTAAATACATACTTATATAGATAATTACACACAGACTCAGGACAACCAGACACGTTCATGCACACAAATATTTGTCCTTCGGCGTGATAGGCAAGCATCCACCGACCACGCCAACCGGCTCTTCACAATTAACAAATAAGACTTAACAGTACCTTGGAGTACTCCCTATAATAATTCAGTTTTTTAAATTTGTAATTTTTTACAAATTAATAATAAGTTGTATTCACCTGTTTTGAAGTTTATCCTGGATAAACAGAGACGAAAATAAAAGAAGAAATTGTCTTTCCTTTGAATTTTACAAATTATTGCACTAAGTTTTAAAAGGCAGCTATTTTGAAATAGACACAGACTGACATTTGAATTGTATACATTTTTATTGGTTGAATTAAGCTTCTCTTAAGTTCCCGTAACACATTCGCGCATTTACTCACACCACATGACATTATAAACCTACAAACTCCGTGTAAAGAACACATTATTAAAAGCTTAGAAACCTCGGCTTTATTTTTATTCTAAATGGGTGTAAATAATTTGTATTCTTATAAACGAGGTGTTTATTTTGTTATCTTAAAAGTAAATCACAATTACGAAAATACTCACTCATAATGCTCTTCAGATTCCGAATCATCAGTTTCATTGTAAGAACCACTTTCACCATCTTTTTTTAACTCTGCTGATTTTATTTTCTCCTCTGAAAAAATATAGGAGTGCAATATATATATAATATAGTTTAATAGCTTGATTTTAGTAGATCTTATAGTTATTTTTTAAAGTTATATTAACATGAGAAATAAACAACTTTAACATTGTAAAAACGTAATACCATTGATCAAGACTTTGAATAATTTATGATATTCATTACGGATTCGTAAAAAAATTGTATTTTAAATGTCAGCGAAATTCTTGTCGGAACTTTAGACGAATAATTTAAGTGAATACAAGTTGTAAAGTGGAATATTGTTATATTACAAATACAAATATATTAATCAGGAACTGTTTGTATTGTATATAGCAGAGTTATCAACAAATTTGATTCATACTTCGATTGGAATAGAGTACAAAAATGTTATAATAATGTGTACCTTGATATTGCGCCGGCATCAAATGTTTCTCGACATAGCCAGACATGTCGAGCCGCATTGGAAAAGAGAAATGCGTGTTGACTTTCTCCTTGAGCATCGTGAGCATGTTGAATGTATATCGCATCGTATTGAAGCAAAGAATGCGAGGCAGTTTCTTAAAACACGCGCTAAAAAGTATGAAAAAAAATAAGTCGTTATCATTTTGCCAAATATATCTGTTATATAAATATATATTATATTAGTATTATTAGTTTTGTTTATTGCAATCATTAAAACTTATAATTTTGATCGCTGTTCATGTTTGAAACAATAAAAAAAAAATTTGTAACTATTTGATTTAATCGTATTTATAGATTAAAAAGCAACACTGATCTAATTTAATTGGTGGTTAAGTGTTCGACCTGAGTTCGGGCAGTTTCTTTTTGATCGTTGGCCGGCGTAATACCTGCCTAGGATCGGTTCAGTATTCCTACGCCCACAACGTCTAGTTAACACGATTGTCACGTCTATGCGACACTTACATTACAAAAACCATACTCATACAAACACTTCTGAATCGTGCCCTTACAAGGAAACCTGCCATCGTTGTCTTAAATACATATATTCAAAAGTAAAAACAGATTAATTACCGTTTCTCGGCGCGAACTTTATTGGCACACTGCGAACATGTGTAGCAGTTGTCGCCCTCCAGCGTGTCCTTGACGGTGACCTCGTCCAGGCTCTGGTGCAAGTTGCGCATGTCGGCCACCTGGCAGCGCACCGTGTAGAACTCCTCCAGCGTGCGCGACACGTGCGGGCAGTCCTGCGGGACACGGTGATACTGATTGCACCATTCTTTAATGAATGCCTCGTTGGTGTCTAGCTTTTAACAATGCCTATTAGATAGCCGGCCCAATAATAAAGGACTAAGTTTTTCTATAAAGAAATTATCCGTACACGTAAAAGCACGAGTACATTGTTACTACGCTAATCTCTCTCCAGTCATTTCTTATTACCGTTTGCACTTGTACTTGTGCACCATGTACTATACTGCGTAGTTAGCGTCTCTACATTAAAATCTGGATGTGGATCCTTTAAATTAGAGGCTTATGTATGTCTTCAGATGTTGTCCAGAAGTTTTCCAGAAGTGTCCAGGAATACGGACTTGGTATGACGTTGAAGGTTGTAGGATTGGAATTTGCTAGTTCTGTATATGTATATGAAGTTTGTATATTTTAAAACGCATTAGATTAAAGAAATAGCTCACCAACGATACAACGTTGTTACTTAGCACGCCGCAAAACAGCGTTTTGACTAGCTTTTTCAGTTCGGGAGTCATCTCCTCGAGCTTGGAGACGAGGTCTATGAAGAACTCTGCCATGTCCTTCTGTTCGCCGGTGTTAAGCGGCTGGTGGTCCATCTGGTAGACCTTACAGAAACTGCGCGGGTTGTACGCTTTGCGCTCACTCTCCTAGTCAAACATAATTAAACGAGTAAAACATTTGCAGGATTAGTTATTTGAATTAAGGACGAATTATTTATATAATTTAGAAGTATGACACTCAATTATTACTGATACTCATAAAGCAATTACATGAACGAAAAATTTAACGGAGTAGTCCTTTTTATCTCTATTTTTATTTGTCAATTTTATAAGCGATTGTTATATCCTCAATATGCGGTTACAATCTAAAAGCCTTCGACAGGCGAGGAGCGGCGTACCATGAGGTAGGCGAACATGCGCTGCATCTCGTGCAGCGTGGGCGCGTGGCGGCTGTGCGCGGGGTCGGCGCGCAGCACGGCGGCGCGCGCGGCCGGCATCATGTACAGGTGCTGCATGCACGACGCCATGTAGCACGTGGCGCCCAGGTTCGTGAGCCCCGCGAACCCGCACTCCGAGCGGGACTCCTCCGCCGGCCAGTAGTCCCACGGGTACGACGACGACGGGCCTGCGGGCGCCGCGAGCTTAGTGTGCGTTCCTCTCTCGCATGAACCGGGCGGGGGGGGATCGCTTACCGGGCTTATGGTGCTCCATGAGCTTGTGGTGCAGAACCATGTAGTTGTCGGGCGCGCCGCGTACCAGTTCCACTAGCAAGTCGTAGGCGGCAGCGCGTGACTTCTGTGACTTGCACTTGGGAAGATTTCTCTGGGAGGGGTTGGGGACGTCGAACAAAAACCCGAAGACCTGGGGAGAGCGGTGCAAGTGTTTGAAGGATTCTTTACATTAAAGCTAATTTAAAGAGTCCAAAAAATAATTATTATTTATGTACCATTTCTAAAGTTCTAGTTCCTTGTTCTGAGTTTTTAAACCTTAGAGGATGTTTCGACAAATGCGTGAGGAGACTCAGTTGGCCGTACAATCCGTCGTCAGGGGTACACGGCTCAGAACGTTTCTCAATTATCTCGCGTTTTTCAAGAGAACATCGGATTTGTTCACAGAGTTCGTTTAAATCGGGAGCTCCACTATCTTCTGCCACAGCACCTTCTGGAAAACAGTTTTCTTCTACATCACCATTAAATGACAAATTTGAACTATATTTAGAATCTATGTAAGTTTTAATAGTGATACGTAAATTAATACGTTAAAATACCTTTAAAGAAATCTTCTGGTAATCCATCTATTAACCTACACACAAGCCAAAAGTAGTCTCTACATGCTGGGCCATACGGCTCTTTCCCTTCTTCGGCGTGATGATGAGCAACCTGCAAAAAATATTATGTATATTTGCAATAAACAGTTATTACAATAGAACATATAACATAAAATGATTGCTAATATATTTATAATACGTGAGTACTTGTGGTTATGGTTACCTCATGGTGGTGATGGTTGTGAGGACGCATGTCGGCAGCGCGAGGCAAGTGCTGCAGCAACAGTTGAAGCAGCGGAGCCAGCACGCTCGTCTCGCCGCCCGCGCACAGGCGATACAGCGCACTGCCCGCCTCGCGACGAACCTACGAACCGACGGTTAATCATCTAGCTATACCATGTATGGTTCGAATGAATGTTCCTGGCGTGAGGGGGGTGTACTCACGGCGGGGTCGGCGTCGTCCAGCAGCAGGCGCGGCGCGGCGCGGCGCAGCGACCAGGCCAGCGCCACGGCGTCGCCGCCGCCGCGCGCCCACACCACGCACAGCCGCATCGCGTGCTGCACCACCTGCACACAGCCGCGCGCTCAGTCCGGTCCTTCCGACATTACGGGACTACTAAACGGCTCCACGCGAGAGGAGTGTTACCTGCGCTCTTCCCCAGAATCCGGTCTTGTACGTGGTGGGTTCCTTCATCGTAGCCGCTTCGCATAGTATCGATATCAACCTCTCCGTCGTTTCTTCTACGTTCATCAAAGAAAGTAGAGCCTACAAGAAAATATTTTTATTGATATAATTTAAAAATGTAGCGTATATAACAGTCACAAAAATGCTTAATATTAATTAATTATCATTTAACAGTGTTATTATATATATATTACTTAGATAAATTTTTTTGATCAATGTAATCAAAGAAAAAATCATTGCAATTGTAAAAGGGAATGCTCATAAAAAAAACACATAATTGAAAAAGTGAAACAATAAAAATATGTGAATAAAGTATATAAGCACTTTTAATTCGATTTGTCTTTACTTTCCTTCAAATGTAAGTATTGAAGATATATAATAATAACTTACTGGATGTAGTTTTGGAGTCTGTCCAGTTTCAGAGGTAGGCAATGTTCCGATGCGACACAACAACTGCAGCAACAGTGCTAGGCAGTCTTGACGCCACTCGCTATCGTCACTTCTCTGTAAAACGCCTGTGAAAAAAATTATACATTTGTACAATTAAAGTTGAAAATAACCGTTAAACATTTACCATTGGCTTTTATAAATTAGAAATCACTACATTACACCTGTTTTTCCCACAATACCAATATAATATAATGAAAGAGTAGAAATAAAAAATCTTAGAATAATTACACAATCCATGAAGCATGTTGTAACATAAGACTTCCAGTTAAATACTTATTACTACTTTAAGTATACTTCCATAATGAATACAGCTCCTTCAAGTTCTTAACCAATGATGATGGCAATATAATATCAAGTTGTTTATTTGTCTTTACACCTCTTGTGATAGGAATAGGCTATATATCTCTTCATACAATGTTAATCACAAAAGTATCACAAAAAAAATCATAATAGTGCTGATAGGAGATGAGAAATACAGCATAATATTACTGGTGGTAGGGCTTTGTGCAAGCTCGTCTGGGTAGGTACCACCCACTCGTCAGATATTCTACCGCAAAACAGCAATACTTGATATTGTTGTGTTCCGGTTTGAAGGGTGAGTGAGCCAGTGTAATTACAGGCACAAGGGACATAAAATCTTAGTTCCCAAGGTTGGTGGCGCATTGGCTATAAGAGATGGTTGACATTTCTTACAATGCCAATGTCTAAGGGCGTTTGGTGACCAATTACCTTCAGGTGGCCCATATGCTCGTCCACCTTCCTATTCTATAAAAAAAAAAAAAAACGATGGAGCAAAATATTACCTTTAATTTTTAACAATTATTGTCACAGATAAAATCAATCCCGACCTGACCTAGTATCAGATAGTTGATATTTTAAATATATAAATAAAATAAAATCCAATAAATGTTTTGGGCTTATCTGTCAAGAAAGTATTTTTAGCATTTGGTTAGGTTTTTGTATTTTTACAGTGGATTAACTAACAAAATTCGGTCAGGTGAACATTATTATGATTACAAAGTATTTGTTATGTCGACTAACCTGACATCATAATATCATATAGCAACCGCAGGCCGCCTTTCTTAATAAACAATTCATTCCAATTTTCTACGCACACTTTCTCTTCAGTTTTATCCAAACTACTGGTGGGTTCTTTCACATTGGAACCATTGTTGTTTGAACTAAGTTTGTCTATGATGTGCAGAGAATACATTAGTTTCTGTGGACTCATGGGGTCCAAGAGTTCTGGAAGCTTATTCTCTGATGGGTTTTGAAATGCTTCCAGAAGTGTAGGATTAAGAGGAACAGCTTGAAGAATGTCCCAGACACGTCGAGATAAAAGTTGCGCTTTCGTATGCGCTACAGGTTCCTGTGAATGTTATAAAATTCTACGAGTTAGACAACAGACAATATTTTTAGGTACTAATTTGTCTAAAACACTTAAAATTCCAACTTAAAATAATAAACTACATATAATACCTATGACTTATTTAAAGGAAAATATATATAATCAATTACCCCAGTTCCTGGCTCTTTCATCTGGCCGAGCGCCTGCATAAGCGTGAACAGGTGGTGGAAGTAGGTGGGGTCCAGCAGCAGGTGCGTGGGCAGCCGAGCACGCGCCGGAGCCGGCTGCGCAGACGGCCACTCCGCCCACGCGCCACGACCGCCCACGCCCACCGACACGAACACCAACTGTGGAGGTTAAAAATTAGATGACTATTTGTCTAGGAGTAAAGTACAATTGAATACTATTTTTCATGTTTTCTCTTTTTGATGCCTAATTTGGGCATAAGTATTTACATAATAAATATTGCTTTTAATTCAGACCTGGTTATCCTTAAACCCCATGTCGTACAGCGTTCTCTCATCGTAGTCGATCGTCAACTCCTGGCCCTGGGTGATCATTCGAAGGGGACCATCGGTCGCCAGCGCCGTGACGCCCTCTTCCCCTTGGATCTATACAGATATAATTTATTATGAGAGTAACTTCCTCATACATAGAAGTAATAAATATCTAAAAAGAAATAAATCGAATAAAGTAGTTAATGTGAAGTAGGGGTCGCGAACCTGTCTCTCCCACCAGACGTGCACGTGCGCGCGCAGGTGCGCCACGAGGTCGGAGTGGTGCAGCGCGAGCGCGGCGCGCGGGCCGGCGCCGGCGGGCTGCAGCGTCACGCGCACGCTGCCCGCGCCGCTCGCGCCGCCCTCCCACGCGCCCGACTCCGCCAGCGCCCAGCGCCGGAGGTGGTACGCGTATCTGCGAAGCGAAGGACTTCGTTACTATTTTTTACTCAAACTCGGCAGTCTATCACGAGCCCCTAGCCGTTCTCTATATATTGCGCATGCCAGTCATACATCTATTTTGTTTTGTCGTGTTATTTTTATCGTAATAGCACATGCTACCATTTACTTATTGAGGGTATCTGTATTCTTCATGAAGGTATTCTGTACTACTCAAAACCTTTACTCTGAACAGAAATTTATTGACTTGGTAAATATAATTTATGAGGTTATTCAATTCTGAAACACTTGAGTTTCGTGTATATATAATTTATCTAATAAACATTTATATAATAACACCTAATATGAAAACGAGAACATACCTTCTTTTGAACGTATCCAAGTGTGTTTTTAACAACAACAAAGCCCTCTGTATACATTGTAACGCCGCTTCTTCGGTCATGTGCTCGTAAATATTCTGTTTATCAGTAGTTTTTTCGGTCTCTTTGCCTTCTTCTATTGGAACACTTGATGTTGAAGTGCCCTGACCATCGTCATTTTTAGATATCAATCTCTCAGCAGCTGATGATAGATGAAACATACATTTGGAAACAAAGTCGTCCTCTTGTTGTAACTGTTGGCCCATGTAGTAGCTGTTTAAATATTGAATAGCACCCATCGATACATCTGTATGATAATAAAAAATAAGGTCAATTTTATTTGTTAATCGATATAACAGACGAAAAAGAAAGACAAAATTATCTCAAAATAGATGACACAAAAGGTTTTTAATATCCGAAGACATTTAATTGTACAATCAATAAACGTTATATAGCATAATGACTCAAAATATATAGATTATATGTTATTGATTTGATTGTGACTTCGGATAGGTTTAATTGACAATACCGGTGCTGTTGGCCCGGAGAGCGATCTTCCACAGATGGTCCATGGCCAGCGTGTGCGGGTGCGCCGCATCGCGCGAGTCGCCAGCGCCCAGCGCCATGCGCGCCAAGTTGCACAGCTGCTGGTATAGGCTGAGGCCCATTATGCTAATTGTCTGGGGATCACGTACTGTTGTTTATATACAAATATTGAAAGCGACAGACACTCAACCGCTTATTATTCAATAAGTGATTAGTATTGTTTTGTTCCGATTTGAAGAGTGAGTGAGCCAGTGTAACTACAGGTAGTAGGGTGTTACATCTTAGTTCCTAAGTTTGGTGCGTCATTGACGATGTAAGGAATGATTAATATTTCTTACAGCGCCAATGTCTACAAGTGATAGTGATAAGTTAACATAAGGTGGCCCAACTGCCCGTCCGCCTTTCTATTTTATAAAAAAAATAGTTGAAAGATTTCATATCTTCTTACAAAATACTAATTAAGAAATGATCATTACTTATTTATTAAAATTATATTTGGAAATTATAATTGTAGTGACCGAAGTCATTTTTACAAATTAATTGATCATCTTTACAAAATATACGGACCTATTGATTTTTACGAATATTTAACATGTTCAAGTAGAGAAAATAATTTTTAAAGCTTCTAAATGAACCTCTGGATCCAGAGTTGGCATCTTCTCGACGTAGAGAAAGCGTAGCGCGTCGAGACCGAGCGCGTGCTGGTCGGGCGACTTGGTGTGCGACAGCAGCCACGAGTACAGGCAGTCCGCGCACTCGCTCGACCCGCGGGCCACCAGGCACTGCCACAGCTCCTCCACCTGCTCCACCGTCAGCCTGTGGACGAGGATACCTTTTTCATTCATGGACAATTAGTCACCGGATTTGAAGTGGTAATATTTGCCAGTGAAATTCAGAACTTAATTTCTCATTCATTATGGAAATGGTTCACTGAGCGTTTTTACTTACTTAATCGCTTGTAACGCCGATATACAACAACAAATATTTCATAATCAGGGTAAAATGTCAAAACAAATCAGCATAATAACCGACTGCATTTTCAAGATCCCGTGGTATGTCTCACCTGAAATGGTGCGGCGAGCCGACGGGCGAAAATATCGCGGTGAGGAAGTGCAGGCGCACGGTGAGCTCCGTGATGTGCGCGTAGTGCTGCGCGTCGCCCACGGGCGCGCCCGCCCGCGTGGACACGTAGTGGCGCAGGTCCTCCAGGAACAGCCGCATCATGCCGCGCTCGCGCTCCGCCCACATCACCACCTGCCACCAGTTTTGCTCATTGCATTACCGCCCCATTGTATACTTATTGATGAATATTGCTATTAAATTTGATTGTTTAATAGTTTGATAAAAAAAATATATATATACATATATATCTATTTTTCCCTGATATTCATTCTAATATAAAATTTATAAAGTATAAAGCAATTTAAAAATTTTACCTGATGCATATCCATTCCTCTTAGTTGTTGGAATGACGAAAATAACTTTGGTAGCAGTCGCAACGATACGGCAACAGATCTGTTACAGTTAATTACGTCGTTTAGATAAACATTTATAGTAAAAAAAAAAGTGGTGAAAAGAATTAAGGTTTATTTACCTATGATTAGCGAGATTGTCAAGACATCCCTCTATGAATTTTATTCTGATGAATTTGTCAGTACTAAAACATAGCAGTGCGCACAACGCTTTTTCCGCCTCCAACGCCAGACCCTCGCCGAGTTGCTCCTATAAAATATATAGCTATTACCTCGTGAGATAAATATCATACTACTATTATACATAATATGATAACATTATGTCATGTAATATACTTTTCTTTTTTACTACGAAAATAAAACTGATTACTGTATAAATATTATAAAATATAAAACCTAAAGTAAAATATGATAATATGTGTATCATCGTCATACGACTCACAATGGCGCCGTCCTGCAGCAGATCCCACAACAGCGTGTTCCCGGGCCGGCACACGTCATCAACGTTGAAAGGCAGCGGCGCGGGAGCGGGCGACGGCGGGCGCGCCTCCAAGCCCACGCCACCGTACTCCGTAAGGCACTGCGCCTGAACGACATGAGCACGTTAGATTCGCTATATGTATAATATTTATATCATCAGAAGTCATGAAGACTGCACACCCCATTTCACATCAAAGGCAACTTTTTCAGATAAAGTATCCTTTTCTGTATATACTTAAAAAGATAGAATAAACATTATAATGTTATAAATATAAAAATGTTCTACCTGTTCTTTCAAAAGTCTATGAAAAGTCAATCTATAATCGTTTGTACACATTTCTAACCCGTAATAAGATTTTATCTCAAAAACGATATGGTTTTCGACAACACTCAAACACTCTTTCAGCTACAATAGACCTCATCACCCGAATTAGAATCAATATTGACTAAAAAAAAGATAGTTTTAGGTGTTTTTATTGATCTCAGAAAAGCATTCGATACAGTGAGCCATGATATACTACTGCAGAAATTATCTAATATAGACGTAACAGGAAAGGCCCATGAGGTGTTAAAATCTTACTTAAATAATCGTCACCAAATTGTGAAAATAAATGACAAACAAAGTAGTCCAAGACCCATTTTGTACGGCGTATCTCAAGGTTCCATTTTGGGACCTCTACTATTCCTAATATATATCAACGATATACAAGATATTGGGTTAAAAGGAGATGTGGCTCTCTACGCCGACGACTCTAGTCTTTTCTATTATGGTTCCTCTATTTCTGACATAATCAACGACGTTCAGAACGACCTACATCTTCTTGACATATGGTTTAAACGTAATTTGCTAACTATTAATATAGAAAAAAGAAATTATGTAATATTTACTGCAAAAAACAAAAAGATAAAAGCCTACACTGAACCTACTATTCATTCCGAACAGATAAATAAAAAGACGTCGGAAAAATATCTTGATTTGATACTCGACAATAAGCTGACATGGGAACCACACATCCAAAAAATCATATCAAAATTGTGTAGCGCGATGTTTACAGCGAAAAGTAAAATATCTGATATAAAACTCATTGGTGAAACCACATATCGATTACTTAATTGAGATCAGGGGGACTGCGGCGAAAGTACACCTTAAGAAAATACAAACCGCTCAAAATAAATTGATTAAAAAGTTATTTAACTACAACTTCCTAACATCATCTGAAAAAATTTATAAAAATACTAAAATAGTAAATATCGCTCAAGATAAATAAAGAAATTCACACACATTTAAATTTTAAAACAAAATCAGCTATACAAAGAATTCAATTGCGTAACGCTGATCATATTATCTTGCGCACCCCTAGAACTAATTACGGGAAAAAAAAATATTACTTTCGAGGGAGCTAAGCTGTACAACGGGTTACCGAGAGACATTAAAGAGCCCACATCTATGGCAAATTTCAAAAGACGTCTAAGATTTGATATAACAAACAACATAATACAATAAATATATATAAATGATAAAACAATAATTCTAAAAAATTCTAAAAAATAAAATCTGTCTAAAAAATGAAATAAATAAAAAAAAAAGAAAATGGAAAAAAAAGGAAAATATATATTAGAAAAAATAATAATAATAAAATAAAATGATGAACAGATTTCATTAAATATGCCGCATCCATACTTTTGTATTCCTGAGGTGACACGGCGGGCGATATGTTTAACAAGCTCGTCGATCGTCGATCGAGAAGAAAAAATTTCTACATCTACCTTCTTTATTATGAATTTTTGTAACACTGTATGCTAGATTTTTATATTAGTTTGTAACTTTCTCATGTAAGTGAATTTCTGTAATTCTTTATGAGAAATAAATTCTTTAAACAATATATTACGTCATTATCATCACTTGCTTGCTCTATTCTTATTATTTTAGGGTTGCCACAGTGCTGTTCTAGCGTTGTTTACAATATAAGGATTTGGCAGATTTTTACGGCCATCTTACATCCTTCCTGTGAATACTTTTGCTGGCTTTAATGTACTAAGAGAGACCCTTAAAGAGGCGTTTGGTAGCCCCCGAGCTTGTACCTGCGCAGCGAGCCTAGCCAGCTCTTCCTCGCAGGCGGAGTCGTCCTCGTCCAGGTCGGGCAGGTGTCGGTGCGAGTGCGAGTGCGCAGAGAGCGCCGACGACGCACTGCCCTCTTCCTCCTCGCGACGCTTGTAGCTCTCCATCAGTCGAAGCTCCATCAGCCGCCTGCTTGCAACATACATTTTATTTATTACAATTTTAAAACAAACACGCTAATATTATTTCAATATTTGGTACCAATATGCCAATCTTTCTTACGAGATTTAAGTTATATCAAAGGGCATATGATGACGATGACACACATCTAAATTTACATTAGCTACTATTGGAAAAAAGTACCACATGTAGCCTACCTTTTCAATGTTCATTAAAAAAAAGGGAAAAAGACGAGTCCTCAACTCTTCTAATAAAATAAAATGGATATGCTGACGTATAGAAATTAAGAGTAAAACCCAACCTGGCATCGACGTTATCGCACAAGAGCTGACAGTGCGCTGTGTCGCTGCCGGACGACTCTTCCTCCACGTCGGACACAGATTCCGCTAAGTCCGCAGTTTTCAATTGCGTCGCTACTGATCGAAATAATTATAACAAATTATAATGACGAGTCGGTTGGCGTGGTTGGTAGATACTTGCCTTTCACGCCGAAGGTTGTGGGTTCAATTCCCACCCAGGACAGACATTTGTGTGCATGAACATGTCTGTTTATCTTGAGTCTGTATGTGTGTAATTATCTATATAAGTATGTATTTCCAACAAAAAAAGTAGTATATGTAGTATATCAGTTGTCTGGTTTCCATAGCACAAGCTTTGTACAAGCTTAATTTGGGATCAGATGGCCGTGTGTGAAAAATGTCCCCGGATATTATTATTATTATTAGGATATTATTAACAACGTTTAGTTAGTGATAATAATAAACTATTTATTACGTCGATTAATTATTATTATTATATATATATTTTAATAAGAAATAATTCTGTTTTACGCGTTTCAGAAATTTGACATGAAACTATAAAAAATAAATATATAATATGAATTGTTACTAGATTTGTGTCCTAAATATCAATAGTTCATATATCTCTATAAAGATCCAATGAAATATATGGACCATGCACTCACGGAAATGCCTGGTCTTGCCTTGCTTGTGACGCTTCTTGTAAAGTTTCTTCTTTCGCGGTCGCAGCAACTCTTCGGCGCCGCTGCTGGCACTTCCGCTGCTTCCAGCTCGCTTATTACGTCTATTAGATTATATTTAATATTTATTTAACTCAAATAATTTTTTAATGGTTTTAAGCCGTACGATGTTAATTAGTACGGTTTATTCGGTCGTGAGGTATTCAAGTTCGAGGTTAAGGAAGAGTCCCATCACAACTCTTGGATCTTGAAAGTGTCGACAAAGCGTTTATATATTCATCGCAATTATTAATCGAGAACGTAAACACCAGTGATGGTAATAAACGCCAAATCAATTATACCTAAACAATTAATTAATTTAATTAATTAATTTTAAGGTTAAATTGTTAAATTTTTCCTATAATAAACTAATTAAAATTCTGTTGCGCCTAATGATATACATACTTGTTAAATTGTTTATGTAATTGAGAAAAACTTTAAAAATATTTTGGTTAAAATTAATAATTAAATTAAAAAGAATGTTTTTGTGAAACAAATATAAAAAAAAATTAAATACATACTTTTGACATGATTTCAGTGAAGAACACTCTTTTTTCGTAAGTTCTTCTCCTTCACGGAGCCATTCTTGCTCAGCTATAAATAAAATATTTATATATATAATTTGACAGTGATAGGGAAAAACAATGACAAAAATAATTTAAGTTAAGTATACCTGTAAGTTCACGTTGATGTTTGCTTTGTTTTCGGGGGGTGGGTCCCGCCTCTTCGCCTGATGTACTTAATTCTTCACACTTTTAAAAAATAAACACATTATATAATTTGCACAAAGTTTAACAATGAACAAGTACATTTTTTCTCCTAACTATTTTCATGCTAACATATCGCCATATGTTTTTTTCATTCGCAGAGATAAAAGTCAGTCAGTGGTTGTACAATAATAAATATCACAGGGCAGGTACCGGATCGTCGTCGGAATTGGTCTGGTCCATGCTGACGCTGGCCTCGGAGGAGGAGCGGTGGTGCGGCTTGCAGACGGGCGGCGCCAGGCGCGGCGGCTCGGGCGCGGGCGAGCCGGCGCCGCAGCCGCCGCGCGCCCACATCGCGCGCATCAGCGCCGACGCCAGGTACAGGCTCTGAGACCACAAGCCGCGTGTTATGCCAACACTTCTACCCAGATCAAGTATTGTTAAATTTAAAACGGTAAAGTTCGGTTTTTGTGCCAGTTGTTTTAAAACGACTAACCTGCTCGGTGTGCTCCTTGGGCGGTAGAGAACATAGCAGACTATACAAATGTGCACATGGCTTTGGTGCTAATGCCCTAATAAATCCAGGTAGCAAGTCGTATACTTGACGACCACAATGTTTAAGCTGGGCGGCCGCCCATACCAATTCGACATGCTCGGGGGTAACTCGACCTTCTACAGCAAGAAACTTTAAAATCATATGAGATTGTTTTATCACCTGCAAAATAATAATTACTTTTAGTTAAAACAAATACATTCTAAAACAAATACTAGTCACATAAAATCTCACTGTTATTACCTCGACATGTAAATTAGGACCGAACAAGTGTTCGATAATATTATTATTAGTTAACCATGTAGCTAATTGTTGCCCAGCTAGTTCAGCATCAGCGGCCGGTTCTCCTGCACAAAGCTCATTATGTGCAGCTATATGTGCATTGATCTGTGCTACTCCGGCCAACCTCATGGTCAATGTACTGCTGTTAAAATACTTGAATGCTAACGCCAAGCCATCTCCATCAAAAGCTAGCGGTGCATCAAGTGGTTCTTTTGCAGCTCCCCACATAAAATCTAGTAACATAATTTTGTTATAGTTTAGTGTAAATAAATTCTAATCAATTATGGAAAAAATTTAATGACTTACCCGCCATGGACTTGACGGCTGGTACCCTTAAGTCTTTATCTTCCAAACTACACATATACTTGAGAATTTTGCTCCGTAGAGGCATAAAAAGTTGTGCAACTGCTCTGAAATTCAACCAGAGTTTCAAGTTCCCAACAGCTGCCACTATTGCATGTGCCATAGACAAAGGAAGACTAGTAGGTGATGCACTTTCAAATACTGATGTCATGGCACATACTCCCCCAAGTTTGCAAAACAAGCTAACATTTCTTAGTAAATATGCTGGTATTTCTGTATCATGTAGGTCACAGTAAGAGCTTAGATTTGATATCTCCTGTGCTGACAAGTCATCTAGACGGCTTAGTGCTGAATGTTTACAGGCTAAATATAGAGGAAAATTGAGGAGAAATATCTTGGAGACTATATGCATTAGCTTTTCCTTCTGCTGCATTGACCATGTTTCCGTATCACCAGTACAAATTGCAGGTTTATCTATGCTAGTTGATTCATCTGCTGATTGTCCAGCAGGTTCTGGAGGTTTTGTACTATCTGTGTCCTGAACTCTTTCTCTTGATTCTAGGCTTTCTTCTTCATTTTGTAATTTGTTTACAACTTCTGGTTCTTTTTGTATTTCTTGATTATCAGTGTTTGCTTCGGTTTTAACAGAAGCCAATAAATCATCTTTAAGTTGTTTAAGTTGGCACACAGATAGACACAGTATGCTTTGAACCACCAAATAAAATCTTTCAAAATTCTTCACATCACGGTAACAGCACATACATTGCCTAAAATACAAGTACATAATATATGTTTTAAATAATTAAATTTTAAGCCTTCATACATATATTTTAACGATTTATTAATAAAACAAATGTGTCATAAAGGGAATGCATATTATCAAATGTTTTCATAATATATTATTATTTTATCATAATATAATTGTTTTATAAATGAATACCTCTCTAATAAGTAATTTCCTACCTTTGTGGCCACGAAAGAATATAATTTAATACTGTTTCGAGTTCGGACTGACTTATAGTTGGATACTGGGACACATCGTCGGTTAATCTTGTTTCACCTAAAATAAAACAAATAAAAAGGGCATTTAGATTAAATTTTAGTTACCTAAATGTATTTAATAAAAGTTTAATATCAATAATCACAGTTCTAAGTAACAAAATACACGTAAAAGTAAATGGTTCAGAAAATTTCGAAACAATGTAACTTACAATTTATTAAAAGCTGTGAAAACTCCGAACAAACATCACACATTCTCGACGTTTTGTGTTAATATGAGGCGAAATATTATTAAAATATTATCGCAATTGTTATTACTTTAAAAATATTGATCATTATTGATATTTTCGTATCAGCAAACGAACACTGCCTCAGAAATGTCACGGAATCCGTTCCACCATTGTTGACGATTGTTGTCAAAGTAGCGTTTCAATATGGCATATTTACAAGGTTATACTTGATCAAACACAGTGGTGCCCAAAATACTTCATAAATATAATGTCTTAAATAATTTATATAATTGTACCGAAAAAAAGTAAATACCTTACACAAGATATATATGGGACAAGAACTTCAATTTTATAATATTTTAAATAACCACACTTAAATATTAACAAAAACTGAACGCAAAACCGTTCATAAATAAAAATACTCTATGTATAACAATATTGTCCGTTTGGAATAATAATTAGACAATATCATAAATTAACCACAGCTCTATACTTTATAATGATTGTAGCTTAAAACATATTGTTTGTAGGCGCTGTAGAATATAATAAACAATGATTTTTTTGTAAATAAACTATAATAAAACTACGTTTTTAAGCATGACCTGTTATTGTCATTATAAACTGTCAATATATTATGACCGTTGACATTAGAGAATAGTCAATTGACTTGTATTGTATTAGACAGCTCCGGGAATAGAAAATAATCTAAGATATGACTTAAGTTGTGAATTTGAAAGTTTTCATAAATAAAAAGAAATGGTTGAGCTACTTTATATTGTCACTAGCTTGCATGTGCTACTATGTCCATTCACAAAAGTCGAGGAAAGTTTTAATATTCAAGCATTTCATGATATTTTATATCATCGGCTAAACTTATCAGAGGTATAAAAGAAGTTCTAATTTTGGACTCGTATGTTGCGCACTGTCTGTGTTTTTATAATAATCTATTTTTTCCAGTACGATCATAATGAGTTCCCGGGTGTAGTGCCGCGTACTTTCATTGGACCACTTGTTATATCTTCATTATGTTCACCTGTTGCTTTCTTATTTCATTTACTTAGTATAAATAAATTTTGGATGCAGTATGTAGGTAAGTCAGCAATACAGTTCTATAACTGATTTTATATAGGCTATTTACAATGTATATATTTTTGGTAAGCAAGGCTAATTTTAATTCAATTTTGTTTTAATTACAGTGAGACTGTCTTTAGCATTGACAGTAATAGCAGCATGGAACCGACTTCGAAATGCTTTAAAAAAGCAGTTTGGGAACACCCTTGCCTGGTGGTTTACTTTAGTTAGTGTGACACAATACCATTTTATGTTTTATATGAGCCGTCCATTACCTAATATTATGACATTACCACTTGGTAAGTTAATATATTAACTAAAGGAAAAAATCTTATCATTTGAAAGAATACAATATGCAATGTATAAGTTCGAAAAAAGTTATAATTAGTACACAGTTTTGTTATGGATAGCAGAATATTAGCAATGGGAAATTGTAGTTAAATAAAGCTTATTTCAATCACAGGAGTTGTAAAGATAAATAAACAAATTTGACATTGAATTGACAAGTTATCATTAGTGAAGGTTTTGAACAATCAATGCTCTTGTTATGAATTTGTATAAAAAATATATATTCATCAAGAAAAGTGTGTAGTGCATAATAAAGCAGAACTATTAGTAAATGGAATGGAATATGTAACTCTAAGGTTTGTTTATCTCTACTTCTTCTTTGATTGAAATTGTCTATAGATACATTTTTATAAAAAAAAAAATTGCTTCATGGTTTTATTAATAGGATTTTTTTTCATCGGGCACATTAACATGCTTTCTTTGCTATGAATTTTTGAAGTATTTATATTGTTCTTTTTGTTTCTTTATAATTTATGAGACAGAAATTAAAGTTTCAATGTGTTTTAAACTAAAGCCAACTATAGGCCCCTTCCCATATTCATTCATTAATAATAAAATGACAATATAAAGGTCAAATATATATATATATATATATATATATATATATATATATATATATATATATATATATATATATATATATATATATTTGACCTTTATATGATATATATATATTTTGTTATATAGGAAGTTTTGTGATGTTCATTTTGTGTTAATTATTTTCTAGTACTTTTAGCACTTGAAGGATGGTTACTTGGAAAACATAAGCAGTTCATAATATCAGCAGGTGCTGCAATTATTATATTCCGCTCTGAACTTGCAATGTTGTTTGGTTTATATCTTATTGTAGACCTTTACTTTAAGAAGATTGATGTTACTGCGTAAGTTATTATAACTTTCAATTCCTTGATGGTAAATAAGAGTATAAGAAAATATTATTTTTAATAGGTTAACAAAAACAAAAGTAATCATTTATAATTACTTCCAAAAATTACCCCTATTATGTTATGTTTTTTTAAAACATATGTTTTGACCAGACATACTGAGCCATTTTCATTTTAAAGTTGGTTGATACTTATATTCCACATCTGATTATACTATTACTACTACTATTGAAGTAATACCCAAACAATATAGGGCTTAGTATATTTTAAACCTAAAAAAAAATATTTTACATTTGATATTTTTGCTTACATTTTGCACATTTCACATTGACTATTAAGATAGCGAGGATTGATATGGAAGGAAAGAGTATTTGTCTGAAGTTAGCTGTGATTAAATTTATAATTTTTTTCA
Source organism: Nymphalis io (assembly GCF_905147045.1). Classification (NCBI taxonomy): domain Eukaryota; kingdom Metazoa; phylum Arthropoda; class Insecta; order Lepidoptera; family Nymphalidae; genus Nymphalis; species Nymphalis io. The sequence continues at coordinate 6,805,209 of NC_065906.1, read as the reverse complement.
GGCTACTTAAAATAGTAATCCCAGCTGGAATTACTTTAATTACACTGACAGTAGTGGTTGATACAATATTTTGGAGAAGACTTGTATGGCCAGAGGCTGAGGTTTTTTGGTTTAATACAATTTTAAATAAGAGCTCTGATTGGGGTGTATCCTTTTTAAGTTATTAGAATTTTTATCGTAACAGAATAATTTTTTTTTTTTTTTTTTAATATCAGAATAATAATGAAATTTGTTTTACAATTTTTTACTTATATTTATAAAAACAGACTGCACCATTCCTGTGGTACTTTTATTCAGCGCTACCTCGTGGACTTGGCCCCAGTATAGTCTTGGTGCCCATAGGATTATATCTTGAGAGGCGTCTCGTACCGATCGTACTTCCAGCCTTAATTTATATCTTGCTATTCTCTTTTCTACCGCATAAAGAGCTCAGATTCATAATATACGTGTTCCCTTTGCTCAACATATCTTCGGCTGCAGTATGTTCATACATGTAAGTTTTTATTTCATAAATTTAGCGGAGTCAGACTAATATTATAAATTCAGAACTACTGTCTGTCTGCTTGTTACCTCAACAAGACTAAACCACTGAACCGATCGTAATGAAATTTGACAGAAAAAGCCATGATCTGACAAGGGCATGCAAATTACATTAAAATGCGGTGCCTATGATAAAATTTAGATTTTTTAAAGTTTTTTTATTAAATCCTATAATTCAATTAAAATCGGTCTCAATAAACATTTGGGAATTTATTGCCTAATACACTTATCTTAAAACATTGATTGCAGATTTATACGACGGACTAAATCTCCAATTTATGAACTATTTTTCTGGGGGACAGTTGTAATTATAGCTTGTAACGTCATATTTTCCGTAGCACTAGCTATGGTTGCAATGACAAATTACCCAGGAGGTGTTGCGATAACGAGGTTTGAAAAAATATTGAGTAGTCAATGTCAACTCTGTTTTTAAATTACGTATTAATTTCTAAAATGCCTTTCCACTTTACAGATTCCACAAGCTATTAAAAAATGAACCTTACGTTCATGTACATATTAGTAATTTAGCAGCGCAAACTGGAGTAACTAGATTCACGCAATTACATGACCACTGGACTTACAGTAAAAATGAATCACTAAATGTTAATCAGTTACAAGAATTTACTCATCTTATTTTTGAAGCTAAGAGTAAATATTCATCAAATCTTAAGGCATTTTCTCAAACACATGTTATACTAGATAGTGTAGAATCCTTTTCACAAATAACAGTGACATACAAACTCTTTCCTCCAATCAAAATAAAGACCAAACCAGCTATATTTATTTTAGAAAGAAAGAATTTCAGAGATGATGCTTATAGATTGGACAAGCAAAAAGCATACACAGAGGATATCAAGTTAGATCAGGTGAGTGTTGAAGAAAAAGAAACAGACAATACTAATTATAGTGAGGAAGTACTTGAAGAATCTTATAATCAAATTTTAGAAGTTGAAAGTAGCACTACAGATGGGATAGGGGAAAATGTTATTCAAATTGTTGATACAACTCCAGACGAAAAAGTCATTATAGTAAATGATGATGATAACGAAGATAATGTAACAAAAGAAGAAATTGAAAAAGCAACGGCGAAAATTACGAAGATGAAAAAAGCGTTAGAAGAAGCGAAAATGTATAATAGACAAGAAAGAAAGAAAAAAGCAATATCAAAAATAAAATCAGAGACCCGAAAGGAAGTAGTGGCTAGTGCTAAGGAAAAGCTAAAAGAACTTATGAAACGTCATAAACATATCGCTGATGAACTTTCTGTTGCTAACATATCAAATAAACTTAATGAGGAGAAAGAAGAAGATGGGAGGGGAGACATACCTGATGTTGAAATTAATCAAGATTCTCCTACAACCATGGGTGTCCAAATAGAAATCGAATCCTCGGAAGGCGTTTTTGAAGTACATGAAGCTACTAATAACACAAATGTAAATATTGATTCTATAGTCGAAGAGGTAATAGTTCGTTTAATAGACAGAAAAATTTATGACGATAAGACAAAACCCGAGGATATTAAACTTGAAGATAGAATAATGATTCAAAAAATTGTAGAAGAAATTTTAACTGAAAAAATGAATTATACGACATCAGAAAATAAAACGAATTAATGTAAGGGATTTCGAACTATTTAATTATGTGTATTTTTACTAATCAGTGATCTCGATTTGAATAGTTCAACATTTATAAATGTGTATATAAATTATGATCTTGAAAGTGCCAATTTTGCTAAGCTATTATTGATAAAAACTATTGTTCCGAATTATAGTAAAATAAATTATTATGTGTTAATACTTTTTGTCATATTTACTTGCAGTAAATGCGTTCCTATACGTATCTTGTCTACTACGCAGACTTTTGAGTCACTTAGGGTGACTTTGTGCAAGTCACTCTGTATCCACCACCCACTCATCGATAATTGTATCACTGTGATCCGGTTTGAATGATGAACGAGCCAATGTAACAGGCACAAGAGCGACATTTTAGTTCTGACCACAAGCGCCACGTAGTTGTTGAATGGAAAAATTAATATTTCCTACAATGCCAATGTTTTCAATGAAGCATATTGATTATTTTTCATCAGGTGATTCATAAGTGCTTCTTGTCGCACAGCCCGAATAACTATTTTTTAAGTCAAAATTACAAGCAACGCGTATAATATAATTAGCACTACTTTGAAAAGTCTATTCATAAGTCTACAATGGAACTATAAATATAAGTGGTAACCTAGTTATGGTAATCGATTTCACTACAACCCATAATCCTGACAAGCTAATTTCGGGCCTCACGTATTTGCTGCGTTAAATAAATCAAGAAAAAAACGGTCCACTCATATATTGTTTTTCCATTTGAACGTAAATCTAGAATTTTTAAATTTTATACATTTATTAAAAATATGTATAGCTATAATTTTTATATTGCCTTAGATAATTATAGTGCCTTAGACTAATTTTAACTGTGCTTTACTGTAAGGAAATAAAAATAAATTCCAGTACAAAAAATAATTTTATTAAGATAAATATACATCACTTATTACTGTACTCACAATCATTTATATTAAAAATTATATATAAAAGAAGCAATATTGCCAATTCTGTTGAACACTACTTCTAATGAAACTGACAAATCGACAGGACTTAATATATTGCCATTTCCTTCTTATGTTCCTATCAAATAGAAAGAGATAACAAGCCTTGCATGTCAAAATTAATATATAGTTTACAACAGAATTAGCACACTTTCGTAATGAGGTAGTTATAAAAAAAAACATCAACTATTTTTAAATTAAATAATAAAATTAAAATAAACATAGATACATACATGCACATTTTATATTATAGCAAATAATTGAATTAATAATTAAACTGTCTCCGATAAATTATAAAACGATCATCGCGAACTAACCACAACATAGGAAATAAACAGACATCAATTTTAATCAACTTGACCCATATTTATTGTTGATTTAAATTTGTTATAGTTGAACAATTATTAAGAAAAGAATGAGTAATTCAACATAAGCTATAAACATCATAAAATATATCATATTAATAGATCTTAAGTCATGACTAATTAACAAAAACTTACTGAACATTTAATAGATTTATAAAACTAAATCATATGACAAATTATAACATTTTAAGCAGTCTTATCTGTTTTTTGACATAATTTTAAGATTTTAATCATTATTAAACACTTCAGATATTCAGTTTTTATTCATAATTCTTTTAAATATGTATTTTAAAACGCTGAAAACTATTTAATTATCTCGTAATTTTTTGTACGTATTTCTTATTTTGTTTAAGTAATAATTCAGCTCATCACTATCTTCATATGGCTTGTCCTTAATAAAGAAAACTACGACTATAATATATTTTTCACTTTTTCATTAAATTTAGTTTTACTATTAATAAATGGCAAATTAATAAACATTTTAATTGATATAATTCCGAGAGGACTCGCATGTCTCGAAATTGGTTATCGGTTGTTTTATTAAATTTCATTTTCTACATCCACAAGCAGCTTCCAGTCAAACCGTCCCGAGCTGGAGTTGATGGAGGGCGGGCAGGGTGGTGACGTCACCTGCAGGGGGCGATCGCGCATGGCGCCCAGCGCGCAGTACGGCACGCGCATCAGGAAGTTGCACAGCTGGTAGGGAGGAAACTCCTTCTTATCAACCTTGAGGCGTTTTAACGCTTTCACCATTATATCCAACGTTGTCGCATGACCGACGAACATAATATTGTCACCTGATGAACAAAAATATTATATATATTGTAAAACAAGTACAATGGTTAAATATATTGTATTTTATTCTGCTCATTAATGTATAGAATAGAAATAGGATTGTTAAGCTTTATGTTACATTAACGAGTACCTTCTAGTTCTTTGTCCTTAGCAACAGATTGAATTACATATGCATTCCGTTCGTAAAACTCTTGCATCGTTTCCGTGCTATTTGTATCCAATTCGACGTACGGTTTGTAGCTGGAAAAAAAATTACAGAAATAATTTTATGAATTATAATTTTATAGTCGAGTATATATTACTCACTCGAGGTCAACATTAAAACCGGCTCTATGCAGCTCCAACGGCGTCATAAAGGGCCCCAATCCCTTCGTCATATGCCACAACTTAAACTCGAACAATCCGGGCTCAACTCTTATCTTCACAGAAGGATCGGCTTGCAGACCTGCCATCACACAGTTCCTCGGTTATACTGATCAGGTAGCGGCGGGCGTCGCAGCGGGCGGGGCGTACCCTGCAGCACGTGGTGCGCGGTCTGCACGCAGCGCAGCGCGGCGGACGCGAACACGCGCTGCAGGCGCACGCCGGCCGCGCGCAGCCCCTCGCCCACCAGCCGCGCCTGCAGCTCGCCCACGCGCGTCAGCGGCGTGTCCCGCTGGTACGACTGCGCGCCGCCCGCCCTGCACCGCACCGAGAATTGTTCCATCTGTCACATTCATCTAATAAATTATCGAAGTAGCTGAGCACAAGCGCACCCGTCTAGATACGACACCTTTGTTATAGTTTCGCCGACACGATATTGCCGTGTACCGTTTCGAACTATGAATACTTCCAGCCTTAGGTACAAAACGTCATAAGTCCCTATGTCGGTGGCGTATCAAAGACTACTCTATACTTTATATTACCTAAAGCAGATGTCTATCACAAGAGTACTACTTGTGTTTTCTAAATACAAATATAAAAAACTGTTGACAAAAATATCAAAATTATATAATTAATATACTACCTGTTTAATAATGTTAACAACATAATCTCCCATAGGCCCATAAGTTAGACCATAAAGCAAGGCAGTGCGCAGTGCACTCACCTATCCGGCAACGTTACGGGCATATTGAGATCCTTGCGGGTGTAAGTGCCGTTTTCGTCGAAGCAGTACGGCACCCACGAGCCGTACGTGAGGTCGATGCGCTCCCCGTGTCGAAGAGCGAACAGCCAGCGACGCTCCGTGTCCGCGCTCTCATGCGTCTGCTTTACTTCGTTCTAAAAATTTGTAAATATTTTTGCTGTAGAATTTTATTTTCTTATCAAATTATTTTTCATATAAACATGCAAAATTAAGCTTTTTTATAATACACAAGTCAATTCATAAGCTAAAATTATTTAAATGAATTATTTAAATGAATAAAATATTATTTCATTATATAGCCGAGATGGCTATTGGTTAGAACGCGTGAATCTTAACCGATGATCGTGGGCTCAAACCCGGGCAAGCACCACTGAATATTCATGTGCTTAATTTGTGTTTTATAATTCATCTCGTGCTTGACGGTGAAGGAAACCTGCATGTGTCTAATTTCATTGAAATTATGTCACATCTGTATTCTACCAACCCGTATTGGAGCAGCGTGGTAGAATAAGCTCCAAACCTTCTCAAAAATGGAGAGGAGGCCTTAGTCCAGCAGTGGGACATTAACAGGCTGTTACTGTATATTATTTTAATAATAGATTGATACAAAATCGTTTAAAAAGTAAAACAAATGTAATAAAATCTAACAATTACCTTGCTGACATATGTGTCGCAATTTTCTTCATTGGATGCATTGTTTGCATCTTTATCGGAAGAACCTAAAAAAAACACAATTTATTGATTGCATTTAAACTCAATTAAATGTGAATACATTTTGATAACAAAGAAATTATCGCTCAATGGAAATAATTTATACAATTACACGTTAAACTGTATCTAAAGTTAATTATCAATTATATTTGATATTTCATTGGTGACTTCAAATGCTAACCTGATCCGCCTCACCTTGTGTCATTTGTAAGATATTCTCCGTTTCATTAAGAGTTGCTGCTTTCCAATAAGTCTCCCAAGTCTTATAAACCTCTTCAGACTTATCCAAGGCGAGCTTTTCGGCGTCCTCGTGCGGGTAACTCGTCGCCATCTCCACGTCAGTATTAGAGTCCGACTCAGATTTATCACCGCCTATTACATTACAACAATTATTAACAATATTTAAATTTTAAACATTTTAGGTAATGTTTAAAGCTAAATGAACAATATAACAAGATGAGACTAAAATTGTTTCTAATAGTGATTAAAACTTTATATATAATTCGTCTTTAATGTAAATACGTCTCCTATGTTTGTGTATCGATTCGAAATAAACACTAAGTCTAATGCGGTTGTATAAACAATCAGGACTGGTAAACAATTCGACAAACGAATTCATTTCATTTCGATTACTTACATAGTTAAATTAAACATATTTATGTATACATAAGCTTGATATTAAAGGAAAAGTGGCACTAAAGCGTCCTCTTCTTTTGAAGGGTTGGAGCTTATTCGACCACGAGACTCCATGTGTATTCACCACAGCTTGTGACAACACATGGACAGCTTTTCATGCGACACATGCAGGCTTCCTGCCCGCACATATATATATATGTCATAGAAGTGTTTAAGCTCACCGCTGCCGGTCGCCAAGGAAATAGCGCGATGCAGCGTCCACGCGTCCGAGTCGGGCGTGCGGCGCGCGCACACGGCGGGCAGGTGTCCGCTCACGCCTGCGCGGAGCAAACAAACGCGCATAATAATAAATCTTTGTTTTTTTTTTTTAATTTTTTTATACATAGGAAGGCGGACAAGCATATGGGCCACCTGATGGTAAGTGGTCACCAACGCCCATAGACATTGGCATTGTAAGAAATGTTAACCATCGCTTACATCACCAATGCGCCACCAACCTTGGGAACTAAGATTTTATGTCCCTTGTGCCTGTAATTACACTAGCTCACTCACCCTTCAAACCGGAACACAACAATACCAAGTACTGCTGTTTTGCGGTAGAATATCTGATGAGTAAGTGGTTCCTATCCAGACGAGCTTGCACAAAGCTCTACCACCAGTAAATGTAAGTATTACATTATTAGGAATCCTGACCTCTAAATTAAAAAGAACCCCTATCATGGTGGTCGGTGCCTTCGCAAACATTGATTAATTCCACAAACTAATAAGGTGCTTGTTTTATATTTCTATATTTTTATACTTCTGTTCATATTATTTAGTTTTTTTTTTTCGATATTAAATCAATGGCAAACAAAACAAAAAACGAATAACCGCTAACTTTTGAATTGATGTGCAAAGATATATTGTATTGCGTTATCGACTTATATTCTCAAAATAATAAAATTGAATTAGTTCATTATATTTTTTCAATCGTTTTACTACCTGGAAGTGAGATATGATGCCTAAAAACCCGCGGTTGACGACTACCCTGCACACATCATTATACAGTTGATAGCAACGACCTTCTTGTATAATTATATTATACAAAAAGTTTTGTAATAATTATGACAAGGCTTAATTTATAATTAAATTAATCAAAATGTATCTGTCGAACTAAAATAAGGGATTACTTTTAGTAGCATAGAATTTATTTATTATTATACCTAATATTTATTAATAAGGTAACCTTTGTCAGCAATATGGCATACTTTTGGAAAAACATCTACACACATAAATACCATAGGTAACTCTATATTAGATAGACCTTAAATTTAAGTTTAAAGAATTTATTTCTCATAAAGATGCCAGGGCAGGAAATAGTTACGCAGTTTCCTCGTTTTTTTTTCCTTTCTCGCTTAAGATATGTTTTACTGGGTAAGATTATAACCTTCTTAGTTGGGTTTTATCACATATCATAAATATACATAAACATTAATTTACCACAGTTACCTATAAATAATTAAAAAATTCTTTTAATATAATCGACCTGACTATCGAGAGATTAAATCAACATTGCTGTATGTAACTTCTTTTTTAAATTTACAAATGAATACAGCAAACGTGTATTATGTATAAAGTAAAACTGTTTAAAATAAAGTAAACCATATTGTAAATAAATTAATGTATTACATCACACACACTATCAGCTCCACTGTTATCGCGAATGAGTAAAGCCGCTAATATAATTCCGATAACGAACTATACATCATACAACAACAATTAATTATGAATATATGAATGTATGCAAAAACCAACCTTTGACACCAGAAATCGTAACTCGTAAACATCTCACTGCAGTTCTCATCGCTGACACGAAACTTCAAAAGTTCGAAGCGAGACGCGACAAACGACAACGTCAATTCGACGCCACACATGCGACGAATCCACAAATACACACAGAAATGTTTTGCGAGGAAACTCGATAATTTTAATAGCGTTATTGTGCGTTTCGATACGATAAGTTAGAATTCGTTACATATAAACAAGAACTAATTTTACATTATTATATTTACCTGTGAGCCAAGATGTACCATACACCCAGCCGTCGAGCGATGTATCAAACTGCTTCTCTTCGATGTAAATGTAATCGCCGAGCACCAACTCCAATTCGTCACTGGCCTCTGGCACGTAGCTTTGGGTAACTTTATATACCTGGCAAACGAACAAGTTTACATCATCAACGATATATATGAGCATTGTTAGTTATCACAATGTAATTCTACATATCATTAAAACACGAACGACACCTATATCTTAAAGTTCCACACAAGTATCATCACATATGTATAAATTATTAGACTATGTAGGAAAGGATTGTTTGAGAGATGTTCCCGCCCGGTGACGCTGTCGAGGCCATTTGAGCCAACAGCAACAAGTCAGTTCAGAAAAAAAAAGTTAATTACCTCAGCTCATCGAGAATTTTTTTTTTAAATAATTTCGTTCTACCTACACAAAAAAAAACAGGTTTCAAACATGATAGTAGAAAGATTTATTGTCAGAACGCAATTTCATTATGACTGAGTTATTTTTTTAATATAATTGATAAAATGAATCGAACCCATCCCTATCAACGTTTGGTTATGTAATCATTATAATGTATATAGGCGACGTCGGACATGATTCGACAAAACATAAATGTCTTTAATAAATTGACGTAAAATTCGTCCGTCAGTTTACGTTTTAATGTCTACAAATTTATAACGGGCGCATAAAAGTAGCGTTGTCACGAAAATAAGATAAGAAATCGACATTAAATAAAAGTGCGTGAAATATTATAAATATGAACGATATTCATATTGTTTCTAGATAATTGCTATTACTAGCGGCGAAAAAATATAGCTGAGGATAGTGCAGAATAACATTCCTGCTCATTATTAAACAACATTATACATATACACTGTAAACATTTGTTTAAAATGCGCAAATTGAACTAAATACATTTTAACTAGGTTTTTTTTTTCAAGCGTGGCGGAGTGGCTAATATACTGCTTAATGGTAAATCGACACCACCACTCATATACATTGGCTTCATTGGTTTGGCAATAAATATTAACCATTCGTTTCAACGTCAAAACGCCACCGAACTTGGGAACTAAGATGTTATGACCCTTGTGCCTGTAGTTTCACTGACTCATTCAAGTTTCAAGCCGAAACATAACAATAATAAGTATTGCTGTATGCTTAAGAGACCACCTCCCATGGTGGTGGACCTACCCAGGGCTTTCAAAACCAAGGGAATGTGAGTTTATTCCATCATGTGATGAAACAGCTTCGTTTTTTTGGGATAGTGAAATTCAGCTTGCAAACCGGAATATCGTCACTAAATCAGAAAGAAATTCTTTGCACCTTTCAAGATTGTATTACGTCTAAAGGTTACCCCTTAGTAATAACCAAGGAAGTCACTAATAATTACCAAATAATAACCGTTGCTACCAAATAACGACAGAGGAAATTTGCCTCGACAAGGATCGATTTAGGTTCAGAATATGAAAAAAATCCGACATACTAATATTCTATATGTGTGAGTTTTTTTTATTACACGTTAACTGCTCAACCTATCATCATGAAATTTTACATACACATTGTCAGGAGTACAGAAATAGACATATTTTCACACGCGGACGAACCCGCGGGCGGGAGTTACATTCATTACTTAAAAAGATGATTCAAAATAACTCTATATTAGATAGACCTTAAATTTAAGTTTAAAGAATTTATTTCTCATAAAGAATTACAGAAATTCACTTACATGAGAAAGTTACGAACTAATAAAAAATCTAAGCATACAGTGTTACAAAAATTCATAGATAGACCTTCATAAATATATTTAGTTTTTATACTAAAGTCGAGATGACCGAATGGCAAGAACGCGTGAATCTTAACCGAAGGTTGTGGGTCAAGCTCGGGCAAGCACTATTGTATTTTCATATACTTAATTTGCATTCATAATTAATTTCATGTTCGACGGTGAAGGAAAAGATCGTGAAAAAAGCTACATATGTCGTATGTCATGTGTAACCACCAAAACGCATTGGAGCAGCGCAGAAGAACGTTTACAAGCTTTACGTTAGTTTTTATTGGTACATAAGGAGTAAGGAATAACAGACGCATTTCTGTCCATATCATGTCCATGTTTGTGACTGCGACGTATTTATTTATGTTACGACCGTAATTTACTTATGTTATATTATTTTAATATATATTTATATTCCATACATCCTTAGGTAAAAGTTATGTTTTTAAAACCTTAACTTGGTAACATGTGGTCACGGATTTTTCCCAAAATTTTAGTATCGTTTTTAATGTACTGTCCGATCTAGCACTTGACATTATTAAGATCATAGGATATAATATCTTGGAATAGACTATTCTATATACTTTTTTTTTACATCAATACCCAGGATGGTATATGACTATTATCACATAGGCGATTTGCGCGCGAGTTTACAGCGAAGGGAAACAGCTGAAATGAAAGCTCACACTGGTATCGTTGATGGCGTCGACAAAATGACGTCCATAGCTCTATTTGCGGCTAACTCACTCCGAATACGCAGCGTCCTTTTTTATTTATTTTTTTACCTGTTGCTGTTTGTCCAAATGGTTTCAACGGCGTCACTATAAATGTGCTCGCAAATCGCTAGTGTAATAAATCCCTAACGATCCTTGTCAAAACACATACAAGAACATCGACTACTAAATTAAAATTAAAGAAAGCAGCAAACCTGGTGGTTAGTAAATCTTGGATCCCTCGAGTAAAGTCGGAGCTCCCAAGCTGGAGTCTGCATTTGACTCAGATCAAGCTTGTCAACAAGGGCCTTAAGAGCATCGTAAGCATTCACATCGAAATGGTAAGCCAATGTTATGTGGAGAGACTTGTCCTGCGCCTCAACATTTGGCACTGAATAAACAAATCAAAAATATGTATAATATTAAATACAGTCATTTTACATACAATCAAACTCAAGATTACATAATAAGATATATAGTATATAGAATAAAAATGATAATAAAGCCTTTTTTATGCTAATGTTAATACGTGAGTCATGCATAAAGCATAATTTAAATTGCATAATAATAGTTTAATTGTACTGTATATTATAATTATGTTTATATATAAATGTGATATAAACACATATAGAAAAACAAGATTACCTTATATACTTCAGATTAAAAAAAATCAAGCATATCCTCATCATATTTAAGCCAGGCTATAAATAAATTACTTTTATTCAAAAACATAAATTGGATGCCATAAAAAAAAATCATTTTGAACTTGTTGTGATAGAACTTATCTTACATTTCTTAGAAAGATCTTCAGGATTTATAAAATTTTTCAATAGCTCATTAGTATCCACCTTAACACCCACTGTATAGAAAATTAGATAGATATTATAAGTTATTTAAGTCGCTAAAAATAAGTGCCACCATTCAACTATACAAATTCAAAAAGTGGTTCTTATTTATAATGTTTACAGAAAATTTTCAACTAGATTGTTTTATTTTGTTACTTTCACCTAATATGTTAAATAATAGAATAATAATTTGAAATCTATATACCCAAAAAAAAATTGATTTTATAATAAAAAAATAAATTAGTAAATACTTACAGATAGCTGATAATTGCTTGGCGTATTGTAATGAAATCTTTTTTAAATAATCTTCATGCTCTTCGGATATGAATAGACCCATAAAGTTGGGTGAAATATAGGGTTCTAATTTTATTGGGCAGACTGGTGGTTTTCCTACGGTCTCTATAACCTGCTTGACTGCTTTCCCTAACTGTAGAGATATATCATCTGCAGCCTGTTAGAAGAACACTGTATTAAGTACTTAAATGAATAACTAATTATAGCTATGATGTTACTTTACTATTTTTTGTTATATATAACAAAATTACTATTCATTTTGCTAGTACTTGGCCATTATAATTAAATAAGATAGTATCAATGATCCAATAAAGTCTAGTTATTTGGATTTTGTACTTGGTTTTACTTATTAAGACTAGATTTGTTTGATGATCCTCAAATCATCAAACAAATATGTGTACCAATTTTTTATTGTTTATTAAATATATATTCATATAATTTTCATTTGGTAAAACAAAAGTAAAATATTTTTTGTTACTGCTACTATGTTCAAATACCATTCTCACCACTTGAGAAAGTGTTGATAGTTATACATTTTTAGACAGATAGATTTGTACACAATAAATCAACAGATATGATAGTTTTTGTTGTGGAACATGAGACGGGCTAGATCCTACGAGGTAGTATTTATATACTGTGATACTGGTACCTCTCATCCTTAATACTTTTTAAACTTAGAATTCTTATTGTAATATGGTTCAATTATACCTTAAAAGATGTTACTAGTATTTATATACTGTGATACAGGTACCTCTCATCCTTAATACTTTTTAAACTTAGAATTCTTATTGTAATATGGTTCAATTATACCTTAAAAGATGGTACGAGTGTAATATGGGGTGGAAAGTTGTGTGCTCCATTCCATCCAGTTTGCTTAGATTTTTCCCAAAAGTCATGAAGCTGGGTGAACAAAGGGCCAGTTGGAATTGCATATAATATGAACTCTCGAGGCTCGTCAGCGTCAATATAGGCGTCATTAACATGAGTGAGAAGCCAGTCAGACGCTAACTGAACACTACGATTTCCGGTTGCGGCCAAAGCTTTCAAGCTACAAATCAGATCATTTATTTCAAACAAAGTCGTTTACATTTATTTCTGTATAAAATCTTTATATTTGCAACTAGTAACAATCCAGTTTTATTTTATAATTTATAATTGTATTATACTAAGTTATAAAATTATGGAAAAAATTAAGTATAAAATTTAAGAAAAACTTACGCTCGTTTTTTCGGAAATCCCATTTGCAATAGTATTTGAAGAGGATTGGCATCTTGTTTAGATATTTTACAAGAAGCAGATTTCTTACGTGGAGGAAGATTTGCCATTTGTATATGTTGATCAACTATATATCTGAACAAAAGCCAAATTTTGTTTATCAATTTAAAATTATAACAGTAAACTAAATAATGACTATTTAGGTATTTAGTTAAACATTTGCATCAGTCTTAAAAACAATGCACGTAATAAAAATAAAACCCATACTTTATAGGAAATACATTAGGTACCGAGTTTATTTTCTTTATATAAAATAAAAATACCTATATAAAATTATACATGTAGTATCAAGTATGTAGTCGTAAATATTTATATTATTCAGTAGTAAACATAGACTATCAATACCATAACATACTTAGTTGTAAGTTTGTAGCTTACATGCACTATTAATATATTTATGTTTTGTAAATATTTCGGTAATCTTAAAAAAAGTGTAATCAATAGTTTGTATTCTAATTAATATATTTTTTTATTGATTTTATTTATCATTAGTAATAAGTTTAATACTGTATGCACTACCCACAAAATATATCTATTTTCTTAAATAATACCGAGGCTATAGTGTATACAACCACAAATATTTATGGTTTCTTAAAAATGGTAGCCCTGGAATGGTTTACAAACTTCAAAACTTGTCAATTTGTCATATTCATAATATTCATTTGTGTTGCGAATGACAATTGAAACAACATTAAATAATTGCGAGTTTTAATTGTTTACTTGCGAAATATTTTCACTCATAATTATTTCTTATTTTTAAATTACTTGCAAAATGTATCTAAGGTATTTTATGAATGAAAATGGTGACCGACAATACACACTAGCGGTGCGTATTTATATATTTTTATAACCTATACAATGTTGTCGCATGCTTTGTGATATCATTTACATGGCATTAATTAATGTTTTTATTCTGAAATTGCAGACTATAGATCCATCTGGAAAGCCTACATTGTCAGCACACCCAGGTAGAAATATTAAAAAACTTAGCAATAGATTAAATTAATTGAACTTAAATAAATATAAGGTATCTTTTTTGGTTATAATAATTCATTTCTTTTTGACATTTTAGCTCGATTCTCCCCGGAAGATAAATATTCTCGACAGAGGATTATAATCAAAAAGAGATTTGGACTTCTACTTACACAACAACCAGAACCTATACATTAATAAATTTGTAACTCACTTTAATTACTCTAGAAATTTTATACTTAAACTTACCTAACTACTACCTTGATGCATTTGACTATCTCAAAATGCATAAGTTCTGCGGGCAACATACAACAAAAAGAAACTCAAGATCAATAGAGCCTAATTGTGTCTACATTATGCAAAATATTTGTGCCGAGTAGAATTATTATGGTTGATATTAATTACACGAAAGGCTGTAATAATGTATGTTGGTCAAAGATGTACCATAAATATACACAATAAAAACTTGTGTTAATTAATTGTGTTGTTTTATTTTTTTAATACTTATTGAATAGAAATTTTATTCAAGATCACCATATTCCCGCTTTTCTCTCCTAAGCTGCTAATTTGTGTAAGTTCCTTCCTAACTGGAGACATTTTTAAATTATTTTAATGCTAGATATATATCCAATAAACTCTTTGAATTGATTCAATTCTTTGAGAGTGCATGTTATAGTAGGGTGATCATATTTTTCGAACGTAATATGGTTAAAAAATTTTTATTAGGTTCTCCAACAAAGAATACCCATGACAAGCTTTAATACATAATGCGAGTTATAAATCTATGTGCTACCTCAGTTACAGGAAACTACAGCATCCATCACATACAACTAAGTAACAGCTAATATACAAAATAGTAAAATTAAAATTAAGAACTTTACAAATTTAAAATGATATGACTTAAAGGACTAAAATTTAGGAATAAAATTTGAAAAGCTAAAAACAAAAGTAATACAATAAAAATACTAAAGATATTAAAAAAATACTGAAAAATACAATGAATAATATGAATGAATGAACATATGAACTTTATTTTAAATATTTCTTAAGATTTTTTTATTTGTACTTAGATTAATTGCAATATCAGTTGCTTTTTGTGAGTTCATTGTATTGTCTTGATATTCGAGGTATACCAGAATTGTGTCCGAGGTTGGTTTTAAATGTGGGTATTTGAAAAAAGTTGTAGACACTAAGTCGGGGTAAACGAGACGGAGTATGAGCAGTTAAAGATGAAATTAAATCGAAGCAGTCAATGCTACTACTAAATAGCTTATGAAGGAAAACAAGATCGTGTATCTTTCTACAACAAGCGAGTGAGAACATTTGGTACTGATTCAATCTATCTTCATAGCCTCCAATTACCCTAGATAAGCTATCGCGGTGTGCTAGATGATAAAGAAATATTTTTTGGATCTTCTTCAACATCCTCACATACACATCATAGTACGGGTTCCACAAAATGCAATTGTATTCCAGGATTGGCCGGACAATGTTGTTAAAAAGTTTAATTTTTGTAGAGCATTTTTTTAAATCTTTGAAATTCCTTAGCCAAGCAATTTGAAACCCTTAGATGAAACGTTCTTTATATGGTTATCAAATTTTAGCCGACGGTCCATTATGACACCTAAGTCACGAACATTGTCAACACAAGTTATGTTTTGTCCGTCAATGTGATAAGTGATAAGTGTTATAGTCTTATTTCGGCTAAATTGTATGTAGTAGCATTTATTAATATTAAGTACCATCTTATTTGCTTTACACCAAAGTGAGAGCCTATCTGAATCTGCTTGTAGTTTTTGAGCGTCAATTAAGTTTGTATATCATTCATTCTTTTTAAATCATCTGCAAATAAGTAAATATTAGAGTGCTTAAAACAGTGTGTGACGTCTTTTTTAAAAACATTTAAAAGAAGTGGACCGAGTTGAGACCCTTGTGGTACACCTGATGTTGCTGTAAACGGTTTTGATTGAAATCCACATACTACTACTTTTGAATATCTGTTACTTAAATAAGAATTAAACCAATTGAGAAGAGAGCCAGAAATGCCAAATAGGGTCAATTTTTTTATGAGCAAGTCGTGGTCAACTTTGTCGAATGCTTTGCTAAAGTCTGTATAGACTGCGTCGACGGGTACTCGTTTGTCAACAAATTCGGTTAAAGCTGAAGTAAATGATATTAGGTTGGTGGTTGTAGATCTTGTTTTGATATAGCCGTGTTGATGATCGGTAATGTGTTGCTTGAGATACCATGTTAGACGTGCGGTTACCAATTTTTCGAGAATTTTACCAAATATCACGAGTATAGAGATAGGCCTGTAGTTGACCACCAAATGCCTATCCCTCAATTTAAACATGGGTACTACAAGAGCTTCTTTCCAAGAATCAGGGAAAATTCCTTCTTGTAGTGAACGTTTAAAAATGAGCTGTGGAGGGAAAACTAGAGCTTTAGCACATCTTTTGATAAAAATAGGAGCTATGCCGTCGCTCCTAGAGCCATTTCTTAAAAAGTTGTTTAAGTTCGCGTGAGTACCACGAAGGATATTTCTTATTACAAATCTTTTTTAATGGAATGTGGTCTCTGAAAATATTCCTAATTAAAGCGTAAAAATTTTCTACCATAGTATTAACTGAAGTGCAACTTTTAAATTGGTTTTCCCAATCTACAGCAGTGAGTGAAGCATCAAGCAGTCATAATTGAAATAGACTGAGTTTATCTTTTCTGTGTTATTAGTATTACGAAGTACTCTTTTAATGAAACCTAGCAGTATTTATGCTTTCTCCGAAACAATATCAATAAAATCATTCGTGGAAAGTTTTTATTGCTTTTGACGGCTAAATCTATAACATTTCATTCATATAATTATGTGTACACTGAGATGTCAATCTCATCTTGTAATCGAATACTATTGATTTTAATTTACGAATCAAAAGGTTATTGGTGGTCTTTATAATGTCCTATTTTTATTATTACTGTTTAGATATGACATACAAACTTTCAAGTAAAGAGCGTAATCATTCCTTAAAAGCCGGCAACACACTTGTAAGCCCTCGGGTGGTGCAGATGTCCATGGGTGGTGGTAATTACTTTTCATCAGGTGAGCCTTCTGATCATTTGATTCGATAAAGAGGTACAGACCCGTAACCGACAAGTCTAAGGATTTATTATTAATGTAATAATCATATGTGCTTCAAAATACATAACACACACAAAGATATGCATTGTCACAAAATTACATGCCGCTAGTTCATAGAATGCGACATAATTATCGATAATAATTGATTGTAGACGTCTTAAATAACGAAAGACGAAAAAAGATATTAGTATAATATAAGTATAAAAGTAAGAAAGTGGGAAAGACTATTTAGATATCAATGAAAAAAAAGAAAATTCTCACCGGTCAACACTGCCTCCGTCAACTGTCAATTGTTAGCAACTTCTAACATTGAATAATTCAAATCCCAAATAAAAATAAATATTGAATTGAAAATAAAAAATAAAACTTCTCTATTTATGTTGAAAACCTAGTGTTCTATTAAATAAAAAAGGACGATAAAGTAAAGATGTCAGATAAGAACGACGAGTTAAAAATTTATTGGAATAAAATTATTTATGCGTTTCCAATTCTTAACGACTCGCTGCTTACTGACTGTACTGCTCCAGAATACGAAGAAATACAGCAAATAATCGTTGGTTTGGAAGTTCAAATTACTATAAGAGATCTTATTTTTGTTTACATCGAAAAATATTTACGACAACATGTAGCTCCCGCTTTTTGGGCAAAATTTACTAAAGCTGAAGAAGAGGTCAAAGGATTTCAATTATTCAAGTCTGCAGTTAACGATCTCTATGAATCGGCCTCTAATTTTTTGCCTATTTTATCAAACCTTAAGATATTATGTAGTAGCTGCTGTGATAACAAGCCAATATTTGGTGAAAGAGATGTGACATCTGGATTTAAGCAGCTGCTAAGAGCTACTCTGCTCTCTCAACTTCCTTTAGACTTTCAGGTCATAATTAACCATTTTTATAAAATATCTTTTAATGTGTTTGATAATGAATATGAAAATTCAGACATGGGTGAAGATGTAATGTGTTCTGGATGTTGGAATGAATATTCAGATTGCAACTGTGCTTACATTGTTAAGGTCTTCCACGACACAAACCGGAAGCTTATGGAACTTCAACTCCTGGAGAGATTGACAGGACAAGTCTTAACTAATTTTATACAAATGAGAATTGAATCACATATTCAAAAACTTTGTACTGGTACATTTGATGTTTCACATATCGGCTTTTTAGAGAATTGGTTAGACACAACTGTCATGTCTTGGTTAACAAGGATATACTGCGCAGGTTCATCAAAACCACCATCGGATGATAAAAATATTTTAAATGCAATTTCAAAATTTAAGCAAAAGTTAAGTTATTATTTATATCATAGTTACACAAAACTTAGAATTGATCAGTTATTTAACATTATCATTGAATATCCAGATTCTCAACCTGCTGTAGATGATATCAAGTTATGTTTAGATAAAACAGATTTGCGTTCCACTTTGTGTAAAAAGTTACAAAATGCTCTTGAGACAAGATTGTTACATCCTGGTGTAAACACACCTGACATTTTAACAGCCTACATTTCAACCATAAGAGCTTTAAGGCACTTGGAGCCTTCAGGAGTAATTCTCGAAAGTGTTACAAAACCTGTTCGGAGTTATTTAAGAAACCGTGAAGATACTGTGCGTAGTGTTGTTAGTAGTCTGACAGAAGATGGTGCGGGAAGTGAACTAGCCGAAGAATTGGCAAAATTTGCTGCTGAAACTGATGATGAGAATGACAAGGAGGAGGCTTGGGATGAGTGGGTCCCAGACCCTGTAGATGCAGACCCCAAAATAAATTCTAATGATAGAAAAGCAAATGACATTATATCTATGCTTGTTAATGTTTATGGCAGCAAGGAATTATTTGTAAATGAGTATAGAACACTTCTAGCAGATAGATTACTAGCTCAAAGTGTTATTAATACAGAAAAGGAGATACGATACTTGGAACTGTTGAAACTTAGATTTGGGGAGTCACAGTTACATTTTTGTGAAGTGATGCTAAAAGATATTTCAGACTCAAAAAGGATCAATGCACTTATACAACAGGACAAAAACTTTGAGGGATTTAGTGATAATTTCTCTTCTAATGCTATGATTCTATCAGCACAATTTTGGCCACCGTTCAAAGATGAAAGTCTAGAATTGCCAGAGGAAATTAAACAACACTTCAATGCTTACACAAAATCATATGAAGCATTAAAAGGCAATAGAACTCTGAGTTGGAAGCCACATTTGGGAAATGTAAATATTGAAATTGAACTGGGTGAGAAAAAATTAGACTTAACTGTTTCACCATTTAACGCAACAGTAATTATGCATTTCCAAAACAAACCTGAATGGTCACTTGATGAATTGCATCAAGTTATGAAAGTACCTATTACTATTTTAAGAAGAAAAATAACATATTGGCAGTCAATGGGTATTGTTGCCGAAAAGAGTGCCGACTACTTTGTATTGGTTGATGGAACAGATGTAAACAAATCTAGTGTTGCTGTTAATCAAGTCCAAGAAATGATATGTGAGGATGAGGAAACTGAAAGTGTTATGGCATCTGCTCATGACCAGAGAGAAGATGAGCTACAAGTTTTCTGGACATATATAGTTGGCATGTTAACTAATTTAGATTCTTTGTCATTAGAACGTATTCATCAGATGTTGAAGATGTTTGCATCTCAAGCTCCTGGCACTGAATGCAGCCTTCAAGAACTAAGACAATTTCTAGATATAAAAGTACGTACCCATCAACTTGTTCTACAGGCTGGAATGTATAAATTACCAAGATCTTAAGTAAAAGGTGTGTAATATTGTATTGTTTTTAAGCAGAACTTTTTATTGTATAAAATTATCATTTATTATTATATAATAAGGTGTTATAATATTATTTACTAGAAAATAAATAAAATAAGAAAAGTTAATAAAACTTTATTTTTTTCTATGAATTTATATATAATTTTTTTTTATTTTAAAGTCTGTGGGTTAATATCTCGGATAATATATGGTGACAATCATCAAGGCCCAATTACTGTGGAGGAAATTAAGATATAAAAACAAATATAACAATATAATATTGCCAATGATTAAAAAAATTATGTTATTCAATTAATACTTAATGATGTAATGCATAATCTTGTCAGTCTTAACATCTATAAAATACTGTTAAAATGGATTATATAATAAGGAATACTTATAATAACACAATTTTATATACTGTTAAATTAATACAAGTAAAAAAAAATATATGGAATGCATAACAAATTTAAGAGCGAAATCCATACATAAAGTTAAATGCAAGCAGATCATAACAACATTTTCATTACTTAAACATTACTAATCTCAAATGTGCAATAAAAAATCATGGAAAGTTAACAGGTTCGTGTATAATTGTTATTATTTTGGAATGTTGGAACCAATTGTTTGATAGCACCAAATTGTTCAAATTTTATTGATATATTGATAAAAAAGAACATAAATAACAGATCCATCTACTTGTGTACCACCTTAACCTTTTTCCCCTAATAAAAATAAAATTTAATCAAATTAAAACAAACTCTTAATAAATATTCGATTACTGAGATATTCTACGAAACATAATATGCTTGCTTTAGGTCAACTTCCTAGCTTTTATAGCATCAAATTTCTGTCATTAGAAGGTTTGTATTAACTTTTTTTCGTTTTTTTTTATTAAACACTTAAGCCATTTATTAGCAAAGTTTTATGCACATAATCACTATGTATATCTTTTTATAGGATATAAACCTATATTTATTTTTTATGAACTTATTTTAATTAAATTTACATTCTACAAAAATCAGGGACTTGATAAAATGTACAAAATAATTTTCACAAAATAAAATCATTGGTACCTATTAAAAATTTTGTATATAAGAAGTAACTTCTTAGTACAATATGAATGTTGTTTTAGTTTGGGTGTTTATTAATATAATTATAATAAAATCATAGTTCTAAAATAACTTTCATGTGCATAATACGTAATCTAATATTAACAATAATCAGCATCCAAATGGCAGATTTGAGAATAACAACAGATGTAAAAAAGTACTACTTAAATTCTTTTGGTTATCCAAAAGTAAGCCGATATGTTAGAGCCATATTTTAACAAAAATATCTTTAAATTACAGTACATAAATAAATAGAATAGCCTACAACAGTTAAAGCTCTAAATATAGTTTACATATGTACAAACAAATTGGTGAAATGGTATTGTAAATTTTTTTAAGACAGAAATTAATGTTAACAATGTATAATACCATTAATAATTTCAAAGTAAAGTTTTATGTTCTTAATATATTGACAATTATAATAGTATGAAATTTGAAAATAAAATTATTTGGACGTTTTACGGTTTTCATCATTTTGGGTTTGTATTTTTTGATACAAACGGCTTAACCCAAAATTAAAGAACAATATTGACTGACGACAGCGAACATTTTCATTTAGAAACCCAACAAGTGTAAATACATATTGTGCTTGTACTACACCACATTATTTATTTGCAAGAACAAGTTTTATTGAAAGTAAAAAGCTTGTCGATACACATTTGCCAATATTAAACAATTATTTCATTATCGATACGGAATTTATGAAGGCATGCTTAACGCTAAAAAGCATACATTTCACAGCTTACGGTAAGGCAATCCAAGCAATTTTTGATAGGTATACAAAGAAATATTTTTTTTATAAAGGCTGCAAGAAAATCTTACCATTGAAAATTTAAATGCATTTCAATCTACAGTTAAATACCTTATATCTTAAAAATAAATTATTAAGTACATAAAATTTCATTAAGTCGATATATTTTAGTGCTAACAATCTCATCGTGGACGACATTTGTTACACTGACTATGTTACATTAATCAAATCCTTATATTTCCAAAAGTTAAGTAAACTATCAAATAATACGATTTAACTATGTATTATTATTAAATATATTATTATATTTTTATTTTAGCATAGTGGTTTAATTAATCTCTTCAATAAATACATTTACCAGTATTTCATTCATAAATCCTCATTTTTATTGTTTACAATGTTTAATAAAGCCTTCTTTCAATGCTTTCTTAAAAAAAAACATGTCTATTTGAGAAATTACAAATGTCATCAATAAATTATATCATTACTTTAAAACAAATTACAAGGCGAAAATAAAGCAAATAATACTTATATCCTTATAACCGATAAGAACAAAACGACTTATCATGAATCAAGCCAAAATGGAAAATAGTAATTTTGTTGTTAATAATTATCATCGTTACACATCATTAGTTTTTTTTAAATTTAAGCATAATAGTCATTTTAATGGCTCCCGTGTTCCAGTTACGTAAAGCGTTTACGATAATAAAAAAAGAAATTCCACGTCACCATGTAACGCTTCGCCGGCATTGCCGTGCACTTGAGTTTTCTTGTTTTTGTGTTTTAAGTAGTTTGCAGTATCCTCAGTCCGCGCATCGCTCACCGATTGTGCCGAGGCGCGGAAGTGGGTTGCGGGGTAGCGGCGGACTGAGGCGGTCGTTTAAACGGCCCGAGTCGTTTGGTAGGCCGCGGAGACACTGAGTGCGGCTCGCTGCAACTGCCCCACGAACTGGCGCCGTGGTCGATCAGCGCGTTAGCCAGACGAGCACTGGTTTGATCTGTACATTAGAACAGTATTAGGAAAGCGACTACATTTTGACGTTTTGTAGTCATACATTCGGTTCTGTAGTCCAACTCACCGGTGGAGTGGGAAGAGGCGAGCTGGGCGTGGTGTACGTGCGGCGGCACGGGCTCACGGATGCGCGTGACGAAGGTCTCGAAGGTGGTGGGCTGGGTGTGGTTGGTGACGAGCGCGTCGAGGTCGCGCGCGCGCTCGCTGCAAGCGTGCTGGTACAGCGGCATGGTTGCACGCACGGCCCGCCCGCCGGCGAAGGCCGCCCCACGCACCAGCGCCGCGCAGCAACTTACGCGGATGATGCACTCCTCCCACAGTGGCCCGAACACGGCCACCTATGATCAAGATGATGATATGAATTATTGATAAAACTCTTTCAAATTTTTGTTTATTGAGCAAACAAGTACGTACGTCCGGCTTCCTCGAGACGGTGCAGCGCAACAGGCCGCCGGGCAAAGGGTAGAGAACGATGAGCACGTCGCAGAATTGCGTGGGCAGCGTGTCGCGCTTGTACGGCCTCCAGTGCTCGCTCCACACTACGTGAACTTCGTCGTTGCCCAGGTGTCGCGTCTTTAAAAATTAATATTTACTAGTAATTTAATAAATATATAAGTGATGGCATATTACATACAATCTACTCAATGTAACCGACAAATAGAACAAAATCCTGCTCCAGTACTTTCTCAATGACAAACTATACAGTACGGGAAAGTTTGAAAGGTACAGTCGAGGCTACCTTGTTGAGGATGGCGTCGGGCGAGTCGGCCGGCATGCGCGTGGCCACGTGGAACAGCGCCTCGAGCGTGAGCGTGGCCACGTAGGGCGCGCTCACGCCGCCGCCGCCGCCGCCGCGCAGCCCGCCCGCGAAGCCCACGTGGCTCTCGAGCTCCACCTGACACAGACACGTCGTTCGTTAGAATTAACTATATAAAATATCGTAATGTTTATTTTATTCTTTTTAAATTAGGTACCTTTCATAGGAGCTTATTCAATTTCGAGGCAATGAGTACTTTATTATTTATAAGATTATTACGTAATACTAGACATATACATTAAGATAATATCTATCTAAAATTTTCAATATACCTCCCAGGCAAGGGCAGCTAAAAAAGCCTCATAAGCCGAACTGCCGCAACGGTTGGAAAGTATTTCGTTTCGAGTTTCCTGCCCTTTGCCCACGTAAATCACCGCTACTTTGTGGGTTTCTCTGCACCTGTGGAATGGAAATTAATAATAAGAGTAATTTAAGAACTGTACCATACAATATATCGGATAAGTGGTGTTACTTTATGCGATACAAATATTTAACAATAATATATGAATGTATAAATTTGTATAGTCGGCCAGCTGCAACTAAGCCGAGCGAGAATATGGTCTCACCTCTGCTGGTCGAGGTTGCGCAGCTCGCGCAGCAGCCTGTCGGAACGCCGCAGCAGCTGCGCGTGCGCGCGTCGCGCGGCGCTCAGCGTGCCGAGCTGCGCCACGAGCACGCGGCTCTGCTCGAACGGACCCGCCGCCTCGCGACCGTTCCACTCGCTCGGCTCCCACTCGTCATCACTACGAGTAAAGGAACAATAATAAGCGGGCGAGCTATAGATTACGGGGTGGTAAATAGGATAGTCGCGGCAGCACCTGTCCTTGTGCGCGAGGTAGTGCCGCTCGGCGTTGCGGTGCGCCACGAGCGCGCACACGAGCTCGTCCTCGGCGCCCGGCGCCAGCGGGGACGCGCCCGCCTCGTCCAGGCGCCGCCCGCACGACACCTCGGGCGACGTGTGCCCGATGTACGCCAGCACCTGCCGCGCGACCACAGCTTTTTTTATTGAATAGGTAGGCGGACGAGCATATGGGCCACCTGATGGTAAGTGGTCACCAACGCCCATAGAAATTGCCATTGTAAGAAATGTTAACCATAGCTTAAATCACCAATACGCCACCAACCTTGGAAACTAAGATGTTATGTCCCTTGTGTACAGACAGGATTATTGTGTAATCACAGGATTACACTGGCTCACTCACCCTTCAAACCGGAACACAACAATACCAAGTACTGCTGTTTTGCGGTAGAATACTCATCAGAATGAGTGGGTGGTTCCTACCCAGACGAGCATGCACAAAGCTCTACTACCAGTAAAAAAGCTTATAGCGAAGCGTCTCTCGTAGCTCACCCGAACATTGTGACTATTTTTGACCTCGACTCATAGTATCAATTATGTCGCTTTTTTCGTCACGTTACAATTAAATACCTGTTAATATGTCTCCAACAACAAGGCATAGTTTACTAGCAGATTCTGGTTGTAGTTTCCATGGTTTACCTATAAATTCTTAAACACCTTGTTCTGTCATCGGTGTTGTCAGACACGAAAAAAAGAAATAGTATATATTATAAATGGATTCAAATCTTACGTGATCCAGTTGATGCTTGTCTGGTGGAGAATTTTTGTAATCAGGCAACAAATCTGCTGGTAAAGGCGGTGGTAGAGAAGATAAAGTAGTGTCTCTCGGACTGTCGATTCTGTGCAAATACATTATTCTATAAAAACATTTTTTATTTTGTTATGGATTAATAATTATCTTTTTCTTATCGATATTTGCTTACGTGGTGGGTAGTGGCAGCGGTTCGGGTGGTTCCGACGAGCCGATTGAGGGGTCATAGTAAAGCGCCGAGGCGTCCCAGCAAGCCTTGCCGCAGATATCACGCAAAAGGACTCGCACTTGACGATCCGATGTCATTAACCCTATTTGACGTTAAAGTGATGAAACTAAGTCAGCACAGTCATTTAGAGAAAAATCTATAAAAGACACTGGTAACATTTGTAACCATTACAGAAATAGATTAACTTTAAGTCAAAATATTTGAGAATGACTCGTACGGTAAATCACGTTCAGCAACGTCGTGTCGTACCTGGCGTGGTGCCGCCGCAGGGCGGGTGTATGGCGGGCAGCTCCACGAAGCTGGCGAGAGTGGTGTCCCCGAGGCGCAGCAGCTGCACGTGCGGCGCGCCCAGCACGGCCGCGCTCAACTCCGAGCCCAGCGCTGGGCTGTCGTGCTGCTCGCACACGCTGGACGATGTCTGACAGCCGCTCCATAGCGGCCAGTGGCCCAGGTACAGAACCAGCTGGGAGCATATCTGAACCGAACGTAACCGTTAGTCAATTTGTTACACGGGACGAAATGATAACATATGAGTTTAATTTAAATATAGTCCCGATATGAGCTTCCGAGGCACGGAAGTAAAAAACCGACAACTTCCTTAATATGCAAGTGAGATATTCTTGATAGAAAACCTAATCATTTAATAAATTATTTTGACTGAATTGAAAAAGATTGAAATTGGAGCGAATATTTGTGGAACTTGGAATAGTTTATCATCTAGATTAATAGTTTTCAGGGGACAGTTATTATTTACCGTTTGCGCCCAAAGTTTAACGTCGATGGTCGAAGCTGGTGTAGTTTTCGGACCTAAGTTGTCTAATTGAATGTTGGGATCAAAATCTTCGTCGACTGGCAGGGACAGACCTTCAATATCAGATCCATTCGTTCCTTTCATTACTGCGTATAAAACCTGAAAAGCATTCAAGATTTTAATGTCATCCATAAATACATTTTTATGTTTGGATGTCATCCCATGAAACATCCCAGATTCGATTTAAGTAGTTTTATACCAAATTTCGAGGTATAAGATAAAAATACACTTAAAAAAAAAGAGAAATTGTGTCAAGGTTTTTCATACAGATTCATAATAATTTCACACAAGTTTACGCAATTCGGTGTTGGACATTTTCGAGGGACATTCACATCTTAATTAGCACCATATTATGAATAGCTAGAACCGAATATGTGGTCATCGATCAGAGTTTGCATTTAAAATGCCGCTTCGCTCAACTTTCAGCACAGTTCGTCAGCTCACTTCAGCAGTAACAGCTATCAATTCAATCTCATCCCAACTTCAAACATGCAAAAAATCGTAAGTGTTATTTTCTTTAATGGTTTATTTTATTTAAATTTTATTGTACATAAGAAATTATTATAGAAAATTATGGCTAATTAGCCATTTTTCCAGACAACCAACCCGAAAGAATGTCGAAAAGGTAATTAAAATAGAAATGGGGATTTTACTATACTTACTTAATTTAATATTACTTTCGCGTTTAAGATAATGTAATTCGTAACAATTGAAATATTGAACCCATTTTATTTATAACATCCAACATTTACTAGTTCTAATAATTGGAAACGTCTCAAGAGAAAGTGTGAAATTTCACAACGTATGTTTTACCGTAATTGCTAAACAGTTATGTATACGATATGTTTATTGCAGGTACTCTTCGCTTTCGCACTGGTGGCTATTGCCGCAGCGGCTCCCCAAGACCCCAACCAGGCTTACATACTCAAACAAGACTCTGAAGTTAACCCCGATGGCTACCACTTCGAGTGAGTAAAAAAGAAAAAGCACTAGTAATCAAAGAAAAAATTCTCATCCATTTTCGATAGAGTAGAATAATGTTGACCATTTCAAACACTGGATGCCGACCGACCAATAAGAGCCGCCTAAGAAAAAGTTTAGTGTCTAACTATTAATATCAACCATGACGGCGGAAAGCAACCCAATAACAAAAAACTTCAAAAAAGAGGGTTAGCGTAAGGCCGGTCATCTATGCTATTAAATGTGGAAATGTTTTTTTTTGTAGTAATTAATATACATAAAACTTATACAAAAAATGTAGCGCGTTTCGGCTTTAGTATATTAATATATAGTAGCTGGGCTTTCGCAGTTTCAGACGCTTTAAATGTTGACTATTAACGTGACAATCGTAAATTACATATTCTTGTATATTTATTAAACACATTACGCCGACTAAAAAAAAGGAATAAGAGTTGTGTGATAATAATTTTAAATATTATCAATAGTAAAGAAATGTAATTTTATCAGGTTCGAGACCAGTGATGGTATTTCTCGTCAGGAGCAAGGAACTCTGAAGCAGATCACCGAGGATCACCAGGGTATCGAAGTACAAGGAACCTACAAGTACACCGCCCCCGATGGTTTGGTCTACACCGTCACATACACCGCTAACGAAAACGGTTTCCAGCCCCAGGAACACGTTGAACAGCCAGGACAATAAGCAGTCACTAGTTAATATATTTTTAGCTTTTATGCGCATTCACCAACGGCCGCGCTCCAAACATCATAGTATTATAAGCGTCTAATGTTATCAGGACGTTTGTTTGGCGCCTATTATTTAATAGAAGGTTTTAATAGATTGATTTCGATAAGTCACTTTTAAAGTCATCTGTTGGATATGAGAATATTAACTAGGATTCGTTTTTGTAATCTTTTTTATAAGTATATTTTTGTATGTTTGTAAATGATTTTGAATAAAATTTTTGGTTTTTAAAATGGTACTTATTTTTTTAAACATATGTCAACAATTGCACTAGTACTTTAAAAACATAAGCAAATTAAAAAAAAACATTTATGTGTTGTAATTTTTTATAAATAGCATCACTTGTCGGTTTAATATTGATTAAAAAAAATTAAATTATATTTTTGTATCTTTAACTATAAAAGAAAATCTAATATAAAATATAAAGTTAAAAGTTTACAAGGTATATGTCATCTTAGATCTCTTGGTTGATGTCATGAAAGAAAGCTATGCTCTACCGTCTTCAGGTTGTCTAATTTTGTCTGTTTTCTAGAATGTCACCTTGAATATGATGAGCAGTAGCGTCTGGTCTCCGTCGGGCTGCAGCAGCGTGGCGGGCCCGCAGCGGCCGGCGAACTCCGCCAGGCACAGCAGCAGCGACCCCGCCAGCGGCTTCACGGAGTCTCGTCCGCTGCTACTCGATATTTGAGCGAGGCACGCGCAGATCCATTTTATTATTTTCTCTGTTTAATTACACGAATCGATTAGGTCGCGATACGACGAGAAGTGAAAATGTATGTATAAACAAATCGTGATGAGATTTCCAACGTTAGCTTAATTTATATTGGGTAACTGTATATAATATTAAGAAAGTTCAAATTACCAACGAGGCCGGGATACATTTCCACGATACGGTCGGTGTAGTCTGCCAACACGAGGACGGCGTCGCTGACGACTTTCGCTATTGTCTTATTTTTCATCTGTAACAAATTTGGTCATATTTGTATAAATGATCGGTTGCTCTTCCCGGGCGTGGCACGGCTAATTTTATAAAACAGAGATGTAATGCCGCATTCAGCCGTCGGGCTGCGACTCACCATCAGCATCTGCAGCAGGCAGGTGACGTAGGAGGGCAGGCGCGCGCAGGCGAGTCGCGCGGCGAGCACGTGCGCGCAGTGCGCCGCCAGCGCGCACGCGCCCGCGCAGCGCGCCGCGCCCGCGCCCTCGCGCCGGCACACGCGCACCACGATGTTCAGCACGTGCTCCTGCACACACGGGCCGTTACAGGGGTCCTGCGCACTGCTCGGTATACCGACTTATTGACACAGTTATGTACACATTTTTACCTTTAAATCTGGACAAGACACCGTGTTATATTGATGAGGATATGGTTGTAGCATTGGCGCGTTCATTAGCCCGTCGGGCAGCGCGAGAAGGGACCCTAGGAACGTCACGGCGGCTGTTCGAGGACACTGAAACAAAAATTATAATGCTTAAAAGTACATACTGGAAAAGCTGAATTAGCATAATTAGCTTAAACCATTAATGGCTCGGTGAAGGTTACCTCGGGTGTGGCCGAGTGATCTCTCTCCTTTCCACACATTTCTAAAGATACTCGTAACAACTAACCCGGATCGAATTAAATATTATGTCTAAATGAATATCTGCTCCCAGTGGCACAAGCCAGTATACAGTTATATATAGGTCATATATCAGACGGCAACAACTCACGGAGGGTCCCATGTCGGAAGAGTTGAGCACGACAGTGGAGGCATGAACAAAATCGAGCAGCAGCAGCGAGTGTCCTTCTAGCGCCAGGGACAGGTATCGAGACGCGGCGTGCTCCACCAATACGTCCACCACCGAGCGGTCCTCGCCAGTAAGACCTGTGCACAAAGGTAATATTATTTATTTATTGTTATGTGTTTATATTTATTTATTTATTTTATTTCATTTTTTCATGAAAGTTTAATAGTAATTGCATTAAAAATGTGTCTAGTGCAAAGTAAATAAAAAAGTTTAATCCGATGTAAATCGTGTAGTAGTTATTGCAATATTAAAAATATAGATATACCATGATGCAGTGCCCGTAAGTAGAGATTTAGATGAGCGAGGTGCGGCCGACCACTACAGGAGGACGGCGCGCCCGGCCCCTGCGCCTGCGCAGCTGTAGACTCGCACAGTAGCCGCAGTGCCACCAACTTGCCCGCTCTGGTATACGTTTATTTTTTATCATTTTAAAATAGAATTAGCGTAAAGGGCCTTCAGGTTATAGTTTTATATTGAGTTATATTTTATTAAGCTTTAATAAATACAAAAATCACCTGTGCGATGACGGTAGCGCCTCTGCTTCCAAACACCATCCAGCCACAAGGTTGAAGGGGACGTGGATTTCTGTATTGCCATTGAGAGTTTGGTTTGCGCTTATCTGTGAAAAAGATTTTAACATATATATCACACCAAGATATAAAGTTTGATTGATGTCAAATTGAAACAATATTTTCAACTTCTGCAAAGAGCATAAAAACAACAATTAAACATAATGTTTTATCTCTTGAAATCCTGGAAACACCCAGTGTTAGCTATAAGCACTGACAGCGGCAATGTAATCGCAACGCGTCCAATTTCCTTCTCTCTTAAGATAAATTAGGTCCTATTTGTACTATTTAAAATCCATAAATAAAATAAAAATATGGCAGGTGGTGTTTCATTAAAATCCACCCAGTAATCCTTTTGCGTATATATCAATGCTATTTATCTTTGTGTTTCGACCTGCTTATCGTTACTAAAAAAAATTTCTCCCTTTTCTGGTGTGTATCGACGCTATTTGAGCACAAAATATTCTGCCAATGTCATGATTATTCGGTTTCAAATTTTGAGTCGTTTAATGATATTGAGTGAAAACTATTTTATTCTACAGATCCATCCTATATTCCACTATTAATAAAAGAAATTTTAAGTTTGCTATATGTATCGATAAAGTTTTGTTTACCGACACTAAATATCTGTAAATATTGAGTAAATTTTTTTTTTTATAGAATAGGAAGGTGGACGAGTATATGGGCCACCTGATGGTAAGTGGTCACCAAACGCCCTTAGACATTGGCATTGTAAGAAATGTCAACCATCGCTTATAGCCAATGCGCCACCAACCTTGGGACTAAGATTTTATGTCCCTTGTGCCTGTAATTACACTAGCTCACTCACCCTTCAAACCGGAACACAACAATATCAAGTATTGCTGTTTTGCGGTAGAATATCTGATGAGTGGGTGGTATCTACCCAGACGAGCTTGCACAAAGCCCTACCACCAGTAACCAATTTAATAACAACTATTGTTACGCGACGTCTTCACTGTTTAAGATTTTATTAGTTTACGTATTTACTAAAAATACTTTCCCCGGCACTATTATTATTGGCATCGATTATTATTTTTCTACATTCTTGATCCATAACAAACGACGACTTAGAGATTGGAAACACTATTATTATTATTTCAACAACACAATAAAAAAGTATTAAAGTAAATGTGTTTTTTTTTTAAAACTACCTTCAAAATAAAAAAAAATCATATTATAATGAGCTTATTTTAAAGTACCTCTCTTTTTTGACGCCTTCTTAAAAGCCTTCTTTTTCCTGCTCCTCTTTCGCATTGGCAATCCTTGAAATGTTTCGAATTCGACAACAGTTCGTACAATTTGAATAACACCATACACAAACGCGAACAGTTTTGAATGACGCGTAGTTTTAAAGAACAATAGAATGTTAGGATTTAAAAACAAAACATGATAAAATCGTGATAAATATTCAAAATATTAAATTTCAACATGTGCCGAAGAGAGTCAGATATCGTATGATAAGTCTGTCACTGGCATATTTGCGATAACCATTAACAGATGCCGTATGAAGCGATTTTACTACGTGGGTTTTCACGTAACGGGTTTAATAGTACACTCAATATTGATACTGCAATTAACAGTTGCATTTAAATTGATGTCTTTGTATTTATAGGAACAGGCGTGAATACTTTTGATTGAATGAGGCTTTATATAAGATTTTATTTAGCTGTTAGTATATACGGATCAAATATTGCAACTGTAATAAAAAAATAGTGCTGGTGTCAATACAATGTAGTATTACTCGTTCCAGAGCATGGATGAAATAAAACCTTTTTTTTAAATGTTTTCGTCGTCTTGATGAATTATTTTTTTTATTAAACTTGCCATCTGTCCTGTTTTCGCACGGGTTGAATTAGGCTATACATAAAAAATTTATATCGTAATATTATATATATGTATAAGTCTAATGGTTTACGTGTTTTTTTTCCGACATCTTCAACAATCATCGCCATATTTCAAACAATTCACACAATACTTTAATGTACTATACACCTAAAGCTACCTCATGAGTCACTCCGTCTATTGGTGACCGTATGTAAATCCGTTCGATAGCTTTTGAGTTTATCGCGGTCATACAGACATACAGACATACTCGATAGGGTCTTTGTTTTATAATATCTAGTGATATTCATTCGACAAATAGCTTTGACTGCAATAATATGATTTAATCAATAAATTTTATCTTTTCTGTTGATTTTATGTAAGAGGTTTTTTTAAACACACGCTTTAACATATGGTCGTATGGTCCAAACTTATTATATTAAAATAAATAAAAGATAAAACTAATAAATGACCTACTTACATAAATATAATTTTATGTAAAATGTAGATAATAATTAAATTTAAGCTAGAAATCATTATAATTAGCTTTATACAAAATATAGAAACAAATTGGCATTGCATATTGGGTAGAAACTTGTATCATACATATACTTTTGTCATTTCTATGCATTTTGATGTTTTCTAGTAGTTCACTGAAAATATAAAAGAGTCTCATATTTGAATTAATCAAAGTAGTGTAACAAATGCATAACAAAATTAATAATGTATGACGGATTGATTTGGTTGAAGGTCGCTTTTGACGTTTGTTCGGGTTCACGCATGCTTGTTAAATATTTTATTATTATTATACAGTCGTCAACGCTTATTTTTTTCCTCCTCAAAAAATGGTGTCGGAACCTTAACTAGTAATTGGTTCCAAATAATGTAATTACAAAATATATATATATTTTCCTTTAATATATACATTACTTTATTTGAAATATAAAAAACTTAAGTATTCGCTTGCTATTTTCAGCAGCTGCTAGAAGATTACTGTGAAATTTACTACTGGATGCCATACATCTAAATGCAGTCAGACAAATTATAAGAATATATTATACCGCTAAATAAAATGATCGGTTTAATTAAAACGGTCACGAACTTTTCGTGTGAGTCCATTTAAGAGGTTTAAATTGATTATTTTCAATCATGGTTTATTCTTAGGAGTTACTAAGACGTCGAATGTGCTTAATTAATTTATTACTTGTTGCAACTCCTAAATCAGAGTTCTAAATTCAAATATGTAGAGCTATTTAGTTCATGTTTACCACTATACGCAAATTTATATTTTTACATGGAAATATTTGTTTTCTTTTTTCAACCTTAAAGTTTCAAAACGTTAATGTTTAAATTAAATTATCCAAAGATTTATGTCGTAAATCGTTCTTTTAGGCTATAAGGGTAAATTAATTAATTTCGATCACACAATTATAATTTAAATAATAAAAGTTCGATCATCAGTTGCCACAGATAACGTATCATTTCGTAGTTACAAAAAAAAAACATATATTTAATCGAAAAAAAGTAAAAAAAAATCGACAGACGTCTTCATTTATTACTTATTAGTCGAGTCATGAAAGTTATTTCGTAGTTTTTTCAGGGTTTATGTATTTATATAACGGGTTCACTATGAATTTGCATATAAAATTTCACATATAATTTACATCGGCATACTTTTACTTATTTTAATAATCGTTACGCATTATATTTATTCTGCAAAAAATGTTTAACAATGCAGTTCAAGAAATAACTAAAACAATTTTCAAATGTAAAATAATAATGTTCGCGGCTTAGGGGCGTCCCAAGGGCCGCACGCCGCCGCACCTTAACCTACCACAAATCAATAATATAACTTTATGCGACTTAAAAAATTATAGCTATGTCTATCTAAATACCAGCATATGTATCATCTGAGAAAAAAAATTTAAGAATAGATTGCGCTCATATCACTTTATGCTGCTCTCGACATATTTTTATCGGGGTAAACCTTTTTAGTTTTTTTTTTTCTATTTCAATGTTCCTCACGGAATATTACTTGATCTTCACCAATGTCGAGCGTCATCCTTGACGTCGTCCAACACATTATGATTACATTTAATCAAGATTATATGTAATCGTTAATTTTGATTGCAGTAATATTTAATCAATATCACAAATATATATAACAAGCCCATATGGTCCAGTGGTAAGAACGCGTGAATCTTAACCGATGATCGTGGGTTCAAACCCAGACAAGCACCACTGAATTTTCATGTACTTAATTTGTGATTATTATTCATCTCGTGCTTTACGATGAAGGGAAACATCGTGGGGAAACTTGCATGTGTCTTATTTCCTAATCTCAAAAAAGGGAAAGAAAGGCAGTGGGACATTCACAGGCTGTTTTGGTTACAGTTACAAATATATATAATTTAAACATAATATATAAATTTAGTAGTAGTTAATTAGATAAATCAATCGCCGCGTACGTACATTCACGGCCTTAGTAATAATTAATAATTCAGGAGAAGTAATAAAGATTGCGATTACAGATTAATAATTATTAATCACCGAATACGATTACTTTCTTGATTACTACGTTCATCTGTAATCTTGATTTATGATTACACATTTTGAGCGTAATCTTTTATCAATAATTTAAATACATTTTGTCCATGTCTGGTTATATGTCAAATAATATTAATGCAAATCAAGTAGCCGATGGCGTTCTCACCTTGACGAGCGTCGCGTTGAGATGCACGAGGTAGTTAAAGAGGTGGTGGTGCGCGTGTGGGTCGCGCAGCGCGTTGGGGTCGCCCAGCGCGGCAAGCATGCGGCGCCACAGCACGCACGCCACGTCCGGCAGCCAGCCGCGCGCCGCGCCGCCCAGCACCACGCCCACTCCCACGCCCGCGCCCACGCCCACACCCGCGTCCGTCTCGGACCATTCTGGCACGAGTTTGTATGGCGTTTGTGAATAATAAAAGTATAATTTAATAAAATGAAATATTTTTGGAGTGCACAAAGAACCTTAAGTCCTTGTGATTTTGTTGATTCTGCGAATTTAATGGACGATGATCAGGTACTGAAGAATAAATATTTTTTAATACCTCTTCTTCGAGATAACATTTACATTGATATCGTAATATGTTTTAGGGTGAGTATAAATATTTATTTATCGGAATTGTTATTCAATTTAAGATTTTTTTTCTTTTAATCTAAAATAATTAAAAATATTTATATCCATACATACCAACGTTGCCACCATCCGAAGCGAGATCTATTTGCAAGGGAGAATCCTTAATTGAGCTACTTTCAACACCACTAGACGGAGCTGGTGACGGCGATCGTGATCCTAAAATAAATTGTTTTCATTTAAAAAACATGTTACTTAATGTTAACGTGAATTTAAATAAATTGTTGATACATTACCACTGGCTGAGTCCCTTTCCTCCTGCTGTGACGACTGTCTTAGTGAGTCAAGCGAATACCATCTTCTTGGTTTGTTGCTAGTTGGTTCTTTGGTTTCTTCTGTGAAATAAAAAAAAAATGAATTGTATTGAAAGTTTCAGTATCTGCTAAAAACTATTGAACGCTTGCTGTCGAACACTGTTACACTATATACGCCTATGTATAATTTTATACAATTAAACACCATTAAATATATAGTTAAATGAAATTACTCTGACTTTAAAAGTATCCTTATAGTATATATCACCTGCAGGTTGCTGAGTTTGCGTATGCGCATTCGCATTTCTAGATAAATGCGGGTCGCTGCGGCAGCGCGCCAGAGGTCGCCGGGAGCCCGCTTCCTTTCGTGGATGCGATTCGTGGCTTGTCCGCGGCGATTTACCTATTAGAAGAAAAGTAAATAAAATTATGTTTATGCCAATTAAATGGAGCAAACGTTTCAATGATAAATCGTTTTATGGACAAACATGAGTCTTTTTACAGGGAGGAATGGCTGTGGAGGGGCCATGTAGTCATCAATTATTTTGAGTGACGCAGTGTATTTACAGTCACAAGGGACATAACGTCGGAGATGCTACGGTCGGCAACTCATCGGCGGTGGACAGATACTGGCATGAAAACAAATAGAACTGTCTATTTGTTTTCATGCAGTGTATATTATATTCTAAAAATAAATAAAAATAGAAGTGTGAACCGAGCGCGTACCCGGCGTCCTGGCGCCGACGCGCGCGGGGCGGCGCAGCGGCGCGGGGCGCGGCGCGGGCGCGGGCGGCAGGCGGCGGCCCCGCCCGCGCCCCTCGCCCGCCGCGCTCGCCTCCGACAGCTCCAGCGAGTACACGTGCCGCGCCAGCACGCGCGTCAACGTCTCCATTGTTTTCTGCAGTGCGTCGTTAATCGTGACATGCAAATCATTTATTTTTTATTGAACGTCTTCGCTTCGTTTAGTCGGAAGCTTAAAGCGAGAAGTAATATTAACACAGTTATTGGTTCAAATTAAATTTGACGAATTTTCATTTTTTAAATGGTATAGTTATATATTGGTATTATTTAATAAAATAAATTATATTGTAACGAAGATGACAAACCGAGGCCAAGACAATTAATTATAATTATTGATATTGAATATAATATAGAAAAACAAATGTTACAAGGTAAATGAGCTAATCTTACCGCCCATTCCTTTATCAGATCTTCCCAGTGGGTGAGACGAGTCAGCAATTCCATAAAGTTTTGCCAAAGTTCTTGTTTGACAGCGACATTTAAATTAGCCTTGATCCACGTGACGATTAACGTTTGAAACAAAGCTGGAGCAAGGAAGCCTCCTGCAAATGAATTAGTTTGTAAATTCACAATAATTTATATAAATCAAGAAATTAATATTATATTTATAAGTGTAGGGGAAGTTACCTAAAGTATCTTGTTTCCTTTTCGGTGGCACCTTTGTCAGGACCAGAGATGTTATTTGTAATAATACGAGCAACAGCTGTTCCCTGTAAATAGAATATCTATAGAGAAACGCTTTGATCATAACCTTAACCCACATTTAAAACATTTATGTAAACAATTTTGGTATACATAGATAAGGTGTCCACTATTTAATAAATAAAAAAAGTATGTATATGTACATACATACACACAAATATACATTTACTTATTGTAACGAATGAAAGAACGAGACACCAGAAGTAATTTAGTAAAAAATTACTTTATCAAATAATTGAAAAACGGCATCTCAAAAAAAAATGACATAAAATATTAACTAATATGGCCTTAATTTTTTTGTATGTAGTTATTATCGGCTAAGTAAAAGATGGTGATTCGCACCAGGAGCCGGCGTCCATGGCGACGTGCATAACCATGTATCGGTAGATGTTGAGTACGCGCTTGCAGGTGTCGGTTTGCTCGTCCAGCAGCTGCGGCGGGCCGAGGCCGCCCGGCGGCGCCACTGGGCTGGCGCTCGCCACGAACACGTTCGCCGCCTGCGTCATGAACACCTGCAGCACGTTCTGTGGACCACACGTATAGACGTATTAAGTATGACATACTATTACTAATCGGTATCATAAGATATAATCATTTTAATCTCGCGTTAAAGAAACTTTATTTCTCATTAAGAATAATCTGTGGTGTTTAATATAATTTTGGTGTGATTATGTAGAGGGCCTTATACCTAACAATTTTTAATAAATATTATATACTTTGTGAATCTATAAATAGCGAATTATTCTTTAAAAGTAATAAAACTTATTTTAACCAATTTAATTACTCGTAGTTACACAATTAATTGCGAAATTTAATGTTTTAAAATAGTTTTGTGTGAATATATTTTTGATTGGCAGACTAAATGGGCTAGTAAATACAATCGGTGGATTAAAACCGAAAATAGCACAACCTTACTCAATTTGTGCATGGTGCTAAATAAAAACGTCACAACGAAAACTGCATGTGTTCGAAGATATTCTGCCACATGCGTATGCAGTAGACCGGAGTGAAGCTGTATTGCGTAATACTCAAAACCATCTCGTTAATAGCAGAGGGGGGGGGGGGGTTTACCCAGTAGTGGGATATTTACAGGCTAGTGTTAGCTATAGTGAAAGAGATCAGGGACACAATAAGGATATGATTGTTATTAGGCAACACCTGCACGCCCGCCCGCACCATGATATTGTCTCGTCCGATGGCGCCGAGGTAGGAGTCGTTGCGCAGGCGGCGCGGCGGCGCGAGCGGCTCGCTGGCGTGGCTCAGCGCGTGCTCGTATATGCTCTCCATTAGGAATGGCGGTATCTCTGCCACCTGGCGGGGAAAGTTGTAAATTAACATACTACATTAAGGACAAGACCAACCGCGTATCTTACAAAAGATCATTCGCTTCTAAGCAAGTAGTCACAATGTGTAAAATGAGTACGAATTAATAAAACGTCGACTAATGTAACAACGAACGACGAATGTAATAACTAAACTGATTTAACATTGTCCTCATGTAAGTGACGTTGGTCTTTATGGGAATAAATATTCTTTAAACGTAAAAGATTTGGCACTTTTACGGCAAGCGGTTCCAGCTATGCTTAGGTATGTTATTGTTGATAGGTTGATTGCTAACCACCAGAGAAGTGTTAAATATTTAAAAAAAAATTTATATATTTCTTAATGGTAACTTACGATATTCACGGCTTGAAATGGATATTTCAAATAATAAAAAAATATGCATTAATGTCGTTTGTTTAACAAAGTTTTAAAATTGGTTGATTTTCACTTACATTCATCTGTATCCAATCCTTGTAAAGTGCAATGACGCGGCGTATAGCGGCGGCGTGAGAGAACGGTAGCAGGAAAGCCTGCCGTAACACTTCTATAGTGAAATCAACGTGCTCGCGCGACCAACAGCAGAGCACGTCACGCACCACTTGCTCTGAGCTGAGCTCTTCGTAGTTGCCTGAACCTGCTGTTTATTTATTAAAAATTAAATATAAAATATATTTTAAGAAAATTAAAAATATGTTTATGAATGATATTTTGAGAATTAGTACTAACAGTTAGTATTAGTAGTAACAGTTTACCTGATTCTAAGCTTTGATGTGGCGTAATTGACGTGGAATCATGAGAAGATGCCCTACTGGAATCTGATGGATGTCCGACAGTGAAAGATGTTTCTTCTTCGTGGTGGAGTGAGGTTGCAGGCGTTGGCGTTCCCGAATGTGGTAGTTGGGAGCCAGTGCTAGTCATAGAGGAAGGTTGTCCGCCTTCACTGCCGCCTGTCTTCTTCATGAAATGCGCGTAGCTTGCTACCCATTTAATGAGCGTCACCCGACATAGCACGTAATCATCTTCCAGTATGTTGTGCTGTACTGGGAGCTCTGAAACACATTTGTTTTATGAACTGAACTCTCTTATTAGTCTGGAGAAAATCAAGTATTATTTAAGAATGTCAAATACAGACCTAGATTGGGTTTATATAGTGAGTTTTTGTGATTAAATTGGGGACATATTATTGGCAGATAGTAGATTTTAAATTTTTCTAAAAGAAATGCAAAGCTTCTCATTGATTTTGCATGAGATCTGTCTTTCCATTGTATTTTTGTCACTGACGTAGCCATTCCGTCAAGAAGTATTTCAAAAAAATACTTTGTTTCATTATCAACTAATCTTTCATTGGCACTTGCTGGTAGTAATGGTTGAATGTCAACACTTTGGACCGGGTTGAGGGCATTCGTGTCATGAAAAATAGATGCGGAAACATTTGCTAGTTTACCCATTATACCCACGGGAGTCTGTTCGACTACAACTTTTTTTGTTGTATCTGAAGTGGCATTAAAGTTTGGATGTTGCATAATGTCCTCCATTTTGAATTCTCCTATATCATTAGATACATTTGCATCCTGGGATTTCGTTTTAAACGGGGAACCTATAGGTGGTAAACAAGAATCCGGCAATCCTGGGACGAGAGATGCAAAAATTCGGTTCACTTCAGGAGGCGCATTATCACCAAGAGCTTGGTACCACAAGAGAAAATATCTGAAAATATAATGACATATGTAATTAATTTATTAGTAGGTGAGGTAAGGTAGTATGTATTTTTTTAAACAATACCTTATAGCCTCTGCTCTTAGTTTTTGAGAATTTCCACTGTGAAGTAATTTTGAAAAAATTCTTGTCAAGGAATGCAATTGCCATCTTTTTCCAATAAGTTCTGGTAAAAGGCATAGTACTTTCTCCAATAGTGACAAAGCACCTTCCAACTCCTCCCTGCCAGCTTTGTGAACTAAAATATATATATGATGTACAGACTCCTTGAAATTAAATCTCACGTACATGATATTGGTTAGAGGATAAGTATCCAAAGCATATAGTGAAATTAATTGAGTTTAATGCAATTTTATTAAGCATTTACCGATGCAAAATGAACTTATATACCCAGTACATGCAATTTTTCACTACACAGAGTACAGCATGCCTAAACATTTTTTTATATTGTGTATAATCTAAGCATATTGTGACTATTATGAATGAGGAACTAAGATGTAAAGTAATATGATAACAAAAATCTCAGTATACCGGAGATACATAAAAAGATTTTGATACATGTAAATGTAACATGATTGAATAAATCCATTACATAATTCCTATGTTTATACTACTCAAAGTGCAAGAGATGATCGATTTCAAGCACCGATAAGCTGTGATAGTGCAAGATAAGGATACTGTTTAAAAGTCATACATAGAATAGATGGATTTTTTAAAAATTTCATATTGTAATCGAAAATTATAAATTAATACATTTAAGGGAGTGCTTTTATGTTGACATAATCATTTTTGTGTTATTGGGATCCTTCAAATAGAATTTCACCATTTGGTTGCTATTAGAATGACAGGAACAGATAATATTGCATATGGCAGTAAAATCAGTTATTGAAAAAAAAAATTGGTAAAATTTGTACATTAACGTATATTTATCTAATAAAAATTATTATTATTAAAACATAAAGGTGCTATTTTATGCTTAAAAGAACCCAGAGATGATAAGAAATAATCCAAGAAGTAAAAGTTCAGTTAAAGATTATTCATTTCATTTTAATCCTTATACGCACTTTTCAATTGTCATGTTACAGTATTAAATGAAATGTAACCACCGGTTTTCTTGATTCTGCCAAAAAAAGTTGACAAGAAACTTAAGTTTTTCAGGGATTATTATATTTTTCAAAGGTAGCAGTTGTTATGTTTAACTTTAATAGTGAAAATCTTGATTTATTTGTTAATAATATATTTAAAATTATTTATTATAAAAATTATCTTTTATAATATTTTTGGCTCTTTGATTTGACATGTCCCAATAATGGTTTAATGGATTATGATACTATCAGCTTTAATTTATTTAATAAAATGAGATTAATGGATGAATTCTACTATTTTAAATAAGAAACCGTAACCCAAACTAGTGTCTTTAAACGCTGTGCTGTTTTTTACATGATATTGCAACACCCATAACTCACCTAGGTGAAACGGAAGTTCTGTATGGTAGAAAAAGAAAAAGATAAATAAGTCAATGTGCTAACTAATATGCAGTTTGTACAATAATTCATTTCATACAAAATTTACAATATTCCTTATATCATTTATGCAAATATTTATGATACTTGCCAAGTCAAAGATGTAATAGTCATAGTCATTAGACAATTTAACATTCACAAACAATAAAATATAATAAAATGTTATGCATTGCTAGTCCGCTAATAACTATTTAACTTTGGTTTTAGAACTAACTACACATACTAAAGAAATAAATATATCTTAATCACAAATATTTTATACAAATTTATAATAATATAAGAAAATAATTACTAATTTAGTACTAAAAATTTACAATTCTAGTAGTGACTTTGCTTTACTTACTAAATAATTTTTCATGAATAAAAGCATACAGCTTTTTTGATATCACAATATATACATTACTTAGACTGTTTTTTATCCTAAAAATTTTATACACAATTTTGAATACAGAAAAAATACATACCTCTTTGTCTGAGGTTATTTTCAGCAAGTATGAAGTTGTCATATAAAATAAAATAAACATGGCTAAAATTATTTTCGAAATAATTTTTGGCTTCATCTGTATCGAAATGTTCTGAAAAAGTAAGAAACAATAAATATAAGTACATACATAAACGTCAAGAACTATTAAGAAAACATTGTGCTAAAGATAACTGTTTATGTGAAATTAATTTAGAGCATTTAGAATAATGGAAGTACGTTTTGTAAGTAAAACACGCATCTAGTATTGAACCCATTAAGAAAGTGTACGTATTTAAAGATAAGCACAAATACACCAAGAAACATCAATTACAGTTAGTCTCGACTAATTAGCATGTTGTACGCGATATAGCTTTAATTTTACTTAGCTAACAGTTCTTTAGTTCACAATTGTTTTCAATTTATGAATGTGAATTACTCTAAACTTAAAGTCGAATTCACTTACCTAGAACAATTTTTAAATGTTTTAGTCTAGTCGTCGAATCCTTTTTCGAATCCTGTATTTTAACTGTAGATTTCTTAACATCCTGATGTGACTTTTTGGTGAACATTTCGCCGGTGTTAATACAAGCTTATGATCTAGTTGTTTTCATTATTTTAAGGAAAAATCTAATAATTTCACATTGTTTTTTTGCAAAGTTTTCTCTGCACATATCTTTCATCTGTGCGTTGAGTTTTCACTTCACAAAAGTCATCTCTTCTAAAGTGACAAGTTGACGTAAGCTATGTTTTTTTCTTTGTTGGCAAAGATTTCATAGTGCAGGTTTTAAAATTAAACTGATAATAATTTTTATTTATAATGTAGTTAATGCAAATAAAATGGTAATACAAAAAAATACATGTATTAAATACAAACTAATACAATAGGTATATCACAATCGTATGCTATCGAAAACTTTTTTAAGATAAAATGAATCAAATATCCAGTGGCACAAGTAAAGCCTTACTAACGGGAGTATTAACTACATAAGCTCAATGATAAAAGGTATATTTCTTTCTCTTTCTTTGCATAAGAAATGATCAAAACAATTGGTAGCTAATCAAAAAGATTTATCTTTTTTTTAAAATATTTTTTCTTGCAACATTAGCCAATGTTAAGGTATATAGTTAGTTGGAGGACCAAGGCACAATTTATTTTATCAAACTTCTATCTATTACCTAAATATATTGAGATCACAACACAAATAAAAGTTTCTTAATAAATGTATATCATGCTAAATAAATGCACAGTAGGTAATATATATATTTTAATAGAATAGGAAGGCGGACGAGCATAGATATTGGAATTGTAAGAAATGTTAACCATCGCTTACATCACCAATGCGCCACCACCTTGGAAACTAAGATGTTATGTCCCTTGTGCCTGTAACTACACTGGCTCACTCATCCTTCAAGCCGGAACACAACAATACCAAGGTCCTGCTGTTTTGCGGTAGAATATCTGATGAGTGGGTGGTACCTACACAGACGAGCTTGCACAAAGCTCTACCACCAGTAGATATGTCGATATTCTGAATTATATCCTTAAGATAAGAAGTGAAAAGCCATGCGTAAATACTCTAATTTCTTAGTGGTATCATTTCCTGGCCAGAGGAAATAGCAGATTTTCGTAGAAAATTCCTAAGGCATCTTATGACTTCTCCCAGGCTTCATAAATATTCTAATAAGCTCGGTACCCGAATCGGATAGGCTAGTCTAGCAATATTTTAAAAATGCTAATTTCTGTAACATTAATGAGATGCTTATGAGTTGTGACTTTGATAATAGTTCCAAGTAA
Organism: Nymphalis io; assembly: GCF_905147045.1. Taxonomy (NCBI): domain Eukaryota; kingdom Metazoa; phylum Arthropoda; class Insecta; order Lepidoptera; family Nymphalidae; genus Nymphalis; species Nymphalis io. Next base: position 6,760,629 of record NC_065906.1, on the reverse strand, counting down.
TATATATTCATGTATACCTATTATTAATTGAAATCGCTACGTACATATTACTATTAGTACCAGGAATAAGTATAAGCTCGTTACGCATATTACCCGACTACACCGGATTAAAAATTATTTTGTTGGATAATGTATATACGCTTTTACAACAGGTTCCAGTTCAAAAATACACTCTATTACCTTTTGGATATTAGATAAATAATAAACTATTGGTCTGGCGGTCTGTAACTTAACCAATTTTTTTAAATAGTTTTGAATTATGTATAAATATAAGGTTTATAAATTATATATATATGTATTTTATAAAAATGCGTTTTGATCAATAGAATATAAAAATTAAAGTCTGTCACCGTTAATCTCGACACAACTGTTTGCCAGAACACCCTCAAAATATTTATTGCAATGATAATTTTTCTATATACGGTATAAGAAAAAAAAAACAAACGTCAAAAATAATCGCAACACACAATTATAAATAACTCTATTCTTAATTTGGCTTACGCGGTGCACGACGGTAAAACTCCCTGTCAGCATGATTTTTTTTAAACATCTTCAACAATACGTATGAAAATCCATTCGGTTGTTGTTATGTTTATCTCATTCAGACAGACAGACGCGGTGGGACTTTGTTTAATAATATGTAGTGATATAAAAAAAGTACAACTGCTTTGACGTCATAGTTCACGTATCATTATAGACTTTATTACAAGTTTGGCCTTTATTTACGCCTTTATTTACTATCGAATTCTCTAATGAGAACTGGTTTTAAATGCCAGCTATCGCACGGATTTGAAGACGATTTTTTTCACTTATTTTTTCTACGACTTAGGTACATTATTTCTTAAGATGATCTCAGTTATAATTATTATTTTATTAGTAACTAGTTCTCGCCTGCATCTTCGCCTATGTGGGAGGGATGCAAGCGTTACAGACACATTAAATGACATATCCTTTTCTGTAACTCTAATAAAATGTATATAAAATTTTATGACTTGATTGATTGAGTAGTTAAGATGTGAAAGTTTAACAAAGCAAACTCACTTTTACATTTATGATATTATTGTACTGTGTCTAATTAGGTAGGCAGACTGGCTAGTTTAGGATTTATAGGTTTAACGCATCAAAGAAAAAAAAAAACTAATACAATATTTTATAAACATATATTGATTTTATTTAAGTTTTTACCTACCGCAAGTTCAATAAATGCTAAACTTGATTACGTATGATGTTTTTATAGTTGCTCTTAACTCGTTCATATAAGCGCTCGTCTTGTGTTAATGATTTTATTAACATGTTTTATTAATCGTGTTTTTTAAAATTAATTAAGGCTACATTAGCCTATAAAATTGTATCGGTTAGTGAAAGACGTAGTAAATACATTAAATCTATCAAAATGTGTATAATTCGAAGTGTTATTGTTTTGATTACATACTTTGGGTTTGTGATGATGGCCAAAAATAGTAGTAAAGATGCTATAGGATTTCCTGAAGTCGAAGAAAACCCTCTAATAGCAAATAAACAGGTAAATAACATAATTTTAATAAAATTAATAACATTTTTATTTCATAATAAGTGAAGTTTACAAATATATAATGCCGTTAATACCTAAATGTTATTGGAGTTAAATTTTGTGCTAATATTAATTTATTTATTATATAGTGATATATAAATAGATTAAAACGCCAGAATTAATAAACAAATATATTATATACTTATATTATATTAGATACATATCATTATTTGGTTACTTACTTTAGCATCAATTGATTTAATGTCGTCAAATGTCTAGTGTCATCGTTTAAAGCCTTTTATGGGTAGTAAGTAATTAGTATAAAAACACGTAAATTGTGTTTTTTTGTAGTTATTTAGTTTGGTTGGTTGGTTTACTTTGGATAACGGATAAATATTGTTACAAAGTTGAACAACTTTACCCCCTGCAATCAAAAAGTTACTAGAAATGATTTCCTTATTCTAATAACATAGAGGTGTAGACAAGAAAATGAAATAATAAATAAGAATTTGTATCCTAAAAACATGCCAACAATTCCACTGAATATATCAAAATAAAATCGTTTCTGTGATGCGATTTTGTGAAAACCGGAACCTAAAAAACCGGACTGGTTTGAAGCCAGATAAAAAGGTCGACTACTTATATATATATATATATATATATATATATATATATATATATATATATAAGTATATATATATATATATATATATATATATATATATATATATATATGTATTATTTTCGTTCATGATACACTAATAGTGCAATATATAGTATACATAAAAGAGTTATGAGAAGTGTCAGAAGGTTATCGCTCATAACTCGCAATTGTTTACTGATTAATAATATTTTGCTATCAAGGTTATTGTAAGATGTGCATTTGTTTTTTTTATTATGTTATATATTTTATTTTTAATTCATACAAAATTTAAAATAGCAATGTATAAAAAGTAGACAGCAAATAATATTAGCACATATATTGAACCTAAATTACTGTAAAATTTAGAAGATAATTTGTGCACTTTACAAATGCGGATTCATCTCAATATAATCCCTCTCTTCTCTCAATATCACAAAAGTAGCTAACCTATATAGTTGTAATTCAAGAACAGCACCTAACCAAAAGGCGTTTATTAAACAGTAAACCTAAAAATGGTTTTAATTACCAAAATAATCTCATACTTAGTCAAATTAGTATATAATTAAATGTATTTTAATAAAAACAAAATAGACGTACCTACTTCAATGTTAAAACATATTATTTAACCGTATCTATAAATACATTTAACTAGTTCTAAGTCGTATATATATATCTATTAGGGCTTTAAAATTAAAAACGTGTCTTAAACAGTTTACTGGTGGTAGAGCTTTGTGCAAGCTCGTCTGGGTAGGTACCACCCACTCATCAGATATTCTACCGCAAAACAGCAGCACTTGGTATTGTTGTGTTTCGGTTTGAAGGGTGAGTAAGGCAGTGTAATTACAGGCACAAGGGACATAACATCTTAGTTCCCAAGGTTGGTGGCGCATTAGTGATGTAAGCGATGGTTAACATTTCTGACAATGGCAATGTCTATGGGCGTTAGTGACCACTTATCATCAGGTGGCCCATATGCTCGTCCGCCTTCCTATTTTATAAAAAAAAGTAAATACCAGGGAGCAGCAGGAAGTAACTATTATTCAAAAAAACTCGCCCAATGTTCATACCACTTGAGTGCCATAAAAATGTTAGCGTGTGTCATGTCATGACGATGATGATGTCATCAATTTTATTATCTATTAAGATTAAGACAAGATCAATGATCTTATTTCGTGAATTATTTTCTTTTATGTATTTTCAGAACCGTGTACCAGTTTTTATACCGTCCATGTGTCCTGAAAATGAATTGTATTATCCAGGCGACCAGAAAGATGATTGGATATGCGACTGTCGACCGGGTAAATATTTTCTTTATATCGCTATTCACCACTCTATATCTTTGGGTCGATGACAGTGGCTTGACTTTTAGAGTATTAGAGGTGGTATATATGTATCTTTAGTATTATTATGAAAATCATTTGTTATAATCATTACTTTATAATAACTTACTAAACACACTATCTACAGTATAATCTCCACTATCTACAGCTCATTTAATTTGGTTGGGAGAAGTTATAATACTCGCGAACTAAGTTTGCTTCGCAAGTTCGAGGACGTTAGTGTTAGGAATATGTCAAATCATTAAGAAATGCTAAATTTTCGATATTTTCTATATCATATATCATATAACGAACATACGATCTTATATCTTTGATTAGATGGAAGGTCACGAGGCTATGTGTGAGCAGGGTCTATGGCGGATAACTCTGTCATAATTAACACGTAAATAGTGAATAGTTAAATAAATAAGTCAAAAGAAATATAAGTAGTAACTGTAATACAGTCGGCTCTCTAAGACATGAGTGTTTGTAAAGCCGTATATGTAAGTCAAGGCAGGGCTTAGAAAGACAATTGAGACATGCCACTTCACGGTAACAGATCGTTTTATCAATAATGAAAAGAAAAATACATAATATGTGTCACTAAGCAATATTTATTAATAAGAGAACATGGAATATAGTTAGGTATTAACAAATTATGTTATTGTAAAATGAGTGCAAGTTTTTCTGTAAAAACATAATTTTATTTAAAAAAAATCTGCCTTGATTGAATCAGTAAGTACATGAATTTATAGCCAGTGTCGCTCAGGATGATGTACGGATTATAACAATAACACATACGTCCATATCCGCTCAGGCAATCTACGCAAACTGACATACATCTAACATAAACAATACACTCCTTGTTTGGGCAGTCGTGTAAAAATATATATTATAGCATTGTATGAAAGTGTATATGTTAATTATTACTATTTATACTCATTATCATGGCGAAAAAAAGATAGATACCACCGCATGGTATCTATGCGTCCTAATGTTTGTTGGTGATTTTGTCTACTATATTTTTTGTTTTGTGTATTATAATAATGCTTTTAAAAATAAACATAATGTTTAAATAAATATATTTAGTTTTTGTTTGTGTAAATACTTCGGTGCTTTCAGGTAATTTGTATCATCCAAACTCAGATGCGTGTTGGCCAGCATACCAAAGAGGTCCCTGTGCATATAGCGAGTATTTGATATTGCCCAAGGATTCAGTTATACCTGTTTGTAAGAAAAATCCTTGCTTAATAGATACAATGGTTCCATGGAAAGGATTCTGCCAAAAGTTGGGTTCAACGGTTCCTTGTGGTGTTGACAAGTTTCCAGCCGAGGCACTTTGGGTAAATGCGACCTCGCTGAATGTTGAATGTTTACAAATCAATACTGATTACAGATTTGGCATGGATTACTTTTACGAGAAAAACATCACTTGTTGTCCAGGATGCAAGAGGTTCATACAAAATAAATGCCCGTGATATAAATCTTATAGCTAAATGTAATCATATGATTTTTATCAATAAAATAATAAATAAAACAACCTTTTCAAAACAAAGTTTTATTTTAAATCATGTATTAAAACGAAAAAAAGAGAAATACGTCGTAGTTATGTTGAGTAGACGAGGATTACCCGTAGTAAACTCCCGACTTTATTATGAAACCCTGGTTACCATCTAGGTCTTTAGCTCTTGCCAAGAAAAATCCAACAAGCCTAAACACGACCTATGGACACCTTACGGCCCCTTCATGACCATTTTCAAAGTATCATATATAACGAGCTTTAAACGAAATAATGACACATGGTTAAATATTTTACTAAGGCCGCTGCCTTATAAACCGCATCAGGAGATTTTAAAGTGGGTCAATATTGTTCAGTTTTTTTAACGCCAATTAAGAGTTTTATGATTAACGACTTGTTTTTTATGATAAGAATAATTATGCCTATAATTAATTTTATAAAATGTTTAATGTAAAATTATTAATTATATAATTATAGTATGGAAATAATTTCTACCACAAAGATGTAACTAAGGTAAGTTATATTAAATTGATGCCTAACGCTTTGTGGTACAAGTTATCTATGGAAACAGATAGGCGTCCTGTCTGTTACCATGTCAACCACCACTTGCATACCACGTTTGAATGTGCTATTGTTATTTACCGATTCTTTTGGCAACTCTCGAAAGAATATCAATGGGTAACCGTTACATTTCGTAGTTAACTATAAAGTTTTCTTTTTTCATGTAAATAGTGGTATTATTTATAATAGAAAACTTCTGAACGTTGCAATGCGTGAAAATACACTTAGACGATGTGCCTAACACGTGATTTTGATTAATGAAATTGTGTTCATAGTGGTAAGTAAAATAAATATACATTGTTTATTATATAAATAAAAAATATAAATAGGTTTAATATTATTTAAAAACCAAGGTAGATGTTTAAAAAAAACCAACAGAGGCTAAAATAAGGTTTATTATCGAATAGTACGTCTTAATAATTTTATATATTTTAGGTTAACAACTGTATTTATTTCTCAAAAGAAATATGGCAACTATTGCCAATCAAATTCTAAGATTCAGGTCACGAACTATTAATAAAAAAAAATTAATGCAGGATGTTGGCAATTTGTTTTGTTTATAGGCACTATAAGATTTACCTAAAGCTGACCAAGGGTCGATTAATTTCCATATAATCGCAAGGTAGGCACTATTATCGCGATTGACCGCTGACCCACATTCGCCGACCAGCATCGACCATCGCTGATAAAAAGCTTGACGATCTTAAGATAGAGACCTTAAAGAAAAAATCGTTACCAGTTTGTAACTGTACATACGGTTTTACCTATTAATGTTTTTAGGAGGTAATGTCTTAAAAAAATATGTGTCTTCTTCTTTCGAATGTAAAATCAATGATAATAGAAAGAGAAATATTAGTGTTTACTTAACAGCCATAGTCCTGGACATTATATTATGTAACTAAGAATTAACTTATGCATGAAAAAAAAGTTTAATTAACGTTCATAATAATTTTCTAAATATTATTAAACTCGATTCGATAATATTTAATCCATATAAATGTCTTTAAGCATCTATATATACATTTTGGTTGGCTTTTATCTCTATTGAATTATGGACGCATTTATTATAATTATTATAACATAATATTATTGTTAGAAACGTTGTAATATATAAATCAATGAGCTTTTCGCTTTTTGTCCAAAAAATTACTCTTATAGTTCTTCTTCGTATGAATATACATCGCAATGTACTGAATATACCGTAATGTATAAATTTTAACAAAGTATCTTTTTACTAATTATTTATTAAATTAATTTAAGCTGTATACATATAAAAAAACACATCATGGGCTTGGAGGACCTGTTAATAAAAAATAGAAAATATTTGTGTAACTATAGCCCTGTCAAGGTGTATAAAAAAATTCATGATAATCGACTGAGTAGTAAAGACGTGAAGATATCATAGTGTGGAGGCTCCTTTCTTGTGGAGGCTCAAAAAAAAATTAAAAATTATTCACGTAGGAGGAGGAACCGTCCCTTCATAAGACTAATTAAAATTAAAGCTGAATTATAAATACGAATGCACGTTTCAAATACTTTAAATACGATAAAGAAAAGGAATATAATATATAAATGTACATAAATTAAACATCAATTAAATCAAAATTGATACAATGATGTAAAGGTGAGCGCGGTAAGACTTACGCTTCTCTATAGAAACCTAACATTAATCTATAGAGAAGCGTTTAATCTCTTTTTATTAGCTATTTAATTCTATTAGAATATTAATTTTCATGTTAAAATGCTTCTGTTACAACGCATTTTGCTTGGTTATCTATTGACTACACACTTTAGCAACAGTGCACACACGTCGTGGAACAACTGAACAAGCAAACATTGTGAAGCTAAACTGGGTCGACTTACGACCTACTTCTTTTATAATTTTGTTTAAAGTTTATATAAATTACTGCTAAAGCCTATTAAGTGTTTAATCGAAAACCAATTAAAATACCTTTACCTGAAATAAAGCAATAATGATAAAAACTGCACACGTCCCACAGTTGGGCTAATAAGGCTCTTTCTCCTATTTAAAAAGAGTTTTGGAGCTTTTTCCACCAGGTGGCTCTGTATGTGGAAAATCCACATGAGGTAGATTTTTAACCGACGCAATATTTTACGGGATGTTTTGTTTCACCGCCAAACACGAGATGAATTATAATCACAAATCAAGCACATGTAAATCCAGTAGTGCTAATCCGGGGTTGAATCTTCAAGCAACGGCTTAGAATTACATGTATTATCCACCGGATCAAATGAAATGTATAATAAGCAAGTACTTAGTACATTTAACCATTCGCCAAGAATCACTTATGTCATCTCCGTTTAATGCATCTAACATTAAACAGAGATCGAATACTATCGCAGTTATATATTTTTGTATACTTTTGTTCGTACACAATTAACCAATGTGACACAATAGTAGTACGTGAATATAACTGTTGTTGATGGGTCGAATGGCGTCAAATTATAAAAGGTGACCGTCGACCAACATCCGACGTTTTTTACGTTACAATAGTGCCTTCTATGCCATTTGCAATTTGATCATTAATAATAATTTGTAATGACAATGACCTGGGAATCCAAACTGTGTGGCCTATTTAATTCTTGCTTACATCATAAGCTGGATTTGATTAACACAATACAGTGTTATTTAAACTACTAACCCAAGTGTATATATACATATATAGATAGGTTTGATAGGGTAGAGCGCTAAAATTTAGAAGAGTAAAGCTAGAACCTAGCGAAAGTATATGTCTTACGTACCATCCCTACCTTTATAACTATCAACACCATTCACACTAACTGAGTAGTTGACTCTGATGTTTGTGTGTGATGATTTTTATATTTTTTTCAAATTAAAGGAGTCTTAGTTTCAGTTGATTAAATATCACGAACTATTATAGGTTGGGGGAAGCTCCCTTCCAAGTATCCCTTTTAAGATTGTGAGCTTCGGATCTGGGTCTTCCATTTGGTATCGAAATTGATAAAACAGTCACTTAAATAATGCACTATTAATTGTATTAAAAACAATAAACTTACTTGTAGAAAGGTACTCAACGGAAACTGATAGAGTAACAACTGGTAGCTGATGGAGCTGTGGTTAAGCTAGAGGACTCTATCGTGTACTCTACTCGTGTATCTTCCAGTTTTACGAAAAACCTTGAGTGAACATTTTTAGTAAGTGCTGTTTTTATGTAAAACAAAATAAATGCGTTAACGTGACTATTTACCTTTTATTGTTAAAACAGTTTAACGAACACCGTTAAATTTCTCGTCCACAAATTACGAATGGAGGGTAGTGGGTCACAGCCATGTCTTTGATATACCAAATGTATTTATTTGAATAATTCGGGCAAGTTCGTGTCCGACCACACGGTTTATAGGGCTCCGTAGTCGCAAATACAAAACGAAATTATTAGTACACAGCATATACCTACTAATAATAATTGGAATGTTTTTTTTTAAATTCTAACAGAAAATTCTACTAAGCAAATGAACATAAAACTTGTAAAAAAGTTTTTAGTATATATTATGATTATAATAAGAACTTGCGCTTCGCAGTTTTACCCGTTTTAAATTTAGACTATTGGCGTGTTAAGCGTGAATTTAATGTTCTTGTATATAGTAGTTATCAATACAAAAATATTGATTTCTTTAGTAGTTGTATTAAAAGGAGAGTAATAAAACTGAAATACGAACCATACTGTGGCGCATTGATACTCTAAAGAATGGTTAATATAAGATATTACATATACAGTGCCAATGTCTAGGGGCGGTAGTAAACATCTTGTGACTCCTTTCGTCCGTCCGCCAATCTATTTTATGTAAAAAGGGATTGTTAATAATATATGAAAAAGCTACAAGTTATTTTTTAAAATACATAACCATAATAAAAACAATCTAAGCTCATGTATGACCACGTGTTAAAGATATTTAAAATTAAAATCAGCATCATTAGTTTGTTTTTAATTATTAATTAGTAGCAGATTGTTATGGTTTCTTATGTAAATACGAGCCTTGAAAGTTTTCTTTTAGTTTTCCAAATCCAAACCTAATCTTGAGCTTATTATAAAACTTAACTTTCGATTGTGATCAAGAGCCGTGGGGTCGGACGGTGCATGACGTCACGCATCCCCCTCTAACACGATAAGTCAAAGGCTATTCTTCAACATAATGACTACGTAATAACATCCATAACAGTTACCTAAGAACTTTCCACAACAATCACACAGTTTTTAACCTTGTGCCTGTTTGAAAAATGCTAAGGTTGAACTGATCTTTCGATTTAGCACCGATTTTAGATACAGTTAAGGTACATTACTCGTAGGACATAAGAAAATCACCATAACACCTACATACCCCGGCCAGTAAATGGTTTTTGATTTCAAGATGACGTTTTAGGTAGTTATTGTATATTACAGTAAAAAGATGATTCCTTACACACGTAATTATTTTTTGTAAATTATAATAAATAGGTATAATCGGCCATTTATATTCAATTTTCTTGACCTGGTTTGATGCTTGCGTTGTTTGGCGTTGCGTGTAGCTCTACTCCTTTTCTGACCAAACGGGCAGTAGGTGGCCGCTGGCCGTTGTTTCAGGCGAGTTTCAAGGGTCAGTCGGAGCTTCGCGCCCTCCGCGCCCGCTCGTCGCGGCTCGCTACAGTTACCGCAACCCATACCGACACATGGCACGCGAGCCACTTTAAATCCTCTATTGTTATGGAAAAGCGTGGAGTGAGCGGTCGGGGCGAGCCCATCCCGAGCATACTAAAAAAATCTAAGAAGCACCGTACAGGGGGCGATCTCGTCGATAAAAGTACTAAGATCAGACGAGAAAAAAACGGCTTCAAAAAGGGTGATGCAAACATCCCTCTGCCGCAAGGTTGCACACCACTTATGTACGCCTGTCAACAGGCGAACTATAAATCTGTTATTGATATTCTCAATAAAGATGTAAGTTTTATTTCATCAGTTAACATTTTTTTTTTCGTTTTTGTGTTAACTATTGACAAAAGGCGTGATTTAAATAAAATTGCATAACGTCACATACTTTTGGATCAGTACAAAGTTTTTGGTGCAGTACAAAATAAGTTCAGATATAAATCAAATGAGAGCCATAGCATTAATGGCGTTAAAATATGAATTTTAAGTTTGTTTCTAGTGTTTAATTTCGGCACGCGATGTAGGTACTCGTAGCTTCGTGACGCTGTCAGTTGTATCGCATCGCCTATAAACAATACATTTTAAGTCATTATGTTTGGTGTTGTAAGTTTATTATGATAAAAATATTTTAAAATTATACACCAAAAATAAAACTTTAATAGACATAACATCACATTTTAATATAATTTAATCACTAACTTGTTCAAGCTTGTTTCATAGATCATATGAATATCTTTAGTAATTATACAGCGAAATAATATATCAAGGTATAATACAACATTTTGAAAGCTATTATGTTGAAAAGCTTTGAAAGAAATGCACTAGCAGGAGGGGTGAATATTGAACCGCGTGGAACACATAGTCAATCAATAGGTATACCCAGTCCCACGATGTTACGGAACTTCTAATGTTACGTAGGTATATGCCTTTTTATAGTAAAAGTCGCTTTTGTTACGAGTTTAACTTTTTAATTTGGAACAATGATTTTAAACCTCAAAACATAATAGGAAAAAAATATTCATTAAGAATATGTTTATTATGTACAAAAATATAAAATAATTGAAGTGATTACTCAATTGAAGCATTTCAAATCAATTTAGACTATAATTGTTTGCCTACATTCAGTTATCATCTCTAATAATAATTAGCAATCATCTCTAATAATAATTAGCAATAAAAATATTTTCTTTGTGAAAAATTTCAACAGGCATTTTCAAGAAAGACATACAACATATTGATAAACAACATATTGATATACAACATATTGTTAGTTGTAATAGGGATTGTGGGCTTCTTGTTCGGTGTAATGCAAGCGAAACCAAATATGCAATAACTTCTTAACGTTTCAATCACACTTAACAACAAACAAATTACTTGCACTTACAAAATATTAAAATGTTTTTAACTAAGCACAAAGCACAGCAGGTTCGCAACAACAGAGCATCCTTAATCATCAATACATACCGTGCCAATTCTCCATTATCATCTGCCTTAACCATTGAATTTACATCTTTCTCATTACCAACCGCCTCTCTTTTGTCTTGGTTTTGATTGGTAGTTTTTAAAATCAAAATCGAATAACATCTACTAAATTAAAATTTAATTTAATTAGTGAACAAAGTATCCAAAAGTATTAATAAAACTAAACAAAAAGTTCCTAAATTAAATGACTGTTTTAATATATTGCAAAATTGCTTATTAAATATAGTAATATTATATATCTACTTAGTACGGCATCCGAACTAATGGGCACCCGAACGTAAATTTATATCTTTTATATTTTATATTTACGTCGGCAATGGGAATTACGACTTACATTTCTTTATATTAGCTTAACACTTCGAAAGAATATAAAATACCCCTTGTTTTCATTTCGGCAGAAAAACACGATAAATTGTCTTTTTTACGTTTGTCATTTTATTGTTTAATTTTGAGCCGAGATGGTCCAGTGGCTAGAACACATGAGTCTTAACTGAACATTGCGGGTTCACACATCCGCAAAGCCCAACTGAATTTTCTTTGTGTTAATAATTCATCTTTATGCTCGCCAATGTAGGAAAATATCGTAAGGAAATCTGTAACCATTCAACCCGCATTGGAACAGCGTCATGGAATAAGTTTCAAATCTATTTATTTTATATAGATAAGATAATTGTCATTTTTTCAGCTTAATAGTAATGGCATTTTGTAATATTGCACTATGATTTCAAGTGTACAATTCAATGGCTAAGAGTATTGATTATGTTTTTCTAATAAATCCTATTGAGTGGGACATTTGATTCAAAGAAGTCAATAGAACTGTTAAAGATGTTCTACTGGGGTTTTTAGATACTTTTCTCTTTTGACATATTTATATATAAATATTTTTTCTTCTTTGCGAAAGATAATTGTGATATTGTTTGCTATGATATTGCTTATGATATTTGCATCGTTCAGTGCAATGTAAGATATCTTGCCTATTACTCCTTTTTTATGTATATATAAACTAAATATTGATTTATGACATCCGTAAGAGCCTGTGAATGTCCCACAGCTGGGCTAACGGCCTCCTTTCCCTTTTTTTTTTTGAGGATAAGGTGTGGAGCTTATTCCACCATGCTGCTCCATAATGTCGAATATTCAAATAATATTCTTGTCCGCTACACTTTTGGTTTAATTTAAAAGAAAAATAAATTCTTCAGCCATCATCGGTTCGTATTCGTGATCGCAGCCTACGTTGCGCGCTGCACTACTGTGCTTCAAGCGGCGCGGGCGCAAGCCAGGCAGCGCGTGCGGCGTGTGCAGACCGCGTGCTAATGGCTGCTCCATCACTAGCTGATGCGCGTGATGCTGATGGTCTGACACCATTACATTTAGCTGTCGTTCATGGCAACGTACCACTCGTGCAGACGCTGCTGGCAGCCGGTGCAGATGTCAACGCTAAGGATAACGAACAGCATACCGTTGTTCATTGGGCTACAGGCAAGTTTTCTATTTAGGACAATTTTAAATTGTAGATATACCATACTATATGATCGATTGTATCGCTTCGATTATTTTCACGCTGTTTAATAATAATTAATAATATAATAAATAATAATCATAATAATAAATAATCTCCTTAAAAACATTTAGGTATTTATATATCAATCAATCAATCAACAGCCAATCGTTGTCCACTGCTGAACATAGGCCTCTCCCAAGGTGCGCCAAAGCTCCCTGTCCTCCGCCTTCCGCATCCAGTTGGTGCCCGCCACCTTCTTAAGGTCGTCGGGTCGTCGTCGTATATATATATATATATTTGTATTATAAATTAGGAGCTATCGCAATCATATCGTAAAATCGTTTTTTTACAACAAATGCCATAAACTAATGTTAGATGATATCTTCATTTATAATATTAGTTTTGTGTAGTTTTTTATACTATTATCAAGACAAACGATAAGTATTACCAAGCGTATCATTAGTTTGGTTTTTTCAATCAAACATGTAAAACGGATTTGCGCATGACGTCTCCACTAGATCAATTTGCTGAGTAAGTTGTATAGCGAAGTCATTCCGCGGTGAAACCGGTTTCACATTATCACCGCTACAGCGGAATCTACGTTTCGCGTGCACGCCACGTCACTTACGACTGTCAACTCATGTCAGTCATAGCATTCATCTTAATCTCTATTCATGTATCGCTAACAATTAGTGTTTTCAAAGCACTAGTGTAAATTGTCTTTGATAAGCATACTTAACCTAAAAATAGAATGTTTAATTATTTATTACAATTTATCAATATTTTTTTAGTCTCGTTTCAAAATAACAGTTAACAACTTTATTTTTTCAGATAATCCTTTCATTTTAAAGTAGAATTATACGATGCGGACCCAATGTGTTTCTTACATTTCTTACCAAAATCACAGCTAACCTACGAATTTGGGCGAACTTAAAAACTTTCCTTTTTTAAACCTTTACTTTTCTAAATAAGTTTACAAAATTATAATTGCTCACAAAATTATATGATGTCATCAAATTTTATTAAAACGAACAAAACAACGAAAATGCTAATCATGATAAAGTACTAAGAATATAATATTTCGTACATCTTTGTTTAAAATTGTTTTCATGATTTAGTAATGTTCTAGTAATGGCTACTGAGGGGCAGAATGACCAAAGTTTGTATGTCGTTGTTAAGGAGGCAAGGGGTGTCGTAACTACTTTATTGAGCGACGAACAAGGCCGGGTCCTTGAACCCCCAGATTACGTCGATCTAGGACTTAGTTTTCCGTCACAAAACATTGAAAAGGTCAACTCTGATTTCTCAATGTCAAACTTTTGTTTCATTTAAGATAAGGTAAGGTAAAAATGTCTCTCTCTCACGAATTACTATTAATAAATAACCAGATAAATAAATTTAATTAATTTTGGAACATTTAGTTCGTCTCTATTCGTTATTTACTATAGACCAAAATGTTTTGGTACAGTATACTCAGCTCTCCCTATCAGCTTTTTATTGTTCATAATTAAGCTAAAATATTGTTAATATTTCTCAATCCATCGTAATAATATTTTTAACTATGAGTCTAGAAACACCCAGACCTAAATTGACACATATTTTATGGCCTATTATTTCTAAGCCGGGATCGAATACTCGAACAGTGACGCAGCAGTAACCATTGCGCCAGCTCGTCGACTGTCGTTTGTAATAGGTAGTGGGCTTTTATGCAATTCTCTATGGGTGGGTACCAACCATGAGCATTTATTCTTCTTCAAACAACTTTATTTTTTAAATTACTTTATCCCGGTTTAAATTGTGAATGAGTCAGCTTAATTACAAATTGCTGTGCAGGTGACAGCTTACCATCAGGCGGTGTATTTATTTGTCTATCTTCCTAAAATAAATATAAATTGTCTGTTTTTATCATATAAATAAAGTAGTGTCATAAAAGAATGTAAATGAAGAAAACCCATTTCATAGTTAAATTGAATCTGACTGGACTAAGGACGGTCACCTATCAATGAATTAGACAATAGTAGTTATTGAATATAATAATTATAGTTTGTGGCGAGGTGGGAGCACTAAGAGCGGTGTTGGCCGCAGGGGCCGACGCAGCTACTCCGGACCAACACGGTGGTTATCCCTTGCATTACGCCGCGCAAATGTGTGGAGCGCCAGCTGCTACAGATCATCAGGTACTATGTATTGCAAAAATAAATCCTTTAAATAAATGAAGAGTTACTTTGCAATAAATAATTAACCCATAATATTATCTAAAATAATAACATAGAGCAGAGGAGCAGCCTTGGAAGTACTCCGTGCTTTAGTAAAAGAAGGTGATGCGAGAGTAGAAGTCAGGGATGCGGATGGTCGCACGCCTTTACTATGGGCTGCATCCGCCGGCTCAGCCGCCGCGGTGTTAGCTTTACATCAGGCTGGCGCGAGTGTTGACGATGCTGACAGGTATTTAGATTGATTAATAATTGAACACGATTTATTTTACGGTTAGTTTTTTTTGTATGATTGTTTATATACTTACAAAGTCAGTATATAAACATATTCAGATTTTAACCTAGTTCTAATTAATTGTTATATCGATTTAAAACTTTTCAAGTATATGTAATTCGGATTAGTATACAATAATTTAGTACAATCGAGTTGAACTGATGATGGATTCAGGAGGTTTTTCAAACTCTTTTCGAGTTTGAACTATTGAATGGAAACTTTAAAACCACTATAATAATGGCTCATTTAGTTGGTTTTGACGAGTCCATGTCATCCCAGACTCATTACTTTGACAAAAGCTTCTTAGCGTTTAAACTGATTTCAAATATTTTAACTAACAAATAAATATTTATTATCAATAATCCTTTCTCTTATTTCATCATAAGCACGATAACGAGATATTGTCAATAAGTAGTAATATATCTATACGATGGATGCATTGACGTTTTGATCATTATTAGATATATAATATTGATGATCATATTGATAGTGTTTTTTTTAAATTAATGTTTACTGTTGTTACAGAGATGGCTTAACAGCTTTACACTGTGCGTCGGCGCGAGGACATACAGAAGCGTTAGAAACATTAGTGGGTCTTTGCGGTGCTCGTGTTGATGTTGCTGACTCACATGGTTGTACACCGTTACACTATGCAGCTGCACTGGGTCATGCTGATGCGACCTCTGCTTTGTTGGTTCATGGGGCTGATGCTCATCGACAAGATCGAAGAGGTAGAAGTCCTGCTCATACGGCAGCTGCTAAAGGTCAAATTGAGACTGTACGCATTCTTGGTTAGTTGAAAAGACTAAATGCATGATTGATTTGTGGGATATTTTTAAAATTTAATAATATAACATTTATTTTTAGGAGCCAGAGGAACAAATTTATGGCTGCGAAATTCCAAAGGAGACTTGCCATTGCATGAAGCTGTTGCCTCAGGACGTCGAGAATTAGTAAAATGGTTATTAGATGGAAGACCTTCACAAGTTAATGCTACGAATCATGAAGGGCGAACCCCTCTCCATATCGCTGCAGCTACCGATAATGCCGATCTTTGCCGGTTGTTATTAGACCGCGGTGCAGAAGTTAACCCTGTTGCTAGATCAGCAAAAAATGAACCTTTGACGCCTTTAGATTGCGCAACTAGTAGGGGTCATCGGTCTACTGCAAAATATTTACAAATGCAAGGTGGTTTACCTGCTTCAAAACTTTCTAATACACATATTGTAATTGATGCTGCACCAATAACTGCATTACCAACGAGAAAAGTAACAAGTACAAAAATAGATGTACGGGACCGCATACGAATAGAAAAACGTGAAGTAGTAGAAATGTCAAGTCCAGTTTCCGACAGAAGGCGTATTATTAAAAAAGATAATAAAGAGTCAAAGAGTAGTAGTAGTAGTACCTCATCTGAAGATCAGAAAATTAGAAAGAAAACAAAAAAATACGGGAACAGATATACTGAACGCAGACAAAAGCGTATAGAAAAACAACGGAGTTTTAGTGATGGTTATGATAGCGAATACGAAATATATGAGAATAGCCCTGAAAAAGAACAAAAAAATAAAAGAGATACCAAAGATAAGAAAAGCAGGTCAAAAAGTGAGCCATCTCGGCGAAGTAGAAGCTGTGCAAGGTATCGTCACCGTTATTCACGGTCTACGTCAGGAAGCTCATCAGAAACACCTAGTTATTCAAAAAAAAGAAGAAGTAGGCGACATCGAAAGCGTAGTAAACGGAAATCGACATCAACATCAGACAGTAGTACTGAATCAAGCGAACGACTAAGCATGAAACGTAAAGGGAAAAAAACCTCTATTAGAATCGAAAATGACTTTGAAAAACAGAGCGTGAATATTGTCAAATTTAAAAATGCTAACATACCTCAAGATATTGAAGTAGAAGAAAGTGATAAAGGTAAAATTTTACCCTCTAAACCGTTCGAAGCAAACTTAGAAATAGAACCAGCACCAGAAGCTGACGTATCAAGGAATAAAACTCACAGTGAAACAGAAACGGATACAATATCAGTTAAGACTAATATGGTAATTACAGAAGCTCAAATTCATATGGAACGTGAATCTAGTCAGCATGGCAATTCAGAACTAACTGTCACTTTAGATTCAGCGAATAATGTTTCGATAGAAACAACAAATTTATCTATCACGCATAAAGATTTAGATGAAAAATCAAAACAAGAAGATAAAACACAAAAAGAAAAGGACCATGATGTTCAAAGTAATGTGATAGAAGACAAGAAGATTGAGATAAAGCCGCTGGATAAATCAGAGCAATCTACTGAAAAGGATACAACTGAAAAGAGTTACAGTTTGAAAACTGACGAAGAAGATACGTCCAAAATTACTCATGATCCTGATAAAGTAGAAGATGGTTCAAAATTAGGAAGTGAAATAGAAATACCTGATTCTTTAAAAGATTTAGATAAAGAGACAAAAACTCTTGAAAATGAACAGTCGTCAATAGACATTGAACCGCAAAATGCAGAATTAAAACAAAAAGATAGCAATGATAATAGTTCAGATACAATGAAAATGTCATCTTTTCAAATTTTATCTGGCCCAGATAAAATTATTTCTGAGTGTAAAGATGATTCCAAATCTAGTTTAGAAAATTTAGGTAAAGAACAAGAAGAGAAGAGTTCACCGAGCGTGTCTTTTTCAAACAAAGACGAAACAATCATAATTAAGGACTCTGAAAATGCTTCTGAATGTTTAATGGAAGAGCAAAAAGAAGTTCTCAAGCAAAGTGAAAGTATTCCAGCAAAAGAGCACGATCAAGTTCTAACTAGTTCTAAAGCAGCTAGCAGTGAAGATATTCAAATTCCTGATAAAGGTATTATAACAATACTAGACAATGATACAACAACTGAGGATCGAGCAGTGCAGCAAGTTATTTTACAAGATGAAAAGGACTATGAAAGTCTTCCATTGTCACAGATCTCTCCCAGACGTGTTAGTAAATCTTCAAAAGATAGCCAAGTAAGTAGTAGGAAAAGCAGTATTTATGAAACCGAAAGTTACAAAGTTCTATCAGACACTGTAGGCACGGCAGAGTTAAACGTCGGTATATTAAAAAAATCTAACACAATGGGAGAAGAAAATATGCGGGATGTAAGAGAAAGTTCATTTGGAAGAATCCCTAGTATAAGTGATAATGAAATTTACTATAGTCTATCAGAAGCAAATGGTCGAAGAAAACGTTTTCGGAAGAAAGGTAGATTGAAAAGTAGAATAACAATCAGGTCTAAAAGTGAGAATTCAGAAAGAGGTTATGAATCTAGCGGCTTAATGGATTCTGGTTTTGAACCTAGTCCACGACCAGTCCAACGTTTAATTATGAGTCCAAGACTTAATGCCTACTACCAACAACGTCGGAGTGCAAGACATTTAGGAAAATCTGACAGTAAAATACCGGTTCGAAAACCAGGAGATAAGAAAGCTGTAGATATGAAGTCTGTCACACAAAGAATACAAACAAATATGAGGAGGTAGTAAAATATATTTCATAATGATTCGCAATATTGTTTTTACATTTTAATTACCAACATTACGATTTCAGGTATTATTGTGAACGAAAAATCTTTCAACATTTATTAGAACTAAAACGCTTACAAATAAGAACGAGTAAAGCGAATGAGGCCGTCTTAGTGAAAAGAGCTATTGATGAATTTAACAAATCTAGTCTGTCTAATGTTGGATTGGGTCCTTATAATAGCACCGATTATTCATTTAGCAGTTTTGAGCAATTTCTTTATGAAAGTTTAAGAAAATTGCAAAAAAGTGGTAAGAGACATTTAGATAATTTACCAGAAAAGGCAATTGATTTTGATTATGGAGAAAGCGAATTATACAAAATGAGTGCTATTCCGGATAACCCATGTCTGTGCACGAGTAAAACCCATCGATGTTTTCACGCAGTACATGCTTATACAGGAATTCCTTGCTCCGCGTACAGTAAGTAGCCAATTTATAAGTATTAACTTATTACTTAAAGTTTATTATATATAACATTTTTTTTAAGTTCCCTATAAATGGAATCACCACACTATGCCCAAGCCAGCTACAGCAGGAACAAGTAAATCGAAAGGCTTTCTACCTAAAATTAATTCAAAACCACCTTCTGGAAAAGCACATGTAACTCTGGAAGTGTCTCATGGTACAGAAAGACAACTTATAGCCTTACCTGCTGAGAAACTGGATAAAAATAAAAGATACTATGTAACGTTTACCGTCAAAGGTTCTGAACCACCGTCTGACGATAACGCTTCTCCAAAATCATCTACAAAGGCGAGAAGTGGGTGATATTGATAAACGAATACAGTAAGTATAAAATTAACAGATTGTCATAATTTATATTGTAAGTTGTTAGTAGTTTGCACAATTGTATAATCGAAATTCTATCATATTTATAAAACTTAAAATTGAAAATTCTTATTATACACATTCTATTTTATCACAGATTAAATGAAAAGATTAAATTGAAATATTATATTCTGACATTTTTGTTTTTATACATGAAATTAAATTTTTTTATAATGTATGTAAAATATTTTAAATCAATTTTCTATTTTTGAACTATTTAAAACTTGATGGTCCAAAAGACCGTGAACGCAAGATCTATTGATACCTCGTCTTTGTTGCCTCCTTCGCAGCTACATCCGAATTTAGCCATCTCTGGCAAGATGCTAGGGCATTCGAATCTGTCTGGCTACATATTTAAATAGCTGACCGCGTTAAATAAGTATAACAAAAAGTAGACATATGATTATAATTTAATTTTAAAATTATAAATGTCCGCAGCTTGTCGCAGAATATATTGAAAAATCATGCTTTTTACTGTGATGTTTTTGTGCTGAATTTTGATGCACCTGTTACCTGTGAAAACCATCGCTACTCTGGTTTCGAACGTTTCTACTCTAGTATACTTGGATTGAAAGAATGCCTTTACTGAGATGTATTGTTCACGGGCTTTTGTTCTATGATATTAACTATACCTGTGCAAAATATTTGTTAGTGAGTTACAAAATATATGTAATTCTTTGTGAATTTATTGCTTATTTCAAAAAACATCTTAAAGATTTATCCTTAATTCACGCACTTTAGTTAAATCCGATTCTTGATAGGTAATTTGACATATCATCATATTTATATCTATGTCGTGAAAAAAAAACAATATTTTTGATAATTTCAAGTAATAAGTATATTTTTATAATAAAAATAATCTGAATCAAATTTATATAGAAAAGTTACAGATATATAATATTTTAGAACTAATTGATTATAAGTCATTATAATTTATGTGTATCACTGCCATTTAAGACTATCGTTTAATATTATATAAAAACTATTAATGACAGTGAGTAATTGTTTAGCGGGTGATTAGTTAAACAATGCCGTGTCTTCTTCTTTCGAATGTCATCCTTTTGCCGTCCACTGCTCGACGAAAGCCTCCCCATAGAACGCCAACCATCCCGATCTTGGGCCACCTTGCCACAGAGCATCCTACACTACGTTTCACCACTTCAGCGAGCTAATTCTACACGCAATGTCGGTGACTAGTTCTCTGGCGAATGTCCTTATTTCGGATCCTATTTGCCAGACAAACCCCAAGCGTCGCGTGTCAGTCAATAATAATTATTATAGAAAGGGAGAAATAAGTATTTAACCAATCAGCCGTTAAGCAATGTTTATAAAAAAAGGTCGTTAATATTCAATCAACGAATTCATACAAAATATTATTTTAAAATAGGTATAAATGAATTGTAATCAGGTTTTCTCTTTAAAATATTCATTGTATTTGGTATTTATTTAAATCCATTACATCAATATAAGGAATAAAACTATGATGTACCTATTTATTGCCCCAATTAAAAAAAGTAATTTCGTTTGAATTATAAATGTAAATTTTATAAAATGTGCATTTTATTTGACCCTGTACTAGCGTGTATCGAACACAAAGTTTTAGGTTTTTAAAGTCTTAAGAAAATACTTAATCATATTTTGTTTTAAATTTTAAATGTCCAATGTTACGTAATAAAATAAAAATATAAGTTATTAAATTTATTTTTCCTAACTTTATCTTCACAACATTATAAACGCCATATAACATAAGAAAAATAAGCAATAATATAATTGAAAATTAGTAATTCCAGAAGCGTTGCTACACTCCAAGCAACAATGCTACACCGGCAAGAGTCCACCGTGTCGGCTTATCCTTCGTCTTTAAGTTAAATGTCCAAACGAACGTTGGACCTCGCATCCTGCAAATATTAAAAATACACATAAAATTTTATACCTTATACGTACATATTAAATTCGACAAACATTTCGATCACTTTTAAGCCTTTATATAGCGAGCCGTAACCCCGAAAGAACCCCCGAAAACAACTCCCAACAAGATCATTTAGTATGAAAGGCATAAGTAACGTCGAGAAAGGTATATGTTTCTTTCTCAAAAACGTTTCTAGCTGCATGTAATCGGAATTGTAGCTATATAATATTCCTGATGAGGATTTTATGGATATAAATAAAATGACTGTACCAAAACATGATATAAGCATTTCTAAATACCTACATAAATGTATTAACTTAAACAATTAGCCATATATTACCATGTATTCTCGACATTTGTAAAAACGTTATTTCACGAAGCGTGTTAGCATGTTTGCACTAATCATTCGAAAGAAAAACGCAAACACAGAAAAAATCAGACAAAACTTACTTGAATAAATTATTAATTTAACAGTCGAGGTAATTAATATGAAAGTTGATGGTTAAGCCATCTCTGAATCACATTGGTATTTTAAGTTTATTGCGATCCATTGTTTTATTAAGTATGTCCCTACATATTATGCATATAATTATAATATATCATACATAATACTTACCGTATTTTATAAACTGGACATTCGTACACATTTTTCGTGTCCTGCTTATCCTGCGTAACTGCTTTGATATATATGACAGGCATCATGGGAAAAAGCTCCATCATGTGTGATTCCACGATACCACCCGTGGTCGTATCCCAGCGGGCACCTTCCATATATAGGCCGTGGATATTGGCGCCCTCGCGTGGGGGTGCACTGAGGTTAAATAATAAATAAAGCAAAAAAAAAAAATACATACAAGCATCAAATAAAATTAGTTTAATATTAAAAGAAGCAAGCCACTAACTTAAAATCTCCCCTGTTTTTCTTAGTGACGTCACAGTTAAGGCACATCTTATCCAGCGGCCACTCGTTTTTGCGCGCCGTTTGCTGCATGATGGCCGTTAGAAACGACTGAGGATTGAAGAAACCCGCAAGCCATACCGCCGGTGGGAGCTAATAAAATATTTATTTAAAAAGTGAAAAAAGTTGGTATTCCATTGCTTAACATTAAATCAAAAGTAAATGTAGCAAGTAATAGTTTAAATACATAAAAAATATATTTACATTAAAGTCCCCAGACCAGTTTTCAAGTTCTGTAAGTCGTAAACAGAGGTCAGAGAACCAAGCAGCAAGACCTAGCAGACTCGGATAGGCTAATTTTGTCCAAGAATCGGGAACATGGTCCATGAATAACGACTCCATCAAATTCTCCATGTCACTGCTTATTGTTAACTCACCCTGTGTCAATAATATTTTTGGGTCAGACATATGTCATTGAAATAATAAATATTAACAAGGTTTCATATCTAAATTAAGTATATCGTTAGCATAATTATGCTTAAAAAATGAATTAACTTAATATTACAACTCTCTGTATAACAAAATATGGTAATGAGAGATTTGAGAGTTATAGTATAATTTCATAGGGTTTATACTTGTGGCAATAATAAGTGTTAAACTTCACCTTAAGACCCAGCTCCAACTCCTTCAGTGATCGTCGAATTTCCCCCATGAGCCGATTCATACGCTCGCACTCCTGCAGCGCGACTATTGTATACGGAGTCAGTTCTTCCACTTTCCCCATTAGTTCCACTAAGTTAAACGGTTCCGGTACTCTATCCATAATATCATCTAATATGTATCGCACCTGTTTGTATCAAATAAATTTATTATTTCAGGGCATCCTAAATCGTTATAAGAAAAATCAGTCGATCAAATTAAAAAAAAAGAGTACCATTTCTTCTTTACTCGCACCACCACCAGCTTGTGCTCCTGTATCTCGAGGTTGCATTTCAAAGACGACCTGTAAAAATATTCGATAGTGATTGATTCTATTTTTCAAGATACATTTCTCATTTGAAAGTGGCGGTACCTTGAAAAGTCGTTCCGAAACTGTGGTCAAATAACCGATTTCTGCATTAGGGTGCAAACCGTATAAGTAAGGCGTCTCTTCGGGAAGAAAGTCATCAATATAGTGATGATAGCCTACATAGTCTGAGTTGGGAGGAGATATGAATCCTGGTGCCAGAGGCAACTCTCCATCGACCTGTAATTACCAAAGTTTAAATGCAAACTACGTGTGATATACAATTGTTTTCTTCTCATAAGCAATTGTTTTTTAAAAAGGTTTTTCTTATTTTATATCAGTGATAAAACACAATGTCGCTATTTACTCAATATATTAACCTAGTATAGTTCTAGATACTCTGAAAAAGTCTATGTACAGCAAAACAAGATGTAATATTCAATAAGACGCTTAATCCCGAACGTAAGACTTTCCGAAAAGATATGTATTTATAGATAATTTTTGATTTTCGTTCAGATAGAGCGTCTGAAGATGCTGGAATGGAGCGTTGTTTCTTGAAAATCATGAATCGTTTGTACTTGCTATGGGCCGTTTCGATTTACCTAAATGAAATTCGTCATAACAATTGATAAATAAGGTAATAATTGTATGTAAAGAAATAGACCAAATATAAAAGAGTATACGCATTTACATATACTGTATTTTAACCGTCGACTTTACTAAAAGTTAGTTTTCACTTTTTAATTATAAAATACCATTTTATTCAAATTAATACGTATCGCGTAATATCACGTAACATACGTGATATTACGCGAGTTATAAAAAGATCTGAGAGAGTAAAAATAACAGAGCTTACCAGTTCCGGCTGCATGTACTCCAGTAAGAAAGTTCTACAGAGCCTCCTGTCCCAGTCGTCGGTGATGTGTCCACCGTACATAATCTCCCCGAAGAGGTATCGCAGGTCTTCCCAAGGCACGCGAGGATTTGCCTCCAAGTAGTTGTATAAAACGTATACGCATATCGTCAAATCACCAAAGTTGAACGGATACACTCTACACACAAAAAAAGGAAGACACCAAGTTTTACATATTTTAAACAAAGTTGCGTTATATCTATATAATAAAACAATAACAATACTCGTTTATAAGAAATATTCAAAAACATTTTTTTTTAAAGATGCTCACAATGTTACTTACATCATCCTTTAATATGAATAATATAACTATATAATGTTTTATCATGAGAACTTACATGGTGATCTTGTATTTTGTGAAAAATATTATACATATATGTATAATACTTCTATTATTCCAAGACAATAAACAGTTTATTAAAATGTAAAGTCAAAATTATTTTCAGCGAATTAGCACTTTAGCACAAATGCTCGTATTAATTGTACTTTACTGGTAGGGCTTTGTGCAAGCTCGTCTGGGTAGGTACCACCCATTCATCAGATATTCTACCGCAAAACAGCAATACTTGATATTGTTGTGTTCCGGTTTGAAGGGTGAGTGAGCCAGTGTAATTACAGGCACAAGGGACATAAAATCTTAGTTCCCAAGGTTGGTGGCGCATTGGCTATAAGCGATGGTCGAAATTTCTTACAATGCCAATGTCTAAGGGCGTTTGATGACCACTTACCATCAGGTGGCCCATATGCTCGTCCACCTTCCTATTATATAAAAAAAAAAACATAAGGTACATAGCATTGGTAGATTGAATTTGTAATTTAGAATATTTTTATTTTACATACCTGTTCCAGCCTTGTGGCCCAAACTTACGTCGTTCAGCAACAACTGCATGAAAATAGCAGAGGGCGAACAATACCGCTTTGAACTCTGCTTCTTTGCTGCACATTTCTAAAGTCTCCTGACTGAAATTATCTAATGCCTAAAAATTTTTAATAAAGTAAGTTATGTAAACAGAGAAGTAAATATGATAATATTTATCACAAAAGTTTTTAAAATTACCTTGTGCAAATTGGCCCACATTCCACTTGGAGGTTCATTAGTGATTTTGATTGCTGATTCTAAAATACCCTGTGGAATTATATGGTATGCGGGATCACCCGCTGGCTCGGCGCTTAAGAATAATCTAAAAAGAAATAAGTCCAGTTCTCGTAACAATTATAAATAAACGCTTCATAAAACATACGTGTATTATAAAATCTGTGTTACGTTCTAAAAGACATAACCCGAAACGGTAAATAATTTTGAGATTTTCTACCTGTAGTCTTCAATAGGATTTTCAAAAGTCTCCTCCATCTTCTTCTCTAGTGTTGAAAGCCACTTTGCCACGAGATGTACATTTTGAAGAATAACCCAATGGCCATTTTCGGAGGCGACACCCATGGCCTCTTCTGCGACCACCTCTTGGCCTTGACCCAAAGATACTATGTGGAAGTTCCTTTTGTCTGTAGAAAATCCTAACTTACGACCTAACTTCTCGACGTCCTAAAACCAAAAATATAAGATGGATAACCATGACCTTTTTAGTAAAATATTATAGATAATAAAAAAATAGTTTAGCACCTTTAAAGGATCTACTCCTGGAGATAGAATAAAGAATGTAGGAGTTGTTGACGTGCTCTCTTCAAAAGACTTTTCTAGTGGCGGAGTTCTAGCCTCTGCATATTTTGTTCCAAGATTTTCTTCACAAAAGGCTCTGTAATTTATTTTGTCATTTACAACGGCTTTTTGGAACTACGAATATTTTTAATGAATAGTAAATTTAACGTCTATATAACATACCCTGATGCATAAGACATTCGGTCGGGCCTAAGAGCTCGTAGTATGCAAAGACGCTGTAACGATGTCTTGTTTTTCCATTCACCAGGCAACTTGTCTCGCTCTGGAGCTTCACCATCCGTATACTTTTGCCATCTATTTAAATATTTTACCTTTATTTCTAATTAAATGATGCATTACACTAATATCCAAAGATAAATAAAACTAATACAAATATTTAAAAATAATAGCTATTACACCGAAATACACTGTAATAACTCGATTACAAGAGTGATTTGTACGCTTAATAACAAGTGAACAACGTGAAAAAGTTATTATACTGATTGTAAACGGAAAAAAATATTCAACATTTTGTAAGGCCAGTCAAATTTTTTTTAATTGGATTGTGTATGTGAGATATAAAAAAACAATATCGTTCAACGTTTTCAAAGGAATTTCAATTACCTCTTTGTAGCTCCTTCAATGTCCTTATCTAAATTTTCGAAGGCATCCATTTTAGCTAATGCTATAATTCCGCCCCATGAGTTATTGGACAACCAAGAGTATGGAGAGTTTGCCGGTGCGACCGCATACTTGAGTAAAAAGTCTAGCTCCCTTGGATCGACTTTTCCATCAGTTTGGAGTATCTTAAAGGAAAAACTTATTTATTAAATTAATAAATTTATTAATTATAATTATTAATTATAAATTTATTAAATTAATTTTAAGTAATCGTTAACAAAAATGAATCTTTATTATTTTGTTAAACTCAATTAATATTTGAAAAAATATTTGCTCCACTGCCAAATTAAAACATTGAAACACATACTCGTTTGTACTTAGTTAGATATAGATATAGTAGTAGTAGACAAAGGTATATTATTACAACTAACCTGTAAGGTGACAAGAAACAAGAAGACTAATTTATCCTTTTCGAACAAACCACGGCTGGTGTAGACGAATACAGCAAAAGTTATGCTATCTAATAAGTTAGCAACTCGAGATTCTAACTCATCAGAAGGCTCAGCTTTCATGAGAGCATCCTTAAACACCACACTGTACGCCTTAAGTGAGAACTGATACATAGGATTTATTTTGTACAAATCGTTCAGAATGAAATATAAGATTGATGCACGAGAAGCAGCTCGTCTGAAAATACACGATCATCTTTATTC
Source organism: Nymphalis io (assembly GCF_905147045.1). NCBI lineage: Eukaryota > Metazoa > Arthropoda > Insecta > Lepidoptera > Nymphalidae > Nymphalis > Nymphalis io. The sequence goes on along the minus strand of NC_065906.1, from coordinate 6,732,844 downwards.
AATTATTTACTGAATGATAAAATTTAAAGCGTATAAAATGTAACGATAATAACAAAGTCAAAACGTAGCAACCAACAGCTATCATACAATTTAATATACTTTTTAAATAAAGACTTGCCTATATCTTTCGCGGGCTTCATCAATCTTTACAGCGGTTACTTTTCCTTCTTCGACTTTTACTTCAATATCTGCAGCAGTCTTTTTAGTTGTTTCTAGGTTTATCACCAAAGCTGAATCACTGAGGATATCTGGCCCCGCAGATGACAAGCGCTTTAATAAGTCGTCTTCGAGACTCTTCAAGGTAATTTTGAAATCATTTTGTTGTTTCGTAAGTCCCGCTCTCAATGTTTCTAGATCTGGTCTTTCAGCTTTTACTACTTCTCCTAATAACTGTTCTTCAAGCCTGCAGAAATAATGGCTTAAAATAATAGTTTCTGTTGATTTATTATATATAAAGGAAAAAATACCAACAGTTTTCTTACCCGTCTCTTGTTACGGTGAAATTTATAAGAGTACATTGTGCTTGCATTTCAGGTTGATAATGAGGATTTGCCAATTTTGTTTGAATTATAAGACGAAAATTTGGATGATAATCAATTTCTCTATCACCAATCTGCAATTATTACATCCAAAATATAACCTAATGTCGGTTAACAAAAATATATATATATCCAGATTTTTGTTTATAATATGTTGCTTAGAAGTTTGTTCATATTTGTCACTGTTACTGTCGTTATTGCCGCCGTAGCGAGTCATTGTGTTGCATATTAAATACATAAAATTAATACACTTGTTTACTCGCCTTTCTGGTTTGGGTTTAAAATACAGCAATACAATGTGTTGCCATTTTATGCTAAAAACTATGCGGTTCATGGTACGGTTATTGAGAAAAATAATATCTATGCAAATAGACTACTAACAAAAAAAACAGACCTTTAGTACTTTTCCTTTGCGAATGAGCACTCGTCCAAGTAAAGGATCGAGCACGGCATCGACACTTTCACCGATGTTCTCGAGCAGAACTACATCACCGTTGCTTACAGCGCGTTCGATGCGATCAAGATAGTTACGTTGCGTTAAGCGGATCACGACGAGAGTGTCGCCGTAACGAGACTTAATCCATTTGATGCCTTGCCTGTAACCGTATTTGTTTTTATGAAAATGAAAGCGAAACTATTCCTGTAGCTTAAATAAGATTATTAACAGCCATTAAAATATATTTAGGTTAGTCAATATAAATTATTTACTAACAGCTGAGGATCGATCATAAGCGGCCATCGTGCGGAATTGGTTAGTATAGTGGCATTCTCAGTACTCATTGTATCAGTGGGAAGACCTTCGTTATTCCAAGTCGCTACTTGTGCGTCATCTGTCAGCATTGATAACGGCTCTAGACCTTCAGTTGTCTCAATCTTGGGCTATATAAACAAAAATATTTTTTATATAATACTATTATTTTCGAGAAATTTAGCTCATCTCATTATATCATAGCTAAACAATAAGCACAAATAAACTAAAAAAAAAATTATATTTAAAATATTGAAACTATGTACTAAATTTGTTACTAATATTGTATTAAATTATTTACCCAAAATTATTGTAATATTTTTTAGATAACGAAAATAAGCCAAGTAGTACAGATATATGTAAGTTCAAAGTATTACAAAGTAGTACCGATTATTATTTAAAATACTAACATCAGTTTTCTCAAGCGTAGGTAACCAGTCCTCATCGATGAGTAGTAAGCGATATCGACGAGTAAAACAGCCTACATAAGATATGAACGCTGTTACAACCAGTACGTCTCCCGGCAGCATTTTTCCGGATTCCTTTAAATCCACTACTGTTGCTGACCATCTGATAAATTATTATTATTTACCCTTATTTTATGTATTTGTATGTAAATAATGTATATATAATGTTAATAGTTTGCTATTTACTTTGACAAAGTTTACTCAGAAGTCAATCGTCCTTCTCAAAATTATTAAATTTGACTGACCTTACTTTCTCTGAAGCTAATCCGTTAACCAATCTGTTAGCTAAATCTATAGTAGCATTTGTGGCATCTGCTTCTGCTTGACATTTCATTTTTTCATTAACTGCTTCTTGGAATGCTTTCAATAATTCCTCCAATTTCTCTTCCAATTCCTGCGTTCATTATATATAATATATAAGTTTGTTTGTAATTAGGTAAGTATAAGAAATTATTTCATAGCTGCAGGAAGTCATCCAAAAATCTTCTCTTTTTGAGAAAGTTATCTTTGAGCTTCAATTCAAGTTGATTATAATGGAGCTAAGTTTCGTTAACACATGCAGCCTTTACGATGTTTTTCATCACCGCCATGAACGGGATAAATATTAAACAAGATAAAAATATCTTGATTAAAAACATTTATACATCAATAATTACAAGTACAAATTACGTTTTTACCTTAATCTGGTCTGTAAGGAATGCGAGCTTATCTCTCGCAGCTTGAAGTTCCGCGTTGGCTGCATTGAGAGCACGTCTTTTTGGCTCAACAACAACATACACATCGTAAAATTTTACGATATTTATTACCCAAGCGCAAAGACCAGCTGCGGCTGCTGATTTCGACATTATGAATTCTGCGTTGAATTCCGGATTCTTTATGTATGGTAATACGGCCTGAAGGAATAATAATATTCTATTCTTTTTTAAAGTTTTATACATTTTTATGATAATAAATTATTAAATTATGGCATTTGTAAAGTTCCGTACTTTACTATATATATATATATTTCTAAAAACCCTTACATTTCTCATTTTTATATTAAAAGAACTTACTTTAATAACATCAGGATGAATATTTTCTTTATCATAATATACTAGGTCATACAAAAATTGATCCACTTTAGCCATCATCAGCTAAAAATAATCAAATGATTTTTAATACACACATAATAACTTTTATTCCTGACAAATTTATTTTAGTTTCGAAACGTTACCTTACATGCTTTCCACGATCTGTCTTTAGGTATCTTACCCTTCTTAGAAAAAAGTACAAGTACGGCTGCTGTAACATTTACGACGGCATCTGGCGGAGAACCAAAAGACTTCAATTCAGTTAGATTATTTTTGTTAAGTGTGTTTAAGGCCTCTTGGGCGGCAATCAATGCTGGTTCTGCTTTAGCCAAATCATCAGCACAAATTTTTGCCTTTATTGTTACATCCTCTTCAATAACCTTAACCTTTTTTTCCTCTTCGGCAGCTATTTAAAAAGATATGCAATGGTTAAAGATGTCAACATACATCGCAATGCCAATGTTAAAAATGAACTGATTTTTTACTTACCAAAAGCCTTTTCTTTTGATACTTTATCACTTTCAGCACCAACTACTTCAATAAGTTCTTCCGCAGCCCTATTTTTTACTTTCAGTATTTGTTCTTGCTCAGCAAGAGTAACCTAAAATTTTATTGTAATTTTATATATTTTTACGCATAGCTATATCATCAAAGTAATAGCTTCTGATTGTAGATAATTAGTATATTATATCTTAATAATATATATATATATATATATAGATTATACCTTTAAAATAGACACGTCGGCAGCACACGACGCTAACTTTTCCAAACCATTTTCAAGTCTGAATATCATCATTTTTAAATTGTTCGTCTTTTCTGTTAATAATTTACCGTATAATGAAATCTGTTCTAAGAAAGTTTTTGGCGTTGTATAATTATATCGACGCTCATTTTGGAAATATACAGCTGACATTTGATTTACGCTTTGATGTACATGCGACATGAAGCATGCAACAGGGTCCACAAGGTCAGCCTAAAATAATTTACAGAATATAAATAAATAAATACCACTAACGAAAAATTCTCATATCCAGAATTAGATGAAAATTGATACCGGTAAAGCCTCTACTTCAGATATGAATCTCTTGGACACAGATCGAAGCGCTTCTCGGGGCCATTCATGGAACCAATTAATAGCAGTACAGTTGACAATTGAAGGGAATTTACGTGATCGAATTCGAAGTGTAGCACCCACAGGAGAAAAGCATAACACCACCTGTAAAATAAATTTAAAACATAATATGTATTTTGTTCCCAATTATTCAGAGTTCAAATTGAAAGAAGGCAATAGACAATATATGTGTTTTAAAAGATTGCCTACCTTCAGCATAGTACGCACTCGATTAATGAAAAATCTCCAACAATTTTCACGTGTATCCTGAACACCTGATGCTTTAGTCTGAAATAAAAATTGAAATATTATGGTTTCATATTTTATTTATTCTAAAAATTTGTAATGTAATTCTAGTTTATAGTTCATATTATTGGAATAAATTTCAAAAAAATTGGCTTTTGTTTTCAGCATTTTATTATAGCAAGTTACCACAAATAGTTAACATAAACTAAATTTAGCTATTACGAGTACCTCTCCTCTGACACCGTTAATAATGTTCTCAATCTCGTCGTCAGCGAAAAGCTCGGGGATTTCACCTGAAGCTAACAAGTCGTTTATAAGAACAAGAAAGCGTTCGTCAGCTACTTGCGCATCTGTCATTAAGAACATGTTTCCAATGTTCTTTAAGCCTGCTTTTATGTTCAAGGCGGCTGTAACAAAAACATCCTTAATTATAAGAAAAATGTAAATATATTATTGGTAAAGAGCGTAAAGATAACTTTATATGTTAATATTATTTACCAAGATCAACCTTTAGATCATTGATACTGTATCCTTTACGAAGTTGGATTTGGAAAACTTCTAATGAGGATATAAAAGCTGACAACCGAGACAGAGACTGCTTCCCAGATCCTCCAACTCCTACTAATAAGGCATTACCTCGGGGAGCTTCCAATATGCGGTTTATCCTAAAAATTCAACATAAACGGTTAAACATTAGTAAGAAATAATTCATTACATATTCAAAAACAGAAAGCGTGTTATAAGTACCTGCAGATATGATACATAGCATCTTCAAAGAGTACTAGATTCATCGTGGCAACAAGGTCATTATAAGATGAAAGAGACTCATCAAGCAAACGTTTTATTTGCGCCCAATCTCGGATGGGGAAATATTTTGGATCACCGATACCTTCCGCAAAGTGGCAATAAATTAAGGGCTTCTCAAATACTACATTTTCATCGAAATCCTGACAAAATAATTTTATTTTTATTAAGTTAAACAAATTAAAACAGAATGATAAGGAAAAAGTCGTTAATATAACACCGGTCAACTAATTTCAAGAACTAAAACGTACCTCACAATTTTTCTTTATAACATCTGTAATGAGCTTGTTGAAATTTTCATTGTCGGCAGAATCTACTAACTTATCTGAATATACACGTGTTGCTTCGTGCATCCAGAGCCTGATCAATTCTGACTGTGCTTTTATGGCATCACCTGTTGTAAACAGTATACCCTACAAAACAAATATCGACTAGTTAACACCAAAATACCGGAATTATTTGCATAAAAATAATGAACATTAATATTTAAAAAAAAACGATAAATCCTAACCTGGAAAATATTGGAAAGATCTCTTAAATTGAATATATAATGAAATTTAATAGCTGTAGGTAGGAACATTGACGAGAGCTTCGTATGAAGAGCAAGTGCCGCGTTAACAAGTGGTTCTGCGTAGCGCTGAACGATGATATTAAACTTGTTCAACGGATTAGCTAAATGCTGCGAGAGGATTTGCTTGTAGATATGAAAACACGCATCCAGTCCTGGAAAACTATAACATTTTATTAGACTATGGCATATTCTTGATTAATAATTTTAAAAGCAAGTGATTATTCTTCAATCATTACCTCACAGCAAATGTACAAAAATGTCTCTGCAAACGTGGATCTATGGTGAATGAACCAGCGGTGGGGTTCATACAGGAGACAAACATGCAATTAGATATATCCTTAAGGCTTAGTTTCTGTCTATCATACCTATAATAAATAATAATATATAATATTTAAGTAAAAGAACAATAAGAAGAATGTTTTGACGTCTATTCTTTTTAAAAATATCCGTAAGCTTGTTCATTAAGCCCCATATGAAATAAAACCTATAAGATAAAGCAGACCTTACTAACGAGTAAATAAATTAAATATTTAACTTACCAGTGTCGATAATCCATAAATTGCCTGATGAGCGTATGTGGCTGTACTGTACCGTACGTGTCCACTTCTGGCATATTGAGATCATCCACAAAATATATCATAAATTTGCTACCAGGCGGTCCAAAATTACGACCTGACTTTTTCTCCAAGGGCTTTTCCAGTACTTTTTGTATCATTTCTATTTGAAAAATAAAAAATTACGCTTTTCTCACCATTCAATACTATAACATTTCTTGATAAACCTACAACAGAACTGCCAAAAAAGTTCTGGAGAACTTTGTATAATGCTACCTATTGTATTAATGACAAAAAAAAATTAAATATCAATAATATCAACACTGCCTTACCTGATGTAGTATAGAAATTAAGAGGAACGTTAGTAATTGCGAAGTTTTCAGATAGTGAATTTAACTTCGCTGCTACACTGACCGTCTTGCCACTTCCAGCGCTACCCACTAACATCACTGGTTTCTGCTTCGCAATCAGAAGATCCATAAAAAATCGGATACGAGTTGTTTCGGACGTTGACACCAAGCAAGACTGAAATACATTTTTTGTATTGTAAAATAAACCAATATCAATACTTTTGTTAAAATTAAAAATATTTACCTGGAGCGGTATATCGGGATCCAGTTCAAATGATTCAACTTTTTCTACCCAAGGTAAAAACTTCTTTGTTTCGGGATCGATAAAGAAACCGAATACATTGCCCGTCGACGGGAACTTAATTTGTTTGAACTCGTTGCAAAACCATTTGCTAAACTCATTTCGCCAATCCACAAGCTGGTCTTGAAAAAGACCAGAACCAAAGCCCCAAACAATACAAAATACAAAATAAGTTTCATACCTTAAAGAAAATGAAACCATTATTAATTAGAAATGAAGCAGAAAAAGGAAGAGCCTGGCAATAATATATTTTTTTACCATTCCTTTGGACAGTCAGTTGGTAAAAGGCTTTTATTGAGGAAACACTCTAATAGATAACACGTCAACTGAATCTGCTGGAGTTCACTGAGGGGTGTTATTCGCTTGTACTTTTTACATGACTCCAATAGCGATGGAATGTACTTATCAAACATTACTGTTAGCATTGCTTTTTCAGATTCATCATCTCGGGTAGTTTCAATCCAGGAGGCCACAAATCTTTGGTAAATAAAAGATAACATGCTTATTATTATATTGAATTAAAAATTGCATAATTCTAAATTTCTCAAATTATTTTACCAATTGTAATAAATATATAATATTCATTTATTTGGATACATACGGGTTCCATCCCAAATCTTGTGGATTGATATACAAAATTCCTGCACGAGATACAGTGGCTGGAGTCGCCGTTCTTAATGTGGCAATCTCAAATAATAATCGCATTGATTTCGTAAGAGCTATACGCTCGTTACTTGCTAACGTTAATACCTATAGTATAAAAAGAAAACAGCATACATTTTTTTCATAAAAGTGAATATATGTGAAAGCGTTTGGGCATAGTTTCATTAAAATAACACCGATCAACTAATTTCAGGAACATAACATGGAAGAAGCAGATTTTTATTTTTCTATATTACGCAAAATCTGATGTGATACACTAATTGTAGTTTTAAGAAACTACAATTTTCTAACAAATAATAAATTATATTTTAACCTTATTATCATCCATCAAAGTGTTTAAGCTCTCGATCCACATAGGATCAATATCTCCATCGAGTACAATCCATTTTGGTCCTTCGCCTGGCATATTAGCCATATCCCTCATTATTGTAGAAAATAAACCATCTTTCCATTCTCTCGTAGCTGGATTTATAATACCGAATAATTCATCGTTAGTAACTGCTTTTGGATCAAGGTCGTTGTAATATGGCTTCATTTTTAACATTTGGTAAGTTCTATGGAGGCACTGCCATACCATAGACTTGCCTGTACCCGCAAACCCATTAATGAAAACTGAATGTCGCACGGCAAAGAGTTCTACTAGTTGCACCATCTGAAATTTCATGATACTTTAGCAATAAATATAGTTTTTTTTGTTAAATGCTGATATACTTCTTGTAATTTATGTTTACTATCACAGAGATTAAACAAGAAATTCCAATAATGTTTTGATTTAGTTTAATTTAAAAATAATTTCCAAAATTAAGATTTCACCTTTAAAATGAACCCAGCTTCCGGTTGAAGTTTCATTGACACAGCACCATCATATAGTTTTTTCTCAAAATCCAAATCTCTTTTTCTGGGCACATCGAGAGCAGGGAATAAATCACCAATAAGCCCCATAAACACCGGCATATCATCAGTAACTATTTTAGGTATGTTGAAATCGCGTAGAGCTCTCATCAGGACTTGGTCTTCTGGCCTTAGCCGATCACCTCTCTAATTGACATAGTTATTATTGAAAAAATATATCCTTAAAAAAATATTACAATATATATTAAAATTTTCTTTAATGGATTGTATTCAAGTGTTTTCATTTTTGATAAAGATTTACGTTTATTATATATATGGAATGAAATTAAAAATTTGTCAGACACAGATTGTATTGTGATACTTTACCGTAACAGCCTGTGAATGTCTGGGCTAAGGGCCCTCTCTCCTCTTTTTGAGGAGAAGGTTTAGAGCTTATTCCACCACGCTGCTCCAATGCGGATTGGTGGAATACACAAAGGCAGAATTTCAGTGACATTAGACACATGCATTCCTCACGATGTTTTCCTTCACCGTAAAGCGCGAGATGAATTATAATCACAAATTAAGCACATTAAACTTCAGTAATGCTTGCCCGGGCTTGAACCCACGGTCATCGGTTAAAATTCACGGGTTCTTACCACTGGGCCATCTCGGCTCATGATACTTAATCTCGGATTATATGTGATACTTAGCAGATCTCAATTAGTATAATAAAGAAATCGTTGTGTTAGTAAATAAGATACAATGTTATAATTTACGAATCGTAGCCTACTTTTAAAGATCCAGCGACCACAAGCACAGATTTAATGGCCCTCAGACCCCAATCATAATGGTCCTGCTTCGATAAAAGCTCCCTACATAGCATGTAGAGTGTGATGAACTTGCGTGCCAGCAAACGAGCGTCCTGGAAACCCTCTGCCACTAACATAATTTCGCAAATCAGTTCGAAATCAGGTACCACCATAGCGCAAGGCCTGTAATAAAACCCTTAATTAATGTAATTGCTTTCCACAGATTCTAGCTATTCTAAAATAATGTTTCCAAAAAGCAAAAAAAAAGTTAATAAAAACATTAAGCGTATTTTGTGTAACAGACCTAAATAGAGCCTTTAGATTTTCTGGTAACTCTGTCCTTCCTGCATATCCTGGATTCATAGTGATAAACATTCCTATTGTCGGAATAAGAGTAATGAATTCACCCATAAAATCAAACTTCTTTTTTTTAGCTTTAATTGCATCAAGAACACTCTTTACTTGTACAGATACTACTGAAAGCACTTCAACAGATATTCTATTGAACTCATCAAAGCACCCCCAAGCACCAGTTTGCGCCAATCCTGCATATTAAGCATATAGAATTATTTGATCAATAAAGCCTTAAAAATGATAAAATTCCATAAGTACTATATTACAACATCGGGCATTTAAAAATACGAGTACCTTTATAAATATTGCCACAAGATTTGTAGTCCATTTGTTCAGAGCAGTTAAATACGTAGACCATTATGCCTAATGCTCTACCTAAATCCTTTGTTGTTTCTGTTTTTCCAGTTCCAGCTGGCCCCGCTGGTGCTCCACCCATAATCAGATGAAGACTCTATGCGGAACAAAGTGTAGACGTAGATTTATGACTTTGGCCAATCATTACGTAACAGATAAGACATACTGTTTTCAAGTAAATCAATCAATATATCGTGTTATTTTTATACATTTTATTATTGTTTTTTTTAATTGTTTATTATGTGTTATTTTACTGAAGTAAATTATGTAATGATAAAGATAAATGTATTAACAAGCTATTGTCAATATTTCAATTATTATTATTATTTATATTTTGTAAGTAGGTAATAAATACTTAATTACAATTTTATTTCTTTATAACGGAACTATATTTTTCGGGCTTACCACCGTCTTCAGATATTTCTATAAGAAGCCTAATTTTTTTTTAGCCTCATTCTTTATTTTTAGTGTTCATCGTGTAATTTTTTGGAATCCGTATAATAATTTAATATTTTAATTTTGACTATTTATATAACCAAACCAATCTTATAAAATATACAAAATAAGAAGTCGCATATCTCTATTAATTATCGACGCTTCTACATTATTTGAAAGGACTTCACATGTACTAGGTTTTTGGAACTACTATACCTACGTTGTTTTGTTTCCCTAAATAATTATTGTGTATACAAACAAAGTGTTATGGAAACAAAGTCATCTATTATATTAATACAAATTTAAAATTGACTTGCCTGCGTTAACGTTATATAGCATCGATCTGTCAAAGGAGTAATCACAAGTCTAGGCGTGTTGCCCAAGTACTCATAATCATAGAGAAACTGTGCATCGCAAATATTAGCGAAACAATTGTTCAACTTTATATCCCATCGATGTCTGCATAATACCAAAAGCAAATATATTTAAAAAAATCCGAACATTTTACTAAATACAATAAAACTAGTACATATTTAATTTTAATAACTTACCTTAGTTGACTTTGCCACTGAAAAGCAGTGGACGTCTCTACTTTAGCAACTATAAGCTTGGCTACAACGTCACGTGAATGTACGTCAATAGTACAAATAGTCATAATTTTCTGACGATCTCCGACTGTTAGGTCGCCCAATAGCAATACAATCAGTGCGTTTAGTTGTGCTATTTGCTTTTTTTGATAGTCCTTGAGTGCATTTTCATAGCCTGTTTTTTAAAAACGTATATTATAATACAATAATATATTAGAACGACCGATTAAAGATAACATGACATTTGTTTTTTGGAGAATTCCATAGAAAAGCTGCATTTTGTTCTATCTTTTATTTATTAGAGATAAATCGGTATTTGAAAGTGACTGATATATTTTTTATTAAAACTAGTGACATAAATAATTCTTGAATAGTTATAACTTGCAAACTTGAATTTACCTTCTTCAAGTTTCTCAAATGCTTGATTTGTCTCTGTAGTCCACCAAATCTGAGTGCCCACCAGCGCAGGTTGTGCCGGCCAGTCGAACACCCATTCGTCGCGAGGTTTGTCCTCATACGATTTTACACTGTGTTCAAAAATATCACGTAGCGTGTAACGCATGCAATCTGTTACACGGTTGAGCCATAATTCAACCTACATAAAAAATAATAATAAACACAACTGTTAGCATATTCTCCGTAAAAAGATAACTCAATTACTGCATGCAATTTGAAACTAGGAAATTGCGGGCTACCTTGCCAGAACAATCACAACATGGGGCTTTAAACGGTACATGTTCTTCGTTTTCTTTGGAGATCATTTCAAATGCTTGTTTGCTGCCAGGCTTTGTAAACACCAATTTTGCTAAGTTGTCATACAACTTTGAAAGATGGCGACAGACTGCAGGAGGATTATTTCCGTTGGATAATATATCTTAAAAATAAAAATAAAAGTTTAAATGTAGTCGTTTCTAAATTGATGAGGAAATTGTTCATTTATTAAGTATACCGAGTAAATCTGCTGAAGAAACGAAATAAAAGCGAGGATATGCTAAACGTTTCGTTTCCAAGTAATCATTAAGAGCTTTTTCACATAGATTTAATGCTGCCATTAGTTCTTCCAATTTGTCCAAAAGTCCAGGTTTATTCGTAGCCTGGACTACGTTTGGTGTTGCGGCTACATCTTTAAGTAGCTCCTAAAAATTTGAATAACAAGAGTAAATAATAATTCGGTGTGAGTTCGTAAAAGCATAATATGCAGCCAATATGCTAAAAATAATAAAATAATATTATAATGTTTACCTTAAACGTTCTATCAATCATATCAAATCTCTTTGAATCCTCTGGTAATTGAGCGCGTATATCATCAGAGCCCACGAAAATACTCTCGAGATACTGCCACTTGCGCTGTACTTCGAACCATAGAGAAATGACTGCGTCTGCTGTTCCTAGTTTCTTCTGCCACGCCGTCACTTCCGTTTCGTAAAAACCGATAAACTTCGACGACATCATAGTTTGCACTTGATTCTAACAACGAAAACAAGCGTTTCAACATTAAAATTATAACTTTTATGCTCTTATATTAATTAGAACTAACAGTAACATGCTATCATAGTATATTATTTAACCTGATTATCTTCCAGCGTCTCGACCAATTCTTCGCTTGCTTTTGGCAATTTAGCACCAGTTCTATCATGAACCGAATATTCGAATTCCATGACAGCCCAAGTTACTTCTAGTTCCCTAGAGATAAAACAGTATTATACAATAAATATTTATACATACATGTCATAAGTGTAGTAAAATATTAATAAAATGTATGCTTGCGGAGATATAGAAACTAAACGTTAACCGTATTGTAATAACCACTTGTCAGCATATAAAATCCATAATTGAATTACTTGAGAGTTTTTTCCATTGCAGCTTCCTTAACAGATTTATCGACTATCGTCTTAACTTCTTCCTCATATTTGTGAAGATTCAAAGCTAATAAGTCTGCGAGCGTTGTATCATCATCGATATGGAATTTTACCTAAAAAATGTTATTGCTTATATTTCAATTCAAATAAACCAATAAGTTAATAAGAATGTCATCCTCACCTTATATTATTTGATTAATGCGTAATTCTACATCTACGTCTAAGCTATGAATTAATTATGATTTAATGTGTATATAATTACAACAAAAAGATACACGTAATATTTACAAAATAAATTCTGATAAAATCAAATGACTTTGTGTGTTTGACTGCGAATTTCCTCTTGTTGGAATCAATTGCAATCCATTCTTTCTTATTTCTTGTAATGTGTAGGACCTTTTTAACTTTGTAAATTTATGTCCATTATTAACACATTCCTGCAACTTGGGTCTTCTGAAGTCTTTTAGCTGCACATATTGATTAGAGTTTGCCTCAATATGTCCGTCTTCCGTAGCACTTACAAGAGTACCATCTAATGAATTAGCTAAATCTTCTAATGATTTAAAGTCATCTAAAATTTCGGTCAGCGAAATACGACTTCGTATATTATGTTTCGATGAAAATGGTATGGATGAAATATGCTTTCTTTCAATAGATAGGATGAATGAATGTGCAGCTTTCTACATAAAAAAAAATATTATAAAAATAGTAAGTGCATGAGATGAATCAAAATTTAATATATAATATTTATGTAAAGTTTATTTATTACCTTTGTTGCCATCATTAACTCGACCCAATGCCTATCTTTGATGGCTGGATTTTGAAGATCAGTAACTGCTCTAAGAGAAGTCATCAAATTCTTGATTGTTCCTTCTATTGAAATATATGGTTCCCTAGGAATGGTTTTACGAATATTAAAACCCACATTCATATTTGCTGTGTCGAGAAAATTGTGTACTTTATTGTATTATTGTATTGTTATGTGAATGTAAGCAATTTCCACTTACCATACTCTCATATCTTTATCTAGTTGCCGCAAGTCTTTGGTGAAACGCTTGCATTCTTGATCCATACCATCGGCATCTATCTTCTTCCATGGAGATTTCTTCCAGAACTCAATTGTACCCATCACCAAATTATAGTAATCCCAGAGTTGCTGGAATTATAAATCAAAAAAATAAATTATCTAATATTTAATAATTATGTAATAGACGTTACGCTTTCAAGTTCACTGGTGTTAGGGCTTTGTGCAAGCTCCTCTGGGTAGGCACCACCCTCGTCAGATATTCTACTGCAAAACCGCAGAACTTACAATGACAATGTCTATGGGCGTTGGTGACCACTTACCATCAGGTGGTCCATTTGGTCGTTCGCCAACATATTCTATATAAAAAAACATATCAATTACGTAAATAATGGGATGACTATGTATAGGACAAAAGCAAATTTTTAAATTAAAAAACAAATTACCTTAGCCAGCTTCAGCTCTCGTCGGCATTGTTTTAGATTCTTCTCATCGGGTGGCTGTATATCGAATAACCCACAAGATTTCTTTAAGTCTTTTACAATTTCCTCAAAATGCTCAAGTTCTTGGTTAACTTTGTCTATTTGTTTATAAGGTTCTTTGCAACTTTCGAGGAATATCTATTATAACAAAAACTTATCTATAACTTTTAATATTACATTTATTAATATCCAATTTTAATGTTTATATAGGTTTCCGTAAAGGTCGCGGATGATGGTTTATAAAGCTTGAGAAGTCTCGTAATGACCGCAACAATTTGTTCGTTGTCACTTATAAACAAAATTACAGATTAATAGATCGATCATTGATCTATGTTATTGTTGAATATGACAATCACCTCTTTCAGCTTAAACTGATCTCGGTACATGGTAATGCGCAAGTTAATGAGGGCAACTCGCTTAGCAATCAATGCTGCCTGCGCTGCCTGCATCGGTGCTACTTCATTCTTCATCACTGTTGCTAGTTTCACAAGGTTACGCCACCTTTCCGGCAGCACATCCAACTGTTATTAACAATTTATATTTTATATATTTTTTAATTTATCATAGTAGAATGTTTAATTACACTCAATCTCATTTATTGATAATGTCATTATGATGGATCGCTTCGTATAATTATTTAGAATATTTATACCTAACAATAGAAATATTCAATCTTACCAATGTATGTACCGAATATTGATGAGATGGAGAATACTTCTAAAATCCAAAAGAAAGCATGAAAAACCAAAATTCATTTAAATAAAAAATACCAAATCGAAGTACTAATACAGTATATATTATCTTTGTTTATATTATAACACAATACTATGGATAAAAAATCTTATCGCCAGTCGAGTATATGACGGTTCATCTGTAATAATATTATAATATTATAATGCGAATGTAATTCTGTCTGTCGCTTACGCTTTCAAGTCTACACCAATGAACCGATTTAGATAAAATTTGGTCTGAAGCAAGCTTGAACTCCAAGGAAGGACGTAGGCTACATAGGCGGTTTTTTACCTAATACCATCTCACGGGTAAAGTCGCGGGCGAACCCTAGTAAATAATAAAAAAAAAACATTGACCTGCTCATACGTCTCTTCAGGAAATTCAACGCCGTATTCCTTAAGCACGTATATTATATCTCTTAGTGGCTCGAACATTAGTTCTGTACCGGCATCTATCTTGGCCTTCACTTCATTGAGAACGCCCATAACTTTCAACAAACCCTCGTAGTCATCTTCCTCCAGTTCAACAGATAATTCTTTAGTAGCGTATGCAATAAATTTCTCAAGGTCGTTTAGACTGCAATTATAAATGTCATTAATTCTCATCTCCAAGTTTTATATCATTTGAAAAAATTAACGATTTTTTCAAAATTTGTTTTTTATTTATTTTGTTTATATTGTTTGGGAATAAGTTATTCTAGATTAATTTGCTGATATTTACTAGAATATGGTTTATAATCGTAGTATTTATTCAGGGAGATTGTTGGTAGTATTTTAATTATTTCTATAAAAC
Source organism: Nymphalis io (assembly GCF_905147045.1). NCBI lineage: Eukaryota > Metazoa > Arthropoda > Insecta > Lepidoptera > Nymphalidae > Nymphalis > Nymphalis io. The sequence goes on along the minus strand of NC_065906.1, from coordinate 6,717,155 downwards.
TTAGTTTACCGGCTGATTGACATCCAATGAAAAATTATAAGATTAATGTAACATTAACTTCTTCATTTCTTAAAAAACCTCATGTGAACAATGAAAAAAAGCATAAACTACCTTGTTTGTACATGATCCTTTAGATTTTGTTTGTAAAGATTACTCCATTTGCAAATAATATTCATGATAGCTTGGTTTAATCTTTTTAAGTCCAACTTTAACCATCCGTTACATAAATAGTCTGACGGCAATGATGATACTTCAGCGTATAGCGAGTTGAACTTGTCAATCTATACAATTTAAAAATAAATATTCATAATTGAATGAATTGTAAAAAGAAATTTAACAAAGGAAAAAAAATATTATTTGATTATGGTTTTTATATAGAACACTTGTTTGTTGGTAGGATTTCATCTGAGTAGGTAAAACTCACTCGTCAAAAAAGATACCACCAAATATCAATAATGTGTCCGATCTTAAGGGTCTGGGAAGCCAGTCTCATCAGAAAATGCCATCTTAATATAGAAACATAAGTAAAATATAATTTGATTTACTTCTTTTTGATACTGTTCTAGCTTAGGCTTTGCTTCAGGAGGATCGCAGCCGGTGTCGTAACGATACTTGTCGAACTCTTCTGGAGGAATCACGCGACCATATTTTAGAAACCCAGCTAGTACCTCTTGCCTATCCTCTAACCACAGAGGAGCATATTTCTCATATTTCTGGTAAAAAAAGTAATTGTTACCGAATATTTAAATTTTTCATCATATTTTTCCTTACTAATTTTACAAGGAGAGTATAAGTCATGATTATAATATTTATGAATTGATTTAAGTAAATAATAATTACACATTTATCAAAAAAATAAAAACAATTGTAATAATTGGTCTTTAGTCTTTGCATAAACACGTATGTATATTCTATTAACGTACTAATTGTCACCGAGTTACTGTCATAGACCTTGCCCACACGCAGCCTTGAAGTGGACTGTCAATCTTATGAAAGATATCGAAATGAGATCATAGACAATTTTTAGTACTTTTTATAGTTTTGACATATTCCAAACAAAATTGTCTGTAGTGTACTTACTGAAGCATATTGTACAACATCATTAATACTGTTTTCAACCCGTTTTAAAATATCATGATAAAGATCAATCATGGCATCTTCATTTTTAATATCATCTGTAATAAAAGATAGTCGGTTATCAAGAGCTCAAGAGCTATCTAATAGTTTATAACACATACCTTCGTAAGTAGGAATCGGTACGATTGGATCAATACGCGGAAACATAGTTGCTTGTAAAAACATGTCCTTCATCATTTCTCGAAGCGTATCGTACAAACCACCCGAATCATCGAGATCCAAGGATGGTGAGAAATAAATATCTGCAAAATAATAGGAGAATCAGAATTGCTATTAAAAAAAATGTATTTAATAATGATCTTACCTGGGTCTCGCAACTCTGCAAGCACCTCCAAAAAAGCTACTCTTGGACCCTTTTCCAAATCGGTTTGCTTTTCAAATAGATTGAGGCTTGACTGAATCGCTTTCATTACATGATTTGATACCTGCACATATTTATAAGATAATAATTATATCAAATGTTATATAAACTCCAATTGTGTATTAAAGAAAGGGCAATTTGACAGCCCAATAAATTAAGTAATTTCGTAGTACCTATTGATATGTAATAATAATTAAATAATATGTTAACGGCAGGAACTGAATATAAATACGTATTTTTTAATTAGACTATTGCATGACTACTAAAGGACCCTGAATTTCATAGTCTTGATTGTTATAGTGTAGTAGGAAAGACGACATTTCTCCAGACTACTATAATGAGGGAACTGGGAACACATTAAATACTTTGATATATAATTTATCAAGTCTAGATTTTTTAAGAATTCATTAAGGTTGAAATTGTTTATTATTTATAGAAATGTGTAAATTCTAATAATATGTAAATAATATTAATACAAAACAACATAAAAACTAATGTTCCTCACGAGACTGTCCACATACTGCACATAGGCAGGCCACCGTGCAACACGAAATGCTTCTTCCTCCATTTCTCGACGTTCTTCCTCAATATCAGCTAGTTCTTCTGGATCTAGTTCTTCCTCTTCTTCCTCGGCTGGAGATTCCACTTCTTCGCCTTAACATAACATGGAATTTTTACAATTAACTTTACAAAATAAAATGAGCTCTATATATTTGTGTTATGAAATCCACTCATTGAAATGTAAAACGAATCCAATACAATATATAACAATTTCTACTAACCCTCATCACGACGTGCCTGTCGCTCCTGTTTTTCAGCTTCTTTAGCTTCTCTTTTAAGGCGTCGTGCCTCTCTTCTCTCAAATTTAGCCTGAGCTATTTCTACCTTCTCCCTCTCCCTTTCTTCTCTTGCAATACGCTTAGCCTCCCGTTGCTCCATAATTGCTCGTATTTTTTGAGCCCGAGCAAGACGTTCATCCTCATCCATAGTTGACTCATCGACTTCTTCTAATTCCTCCTCTTCATCATCCGACTGTTTCATACATTATTTTAAATAATATTAGATACCTACTTTTATTGAAGTATTTGTCATTAAATCGATCAGTTAAGTAATCTTAGTATTAATGCCCAACAAAGTGAAAAATAGCAAACTTTATTGTTCATGGAAAAATATTTTATTGATACACAATGTCGTAAAATTTGTAATCATTTTTAAATAAACAGTTTTTTGATATTACCTCTTCGTCTTCTATAATATTGAAGAAAAGTTTGTAATTATCTTTTAATATTTGTAGGAATTCAGCGTGACTTTGGAGAATCTTGTTATGTCTGTAAAATTAAAGGTGTTTCAATTCAATTTCAGTTCAGTTCAGTTCAAGTTATCTTAGCATGAATTAAATAAAATTAGATTAGAATTTATATTAATTCAGAAGTAATCATTTTTCATCTTACCGTACAACTAATCTAGGGTGCCGTTCATTCACAGCCAGAAGTTCCAGCTTTTCTGGGTTGTCTTTACGGTTGTGAAGCGGCTTATCACCCCACTCTGCTATATTGGCGAGACCACGTCTCACATTATTTTGAGCTGTCAGTACTCTTTCTTGAAGCGTATTTATTGCTGCATACACCTCTGCCATCCATTCCGTAACTAGATGCGACATTGTAAAAACGCAAGTTAGTATTAGTTATTTTCCGCATTTCTTGTTAGGCTTAAAAGTCGTTAAATTAAATTATTATGACACAACTTACAATCATCATTCCATGTAAGCTCTTCAACACCTCTACCAAGAAGATGATCTATTGCCGATATTTCTTTTTCAATCAGAGCTACTTCTGTTTCATGGCTTCCCTCCCGTATCGCATTGTACCACGCTATGGCACGGTTAAGGCGATTCATATCGTACTGCACGTACAAAATAAATGTTTAAAAATTCACAAAGAAACCTGAAGGGACCTGTGTCTAACAAATAATACCAACCTGCAACTTTTCATTTCTTGCGTACAAATCTAATCCATCCTGCGGGATACCTTGTTTTTCCAAATACTTCATATACCGAATCTCTCGCAACAGCATCACCAACTTTATATAAAAACATCAAGAAAATATTTATAAATAATATTATATTACTTGTTTTCTATTTCTTGTTGAAAATAAATTATCTGATTTTAATTTTTACGTACCTCAGAGCTAAAATTGTTTCTAACAAAAGGAGGATCGCGGTATATTAAGTTTTTGGCGAGGTGCGTTTTACAAATATTAGGTACAGTTGTACACCACTGCTTAAACTGTCGATCTTCTAGTTGATTGAGGTAACTTAACATTTCATTATGTTTTTGTTTCAGATATAAAGCGTTTTCTGAGTCAGTGATTCTTAAATAACAACATAATAATTATTCACGAAGCATCATTTAACATACTCGTAATATGCATGAGATTGCCCTTACAGACTTAACATAAAACAAATTAGCTTAGAATATTTAAAGTACGACGTGTGCTTACGGGTCTTCGAATAAAATAAAATCTTCCATTGGCGTTTGAATTCTTTTTCGTAACTTATGAATCCACCACATTATTCCACCCACAGGAGGCAGATAAGGATCTACCATTGGTCTCTCTACGCCTTTAGGGTTCAATTTCTGTAAAGGAAAATATTTTAACACAGCAACAGTTCGATGTGAAAACTATATTAAACCGAAACTCAGAAAATTACATGGTAGTTAATAAAAATTGTTTTAATTTCATTGAATTTACGAGTACAATTAACTCACAATAACAGCGTGTGAATGCCCCACTGCTGGGCTAAGGCCTCCTCTCCCTTTTTGAGGAGAAGGTATGGAGCAATTAACTTAAATATTCTTAATGATTTATAAATCTAAGTTTCACTTACAGCCATTTCTTCGTCAAATATCTCTTTAACCGCATCTAGATTTGAATGCATGAAATCTAGTAATTTAGCCACTTTAGGTTTTAATTCATTTTTGATGATTGGTCTATGGTACAGATCTCCTATTATTTGGAAAAACTGAAAAAAAAGTATTCCACCATAGTCCAAATATCTAAAGCATTGAATACGTAATATAAGCCATTTATTGGATAAAACGTCCAAAATGCATAGTACATATTTCCTGATAAATTTTAAAATTATTACACTTATTTAGAATACATTGTACGTGCCTTATAGAAATGTTCCAAATCATGACATTCGTCTAAACCCTGGGAGAATAGTGAAGCGAGTCTTCTATCAACGTCCTCTAATACCGCCATATGTTTATCATAATCTGATAAAAACCTTGTATCTTCAGGATCTGCAGGGTCGTAGGTAATATTGCCAAGATTTTGATAAATGAAAGTGTATTCTTCCAATACCTAACAAATTTCTCTAGATATTATACATCACGAAAAAAAGCAATTAGATTAAAAGTTATCAATCATCAATTCCTAATTATATTAAATCGATTATAATAAATTACAAATTATTTAAAATATTTGCCTGAATTTTTTTTTTAAGTTTGTACAATACAAACTTAAAAAAAAATAACCCTTTCGAAATAGTTGCAAATTAACATGCGACTACAAAGATAAGTAAGACTATCGCCATGCTGTGTAATCTTTGTAGGCGAAAGCTAAAAGAAAACTACATGTCAACTATATTTTTACTACAATAGTTACCTTCATACACTCCGTGCTCAATATCTTGCCTCTAAGGCCTGAAAACTCTACTTTTTCCAATTTAAATATTTCGACGGTAGCTTCTACAATATTTTCGATCATCTTTAGTCTGTTCATGAAGGTGTTAAAACGCATGAAGACGCGGTCGAAGTCAAAGGACCATCGAACGGGCATAACGCCCGGTGGAAAGAATGTGTGAACTTTATCACGATTCATTTCATAGGTATCGCTGTAATTAAACAATTTTGTTATAAAATTTATTGTAGCAATATTTTTAACAAGAACACTCGATGCTTGTCTCTCACGTCGAAGGTTGTGGGTTCGATTTCCACCCAGGACAAATATTTGTGTGCATGAACGTGTCTGGTTGTCCTGAGTCTGTGTGTAATTATCTATATAAGTATGTATTTACAAAAGAAAAATAGTATATGTAGTATATCAGTTGTCTGGTTTCCATAGTACAAGCTCTGTACAAGCTTAATTTGGGATCAGATGGCCGTGTGTGATTAATATTTTATTATTATTATTATAATATAGTTTTGGATGTTTCCCAAAAATATTTTTGTATGAGTTAACATCAGACAAAAAATTCAATAATTTGAGTAATGCTTTTTAAAAATGCTACATATGAAGAAACTTACATAAAATGATTAAGAACACCCATCGCCTTTCTTAATTTTATCAACTGTTCATCAGCATCGCCTTGGAATATTGATATGGGGTCTACCGAATTCGTACATTGTTGAATCACTAGATTGCATACTTCACGTAATAACGCTAAAATATATTAAAATATTTAACGAATACAAATGTATGAAAAAATAAAAATAGTTTTGAAAATGTAAAAAAATTAAGTTGTGAATTAAAAACATTTTTGATTTTTCGTTCTGCTACCTATTTCTTACTAAACATAATATTTTACATATATATCAAAATTTGACAAGAACGTGTTATTGACGCAAATAAATACAATAATACCCTTTCAATTATTTGCTTACTATAATTTATAACTGAAGCAAAATAAAATTATATCATTACATTAAGTTGATATTCTTTAAGAAGATACTATAGGTAGTATTAATTATTAATCAACGAATTCTTACGTATTAACTTTTCCACATTACAATAATATCGTGAATTTCCCCAAAGTAACCCAATACAGTGAAACATTGGTCTTATAAGAGCTTTCGCATCAAAAAAATCACTTCCTTCAAAGCTTTCGAAATGTTGTATCAAAGGCTTCTGATAAACATAAATATCTCTGCATTCTATTATGGCTGAAAGTAAACAGTGGAAATGAATTTCAAAATTATCGAAATGTCAAAACAAATACTTATAATATACCCAGAACTAGATGCTAAATGCAAAACATGCGGGGCTTGAGATGAAATTCACATTGAGGAATCTGTTGAAAACTTTATAAAGCCATGTTATAACAGTCCACTTACCATAATGTGTAATAATTTATAAGAAGATGTCTTCTGCAGAATTAGTTTGCATTTACTTAAAATTGAACAATAGTTAAGTAAAAGCATTCTTGGTATCCGCAATACTTACCGGCTACTACATTAGTGAGCATTGATTTGAAACAAGCAAGGTACACGCTGCGAGTAGACTCCAAATAGTGTGCCATTCGTTTAACTCGAGGGTCCCGTAATTGCGAGTATATGCCTTCCAAGTTACGAAGTCTATGTGTATAGAATTCTATATCTGCATTTGGTAGAGGGAACTTGGTTCTCTTAAATGCTAGGTGCAAAAAAACAAAGTACGCTTTTCAGTTATAAGTACTCGAATTACCAACTACATCATTAATATTTTAGTATAGAAAATCAAAATCTATAAAAAACCGAAATATATATATATATATACCGATATATGAATCTTCTTGCAACAGATCGTAAATTTGCTGCGCCCATTTTATGATGGCACCTTCTATGTTAGTCTTCAAATATAAGTCGACGTCTTCTGAATCACTAAAATATTTAATGGGGTTTTTATATACGTTGTAAAGTAACCTTGTTTAGGTTGCTTTTAACAAAATAACAACTTTTTATTTTAGATTTGCCAACTATTGCTGTTCACTATTAATTTAACATACAGGTATCCTAGTTTTAAATGTTAATATATAAATATTATTATCTAACGTCGCAATAATATATAACGTTTATGATAACAATATTTATTACATTAAGGCGTAAAATATTCCTTTTATAACATAAAAAAGAGAGAGAATTATTCTTAATTAAATCCAAACAAAAGTATTATTATATTAAAGTATCCTACTAAGTTACAATAGTATCTTACCTCCTAGGATAACGTACGAAGCGAGCAGCCTTTGATGATTCACAAAAACACAAATATTATAATAAACTATTAACTCGTATTATCAGAATTACCTTTCCTTTAATCTAGCTTCTGCGTGGTATATATTTTCTACACCTTCAGGCATCGGTAGCATTATTTGACTAGACATTTCTCCCTTAAGCTATAAACAGAAAAAGATAAAATACGACAACATTATTATACATAATATCATGTATAATGTAAGACGTGAAATAACATACTTGATGCATCAAATTCCTCAACTCGTTGACGTGTCTTTTCATGTCGTTCTGTACTATCTTCGGCCAACCTTTCTGGTTTTCAGGATTACAGAGCAAAGGACCGATAACTTCGTCGGCCATCACGCTCAAATCCATTAAAACGTTTCCAGATATTTCACCTATTGTAAGACCCTAAAAAGTATAAGCAGTTCATAAAAAATATATAAGTGTAGCAATAACTTAAGGCGTCATATATATATATATATATATATATATATATATATATATATATATATATATATATATGTAAATATATATATATATATATATATATATATATATATATATATATATATATATATATATATATATATATATATATAAGTATATATGTGACGCCTTAATATATAAATAAAAATATTCAAATTTGCAAAAGGTTCCTCTGTCGTACACTAATATATATATATATATGCTAAAATTAATAAGTATTATATTTGTAGCTGGTTTAAACTACTTCTCTCTATAGTCGCCTTGCAAAGATAATTTATTCTATATATTAAGTATTTGAAATATCATCATTAGAAGTACTCCAAAGGGAGTAATGGATGAAAACATATTGTGTAATAATAAAGTAAAATATTTTACTATATAAACAATAGTTTAATTGCTTTAATACCACTTTAAACCTAAAACCAACCTTCCGGATGTTTGTCTGCGTTATTTTGTCGTCTATATTTCGTAAAAAATAAACCATCTTTCCTCTGTTTATAGGTGGAAAATTCGTAGCGCAAGTTAATAAGCCGGCCGTGTTTATACGAAAAACAATTATATCAAACTTCGGCATCTCGAAGAATTTGAATAAGATGTGCTGTAAAAATATAACAATTTATATTGATTAAAGTATTTTACATAAATTATTTGAATGTACCCTTCATGGCTTTAGTAAAATATTTTAATGGCTATTAACTAGCTCGTTAGTCTAATTACTAGATTGTTTCAGAGCTCAACGTTCTATGTTCAAGCCCCGGGTCGAGCAAATAATAAAAGTATTGGATTTTACGTATTTAAGTATTTTTACATATAGAATCGAAGTATTTTTACAAATAGATATCAAGACACCTCGATTGCAGCTTTAAGTCAGGAAAATGTCAGTATTTACACTCGTTCTTCGAAAAAATCTGTCCAATCGGATTACACTAATGAAGGAACAGTGCATACACACACGCACGAACATGGACATGCTCTCGCACACACCCACACACATACAGAAGTGCACCCTCACTTGTGTTTGCGTACACACTAATGCACTATTCTATGTCGGCATTAAAACTAATTTTGGCACTACATAATTAATTCGAAGCACTTCTCTACGCTATCTTGCTGCAAATTACCCTTTCATCTCCTGTGATAAATTTTGTCCATTTTTCAATTTTTTGTTTCAGAGATCTTAAAATATATTCACTCATAAACTCTAAACGAGTATCAACATCTTCTTTCTGCAAAACAAATAGAATTATGAATAATTGTTTTAAGGTATAAATACAAATATAATCAATGTACCAAACACTTACATCACCCATTTTATCAGATCTATTTTTCCTTTCTTAACACAAATTCTGCATTAATAGTTCAACAAAATATAAATTGGTAGGTATCATAATATTGTTATTAATAACTATATTAAAATAAACAATTAAAACACAGTGTTTTCTACTTTTATTATATAAAAAGTTCTCTGTTATTCCTATAAGCAAATAATGACAAATCTAAACCAATTGAAATCGTTGCCTAGCAACATTTTTATTATTTAATCGAATTTGGAATCATCGGTTTGTACTTGTCTTAATACTAATATTTCAAGTTGTAGACACGCTGGAGAGTTGTATATTTCATCTTAATATAGGTACTAGCATACATATAATATTATGTTTATAAATTGAATACGCTAGTCTCAGAAACTAGTCGGATTATTATTGCTTAGGTATATTTTTTCCTACAATTCTTGTATTCGTTGCAGTTCGTATATATCCTACGTCTTCTCCGAGTTGTGAGATAAACCGAATCCTTAATTTTGTGGCATTTTGCCTTGAAGTAAACGGACAATTATTTATTTTTCTTTGCCTTCTATTTTCTTTATACAAAACAACAACAACTGTAAATGACTATACTTCTTTATATATTTCCGGTCAATTACAAGTGGTGTATGACTTATGGATATTCCGACATTAATAGACCGATTATAATATTTGAGAAAATTGTTTAATGGCCATTATATAAACGCGAAACAAACGCCATTTAAGCTGATCAGAGACCCTATTTTGGAAGTTTGTTGTACTGTTTATACTGATTGGGGTGAATAATGCAGTATCTTTGCCTTTTCGATGAAGATGCAACATATAAAATTAGAGACGTATGATCGAAAAGTATGATCTGTCAAATGTCAATTTTCGCGCCATTCTCGTAACTCATCAAACGTATAGAGACTTTAGATTGTGAATTCCATTTCTTTTTATAATAACAAGCATATTTAAATTAGTTTTATATAAACTGTAGTAAACAATGGAGGGATTTGATGATCCTGGTGTATTTTTTTCGGATAATTTTGGTGTTGATGATCATGAATCTCAAGATCAAATTAACCTACAAGCAGTTAAGAAAAAATTCAAAGAGTTTATTCGCCAATTTCATACAGGAAATTTTAACTTTAAATACAGGTACACACAATAGTTAATTGTATTTATAGTTTGCCTTAAAAATAGGTTAACGATAGTGATATGTAAACAATATTTAACTTTTCAGGGATGCTTTAAAACGTAATTACAACTTACAACAGTACTGGGTTGAAATTAACATTGAAGATTTGTCTAGCTTCGATGAAGTATTAGCCGAGAAACTGTATAAAAAACCAACAGAACATTTACCTATTTTAGAAGAAGCTGCAAAAGAGGTAACTTTCATATTAAAAATCTTGTTTTATCAAAGTATGTATGTAAATAAATATGTGTAATATTTATTTACATACATACTTTGAAAATTTATTATTATAACTATAATATATTAATAATTAGAAATCTTATACTTCAAAAGAATGTTTAAAACTATTCCGTTTTCCCATACAATGTTATTGTTTATCTTTCCATTATACTTTATGCAATATCGTTTGATAGCTCCTACACATAGTTTCAACAAAAATACTGTTTATTTTTTACTTATAAGTGTGTAATTTGTTTATTGTTATAGTTAGCTGATGAGCTGACTGCACCAAGACCAGAAGGTGAAGAGAAAGTAGAAGATATACAAGTGTTGCTTTTATCAGATGCTCATGCATCAAACTTAAGAGAACTTAAGGTATTACAATATTCTTACTATTTTAACAGGCTTTCTTAAAAGCAATCATAATAGCATTCAAATTAAAAGAATAGTTATTAAAATAGCAATGGACTAGTAAAAATCTTTGCAGTTTAAATAAGTCATTATACTTTTACGTCTAGTATTAATTTGAACTGCCTAGCTAACACTTTGTATAATATTATTAAGTATACAATGGGTCGGACTATTATATTTATTTAATTTTTCAGTCTGAAACCGTCTCAAGACTTGTTAAGATACCTGGAATAGTAATCTCAGCATCGGGTATAAAGGCGAAAGCTACTAAAATATCAATTCAGTGCAGATCTTGCCGAAATGTTATTCCCAATCTGCCTGTTAAGCCAGGCCTAGAGGGGTATGTGATGCCGAGGAAATGCAACACGTAAGTACTATTGTCATTTTATTATGATGGAAAAAATTCAACACGGAGTGAATGAAGGGTAAAATAGTTTTTGACAATCTGTTTGTCGTGGTTGGTAGGTACCTGCCTTTCACGCCGGTTGTGGGTTGGATTCCCACCCAGGACAGACATTTGTGTGCATGAACATGTCTGTTTGTCCTGATTCTGGGTGTAATTATCTATATAAGTATGTATTTACAAAAGAAAAGTAGTATATGTAGTATATCAGTTGTCTGGTTTCCATGACACAAGCTCTGCTTAATTTGGGATCAGATGGCCGTGTGTGAATAAAGTCCCAGGATATTATTATTATAATAGTAATAACATTGACATTGTTAATAATAAAAAGTTTTCTATTGATAATGATCGGCTTAATTTGCAATTTTCTATACTAATAATAAATGTATTGCCTAATTGTTTTATATAAAATATTTACGTTATCTGTTACTATGATAAAAATACTTAACACGCAATAAAATATTTATATGAAATTTTCAAAGTATTAAATTATTATTTGTACTATTATTTTAGAGAACAAGCAGGAAGACCAAAATGTCCATTGGATCCATATTTCATTATACCAGACAAGTGTAAATGTATTGATTATCAGGTAAATTAATTGGATATACTATTTTTTTATTAACATATTGGTAAGAAAAATAAGAGATTATTTTGTGAAAAATAAACTAATTTACTTATTGACTACAAAATGAAACTCATCAAAACTTATAATAAATTCTTATGATTCTCAGATACATGTATTACAGTTGCTGCAACCTAAACATAACTTGAATCAGATAAAAATTTTCTATTATATTTTTCTCGAAAATCATGTTTACAAAAATCATTTGTGTTATATTACAGTCATATTTATATTATATTACAGTTAGTTTTATACATACAAAATATATTTTTACATATTATTATGGTACAGGTACTAAAACTTCAAGAGGCCCCCGAAATGATACCACAGGGAGAGATGCCGCGTCACTTGACCGTGTACTGCGAGCGCGTGCTCTGTGAGCGAGTAGCTCCCGGCGCACGAGTCACTGTGCTGGGAATATATTCTATCAAAAAGATTTCTAAAATTGGGGTAAGATTTATTGATTTGATACTCTTAAATTATACCTTCTGTATATATAATGCTGCTAACATTTTTACTAAATGAATTTGCGCAATAGGTTCTTCAATAATTTTTTTAAATTACTTTTCATAATTAAATAATTGATTAATAAGAAAACATTGGTACAAATTAAAATGTAATTAACATAATTAATTTTGACTTCATTTACAGAGAGAAGGTCGAGAGAAGGGTTCAGTAGGTGTGCGCTCTTCCTACCTTCGTGCAGTAGGCCTTACAGCAGAAGAAGGAGTCACTGGTGGCCTCCAACCTTTCACTGCTGAAGAAGAAGAACAGTTTAGGAGACTAGCAGCGGCCCCAGATGTTTATGAAAGAATTGCAAAATCTATAGCTCCTAGTGTTTTTGGTGCCACTGATATGAAAAAAGCTATAGCCTGTTTATTGTTTGGAGGTATTTATATCTTAAATAATATGGTATATATTCCTCCCATCACACCTCCCATTTAAGATCTGATGTTATGATTATAAGCCTTTTATTTCTGAGGTAGTCCAGTTTGAGTATGTTAGGCAACTGCTAGATGTCATCTCATCTTACCATATTATCTTCTTTTGTCTATCTATTTCTAATCCTGTCTAATATCTTTTTGACTTTTTTCTCTCTACCCTCTCGAGAAGAAACAGTGTTGAAAATCGCGTCCAATATTTTGTCTTGTATAAAATATAAATCATACGAAAAGTGACCTATACTTAGTTCTAACGTGTCTATTTAATATAAATACAAGTACCTAAATAATAAACATCGCTAAAAAACCACGATAGTGAAGTGCAGTGAAAGTCAAAATACCATAACGGTTTTTCGTGTCGGATTTGATACCCCGTGTTATAAAATTCAGCAAAATGAAGTGCTTTCAATGTGAAAATGATCACACGGATGAAAATGCGGTGCAGTGTGATGGTTGCAAAAGAAACATATGCTTACAATGCAGTAATTTAACGAGCAGTGAGGCGCGCGTAATGGGATTAAAAGGCAAACGTACACTCCTATATTTGTGCCCGCCGTGCCGTGAAGCTTTGTTCCAGGTGCCAAAACTTATCAAATCCTATGATGGACTGCGGGATGAAGTGAACGACATAAAGAAACAGCTATCTGAGTCGAAAACAGCACCATCACCCGCGCCGGTACCGTCGATTACTTCGCTTCCTGATACCAACGCATTGCTCGAGGAACTAGCAGAACGTGAACGAAGAGCTAACAACGTCATTATGGTTGGCATTAAGGAGAGTGAATCTGACAATAACAGTGATAGAATTTCATATGATGAGTTATGTGTAAAGAAAATCCTATCTGATATTAATACGGAAAGTGACCATTCTCTAAGTGTAGTGAGGGTGCTGCGCCTGGGTCGCCGCGAGCCTGGCTGTGGAAAGCCTCGTCCAATCAAGGTGGTGTTCGGATCCCGCCAAGATTCTCTTTGGGTGCTTAAGAACAAAAGTAAGCTCAAAAAGGAGGTAAGAGTATATGATGATAAAACACCTAAACAGCGTGAGGAATTGAACAAACTCCGTGAGAATCTGAAAGTTAGGATCGAAAAAGGAGAAAAGGACCTTACTATAAAATATATAAGAGGCACCCCTAAGATTATTCACCAAAAAAACTAGCAAACGAACATAAGAATCCTTATTCGAATCTCACTTTCATGTAAACTAATTTATTTTCTCTACCCCCAAAATTTGATCTTTTCCTACTTTATGTGAACATAAACAATCCTTGTATTGTGATTCTTACAGAAACATGGCTTAATTACAAGGACCGCAATAGTACTTACAACATACCGGGCTATACTTTGTTCAGAGCTGACCGAAAGCATAAAAAGAAAAAGTCTGAAGGTAAAACTAGAGGAGGCGGTGTGGCAATGTATGTGAAAGACTGTGTGAATGGTGTGCCAATTGTGGCCAGACTGAACAACAAATATATGAGTGACGATATAGAAGCACTCTTTATTGACATTCAGTGTGACACACACCATTTTCTCGTTGTAGGTGCATACAGACCAGATGATAAAGATGAAAATATATGGAGGCCTCGGGATATAAAACTGCTCTCCAGAATTTCTGAAGCCTCTGAAAATAACACAGTAATTGTGGCTGGTGACTTCAATTACCCATCTTTAAAATGGCCTTTACATACCGATCAATGTCTATCAGGACCAGAGGAGCTCTTTGTCAACATGTATTTAAATAGTAACCTCGTCCAATTGGTTCACAGCCCTACAAGGTTTCGACAATGTCAGGAGTCATCTCTACTCGACCTAATATTGGTCAACGAGGATACACTCATAAATGAAATAAATCATAAACCTCCGATTGGGAAAAGCGATCACTGTGTACTGGAATTTAATCTACAACTTCTACTTAAAAAAAAGGATATAAACCCAAAAATAAAACGATACTACCAATTTGTTGAGTTTGAAAAATACAATTCCGACTTGGAGAAATATCTTAAGGAAATAAATTTCTCAGCTGATACTGCACAACTGTGGTTGAGTATTTCAGATGCTATCAATAAAGCCTCTAACATACACGCCCCGGAGAAGAAAGTAAAAAATAAAACCAAAAATAAACCATGGATAAATAAGGATATATTAAAACTAGTTACGGAAAAGAAGACACAATGGGACATATACAAACTTAATAGGACTAATGAAAACTACATGAAGTATAGAGAGGTTAATAACAATTGTGTATCCCTATCCAGGAAGCAAAGAAACATCTACGAAGAAAAAATACTTGAGCTTGGAGACAAAAGTTTTTACTCATATATCCGTCGATGTGCCACCGATAAAGTGACTATTCCACCAGCATTGCGTAATCACCAAGGTGACTTGGTAACAGAACCAAGTGATATTGCTGATGTCTTTGCGGAAGAATTCCAGAAAGCCTACTGTAAGGAGCCAGACACGAACCAATGTACTGATATTACTACAATAAATAAGGTAAAAAATAGCTTATGTGACATAACATTTTCAGTTGATGATGTGGAAAAAACCATCCGAAATCTAAACACCCAATCCTCACCTGGACCTGATCAAATACCGAGTTGTATTCTTAAACCATGTGTCAAAACGATAGCTCCAGCTTTGACTATTCTTATGAATACATCTTTTCAGAGTGAATATCTTCCACAAGACTGGAAACACGCAATAGTAACACCTATATACAAAAAAGGTGATAAAACTCAACCTGAGAATTTCCGACCCATCAGCCTCACTAGTATTATCATTAAGATCATGGAAAAAATTATTAGCAATCAACTGATGCAGTTCTTAAGCCGTGAATGTATTATATCACCTAGGCAGCATGGATTTGTGCAGAAAAGATCAACCATAACCAATCTTCTTTCATGTGTTCACCCATGGACAAAAGACCTTGATAAAAATATACCGGTTGACGTTGTTTACCTGGACTTCGAACGTGCCTTTGACAGAGTTCCCCACAAACGGCTTCTAAAGAAACTGGAACATATTGGTGTGAGGGGTGCGCTACTAAATTGGATAGAAAACTATCTTTCAGATAGAACATTCCAAGTACGGGTTGGTAACTCCTTATCACAACGGAAACAAGTGCTTAGCGGCGTCCCCCAGGGATCAGTACTCTCTGCCTATCTATTTGGCATTTACATAACAGACTTGGTAGAACTTATAAAATCTCAAGCAGCATTCTTTGCTGACGATGGAAAATTCTTTGCTAACCCTCTAATAAGCTCAGGGCAACTACAAGATGACCTTAACAGAATCCAGGAGTGGACCAAGGATTGGATCATTAGTCTCAACACATCCAAATGCAGTGTTCTTCATCTTGGCCGAACTAACCCTAAAATGGTGTACAGTTTGAAGGAGAAGATCATTGAATCTGTTAATGTCCAGAGAGACCTTGGTGTACTTATAACATCTGATTTGAAGTGGGAAAAGCACATAATTACAATAGTTAAGAAAGCAAACTCATTTATTTATGTAATTAGGAGGTCCTTTCAAATGATGACAATTGGAGTATTTCTAAAAATTTATAAAACGTACATAAGACCATTATTAGAATATGCCTTTCAAATTTGGAATCCCTACTACCAAAAAGACATAAATTTACTGGAAAATGTACAAAGAAAAGCTACCAAGATACCACATGTTCTACGCCGTAAATCATACCAAGAGAGACTCCATGCTTTACAATTTACAACCCTTGAAGAAAGACGCCTACGCGGTGACCTAATCGAAACATACAAAATCCTTAACCACCACTATGACTTACCAGATATACAGAATATCTACAACCCTAAAAACAACGATAGAACATATAGAGGGCACCAAACAAAGTTAAACAGAACTCCAACCTGTAAACAAACTGCACATAACTTCCTAAGTAACAGAGTGGTTTCTAATTGGAACAAGTTACCCGAAGAAATTGTTTTGGCCACTTCAGTTAATGCTTTCAAAAACCGACTTGATACCTGGTTAAAGTCGCAGAAGCTGTCACTTCTGCAAAAATGATTTTTCAACACAATTTACATAGACATATCAGCTTATCAGCTGCTCGTCTATAACTAAATAATAATAATAATAATAATATGCCAGTTAATTAGATGCTTCATTATTCTTGTCTTCTTCATTGCCACATATTTTTTAGCTAGTATCATAAGGTGGTAGGGCTTTGTGCAAGCTCGTCTGAATAGGTACCACCCAATTATCAGATATTCTACCGCAAAACAGCACTACTTGGTATTGTTGTGTTCCGGTTTGAAGGGTAAGTGAGGCAGTGTAATTACAGGCACTGGGGACGTAACATCTTAATTCCCAAGGTTGGTGGCGCATTGGCGATGTAAGTGCCATCACTTATAACATAACATTTCTTACAACGTCTATGGGCGTTGGTGACCACTTACCATCAAGTGGCCCATGTGCTACCGATATATGTATATACCGACCGCCTTTTTTTTTAACGCTGGAAAAACGCATTACACGTTTCCCCCACGGGAACAGTGGGGGGGTATGTGGCACTCGCCGGTGTCCAAGGCGCCGAGTGCGCCCCGAACATCGGGATACCTACTAAAAAACCAGCGCTACCCTTTCCGTCTTAACGAGGAGCGGCAGGAGATCGCTTTCGCATGCTACCGTGGCGCTCTGACGGCTGGCCCGCATATGCGGGCCTTCATTCTCTAGGTTCCTAGGGTACTGTGAACCCCCCCTAGTCCCGGCGGCGCCTATTGTGGCGGGAGGAGAAGTTGCGCATAGCGCCCTTTTCTTCTCCCCGATCTTTTCCGGCGGATCGGATCTGCAGCGGCATCTTCCCGCGCCCGCTCCGCAGCCTCCTTCTGTGACATCACACTATCGCAGAAGGAGATCATCTCCGACCAGCACCCCTCGCTTCCGAGCTTCGCGTCGATGATGCTCAGCAGGTAGAGATCTCCTCCAACAACCGCCGCCAGGGAATGCCTTTGGGGCCCCCACGCGGCACACTCTGTCAGGGTGTGATGTGCCGTGTCGAATGGCGCACCACACTCGTGGCAGGAGGGTGACACCTCCCGCCGCGCTATCTCGTGCAGATACTTACCGAAACAGCCATGTCCGGTAAGCACCTGCGTCAGCCTGAACGAGAGCGTGCCTCGTTTCCTTTTGACCCAGCGACTCAAGTTGGAACGGACCGCCTCCACTGTCGCCATGCCCGCCGTGGGGGACCCCAGGTCCTCTTCCCATCGGGTGATCAGGGCCTGCTGGGCTAGAGCCCTGATCCGCCCGACCTCCGCCGACCCTGGACGGTCGCCGCGTTCCCTCGCCTCGGCCCGGAAGCAGTACAGTTGTACTCGAGCACCTCCGCCTGGAGTTCCCAGGGCGGGTCGCCCGCGAGGAGGGTCGCCGCTGTCCAGGACACCGTACGATATCCCCTGACCGCCCTCACCGCTATGACCTTCTGCGGCTTCCGCAGGATGGCCCGGTTTTGTGCGGTGAGTGCGTCCACCCATATCGGGGCACCGTACAGTGCCATCGACCTCACTACACCGGATAGAGGCGCCGGCATAGCGATCCCGGTCCTCCCACGATATATACCGACCGCCTACCTATACTATAAAAAAGCACAAAATTCGGTTTTTATCATATCATAAATTCCATTTGTCTTATATTAATTACAGGTTCACGAAAGCGACTACCAGATGGCCTCACGAGACGAGGAGATATCAATATTTTATTATTGGGAGACCCTGGAACAGCCAAATCACAGCTGCTTAAGTTTGTAGAGAAAGTAGCCCCTGTAGGAGTTTATACATCCGGTAAAGGCTCTAGTGCAGCTGGTCTTACTGCCTCAGTCATCAGGGATCCTGGAAGCGTAAGTGTAGCATTGTTGTAGGCATCATAATCTTCGCCCACTTATCTACATGAAATCAGTTTTATTAACATAATATAGTTTATTTCAACAATGTATATCCAAAATAACAATTACTGTCCAAAAAGTTAGATATTCACGGTATTTTCAGTTGGAATACTTTTTTGTTTTTTGATTCTTACTATTTTAATGAACAACATTTCTAACCACGACATTTATGAACATAAAAATTATTTATTGCCGAAATTGTCTGCAGCGTAACTTCGTGATGGAGGGCGGCGCCATGGTGCTGGCCGACGGTGGCGTCGTGTGCATCGATGAATTTGATAAGATGCGCGAAGACGATCGAGTCGCCATACACGAGGCCATGGAGCAACAGACTATCTCCATTGCTAAGGTGAAACAATCTTGGAAACTGGATGAAATTGCTTTCAATTAATTTAGTTATGAAAATTTTAACCTTTTTTGCTGTGAGATTGTCCAAGTTGCTTGAAAAATTTACATAGAATCCTATGGAAATCCTGATATTCAACATTTTAATATTTCAAAGATTATTTTTATTCCGCGTTTGTACCATACCATGTTTGATAATAATGATTACATTTTTAATGGCAAATCTTGTGTTCCATGTTCTAGGCGGGTATAACGACTACGTTAAACTCCCGCTGCTCCGTCCTGGCCGCGGCTAACTCTGTGTTTGGGCGATGGGATGACACAAAAGCTGAAGACAACATAGATTTTATGCCCACTATATTATCGAGATTCGATATGATATTTATCGTTAAAGATGAACATGATCAAAACAGGGATATTGTAAGTTACAAATATACTGGATAAATAATAACACTTAATAGACAATAAAATAGTACTGAAACATTGCATGTACAAGACTATGATAGAGCAACAGTTATATCTATGTCCAAATATCGAAAGCAAACACATCCCGAAGTTCTCTTATACATATCTCTGTATTTGATACGACTCCCGTTCTTTTTGCAGACCCTGGCGAAGCACATAATCTCGGTGCACATGGGCGGCCCAAACGCCGAGCGCGCGGCGGCGGCGGGCGAGCTGCCGCTGCCGCTGCTGCGTCGCTACGCCGCATACTGCCGCACGCGCTGCGGACCGCGCCTGTCCGCCAGCGCTGCCGAGCGCCTCGGTGCACGCTACGTGCTGATGCGCTCTGGCGCCTCGCTGCAAGAGCGCCAGACCGACAAGCGCCTCGCCATACCGATCACTGTCCGGTGAGTATCTGCTTTTAACCGATTTTGGTTATTTTTCCACTCCTTGGCCAGTGCCATAGCTTGAAATTATGTAGGTAAAATTAAAGTAACATTGATCGACTACAAATGTAAATTAAAATATTTCTTAATTTACAGTCAACTTGAAGCCATTATTCGAATCTCAGAATCATTGGCAAAAATGCAGCTGCAGCCATTTGCAACAGAATCTCATGTGACTGAGTCTCTACGTTTATTTCAAGTATCTACATTGGACGCAGCCATGACAGGCAGTTTAGCTGGTAAAACTAATTATCTTATTTTACTTCTTGGCATTTTCAACATAACATCGGCTAACCAAATGTTAGTATACTTAGTGTCACAAATATTCGTTTATATACAAAAATCATATATATAATAGGTGCTGAGGGTTTTACGACTGAAGAAGATCACGAAATGCTCTCACGCGTAGAGAAACAGCTGAAGCGCAGATTTGCAGTCGGGTCACAAGTGTCAGAACAAACTATCATCCAGGACTTCCTGCGACAGAAGTACCCTGAAAGGGCCATCATTAAAGTGATACACACAATGATAAGGCGAGGGGAGTTGCAGCATCGTCTACAGAGAAAAATGCTTTACAGACTTTCATGAGTGTATGTTTCAAGTGGTATTTGTATTTTTTAGGATTATTTGATAAGTGAAATAAACAAACAATAATCATTTCAAATTTTATTTAAATCAGAACAACAATTATGAAGAAAATATGACACATTTGTTTTTAGTCATTTAAAAGGAATGGTCAACTAAGCGCTTACAATAATATATAAGCATAATCAGACAAGTTTTTTGAGTTCTACTAAATTATACATATTGAGTCAAAAGATACTAGGAAACTTGCGAACATACTCATTCTATTATTTTAATTGAGAGAAATCGTCACTAGTATTTAGTTATTAATGTTAACAGTTGGTCAGACCTACCATACCTTATTCATCTAAAGATAATACTTTGTTTACATCATAGATATTGTAATGACTAAAATAACTTCCATTGACTGACCACATTACTTGGTAAGAGAATCTCATGTGATATGATACATCCCATATGGTCCTCCGCAATAAAAACTAAAATAAGCAGCACTTAGCACATTTTATGTGTCCGTTTGTAAAACAAATACTCACAATGTTTCACTTTATCACGAATACTGACATTATGTGAATTTATTGTCTCATCCCAGTTATACCGAGTAGATGACATTAACGTTATAATAATAACATACCAGTAATATAGAGGATTACCTCTAATTAAGCATTAGCTTAACTAGAACAGAATAGAAACAGTGCAAAATTCTTGTATTTAAAATTCAATCATTTGTTATAATAATTCAGTTAAAACTAAATTTCAAACTTGGCAGTGTCTATAAAATTAAAACTTTTAAATTAACAAATTATGCGTTTTTATAAAGATATTATTAAGAATTTAATTGACTGCTGAACCTAATTTGAATGGATACTCCGGGTGATTTTCTACACCTTTCCAAAATAAGAAATTGAAAATTCTGCCATTCTCCCCTTGGTCTATTTTTTTCAATCGATTCACTTCTGCGGGTGCTAGCTCAAAATCATATATGTCAGAATTTTCCTGAAAATATGTTTTTTTAAATATTATTTAAAAAGTAAGAAATGTTTATTTATTAAATATAAATTACCTTAAGTCTTTTCTCGCTAGTACTTTTCGGAATGACTACAACTTTCTGTTGCACCAAGTATCTTAATAACACTTGAGCTGGTGTCTTATGGTGAGCTTTCGCTATTTCATTTACATCTGGGTGACCCAGTAAATCCGGAAATGCGTCAGGACTGAAAAAATAATATGCTTAAAATAGGAACATTACTCAATATTTAATTACAAACGAGAAACTCACCTATAATTATATTTATTAACGAAATGGTCCTTCGCGCCCGGACTTCCTAAAGGAGCATACGCTGTGACTACGATATCATGATCAGAGCAGAACTTGCGCAAGTCTAACTGCTGAAAATATGCGTGCAGTTCCACCTGCAACACCTGGGGCCTCATTGTACAAGCGTTGATGATCTTCGATATTTGCGACTCGTTGAAGTTGGATAGACCAAGATTACGAATGCGTCCCTCTTTTTGACATACTTCCATTGCCTAAAAAATATTTACATTAAGAAGAAATGTTAAAAATACACAAACATCCTAATATTGATAAAAACACATTTTGATCGTTTGTGGACTACGAAAGTAAAAATTTATATTAAGATATCGCAATTATTTTGCTTTTGTTAAATAAGTAAATTACCCTAAGGTCAAAGCAAAGCGCACCTTCCAAGTGCTTATATGATCCGTATCCATGTCCAAATCATATTCGCCAGTGCTCTTCACGACGGGTGTCAACGTCTCTGGATTACAATGGAATCCGAAAGGCACGTGTATCAAGTACAAATCGACATAATCCATCTGCAGTCGCTTTAGTTGAAGATCTAGAAACTTCTTTACGTCGGACGCACGGTTTCCAACGTGAGGAAGCTGTAAAAATAATTCCCAAATAATCAAAACATTGTAAGCTTACATCAAGACTACATCAGGATTTCGGTCAATGTACCCTTTTTGTGTTTAAAATTATATTACTTACATTATTTTGTATTTTTACACATTTGTTATTTTACAAATTTATGTTACTCAATGCTATAATATCTAATTTTTTATATAGATAAATTTCTTTGCAATTATTATCTTGATGTAAATAAACGACAAATAGTATTTTACCTTAGTGGTTATGAATAAGTCTTTTCTTGTACCTTTTCCATTATCAATCCATTTACTTATAGCATTACCAATAGCCTCCTCATTATTGTAATTAAAGGCAGTATCTATATGACGATATCCTAAGTCTAAAGCTTTGTATACTGTTGACTCGATTACTTCTGGTGAAGCCTAAAAATGCAATATGGCATATATCAGTGGTTACAATATTTCATCACGGAAACTGACTATTTACTGACCTGCCATGTTCCTAATCCCAGCGTCGGCATTAAGTCCTCCGTTTGAGAAAGTTTAACATACTTCATGTTTCTAACTAAAGTATGGATACAGCGACAAAAATATGAAATATTATTGCCTTTTCTTGACACCAAATTATCACTTCTCAAGAATAATCTGACGGACATAGGAAATTGGCGTATCGCCAAACTCTAATGCTGCGCAGTAGTAGTAGATAAATAAATATTACAATTCTTTACCTAACCTGCTTTAATATGTTTAATGTGTGGAAGCAATGATAACTCCCAAATCTCGTTATTGATTTTTATGATGTAAGAGTTTTTCATTCAAATTTCCCGGCTACTACGTTTGGTATTTTGAAAAAAAATGTCATTATACATACATTTTATTAAATAAATACAGAAATATGTTAGTTACATTTTTTTAACTAAGAATGTAATATACAATGACAATTTTTTAATTATGTGTTTTATGTGTTTATACTTAATAACAATTTTGAACGCTTAAAAGACATGTCAAACTACTTTTATTATGGCGTTTTAATTTATGATGTTCTCGCGTATACTCTATGTCTATCTATGTCTATTGGTAATTTTCATTAAATTGATATAGTTTTAACCAATCAGCGCTGTATGTTAGTTAGTATATTGCTTGACGTATCATAATTGTTGACCATTGTCGTAAATAAAATAAATCAATTACTGTAAACAGCCGACTCTTACGGAAATTATAACATAACAAATTATTTAAACATTATAATAAATAAATTACTGAATTTTTATAAAAAATAAAAATGGGAGTAAGTATTTTACTAAATATAAAAATGCTAACCAATAGAATACTTACATTATATTTATAAACATACAATCAATGGGTAATATTCTATCTTTTGTAAGATACATTAATCTTAAGCTCAGAAAATATGTAACAAAACGAATTTACTTTTAATTCACCAGAAAAAAACAGTTGCTTCAGTTACTAAAAGCAAAGAAAAACGTCAAGCGCGAAAGTTAGAACAGCGTCGCATAGCTGATGGAATGTCATATGTTACCTCAGCAAACAAATTGAAAGAGTTGGCTCCCTTGTGTAAGGAGTTGCTTGTCTATAGTAACAAGGACTTAGAGATAGACATGTACATCCAGAAGGTATCAGAACTTGACAAAAAAGTCTTGGACTGGGCCATCAATCTGACAGAAAGAAACATGAAATCCTTGTAAGTAAAATTCTTAATTGACATCAATTAATTAATTTGATTGGATACTCTTTAGATTGCAAGAAGGAAGAAGTAGGGAGAAGGAAGGATGGCTTGTTATCAAGCTGTATTGTTACAAGGACCAAAACTACCATACACAACACATTGTGTCCCCAAACTCTTGCAGCCGAATAGAAGCCAACCCATTTAAATATTTTATAAAATAATCTACATATTGCTTCTAAATTTTATTAAATTAAAATAACAATAAAAATTAACAATTATGCATGCAAATGTTAAAAGAAAGACTAATATTATGCTAGCATAATGTTAACTATGATTTTAGAAAAGATAAGCAGATTATTTATTATTTTCTTCTCAAAAACTAGTAACATTTATAAATTTTATATATATATATAAAAAAATATAATAATTTTATATACAAATCATTCTTATATAAAAAAATATTTACATTCAAGACATAAATCAGTATACCCAATTTCAAAATAAAAAAAGTACTGTACATATCATGACGGCATGAAATGGTTTCAAGAATGTATGTTAGCATTTCATCATTGGATCGCAATTGCGTTTCTCTGGGTGAACTTTGTATATATTATGTAATTTTTTATTTATTTACTAGGTATGAAACATGTGCATGGGGCTGGAACAAGGATGATAAAGTGGAACAAATGATGGATGACACAGCGTGGTACCTGATAGCTAAGGATAAAAATAACAAACTTCAAGCATTTTCACATTTTAGATTTGATATGGATTTCGGTGATCCAGTACTCTATTGGTGAGTTTTAAGAAAATGCCTTATTATTATTATTATAGTAAGGTGAATGAATTGATATACTTCTAATACTCAAACACATATGTATGAATGCTCGCATCCACACATTAGGTTCTTATATCTATGCTTATTACTTTAATTTTTATTTTAAAATAATTTAACTTTAATTAATTTAATTATTATAATAATAATAAAAATAATTGAAACTTTTAGTTTTTATATTATTTACGAGTAATATTATAATTTAATATTCAAGATTTTGGATTACCTAACAAATAAATACATATGTTTCATTAACATCTGCCAATTATTGTACTATATATCCATGAGATCTGCATTGCCAGCCCCGGATTTATGCCCGGTCAACCGAAAATAATATAATTTTACTCTAACCGCTATGGAATAGGGAGCCACAAATGTCAAAGTGCCTAGGGGCTATACATCACTAAGCTTGGGCTTGGCATTGATGTAGTGACGATAAGTACCTTTTTTTACTGCGTCACTGTTGTATATACACCGGTCCACGTTGGCATAGCAATGAAAAGGAATAAGCATAAATCCTTTAACCGGAGAGACCCTACACCCAATAGTTGATTTACAGGATTAAATGTTACTTACGATTAGTATGCAGTGAGAAAGTGTGAGTTTGCGTGTGTGTTTCGTAGGTCATATAAACATATTAGATTGAATGTATTTATATAATCGAACATGTTTATATAACCTACGAAACTCATGTAGTTGTAACACACTTAAAAGTAACATGTCTTCTTTTTTAATACAAATCAATTATTTTAACTTGATAAACTGTTTGTCTAAAATCTGTACCTTAAAAATCGATTACTTATCTCAAGTGACACGAAACAAAGAATTTTAATTTTAAACTAATATAATAATTAAAACTTTTTAATATATTAAGAGTCAAAGTTTAACTTTACTAATTAATAAATTTAAATCATATTATGTAACAAAGTCTACCCGCCGCTTTTTTATGTGTGCTTCGATTTGTGTGAACGCGGTAAACACAAAACTACCGATTTTCACCAATGGGACGTTGTGATTCATGATGTAGGTTTAGACTTATAAAATAATAAACAATCATGTAAAATGACTTTTCAAAAAAGTTTGCAAGAGTACCTACTTGTTAATATCCTTAAATAAATAAATATATGTATATAAAAGCAATTGTAATAAGACTTTCGTATAATATTGTATATAATCGGAAAAATAATACAATGGAATTATTTATTTATTTTTTAATTATCTAATTCGATCACTTATATAATCTCCGTTACATCACACAATATCCGATGACTAATTTTCGTAATACATACATACATACATACATTATTTGTGGAACACATTTATAAATCATTTAGATACGAGATATTTGAATCGGTTATTTCTATGTCACTCTTGTACTGCATTCAATAAACTGACATAATCATTTGTATTTGATATGTCA
Organism: Nymphalis io; assembly: GCF_905147045.1. NCBI lineage: Eukaryota > Metazoa > Arthropoda > Insecta > Lepidoptera > Nymphalidae > Nymphalis > Nymphalis io. Next base: position 6,690,526 of record NC_065906.1, on the reverse strand, counting down.
CAGGGGAAAATAATAAATATCTTACATATTATTATTTACAACGTACATACTAGTGTTGGACAACGAATTAACAATAAAACGTTCGTTAATTACATCCAAGTATCGTTAATTCGTTTTCACCTTGTATATCCAAAGGAAACAATGAAATAGACTAATATTTCTTCTGAAGAGTCTCTTCTCTAAGACTATGTCTTTGGGCCACCACCGAATGCAACGTGTACATAAATATCTAAATAATTTATGAAGTATGTATATAGCCAATGAGGTGATAGCTATACTGAGGGCTAACACGTCTAATAAAAGATACTGTGTATATGATAAGTCTAGAGCCGGTGACCGCAGATGCCCAGCCCCCCTATGTCTTAGAACGTATTCTATCCAGTAAACTCCGGTCTCCAGGGGCGGCAACGGCCGATCGAGAAAAACGTCTCTCAATTTAAGTGCATTTTCTTTGTACCTGCAAATAATAACCGACTATGATATCACCGTAATAAGCAAAGATTTTTATTACTGAATGTCAATTAAGTTATCAACTGGACAATTAATTCTGTTTATTTTTTTTAAAGATAAACGCATGAAAGCATTTATCGTCCGCATATAATGAGCGTACACATTTTTTTCTTTATAACTGAGGTTATCGAAAATTTAGTATATGTATTTTTTTTTTGTTTCTAGAACGAAATAACATTTATTTTTTTAAATGCTATGCTTTGTGCCAGTGAATTTAATAGCGTTCATTATTTTATTCTGCCAAATTAAATTTATATCGCCCTAAAAGTATGTACGGCGGGTTTGAGTTGTTACTTTAAAATCAATCCAGTCATTTATAGATGATGCATGCACAGATATACTTTCTTTATATATATCGCTATATGTATTTTTACGTCATATATATGCAATATGCTTATAATTCATATTATATACTTATACAATAAAATTAATTTACCTAATATTCGTAAGCAAATCGTAAAAAGTCTCTCTCCATGTATCTGTACATGAATCCCTTAAGGAAATTATCCTAGCGACGCCACGATCGCTCATAGCGCGTGCATTCAGGGCTTGATCAGCATACAAGGGCACCATTAGCGTCGGCATCCCACAGGCTACCGCTTCTTGTGTTCCCAATAGGCCACCGTGAGATATAAAAAGTTTAACGTTTGGATGACCTGCAAAAGTAAATTATCGAGTTTTGATAAGATTGATATATATATATATATATATATATATATATATATATATATATATATATATATGATAACTTATGATATGATAACTGGATATATATATATATATTTGCAAAAATATATTCGTATAAATGACGTGATGGTATTAGAATAACAAAGTATTGCTTAATGTATTAACCATTAATAACGTAGTCGTAACAATAAAAATAGTAGTTAAGGACGTTGTAAGATATCTTTATGTTTAACAACATTTATTTAGTGTTTTCTCAATCAAATACAATGATAGCGGCGACATTCAAAATAGATTTTTTTTGTGGCTCCGATACACCTTATGAACAATTTTTTTTTACAAGTTTAAAATAAAGAACCTTTCAAATGTTTTTGAGTTTCTATTATTATTATATATTGGGTACTTTTTGCTCAAACAAAAATCGTTTTTCGACGATTTTAATTTTGAATTTAATTTACGTAAACATACCAAATATATACCACCATATATATAAAACACCATACAATGTCAACATTATAATAAATTAATTTGGTTATCATATTTTACGTAACGCCAAAATATGCAATCAAATGAATACAAGTTTTCTATTAAATGATAAAACTTACATAAAGTCTTATATTGAGGTATCCAGTTCATAGTATATACATTGTCTGGTACGGTGAGATTCCTAGCAAGCAATTGCCGATCCATCCTCACCAGAACAGTTTGAGATAGTTCAGATATAGCTATGAAAATCTGCGCCAATTTCTCGCTGGGTATAGTTTCAATCCGCGACATGGACCCGAAACTCCAGTATATTACGCCTTCGTGTGAGTTGTCTAAGAGTCGCTTTAATTCCTGAAAGAAAGTGCATTTACAAGTCTTTACATAAATATAGCCTCCTGCACATTGATAGATAATATTCTTTAGAAAGGTCTTAGGTCCTAGAGCAATATTGTTCTTTTGTGATAGCCGGAAGCCCGTACCATATTTAATTTAGGTTACCAGATATGAACATGTCAAAATGGAACCATTGCAGATTGTATGTGATGCCTCATTAATAGCATATAATCGTAAAGTTATGTAGGTCTACTATTCAATAGATCTGTAGCATTCATTTTACTGATTCAGTACAGTCCGCTGATTCAGTAAACTGACTTAGCAAAATTTGATAGTAATTGTATTACTAACCTTTGGCAACATTTGTGAGTTGTCAAGATGCAATCCTCCAACTTCAATTAGAGCAGGAACTAATGGTCGCACTTCATTAATACTAAAATGACTATTAGCAAGAACTAGACTATAGTTTTGTGCTAATGTTTCCAGTTTAGGCCCAGGACCAAATAATCGATCGGCAATTGTCTGGAATTAATAAAACAATTTAGAACATAATGAAATGTATGCATGTAATAATTTTAATAGCTAAATTGTGAATAAATTACAAACCTGCGAAGGTAGCTGAGACTTATTCTTGTAGTTAATCTTGGAGTAAATAACGGCTATGGTATTAACAAAACGTTCCCATAAATTCATACTTTGTCCAAAACCCATCATATAAGCTGGTATATATGATGTTCCTTCTGGGTTACCCAATTGCTCGTTAACCCATGGAAGCGGTACGCTTGATAGAAGCCCGACAACTGGAGCTTTGAATCTAATACCAAAAGGTAGAAAACATTCGCTTCCAAAAACTTCAACTATGACTAAATCGAAAGTTTTTGACGAATTTACCAGCGCTTTGACGGCTGGGTTTTGCGAAACAACATCGCAAGCGTGAACGCATTCTTTCATAATTTGTTCCAAATTTCGTACGGCATCTGGTTTTAAGGAAGTATCCTGTTTAGTTAGGTTATTAGTAATTTCAGGTATTGTGCCAGCTAAGTTGATCTCTTCCATGTTGGTCGGTGGATTTTTCTGTAAAAAAAAACGAAGCATTGGTATAGGTCGATCAAAGAAAAAAAAATTAGAACTTTGTCAATATTATTATTAATATTAATGAATGCGGCAAGACAAATGGTCGAGAGCAGAGCGCGTGCCGTCAGATAACGCGCCCCGCGACCCTAAAGGTCATAACGTAAATGTCTGAATACATATTTTCCATCAGTTCAATGCGTTACTTTCGTATATTATTGTATTCTTTAGAATAGGAATATTTCTAAAATGTCATAGATGATTTTTTTCAATTTATCTCTAATGTTTCATGAGGAAGTCTGGACACCCTTTTATAGTTGCCATGGTTTTATACAACAACTAAGGTTCAACTATGAACGATCAGTTAACGCATTAAGCACGACAAGCACCCATTTATATTGTTATATATACGATTGTTGTTTCCTCTTGAAATAACATGCAATAACAGTTAATGCCGGGTTCTGTCATTCAAGTAATAGTCAATGGTACATCAGTAGCTGATCATTTTTGGGTTACGAATAACGAGCCGTTAAAGTCGTTACTATTCGTCACACGTGCGATTCACAAAGCGTTTTTTAAAGGGACACTTTTGAATTACTCCTAGTAAAGAATTATGTCATCCGTAAGAAAAACTAATCGTTATATTATATGAAATATCATCGTCATCGCCGATAATTAATATAAAAATATTTTAGTATTCCGTCATCAATATTAATGTTTTCTGAACAATATATACAATCACATATCTATTTTTTTCCTTTACCCTTTTGATAATAAATGTTAAAACAGTTTAATGCCCCTAATATCGAATCATTGACATATTAAATATTCCTAAAAAAAAAATGTTTTGGTACTAGTATAAACATCATGATAGGGAATTAATTATACTTGTTGAAAAAATATAATTTACATTTAAATGACATGAATGTTATCGTAATGAGTTTAGATGTAGCAAAAAAAAGGAAGGTATCGTTATAATTATTATCTCAATATAGTTTTTTGACCCGCAATTATATTGTAAATAAAGTCGTTTCTAATTCACTGATGTCTTGGCTCAGCTAACAACACAACTACAACGCGTGGCTGAGCTGGCTTCTTTTGTAACATCATGATACATGTAATTTTATTTCCATATACTGACAAATGACAACTTTGTTATTGTATGGAAATAACAAAGTTTCTGTCTTTCTTCTTTAAAATATTATGTTAGAACACGTAAAGCCGAATATTAAAGGTTCAATCCGGTTTAACAACACCGTTTTGTAATTCATTTCGTACTCGGCTCGGCTCATTATATGTACGCGAGTGCAGTGAGATTCTGCCACCTAGATCCATCAATCCGCATTTGAGCGTAGCGTAGTTGAATAAGCTCCATATCCTCTCAAGAGGAGAGAAGTGTAGCCCTTTGGACCAACAATAAGACATTGAAGGCTAGTACTTCAAAGTAATTTACGGTTATTATACTATCGCAAGTTAAGCAAATGTTGATCTGAAACTCAACTTTAGCTTTTGTTAAATTCTATATTTGAATATTATATCAAAATTATGAAGTACCTTGCAGACTAACTATTCAATTCATGGATCTAATTGTTAAAAGTTTATTTTATACAATAAAGTCTTATCAAATATACATTCATACATATATTGTTGTCAGGAAGGGAAAAAATATAATAAGCGTCTTTGACAATGACATTAAGTGTCATATTTTCAATTCTCGAAAATACGCGACATTGATAAAAAAACCTAATAAACATATATGAATATTAATTTCACTGTTTTACTCCTTTAACCAATGTTTATTGGTAAGGTACGCATTTATTTTGTTATTTCCTTTTAATTAGCGCAACACTTAAGAGAATAAAAGTAATAAACAATGTTGATAATGCAGTATATAATAAATAATATTCGATTTTACTAAGTTTATAATATATGTAAACTAATTATAATAAATATTATCTAATATGTAATTTGTTGTTTTCCAACACACATCAACAATCTACTGGTGGTAGCACTTTGTGCAAGCTCGTCTGGGTAGGTACCACCCACTCATCAGATATTCTACCGCAAAACAGCAATACTTGATATTGTTGTGTTCCGGTTTGAAGGGTGAGTGAGCCAGTGTAAACAAGCACAAGGGACATTAAATCTTAGTCCCAAGGTTGGTGGCGCATTGGTGATGTAAGCGATGGTTGTCATTTTTTACAATGCCAATGTCTATGGGCGTTTGGTGACCACTTACCATCAGGTTATATATAGGTTATATGCTCGTCCGCCTTCCTATTCTATAAAAAAAACGGTACTTTTATTATCATTTTTTTTTTCATCATCACTTAGGTGCAGTTGATTAACCCTTCCAATCATCCTCTGTATTATTCCTCAGTTACTCCCGTATAGCACATCTCACACACAGTCCATCCATCAATTTTCTATTTACCTTTTGTCTTATAAATAATAACCATTCATATATAACTGATCTTGTCATATTATGTTTATTTTTTTTTAATATAAAATAATGTTTTTTTTTCTAAATATTTTAACTATTTATTTTAATTAAGTTTATCATTCTTAACCGACGATAACGTAACATAAGCATAACACGGTCGTTGAACTTGAAATCTTTAATTAATGCGAAATAGCATGATATCTCAACAACTTTGAGCAATCTTTAAAAAATGACGCTTTAGTAATAATTAAAAGAAAATGTTTGCCCTATCACGTTGGATGTTCGTGCTCAGGTCAAAAAATTGGATGTATTTACTTATTTCCATATTTTGAACGTTTTATTTTTGTGAATATCTAAAAATAAAAGGCAGAACTCTTGTGGGATCTTTGCATTAAGACCCTTTTTAAAAAACATATTAATTTAAAGTAAGGTCAACAATTCTAATACCATTATAAAAATCAGTTTCTTATTACCAAACTGACTAACTCATCTAATCATATCAATAAGATCATGGGAGTATCATGCAAATAATTAATTAATCTAAATGATCAACGTATAATTCCAGTAATTATGTAACAACCTCAACTTTTAAACTTATTTTCATCGATTATGAACAAAATTATGCAAACCACACTTGTCGCACACGAACTCACTTTTATTCCCGAATATTTAATTGCGCAAACCTGATAATCACTTGTTTTTGTTTCTATCAAAGTTGTGGTATTTAATTTTTTTTTATTATCTAAATTTGGTGTCTTATGCTTGTTGAACTTATACAATGTCTTGAGAAAGATTATGTTAGAAATACATATGTAATTATAGGAAGTTGTAATTTATAATAGCTAACATTGTTTTATCTGCGAGAACAGTGGTCTAGTAAAGATAGTCCCTTAATTGTAGTTCACCCTTCGACCCGGTTACTTAATTCGATAACACATACAATACAATAAATAAATTAAAATTACACATTACATATATATGCTACGTTTTTATACTGGCCGCAACTGTATAAATACCTCGGTGATGTATTACTTTTCAATTTTTAAATAATTCAACAATACGTTTTGAAATACCACGGTTCTTAAATAGTTTTTATTTTTTGTTTAAATGTCCTAAAATATTATCTATTCATCCAAGGAATTTAAACTAATTACCTTAAAGGTTTTGTATTTACTTTTATTTACTCAATCAATTATTTTTTTTAATTAGCTGTTACTGTTCGTATAAATATGATATGTATAATATACGTATTGATAATATTATGACACATCTTGCAATACATACCATTGTGAAATGTGTTATGACGGTTAACTGGTGGTTCTTCCGGGCAAGCGCATCGATGAGGCGACCGTACATCGCATAGTGGCTTTTCGTGTTCGTAGGTAGTACGGCTAATATGCGTGCTGCGTGCGCCACTGAAGCGCAGGCTAGCACCAGCCACAGCATCCGCGCGCTCATCCCGCTGCTGTTCGACACAGATTGCGGCGCGCCGCGATGTCCGCGCTCCCATCCCGCCTGACGGCTGACCCATCTGACGTCACCCTGAAACAATTGCCCGCACGCGCACACGACCTTTTCACTACACTCGACTACAAGATAATACTGATAGATTTTCTTTCTTACTATACTATGCGCGTAACCTACGTTTTCGTATTCAGTTCAGAACTTGCCATTCACTTACTCGGATAGGTGAGTCGGTGAGATCGGGGAAGCGTTTTTACATAACCAATAACATTGTCAACATTATTATTGATTTCTGATATCTGTTGTGCGAAATGGTGATTGTTGGAATTTGAATTTTATTGTATTTTTTGATATTTTATTGATATTCATTACTAGAACTACGATCATTATATTCTAATGAATAATTGAATGCACTTTTTTGTTGTTTTTTTTTTTACAAAATATTAAATCTTTTTAGGGGGATCCGCAACGTAACTAATTAATTAATGCTAAATATTTTCGTTTATTCATATCTTGACGGATTCTTTTATCAATTATATTTTTATGAAGTTCACCTCCACGCAAGCAGCACTACGTGCATACAAGTTCATGATAACTCTAGAATACCTACATGAGTACAGCTTAGCAATAAAAAAAATATGATAATATGTTTATTATCTTGAATGAGTTCATGTGAATGTTTTTATGTAAAGGGGTCAAGATGTAAAAGTAATTATGAACCAATTTTATCATTTGTATGAAGCATGAACAAAATATAAACCGAGGAAATATGAAATTACGACAAAATAAATAATTCCACTATTGTAATGTTTAAGGTAAATATTTCTAGATTTTTGAGTTGTCAATTTTGCTTACCTTATTTAATTCACGGTTATTGAATAACATTAACTTAAATATAATAAGAAATTATAATGTTTACCCTTCATTAATGCAATACATAATATAACTTGTAATTTAGTTAAAAAAATATTCGTTTTTTATGTTTGCATAATTAATTATCCGTTGATTCTGTGTATTGTCTGAGGTAAAGATCCAGCTAAAACAAAAACAAGTGATGTTTTTCGACTATACTATGGCGGCTCCTTTTGCAACATAAATGAATATTTTTTGTTGTTTGCTTAGTTCCGTACCGTGTGGCAAGAAAGGGTTCTTTTCATTGATAAGGGGTGGATATAATTTTCTTCATTTATCTCTCATGTGTCCACAGTATAGTAATAATAGTTTTAACATAGATAAGTTTTTAAAAATCATATTTTTATTATCAACCCTGAAATATCTCATATTAAGAATTGCGAGTCTGCGTTCTATTATGGACTGCTGGTTTACAAATTTCGCAATTTCACCCGAGTCACGTAGGTTAAGTCATAATTAAGCAAGTGTACCTGCCCGAATTTGAATCTGCGACCCTTGGTCAAGATCCACGTGTACTAAGTTATGAGCCGCCTCTGCATTTAAATATTTTATGTTGTATTGCTTAACAGTTACGAGTTGCAAATCGAGGCGGAAGGAAGGCGCCGCGGTCTGGGACAGCGTGTGATGAGCGTACTCGAGCGGCTAGCGCAGGCAACGCGCATGCGCTGCGTGCGGCTCACTGCGCTCACACACAATCCATCCGCCGCTGCATTCTTCAAGGCTTGTGGGTCAGTTTATCTCTCTATTTTTGAGTGACAAATCAATAACATTGTATATGTCGTGTGACAAATCAATAACATTGTATATGTCGTAGCGTCTCCGGAATGAAAAACGTACACGCATAAAAGTGAAAAGTCGTGTTACATATTACACGTAGAATAACATTTTAATGGTAGTACCTGTATCGTGTTTTAATATATTAAAACGAAGTAAATTAGGCATAAATTGTATTATTTAAAATCATACAGTCCGTAATATCCATTGTAAGGTTATATTTGTTTATATTTTTCTTGGAGTCATTTAGCGGAATATTTCGTGTAATAATTATATTGGCAATAAGTTCGCGAAATAGATAGCGATAATATCTAGAACAGTGGTCGTCAACCTGTGACCCGCGCCCCGCGTACGGTTCTCGCCTCTCCGTCTAACTCTAAACAATATGTCACCCTTGTTTTTCTACTAAGAAGAACGTTTCAATTTCCTTTTTATACAATCTTTAATCAAAATAAACTTTATTCACGTGGACTCTTACAAGCCATTTGGAATCGTTTTACAAGATTAATTAAACGCAAAGCTAACAAAAAAAACCAGTTTGTATCAGCTTTTAAAAAAGTGACAATATGCCATCAGATTTGTTAGGGACATCTTCTTTATTGAAGACTTGCTGTGTTTTACCCGCGTTAAATTTGTACTTAATACGGTTAAAGTATAGGATTATTCTATGGGGGATTTCGAAAAACCTTAAATGTTTTATTAGGAATTTCATAATTACCTACTTACTACTAAAAGTAAAACAGTGGTTATGTAAAATGTAAGTGAGTTTTGAGTTGTTATAACTTTTGATACACTCATTACATAACAGATAATAAATATAATGTTTTTTTTTTTGTTCTATTTACTTCCGAAAAACCATATTTAGTTGAAATGGCAATATTATTACATCACAGACTGATGAGACATTATTATACATACAATATATTTGAAGGGTGAATGAGCCAGTGTAATTACAGGCACAAGGGACATAACATCTTAGTTCCCTAGGTTGGTGGCGCGCTGGTGATGCAAGCGATGGTTATTAGGCTATAAGCGGTGGTGGCCACTTACCATCAGGTGGCGCATTTGCTCGACCTATTAAAAACACAACAATTTGATCCGTTTTCTTGTTAAGACTACTATGAACGAACCAGTTTGTCGTCATTTCTTCGTCTTTCCAATTAAGATAAAATAATAAGTTTTTGTAGCAAAATAAATAAAAACCGGATTTGATTATTTTATCCCATACGCATTTGTCAGTCATGCATCGGTCGCGTGACGGCAGCGGTCGGATCACACGCGCATCGCATATTCGTCGTGTGTGGTCAACGCTCGACATTCGCTATCGAAAGTGCGAACAATCGGCGAGGTGAATATTCGGTTCATGAAACACGTGCAGAATAGAATAATATGATATAGAAATTTAATATTAATAATTTTGTTGCCAATTCTTCTGCACCTATGTAATCCCTGAACATCTATGACAGAACAGAAAAACTTGTTATCCTTTTCAACCTTACTCGCAACATGAGACAGCTATATTTCTATAGATGTCTGTCATATTAACTTAGATATTGTGTAAAAAATTATATAATTACAATGTATCTGAAGTCGATATGGCCCAGTGGTAAGAACGCGTGAATCTTAACCGATGAACGTGGGTTCAAACCCGGGCAAGCACCTCTGAATTTACATGTGCTTAATTTCTGTTTATAATTCATCTCGTGCTTTTCGGTGAAGGAAAACATCGTGAGGAAACCTGCATGTGTCTAATTTCATCGAAATTCTGCAACATGTGTATTCCACCAACCCGCACTGGAGCAGCGTGGTGGAATAAGCTCCAAACCTTCTCCTCAAAAAGGGAGAGGAGGCCATAGCCCAGCAGTGGGTCATTTACAGGCTGTTTAAAAAAAATGTACAAAATGAGTTGATAACCGTTATGAATTAATTTAACTTAATTATAGAAATGATCTGATACTATTAATTTGAATACTGAATTTCCATACACTAAATTGATACTGAATGTCAAGGCCAAAAGTTAAGTCTGATATTTCGAAGAACCGGGATTTTAAGATAAGCGAGCTCGTATCAGACAATTGAATACCGTTGATAATGTGGCTAAATCACGAGGTCGTTAACCGCAAATTAAGTATGTACCTACGCTAAAAGTTAAAATAGTTATCATCGAAGAATTCTAATCGATGTTTTAGAAAACAAATTTACGACTAATTTATCATTAAGCTACCGATTAAAGTGACATTAATTAACCTTTAGGTTGACCAGTTAATTATTCTCATATCTTCACCGGAATAATGACAACATTTAATTTTTTTACTCTAAACATTCTCTTTGTTGAACTTATAAAAAGTTGTACTTACATGAATGAGAAAGTTCATTAATAATTGTGACTACAACCGAATTGACAAATGTCTTATAAATACTTTTAAATTTTTATTTTGTAAGATAGTTAAATTAAAAGCGATTACCAGTTCGGAATATAAATTCTATCCAGAAAAACCGGCACGTAACCAAGCAGTAACTACCATATTTTGCGTATTATATGGGAACTTAAATGTAATTTAACTTAATTTTATAAAACACTCAACTTCAATACATAATTTCGTCCCGGGTACTAGAGCATCCACGTGAACGAAATGTTGGCGACTAGACTCGTTTTAATAATATATTTGTATTCACAGATACAGCCTCGACGAAACAAGTCCTCCAAAAGAAGAAATTACACATTACGAAATCTTAAGTAAAGCTACCGAGGCGGCGGCAATGGAAGAAGATACTTTGACAGAACGACCAAATACACGAACAGAACTTGCGGCCTCTTAAGAATTGTTCGTAATACTTTAAATGAAATTGAAGTTTCTTATCAATTTTCAAAGTTAAACATGAGAAATAAAACAAATAAATGAATCATGACTCTTACTTAATTTCCTAGTTTCGCTCCAAAATATATTACGGATTTTTAAAGTAATAATAATGCGCCCCTGATCAAATCTCGGATCCGGCGGACATTCTCGATGGAGATTAATTAGCAAATGAGTTGTTATAGCTACTGCACGAGTGTGCGTATTAACGCAAGCGCAACCTACACTTTCAAAAAGCCCTGTCACCAAGCCACTGAGACTAGACTGTTACTGCGAATTAGAATGCTAAAGCGTAATTACGACTTCGTCGATGAGGTAATTGCTTTTTTAAGTACCTACATAAAATATAATGAGATAGATAAAAGTTTATTCTACGCAATAGTATAATAATTACAAAGAGATTGGACAATAGTCTCGCGAATGATTAATAAACGTTATCTGTTCCGTCAAACAAGAGCGACTGATCGTCTGCACTACTCGTTCTGGAACAATCCGATATAATTTGTAATGAGAAACTGTGTTACTAAGCAAGCAAAGTTGAACCTCAAGGAAGAATATACGATTTTTTATACGTAACACCTAACCCTTCCTACCTAAACTAGTTCAAATATGCTTAGAACAATATAATATAAAATGAAAATATATTTTAATCAAGTTTGCTTATACAAGCTCGTTGTTTTATAGGAATTCATTAAATCTACAAGCTACCACTAGCTTGGAATATAGATTCTACCGAATAGAACCGGCAAGTAACTCAGTAGTTACTCTTTTTATCAATAAAATTACGAAGCTATTTCAATTAAATACAATGACTTAAATATATATATATATATATTCTTCTTGAAAACCAATATTTTTTTAATTATCTCCTTATATTTACTCATGTATGAATAAAAACACTTTCAGATTTAATATAATAATATTTTTAAAACAATATTTTTTTTTAACTATAATACTAATAATAACCTGGGACATTTTTCACAAACGGCCATCTCAACCAGACAGTTGATGAAAAATATACTACATATACACAGACTCAAGACAAACAGACATGTTCATGCACACAAATATCTGTCCTGAATAGGAATCGAACCCACAACCTTCGGCGTGAAAGGCAAGCAGCCACCAACCACGGCAACCGGCTCGTCGGTTTTAACTATAATAATTTCTATAAACATAGATATTAAAAAAATATATATTTTCATTCATACAATATGGTATTGTCTTTTGAATCAATTCTACTTTATCATTATGTAGAGGGAAAGACTGTCACAAGTGATCATACTACTGTTAAGCCTTATTTATTTCAGTTTCATCTTGGTTGTTATCTCTTACAAAGGTGTGACATTAGTTTTATGAGCAATTACTTAACGCGTTTATTTGTGGTCGTGTAAAAATTTTTCCTGAGTCTTGTAAGACTAAATAAAGCCTTAAATATATTTCCTCATGATCTATTGCGGTCTTGATAACAAATTAACCGTACTCAACATTGCATAATATTAAAACACATCTATTACAAACGTCTTAATAGATGTATAATTTAGATAAAGGTAGATAGATAACCTTTCATCCATTAAATTTTCATTTTAAGTAAATAAATAATAACATTTTAAGACGTGAGACGAAAAGTATTAGTTTAACGCATTTTCTTGTTTTTACAAATCGAACTGAATACCATTCTCATGAAAGACAAATGCCATTAACATAAAATGTGATATAATATTTAATGTAAATAAAAAAAATATTATTCATTCATTACTATTCACGTTCTTTGACTTAGGTATGAAGCATCATGAAGAGCTTTCCCTTTAATATCAAACTTAGGCTTACATAAAAAGTCACAATCCAAATCTTTAAAAATATCTCAGAATATATCCCATTGCATCATATGCCTCAGAAACGCTGTATAGGTAGTCATAAAGTGATCCTCACAGGACCAAAATAGACTATATTTTGAGTTTCGAATTAACCTTTATTTATTAGGATTGCTACTATTGCAGGTTCAAACACGTAATAGTATGACGGCTGAAACTTTTTTCATGATTTTTGTCTTTTTTTACCACTTTCGCAACCTACCACAGCTAAACCCATCGCGGGTACGTCAGCTGACGCTCGGTTCACTTATTAGTCATTCGAGGTCTATTGAAAATGATGGCAATCGGCGTAAAATCACTACCTAAAATGCAACACTACCTCCCAGACCAATTAACATAACCGCATCTAATGGTGTATATTTTATTTATGCTGTTATTTCTGCAGGTATTCTATAAAAAACTGTCTAAATACATTTACATCTTATAACTGCGAATTTATGTTCATTTTATCCACGATCGATTCAATTTTCAGAATTTACTTTTTAGATTTCCAACAAACACAATTAATAATATCTTATGAAACCCTAATTTTATGATCCGAGTTTAGGATTTTTTTCTTGATTTTTTAGTTGTCGCTTCTTTTGTGAACCACCAATCAAAAACATGTCCACAGCACCTGGTAAAAAAATATTACCCGTATCATTTTTTTGTTGTTGTTGTACTTACATAAGGACAGATGAAATAAAATCACAGTCCTATGTAATGTATTTAATTAAACAGTTTAGTAGTAATCATTCAATTTTCTCTGAATTTAATCTATCATTATAAAAGGGTATCTTATAATGTAACATTATATCATTTGCGCGAGATTCTCGGTCGTAACCAGGTCCTAAAGTCAAATTGTAATTGACCATCTAATCAGATAATATTACGATGTTTTCATTACGACTAACTAGACATATTGACAACAGGAAAACTTACCGATTTACACGACTACATTAAAAATACCTAGTTTAATAAATTCAACGTATCTAAACAAGATATTGGTATTCGATTTAAATATTTTTTATTAATTTATATTACGAGTATTATCTAATTAAAGTAAAAATACATACATTTACTTAATTATAATATAATTACAGTACTCTTATATTAAAATCCTTATCACAGCATTTATCTAAAATACGAATATATTGTCAATATGTATCATCCAACAATGTTCTCTACGTCTATTGGAGTGTCGCATCGACTTTCATTTGAATCTTCTTCTGAAGTACTGAGAGAAGAACAAAAATATGCTTTATGTGATGTGTTTAAATTTTGACCTAATTCAGAATGCCGACTATTTAGGACCAATGAGATATTATCTTGGCTTTGATTCCAAACTTCAGTAGCAGTGTTACTTTGAGAAGCAGTTGAAGGTAACGCCACGGCGTGTGGAGGCGTGATGGGTCCAGTTTTTTCTCTTCTTTCTCTTGCCCTTCTATTTTGAAACCATATCTTTATCTAAAACATATTTTATCCAATAAGTTTATAAAAAACCAAATTAAATATGTTCCAAAAATATTATGTCATTTGGAGTTTCTTAAATAAACACTATCGTGTTATTCTATTCTAAGTAAAATAATATTCTTAGAAACAAAATATCCGGCTCAAATTAAATTGTTAATATTCAATCATTAATGTAATTCCAATTAAAACAGTAATCAGCACACTTTTTGCCAATTCATTATTAATTGCGTATTTATCAATTGTTATACATACAATAATAATTACATTTTATAGTTAAAAATGTCATTAAATTGACAACAACAATTTTGTTACTCGACAGATTTTTGTATATTTTCATTTATAAGTAAACATAGTCTACTTACTCGATCATCTCTTAGTTGCAATGCCGCAGCTAGAGCACGCAAAGCTGGCGGTGCAAGGTAAGGAGCACGCGCATACGCAGCCTCTAATGCCGCCGCCTGCGCACTCGTGAATGGCACTCTCGCATGCCGACCAGAGCGACGTACGCGGCAGGCGTTAGGAGCACCTGCAAAGAACCTTTCGATGTATGGCTACAATAAAAATAATTGATAGTAACATTACTGGGTACTAATCAAATACTTCATCTGGCTTTACGAGCCTTGTGGCTTTACGAGATATGGTGACGATAATGATGTTCTTCTAACAGATTTCGGCCACAGCGATCTTTCTCGCCGGAGTAACTACATTACCTTCTAAACTTTTTTCGGGCAATAACTAACTAACTGCAACTAACTTGTACCGAACCAGGGCTTCGGGATCCACAGCCTTATACTCTAACCATTAAACCAACGAGGCAGACAAAAGTTTATGGATTATATCTTTCTAACATCATTTTAATATAGGAATTTATAATTAGACAATTAAGAAAACTGTATAACATACGCATACAAAACAATCTCATTAAAAAAATTATAAAATACTAGGAACATGCTAACGTGGTAATCGTGGAGGCTGATAACGCGTACAACACAACCAATTCGGAACCTGACTACTTTCTTCTCGATCACGATCTTCACTTAAAATTCTCTCAATACTAAAATCGGAACTACCGCACTTTGGACTCGATTGCACGGAAGACAAGTTCATGTTTGCAACTGTTTAACTTCTCCAACTAAATACGTGCGGTCCATTTATTACTTTTATAAGTTTGCACAATTAGGGGTGGATTATTGTGGGACACGCCTCCCTACAAACATGGGTTGATCCCCTTAAAATGTAAAGATGTTTATCAGTAACCGCTATCAATGGGGAGCACGCACCAATAAGCATACGAGTGTTGTGACGTTAGTTCATTCATACGCATCCTATTGAAACAGAAATGGATACATTGCACAAAAGGATGTTATTACTTTAAGGGTATGTGGGAAAATTAATTTGTAACTTATATTATATTACCATTGTTCCGGAATTATCAGGAGTAACATAATATCGGATCGTGGTTGCTAATTAAAATCTCATTGATGTTTGCACATATGCCAGATTCAGAATGGTTTTTGTTACAAACACGTTTTTAATTTCACTTCTAAATTAAAATTTTAATTGTTTCCGTGTGTAGTTGTACTACATTTAATAGTTTATCATCATAGTAACATACGGAATGTTATACAATATAAATTTATTCATTTCGATTAAAAATATTTATTTTAAACTTCTTTATTGTGTTATTTATTACATTTTTGCCACCGTTATCACGCTTTTTGATGTGTAAATACTTTTTATTTTATGGACCCCTCAATATCATGATTTACCATGAAAATAAAATATTTTATTATAAAGTTTTACTTTTATTCATGTAATAAAATATAAACTAAAATAATTTTTTTGAACCAATACACCGAACAGATGAAAGCGTTTTATGCTCCTGTATGTTTAGTGCTATGTATTCTATAATAAAAATACGAGACTCGATGTTTCGTTTTACCAATAAATGGCCAAAACTTATTTTTTTACAGCAAAGACATTGTAGTGAATCGAATTGATCGATTTTATCACAAATTGTTTTAACAGTTATTTTTGCTATTACATTTTGTCGTGTATAAAGCCTTTAAAAACATGATGGTATTTTTATTATTCACTTTTCTTTAATAAAGATCAAACGAAAAATAGAAGATAAAAAAAATAGAAAAATATAATATTATGTGTAGTCTCAATTATTTTATTTTAAATAACAATAATTAAATCATTTTAAATAGTAACTGTAAAAAAGCATAGATCATCTTGATGTGATTGTGTAATGATCGTAACCACTCGAAATAATATAAAGCCGTATTTTTCGAGAGCCACATTATTTAATTTTTAAACCGCTACTTGACAAAACCTAACAATAGTTAGATGCTATCTTAACAATTGTTACAAGTAAATATAGAATCGGCTCTTTACTTTCGGATGGCTGCAATAATATGTTAAATAACGATTACCTACTTATTACGTATTTTAAACTTTCTAATCAGCAAAGCCTATTGACATAGATCCATTTAAATCTAATAGAAATAAATACTTTTGTAATTGAACTATTGATTTTTTAACGTCAGAGTTAATACATCAAAATAAATTGTCTCCGAAACACGACAATCAATGTTAAACTAAACTAAGACAGTATACGCCGAGTTGATTTTTTATTGAACAATATAAGTATACTTCCGAAAAGCCAGAACCTTCGATTGATCTGAATTTCCATATAGACTTTCACATTCCATATATACATGATATTATGTTTAATACATGTCTACACGAAAATTTAGATCAATCGGTGATTTGGATTTTTCAGAAGTTTATCCAATAATATTTTAGAAGTTAAACATTCCTTGAACCCTCCAAAGAGGTTTATTATTGAATATGTATTATATATATTATAATTCTATTATTGCGTTTTTCATTACTTCCGTTATAGTGTTCAAAGTTCAATAGTACGATAAAACAGTAATTGCTAATGCACAAAAACTTCATAATTGCCGCTCAATGCCGTTCCCTGTCTAAGGCCGCCGCTCGTACAATTTAGATCCGCAACAATGACGTTGACATATTTTTTTATTTTAAATTGCTGCATAAACTACAGTTGAATTGAAAGTTGTTCATCTGATGATTGTTATATTCAATGTTTACTTTTATTTAATTTCCCTCTGTTTGCATGTATCTATTTACATTACCATGATATTTAAACAGTTACTACATTTTTTTATAGTATAGGTTGGCGGACGAGCATATGGGCCACCTGATGTTATGTCCCTTGTGCCTTTTTTTTTTTTTATATTCGCCGGGAGGGCAAATGACTCTACTCCACCTGATGGTAAGTGGTAGTAGAGTCCAAACGCGACGACGGCCAGTACAGACGGGAAAAACGTTCTGCACTAGCCGCCTTCGCCTTGCCGGCCCGCAAGATGCCTCTTCACATCTCGTTTAAAGGAACCCGGGTTGTAAGAGGAGGGGAACACGTGAGCTGGTAAGGAATTCCATTTTTTGGAAGTGCGACAAAAAAAGGAGTTGCCAAATTTCTTTGTTCGCGATGGAATTGATGTCACAGTTAGGCGGTGACATCGAGAACCAGCTCGCGTGGACTTAAGAAGGAAGGGGGAAACAGGAATTAGAGAGAATAATTCCTCAGAGCACTCGCCGTGATACAGTCGATAGAAAGCGCTCAGTGCTGCTATCTCACGACGCAATTGTAAAGGTTCAAGGGTGTTTGTGACCTTTACGTCGCCAATAATGCGTACGGCACGTCGCTGCAACCGGTCCAAGGCCTCAAGTAGGTACTTAGCGGAGCCATCCCAAAGGTGCGAATGAGCTCTAACGTCCTATCGAGTTCAATGACAAGATTCTTCAGCCTCTCCTCAATTTCCGCTCGCCCAGCCACTGCGCGTCCGTGGTATCCACCATGCACTGTACTATCGTCTGCATAGCAATGTATGTTCCCAAGAGAGAGCATATCATTGATATGCAAAAGAAAGAGTGTGGGAGATAGCACAGATCCCTGGGGGACCCCAACATTCACTACATAGAATTGTGAAGCGCAACCATCAACTAAAACACGAAGCCTACGCTTGTGTAGGAAGCTGGCAATCCAGGTGCATAGCTGAGCAGGCAGACCATATGCCGGCAGCTTGGAGAGAAGACTTCTGTGCCAGACCCTGTCGAAAGCCTTGGAGATATCGAGGCTGACAACCAACGATTCTCCATGCTTGTCGATAGCTTCACCCCAGAGGTGCGTTACGTACGCTAGAAGATCACCTGTGGACCGTTTTGGTCGAAACCCGTATTGACGATCATTAATTAAAGAGTGATCTTCTAGGTAATGGATCAGTTGGTTGTTTAAAATCCGTTCCATCACCTTACAAAGTACTGAGGTGATAGCTATTGGCCGATAATTTGCCGGGTCAGACCGATCCCCTTTTTTGGGAACCGCTTGCACATTAGCTCTTCTCCAAGCCTCCGGCACACTTCCCGAAGAGAGAGAAAGTTGGAACAGGCACGTTAACACAGGAGACAGCTCCGCTGCGCACTTCTTCAGCACTATGGCTGGTATTCCATCGGGACCGCTAGCTTTCCGTACATCAAGTGATTGCAGCTCCGCACGCACATCACGTTGCCTGATTTTAATGTCAGGCATCGTATGGCCACATGCAGGTATTGTAGGTGGCAGTGCACTACAATCATCGATGACGGAATTGTCGGCAAAGAGTTTAGCCAGGAGATCAGCTTGCTCTTGCGGACTGTGAGCTAGCAATCCGTCCGGATTTCTGAGCTGTGGCAGCGAAGGTTGGCAGAAATTGTTTTGCACAGACTTGGTCAGACGCCAGAAGCTACGGGAGCTCCTAGGATGCGAAACAAGGTCATGACCATACAATGCGCTGTGCATCCGCTCTCGTGTATGCCTTTCTACAGGACTTGGAATTTTTATTATAGTTTGCTTTCAGTGAGTCAATGTTAGATGCCCCGCTAATGCAGCCGTTGATCCACTTGCGATATGCCGCCTGCTTAGATGATACAGCATCGGCACATTCACGAGTGAACCAACGGTTACGCGTACTCCTACTGACGAGATCTGAGCTAGGAATGTAGTATTCCATTCCCAGCATGATCTCGCCAGCAACAGCAGCGGCACCAGCTGTCGGGTCATTTCCACTGAAGCAACGTTCCTTCCAAGGGACCGACGCATAGTAATCGCGCATACCGTCCCAATCCGCCGACTTATAGTGCCAAACGCGACGTTTGCATACCGCTAGTGGCGGCAGCTTGGCCTGTGACACTCTGGTAGAAATAAGGCTGTGATTCGAAGAGCCAAGAGGAGCCTGAACCACAACCTGATATTCCACCAGGTGAGAAGTCAGCAGAAGGTCCAGTAGAGAAGGTGCTTGCCCATCAATGTCTGGGATCCTGGTGGGCTGATGAACCAGTTGGGTCAAGTCATGTGTGAGAGCAAAAGCATGAGCAGTCCTTCCAGCATGGTCAGTTTTGAGGGATTTCAGCCAGGATTCGTGGTGAGCATTAAAATCCCCCAAAAACACCAATTCCGCGTTAGGAAATTGCTCTTGCGCAACATCTGCCACCCGACTAAGATGGTCAAATAATCGGCTTGTCTCCAAGTCACCATTGTGGGATCTGTAGAGGCACACGTAGACTCGGCTCTGACGAACTAGGTCCACACGTACCACCAACATGGAGAAGGAGGGGTCCTTCAAGCAGCGCAGTCGGTGACAGCAAACATCCGTCCTGACGAACAAGCATACTCCGGCTTTCGCTTTGAAGGATTCTTCAAGCGTGTAGCCGGGATAATTAAGGTAGCTGGTATCGGCAGGACGGAGTATTTGTGTCTCCGTGAGAAACAACATTGCTGGCCATGCTGTCTCGAGATGGTGGTGGACAGCGTTGAGGTTAGTGTGGAGTCCTCGGATGTTAGAGAACTCAACCTCAAACAGCGAGGGTATGGTGGGGGTGTGCACCGCTGTACGACCGTTATTTCTGTTTTGTTGCGCCATTTGGGAAAAATAAAATGGAAAAGAGACGTGAAGCGAGCGATGTATTGCCACGATAGGGATGGGCAAAGTGTGGAGGCGTGTTTCCCCAAGTGGTTGCCAAAAGGAAAAATACACTGACCCGCCGGACGGAAGGGCCCCCGAACCCCCCCGGAAGTGGCCGCCGGGACCCCACCTACCGGTCACCAACCGGCACGACGGTCCACCCCGAGATTATGCGTGGCCTGGTGGGGCAGCCTCACGAGCTGGTTAGGCACGCTCGGGCCCCTGTACTATGCCACGGGCGGCCAGCGGAACAGCCGTTTCTTCGGGTCTCCCTGTCCGGCAGGTCAATACAGTTTCCCCCGGCATTGGTTCAACAGCCGTCTCCAATTGGACCAACACCCATCCGCGGCAATACTCGCTCGGGCCTGTAATTACACTGGCTCACTCATACTTCAAACCGGAACACAATAATAACAAGTACTGCTGTATGCGGTAGAATATCTGATGAGTGGGTGGTATCTACCTAGACGAGCGATAAATATAAATACTCAGCTACTTTTAGAGTCGATTTTAGAGTTTTAGATTGTATATAACGGATAACGGATTTGGCTTGTCGCTTTTATTATTAACCGATTCATAATTGTAATTATTGCGCCATCGTTGTTTTATGCTTACAGTGCATTCATAGTCTCCTTACATCATTTTTTCATTGCTATTACGATTTTGCGATCATGTCAGTTCTCAAGAATTTTCGCCCATCTGGTTTTTTCATGTAAGACATATATAATTGTAAAATACATAATTATTAATCTATACTGTATAAAGCGATAATTATACTGGGTTCAGAGTGGGCCCGCTTTAGATTACTAATTGGATAAATTTATCAAAAAAAAAACAAATATTGTTGTGCAAGAAGAAGTTTCGCGTCTTTAAATCCGCAAACAGCTATTAAAATTATTATTTACAGACATTATTATATGATATTGGTGTGACCAAGAACACACGTTTTGACTCCAGGATAAAATGGTGTCGAAAACTCAAGGTCCGAACGGAAACAAATTATTATTAATTATTGCCTTTCAAAATAAGCTGCTTAAGTAATCATTCAAGCTTGATAAGTAATCATTCAAGCTTTTACAGTATATGACTATGATATCCGTCATATAATAAGAGTATTACGATCAGTATTACTTTACCAATTATGCTTAACTAGCAATCAGTCCAGACTTCGCACGGGTAAAATGAACGTCTTCATAAAACGCTTACATCCTATACATGTATGATGCGCTCTATTAGTTTACTACATCGCCAGTAAAACTCCCAGTCGGCATGACATTTTTTCCGACATCTTTAACAATCATCATCATGTTTCAACAAATTTACACAACAACAACCTTATGAATTATACATCAAAACCTTCTACATAAATCACTCCGTCCATTGGTAAAAACCGTATCAAAATCAGTAGTTTTTTAGTTTGTCGCGTCATAATATGAAGGGATAACAACATTTATATTAATAGCGCCAAGCAAAATCCTAAGCCCCACACAATACAATAAAATATTCTCTGTAATAATATGCATATACACCAAAACACGTGAATACCTAAACTATTTTTCTACATTGTAGATGTAAGTATGTGGCGGTCTTATAGTATAGCTATCTATACCTGAATACTGGACATCACATATTAAGATCGGCTAAGAAGTCGTCCCTTTCTTCACCGTTCAATATTGGCAATATTACAAAAAAATATAAAATGATATAAAAAACATTGAATACATGAAAAAATGCTTTGGACAAATTATTTTGTCCTGAGAGTCCATCTAAGAGTTAAATATTGGCTTAGTAGGCATATAAAACTGTAGATATAATTATATTATTCTTTTCTCGAGGAATAAATGTAAGTCTTACAAAAAATTTTGGGGATGATATTCAGCAGATAAGTGCTTGTTCCGCCCTAGTTCTTCAAAGCAAATAAGATAGTGCAAACAGTATTGAGATAAATAATATCCCAGCCAGTAAGTAGCAAGTAGCCTGCCCTTTATTTTATGTAATACTAGCTACCACCCGCAGGTTCGCTCGCTTTTGATAGGTTTACGATATCCTGTCCTTTTCAGACGACGTTTGTCCAAAATTGTTTTGACGATCGGTTGAGTAAAAATGTAATAAACAAACAAATAAAAAAACTCACTTTCTCATTTATAATATTGATTAGGTTTTTAAACACAATATTATTTATATTTGAAACTACTTACGGGTCTAACAAAGTACAACTTACATACAAAAAATGGTTAAAATTATGATGCCACTTATTTTAATAGGAATTTTCAAATATACAAATAAATCATATTAAACTTCTAGTTATTACTTTTAACAAAAAAAAGTTTACTATAAGTTTAATATAGGTGTTTTAACCATACATTATATAATATAATACTCAGAAAAATATATACTGTTCCAGATTTTAAAAATTTAGCAAACATTCTTAAGATCTAAAATCCTCCGTAAAATTTATATACCTAATACCTTTACATATGAAAGGTAAGCTCTCGGCTAAAACGACACTCAGATTATATTGATACCTGTTTATTATTACGAGAGCAAGTACTTTGACTTGTTATTCAGTTACAACATGAATTATATAGCACAACATCAAAACAACAGGCAATGTAGTGCCTGTCGGTGTATATTGAAAATATAAACTATTATAAAGCCAGTTTGTTGTCAATCGAATTATATATTTAACTTTACATGAAATGGGATAAATTACACATGTTAGGTTCTTTTTTTAAAAAAAGCCGAGATGGCCCGGTGGTTAGAACGCGTGAATCTTAACCGATGATCGTGGGTTCCAACCCGGGGAAGCAACACTCAATTTTCATGTGCTTAATTTGTGTTTATAATTCATCCCGTGCTTGACGCTGGAGGAAAACATCGTGAGGAAACCTGCATGTGTCTAATTTCATTGAAATTATGCCAAATGTGTTTCACCAACCCGCATTGGAGCAGCGTGATGGAAAATGCTCCAAGCCTTGGAACATTCATAGGCTGTTACTTTACTACTTTTACCTTTTTTAAATTACTTAAGTACTATATATAATTCCTAGTTTCCGCCTGCGGCTATTAATTGGGGGGGAGGCTGGTTGTGACTAATTGTTAGATAGCCTATGTGTTAAGCCAGAATATAAGCTATCTTTATTCCAAATTTCATACAAATTCATTTAGCAGTTTTTGCGTAAAAGAGTCACAAAGATCTGTCCTTTCAAACTCATTACAAACTTTCGCGTTTATAATGAGTAGGATTTAAATTACACAGAATATTTTTATTAATGTGAATATATAAAATTTATTGATTATATATAACTTAAAAAAAGTAAAAAAACCAGTCAAGCTTAAAGAATTATCTAAGAGTGACGAAGTACATAAACCTGTTTTTTTAAATCAGTACCTCAGTATGCAGCCAAGCTGTAACCTTGGTGCACAACAGTTACGCGATCCCTCTTACTAGCATTCCGCTTCGTCCGACAAAATAACAATCACGTTTTCGATTACAGCTACTTTATTTTGTTTACATATAATAAATATTGAGTTTAATTTAAGTGTATTTAATAAAAATGTCTGTTCCTCAATATTTCGAGTTAGAAGGCGGCAATCGCATGCCGAGAATCGGATTCGGTACCTGGCAGGTAATAATATTGTTATTATGGCATTAATAAAATACTAACAAAAAGTATATATAGCACCCATAATCCCATATCATCATAATAAAAAATGAAAATAATTAAGTTGTATATTCCAACAAAAAAAATATCTATGTTGTTAGAATATTTTTTGAATATTTGTTAAGTTATAGCGGTGGAATGATGGCGATTAATTGAAGATATTTCTTTGTAAATGAACGATACTGCTTTTTCGTAAACCGCTAATATTAATGAATAATATTATTTTATGTTAATAGGGGTCAATTTGCACGTTTAAAATGTACGTTTATGTAAGTTCCATGTCGTCGAGTTGTTGAATACAGTTTGTGGACTGTACCAGAAGATCACTACATCAAAAATCATTCCAATGATACGCTCAAAGTCTGTGGGACAATAGAATTAAATACTTTCTTTCGCGAATAACATAAAGAGTATTTCTATTGATAATATAATATATAACATTGACAGTGAACTGTGATAACAGTGACCGAAAATGTTGTGTAAAAGTTATTTTGAAAAAACCAGTCCTCAATCAATTTTTTTTTGCGACAACCTGTTGTATTGTAACTGGTTTTTAGGGCTTACCCATTTATTAAGGTGGTGGTTTTAATATGATAAAAATAAAATGAAAATGTAGAAAATCATGGTATTTATATTCAAATTGTGTGCGGACATGCTATTTACGGTATAACTGGCTTAATCATTTCTAATACATATACAAATTTGATCATTTTTTTATAGACTAGGAAAGCGGACGAGCATATGGACCACCTGATGGTAAGTGGTCACCAACGCCCATAGACATTGGCAAATAACTAAAATAATTGTCAAGTACCTACCATACATTAATTTCTAGTAAAGACCTAATGTAAAATTTCGTAATTTCAAGATTCTACAAATAGTTTACAAAGAGTATATATATGCATTATTCAGTCTCTAATAATTTTGAAGGACCAGTGAGCCTGAGTAACCACATGGAGGGACATCTTAATTATATAATCCCAGGCTGGGTTGGTAGCGCATTGACGATATAAGGAATGGATAATATTTCTTACGGCCCTAATGGCTTTGGGCGGTGAAGACCACTTACCATAAGATGGACCATTTTACAGTCTATCTACCTATTTTATAAACTCTACTGGAGAGATATTGATAGGAGTGTTTACTTCCGATTAACCCAATATATAGTCGTAATCTATCAGAGTCGTATCTCTTTCAAACCAGCCGTGTGTTACTTTTATGTACCATATTTTTGCTTATTTAATGTTTAGTTAGTGATCCTTATCAACGTCATGTTTTTGCTTCGACCTCTAGCCAGTACATAACTAAATATTGTTATCATATCTATAACCCTGCAGAGTTTATACTTAAATATGTACATCTCATACAAATCATAGAGTCCTTTTAATATTATAATAATAAATACGAGTGATCCTTGGTTTATCCTTTTTTCGCGCAACAACGAGGCTACAGACCAACGACTTTTTTTTTGCATACAGATAGGCTATAGGCGTAGACAACTTTTAATTTGTTTAAAATATTTAGAACTGCATAGTACTAATGAAGTAACGGAAGACATATAGCGTGAACGAACTCGTGAGAAAATTACAGCACAATAATAAGGTTAAAATAGTTAGGAACGACAATGCATAATGAAGTAAATTAAAATAATAACTATGCCTTGCATGGCTACCTACTTCTTCTCTTTTTTAAAGTGGGGGAAACAAATAAAAAAGCAACAAAACATTAAGATTTAATAATTGTTAAAACGAACACGGAGAACTTTTATATATGTCAAACACCACTGTTTACTGACTATAATTTGACACTGTTCACTCACTTATGCGAATTCATTTTAGGTTTTTTCCCTTTTGTTTTCATGTAACGTTTAAAGTAGTTTTTTATAGCGGTCCATTTAGATTTTTGTAATTTTGTTGTAGAGTCAACGATTACAATGGGTTTCTCGCAACATTCTGACACGTACCGGTAGTCAGAACAGCATGAACATTTCCCGCTACAAAATGAATAAGTTTCGCTGTTGTCGTGATCTCCGCTCGACGGTGACAGACCTCTTGATGTTGTCGCAAGGCAACAACTTCCCTCCGACCATTTACTAATTTTATCCTGAATGTTTTCGCGGCAAATATTCGTTGTTGACATACTGTTCCTGCAACTGGTTCCAACGACAGTAAAAATTCCCCATTTTAAAAAATAAAACGTTTATTTACTATTGCTACATCATTTCGTCACAGGAGTTATGTTACTGGAGACGTCAAAGTCAAACGTAGATTATAGATATAAAACGTTTAAAAAGAAAAAGTTTTAATAGAGTAGGTAATCAAAGAACGATTATTGTTTGTGGTTTTTAGTTATGCATAAATTTGTATTATTTTTCAGGCTCCACCAGATATACTAGAAACGTCTGTCGATGCAGCGCTAGAAGCAGGTTATCGACACTTCGACTCGGCTCGGGTGTACGACAACGAAGCTGCGCTAGGTCGTGCCCTTAAACGCTGGATTGGCGGCGATCCTGCTAAAAGAAAGGAACTATTTGTTGTTACAAAACTTCCCCCTGGAGGTAGTTACTATTCGTGTAAAATAATATTATAAAGCTGAAGCTTAAATAGAATGTTTTTTTAAACGCATTAATCACAGAGTTACTTAGTTACTTAATTATATAACTGGGTATCATAACCTTGCGGAGCATAAACTTTATAAACTACTTTACTAATTCATTTTATATATATATATAAAAATACTTATTTAAATTATATAATTAGGTAATTACGTTATTTGTAAGGTAGAATAACATTATATATATAATAACTATTCATTTTCTTAACTATTTAATTTCTAATTATTATTAACCTGTTAATGAGTGAAAAAATATTTGGTTTTTTTATGTTTACCGATCTTCTTTTTACTTTAAGGTACTCGACCCGATTTGGTAAAAGAATATTTTGATGCCTCGTATCGAGACTTAGGCTTAGAATACATTGACCTTTATCTGCTACATACTCCTTTCGCCTTTGAACATGTACCGGGAGATCTTCATCCAAAGAACCCAGATGGCAGCATGAAATTTGACTACAAAACTGATCTCGTTGCTGTTTGGAAAGTAAGTATTGTGTATTGAAATGCATATAGAAAAATTATAAAATAACATCGTGTACGTGTACACAAAATTAGCCCATTTTTGTCGAATAACGAATTTTAAATTTAATACCTTAAGTTCAACCTATGTACGAAACAAAATATGTGACAATTTTCAATGTTCACGTAATTTCATGTAGCCGCAAGCTTACTTACATAAGTGTAAGCTATTTTTTAGTATTCATTTTATACTATTAGTTCGATCATTACTGCAGATAATAAATACAAATGATCGAATATTTACAATGCAAATTAACCAAGAATGTCAACGGACTAATGTCATTGTTGACGTAAATAAATTATACAAAATTACAGTCTAAACCCAACTAGTAAAAATAAAACTTATCGTTTCATAGTCCAAAGAACGAAATATAAAAACTAATATGGGCGTATCATTTATAAATAACATCGATTTGTCAATGCATAAAGAAAATCATAGTGAAAATGCACGAAATATTATAACGAGTGATTATAAAAATGATATTGTGTACAGACAATGTAGCTACCCAATCACTAATAAAAAGTCACTCATAAATCAGGCACAGTGTATGTTAAATATTATAAATAACAATGGGACAACAACATCCCATGACAAATTCTCTTGGACAAAGATTTACAGATCGCCGATACCAACGCGATCCCGTCAAGATATTGAAGAATTAAGTAAAACTACGTCTAGCGTAATTATACCATGCAATTCAGAAAAAAAAATAGATGAAAACAGTATTAGCGCAGTTGAGGTCACAACACAAACGATATTGATATTATTGCCAAATAAAAAGATAAGACAAAGTTCTAGAATAATGCCAAAACTTCTGTGTCCATGTTGCTGTGGGGGTGATGATCAAATGGAAACATATGAAGTGCCTTATAATTTCCAACCCACGAGTGATTCCTTTGAAAGCATTAAACTGAGAACATCCGCCTACGTATCAGCTTCTCGTAGGATTATTTTTTCTTTGCAAAAACAATTACTACCGCAAAAAAATACATTGATGTTCTCCAAAGTATTTACAACGATCATTCGCAATACTTATAAAAATTTTATTTCAACGTTTAATATTAAAAAATGTTTTTCCATAAAACATATATCTTGATATTTTTATACACGCCTTTTATATAATGATAACTATCTATATAAACAATTCGAATTTATTTTTTGAAATTAAAACATTATTGCGGCTAACTATAAAATCATAGTATTTACTAATTCATAAAAGGTGATCAATTATAAAATAGAAAAAAATTAGTTTGTTTCATTTTTTAATTATCTCATAGTACAGAAAACATTGGTATCCATCGAACGGCCTAAAAACAACAAAACGAAGTACTATTAAAAAATAAAATATTATGAAAAAAAACTAAATAGACAACTCCATACACTGAATCATAAAAATATTAGTGATAAGTACATTTCTTCTATAAAAATCACTTTGGAGTAGGAATACTACAATCTCAAAACGTTGTGAAATTTGAAATTTCATATCTATATAATTACATTCTTTTTTCTCATGCCGTCATTAAATGCAAATAGGTGAACACTACTGTTTTCAACTTTAAATATCGTTAGCGTTAGCATACAAAACAACAAAAATTAGTATTGGGATAAGTTCGCAAAGATTAAGAGCCACTGCAGTATTATGCAAGACAACTAAAGAATTGAAATGTTACTGACAAACCCTATACTCTTCTTTTCTTTTTCTCTATCTTAAAAAAATACGCAAAAAATTATGTAAAATGTGTATACTATACCTATGTTGCTTCAAAATAAAACGGTTTCGTAGAAACGTTATTGCAAGCATTTTAAACATTATAATTACAGACAATGAATAAATTATATAATAACATGAACAAAAAAAATCCATAGAAATAAACTGAAAATTTTACCGAAAAATACACGAATTTCTAAGGTCTTAACTTTATGTTATGTTATACTTTTTATTGTACACCACACCACAAAGAGAAAAATACAAAACATGTATACTGCCTAAATAAATGTACAATAATGGCGACCTTATCGCTACATAGCGATGTCTTCCAGGCAACCAACGTTGTAGGTAATTACAGATAGGATATGAGGTAGGTGGTGGTATGAATAAAATAATATAAATATTTAATTAAAACAAAACCAATAAACAAATTTAAATATTAACTTGTACTTAACTTGTACGACATTAAAAATATTTAACAAAAAATAAATTCAATTAACGCTTCATGAACAACGCTTGAAAGTTTAATATGTATATATGATCACGTTATTTTAAAAAGAGTTCAACAGCTATGAAAAGGCTAAAATACCTGCGCAACTAAACTTGCGCATATTTAACATTTACACATTCATTAAAATTGAATTTCCTTTCTCGTCGATATTTTATACAGTTGAAATTGAATTAATTTCAAAGCGGTTCGAATTGAGAAAACAATACCAATTTTAAAAGACAATCTTAGTGATAACTTATAACGGTAAGTTAATAAAAAAAGTTATGAATGACAATATAAATTAAGGTGACTAATTTCATGAGACACAAACCAGCATAGATAATACAAAAAAATATCAGAAACACAAAATAATATTATTTAAAAATATATAAAATCTGTTAAAGTATTACTCATACGCGTTTACTCATGCATTGTTATTTTTCATCCTTTTTATTTTGTGTAAATAACTGGTTTATCCAAAATCTTTAATTTTAAAGTAAGGTAAATTATTATTAATAGGTAATGTTATGTTTATGTTTGCAGGCTATCCTCAAGCTTAAAGAATCGGGTCGAGTACGTCATGTTGGCGTGTCTAATGTGAGTGAGGAGCAAATTAAACGATTATATGCTGTAGAAAAACCGGCGTGTCTACAAGTAGAAATGCACGTCCTTTGCCAGCAGAAACATCTGATCGCCACTGCTAACCAACTCGGAATACCTGTGGTCGCATATTCACCTTTAGGTTCTAAGGCTTTGGCTGATGCTTTAGCCGAAAAGACTGGGTCAGTAATACAATTAACGAATATAACTAAAATATCGTTTAATATATACACTAAATGTATTTGTCTATTTTAGGCGTAACTACCCCAGCCTGTTTGAATTGCCGGAAGTTAAGCAAATCGCAAATTCACATTCACGTACAGCAGCGCAAGTGCTACTTCGATTCTTATTGCAACAAGGAGTTGCTACAATTCCAAAGAGTACGGACCCAGTGAGAATTAAACAGGTGGGTTAAATGCAAAGAAATAACAAATTATTATTTTCTTTTTTTAGTATACTTATATATATATATATATATATATATATATATTTAGTATACTTATATAGTCTATGGGTGGTGCTGACAATCGGGTGGCCCATTCACCCATGTATTCTGTAAAAAAAGGCTGTTCTTATGCCGTAACTGAAACAAAAATGACTGCTGGGTGAATAACAAAAGGAAACTCTTTTAGAAATATTCATATAAATGAAAACTATACTTAGTTGGAGAAGGTAATCTTAATATCACGGTAGCATGCGCAAGCGATCCTCGTTGAGACGAAAAGGCGACCGCTGTTTTTTTAGTGGGTATTCCGATTTCCGGGGCGCACTCGGCGCCTTGGACACTGGCGAGCCCCACATTGTTCCTGTGGGGAAACGCGTAATGCTTTTTACAGCATTAAAAAAAAGTAATCTTCAGTCACGAGAGAAAAGTAGCATGAATACCATAGAAAACCGGTAAAGCTCGAAGCGCAGTGAACGAAGCGATATCTAATATTTGTTTTATTTAATAATATACATCCACTTATAATTGCTGTATATAATTATTTATTTTTCAGAATATTTCCGTTTGGGATTTTGAATTAAGTGAAAAAGAAATGGAACAGCTACGTGCTCTGGATCGCGGTGAAGCAGGCCGTATATGTGACTTTTCATTTTTTATTGGCGCAGAAAAACATCCGGAATTTCCATTCAAAAAATAATAAAATGATCAAGTGTCCTACATTTTTTAAAACCTTTATGTCTGTGTAATAATCTTTATGTATAATCCATATAAATAATATAAATAAAATTTGACTTTAAATGTTCCGTTTTTAACTATCTAAAATCTAAATAATAATTTAAAAAAAAATTGCTATTTGACACAGTAGTGAAGACTGGTTCTTTTTCAACTAAAATTTTATACATAAAAAAATAAGAACTAAAAAAAACCTAACTCCAAAACTACACAAAATATCGCGAGCTTTGTACAAAACAAAAAAAAAATCTTGTTCGAAATTTTTATCTACAAATTTATTTATAATAATCTAATAAAGACCAAGGCCCTTCTTATCTCAAATTGGATAATATAAGCTGTGTACTACGACAGACAATCGCCAAAAGCTTGGATTATATATTCATACCATTAATAATCACGAGGAGAGCGTACAAAAATGTTCGACGTTTAACTAGTTAGTTTAACTCAAAGATATATATTTTTTAATAACCTACAAGTATGTATGTATATATGTCAAGAACTACCTATTATTTGGACAGTTCAATTTGAATATAGAATAAATTTAATTATATGATGAAATTGATTGTAACATAAAGACACGACTCCCAAAAAAAAGGTTTGTTTTTTTTCACCATGCATTGGCGACAAAAGTTTCTGTACTTACCTTAATTGTGAACAAAAATTGTTACAATGTTGTTATACTGTTATGGATTTTTCTTCTTCTTAAGTTTTTAAAAACATAAATTGCCAACGAATTCAATAAAAATGTACTATTACCTATAATTATACCTACATGTATTATAAGAAGCTATGCCCTGACTGATTGTATTAACGTACCACGCTAACACACACACACACACAATCAGTCAGGGGGAACTTTAATTTCGTAATATAGAAGTGCACAAAGAAAGGATTTATTTATTATAAGGGGGTCGCTGCACCCCAATCTTCAACCTTATCTAAACAAACAAGCGGACGAAGTCGCAGCGAGTGTGCTAGTGAAATATATATTTAGGCCTAACCTACTAATATTCAGGTCTCTATCATTTAGGCCTAAATGGGTGACAAATTTTACTTACCCACTTCTGTTATTTTTGTGAGCCTACATTTCTTCTTTTTTAAAATAGAAAAGTATCTAATATAAGTTAGCAGGGCCATTAGAGCTATTATGTTAGGAAGGACTTGAAACATATCTCAGAAAGTGTTATGCGACATGGAAATTGTAGGCATACAATAAATACAACATTTACAAAGACAACACGCATCATAATAGCACATCTCCGGAGGTCAATCGGTTTTCAATATTACACGAGTTTGGTTTTCTATAACGTAACTATCAAATAAAATTAAGCTTATTAATTTTACTAAACAATGATGTGAGTGCTAAAACAGTTTGTTTTTGTTAATGTTGTTAGTCGTTTTGTTCCGCGTTGTATACTTTCTTTTAAATTCTGATTTAATAAAAACAATGACACGGGAAAAGTACAATAATTTACAATTCAATTAAATCGACCTTTTAAACTCAACGTTCGCATGTTAATTATGGAACATTGATTGCAAGACATTGAAATATTTACAGATATACATTTTTTTAAATAACAGCAAAAAAAATACAGTGAATTTAACAGTTTTATTTTAAAAAAGCCAATTAATTTGTAAGAAAAATACCTTTTTCTTTAATTTATATTAAATTAATCATGTTTAAATATTGAAACTGACGTGTAACTTATATAATTTATACGGCGACAGATATTATCTATACTACACATATATATGTATATATATATATATATATATATATATATATATATATATATATATATATATATATGTGTGTATATATATACACGTTATGAACGTTCTTCAGTCATAAGTACACATATATATATATATATATATATATATATATATGTGTACTTATGACTGAAGAACTTGTTTGTTATAACACCCTTATCTCAAAATCTTCTATATATATTAGAAAAAATATTTTTGCGTTTCATAACGTGTTTATTGAGAAATTTATAATACTAAACTTATAATATTAGGTATTTACATATGAAATTAGCGTTTTTTACGGGAGGAATATAAGTTTTTTTTTTTTTGTAAAATATATTTAATTAATCAGTGTGCAGTGTGCACCGTTGTTATCTATGCACTTTTGCCATCTCATAGCTAGTTCATTTATCCCTTTACTAAAAAAACCATAAAACTTTTTGAAGGCGGTTTGGACTGCCGCATCGGAGTTGAATTTTTTCCTTGTAAGAGGTCGTCCAAATTCCGGAAAAATTGGTAATCTATAATAATAATAACCCAGACCTTCGGGGGAGTACGGCGGATGTCGCAGACACTACACAACCACTAAGTTAGATGAGCTACAATTAGATTGTAGCTCATCTAACTTAGTGGTTGTTTGTTGTGCAATGTGTTGTCTTGCGTTGTCGTGAAGCAGCAGTGGCCTAGAGCGATTGACCAATCTCGGTTGTTTAGCAGCTAGTTCTTCCTTCATGGTTTACAGTTGCTGACAATAGATATCTGTTGTAATCGTTTGGCCAGATTTTAGAAAGCTGTAGTAAACGACACCGGCGCTAGTCCACCAAACACTTACAAGTAACTTTTTCTTAGACAATTTTCCTTTAGGGCAGGATTTGGCTGGGTCTCCAGGGTTCAGCCATTGTGAGCGCCTCCACTTATCGTACAGTATCCACTTTTCATCACAAGTAATGATTCGATTTAAAATCCCTTCATTATTGTGTCGGTTGAGCAAAGTAACAGCAGTCGACGCGTGTTTGCAAGTTCGATTCACTCAATTCATGAGGTACCCATCGTTCAAGTTTTTTTACTTTCCCGATTTGCTTCAAGTGGATTTATACAGTTTTATCACTTACCCCGAAGCCTGCAGCTATCTCTGAAGTGCTTTGTGATGGATCCGCTTCCACAATAGCCTTTAATTCTTCATTTTCCACTTTGGTCTCCCGCCGTCCACGGGGTTGGTTCTGAAGGTCGAAATTTCCAGAACGAAAACGTTGAAACCAAAATCGTACCATGCTTTCTTTTGCGACACCAGCGCCGTATACATCATTAATCCTTCGATCTGTTTCTGCAGCACTGGTGCCAGGAGTGGTAGAACTCGTACTCGTAAATATACCGATATTTCATGTTTTCCATTGTGCGGTAATAAGCGACGCCAAAGAAAAAAATAATGAGGAAAAAACAAATGACTGTTTTCAAAACTCAAATGTACCAGCTAAATGAATTTATAAATTTGAATTTGGAATTCTTAACCAAAGAGGAGATATTTCAGATTAAAGGGGTCAGTACGGCAAAACGCTAATTTCATATGTAAGGTACCTAATATTACGCTACGCCCACAAGAATCGAAGAGTAACGTTTAACGCAGGTAAAACTAGTCTACTCGTAGATGTATCTAATAATTGTGAATATTTTCAGAGCCCAGTTAATTCAATTATTGTTCGAAAACGAGGGTATAGAGTGCATAGAGGATGTCAAAATTTCCCGTCAGTACACTCTATTATCATTGAGGTGATGAAAATTCGGTTCGGTTAAATAAAATGCATACAAAGTATATTTGTACATATCACAAATGTAAAAAAATAATAGCATATAACCTATTCAGTTGGAACAGGATATATGCTACTATTTTTTACATCGACTTTTAAGGAACTCACCGGACATTTCGGGAGTAGCGTTATTGCTTA
The DNA here is from genome assembly GCF_905147045.1 of Nymphalis io. NCBI lineage: Eukaryota > Metazoa > Arthropoda > Insecta > Lepidoptera > Nymphalidae > Nymphalis > Nymphalis io. Next base: position 6,655,162 of record NC_065906.1, on the reverse strand, counting down.
AAAAGTCGGGTATTAACACATTATATCTTGTTTTAAAGATGGATTTCGATATTAAATTAAAAATTATATATACGATTCACCATTATATTATACATATTCTTTGTTTCTATATTAGGAAGTCAGATGACTAAGATATTATTGATAATTGAAGGTAGAATAATAAGTTAATGAAATATTGGTAATGGTGCCTCCCAGTGTACTTAGGTTCACTAGGTTTAAATAATAATAATTCTACATATGGATTATACTTGTTAAAAAGGTTACCATATACGATTTCATGACATAATCTAATTGAATTTTATGTTAATTCATATCCTTTTAGATGTGACGTTCGTATAAACTTCACATTTATTTTAAAAAGATATTAGATATCAGATGTTACAGATTTCGAGACAACTGCTTATGCAGTTTGAAATTAAATTGCTTCTTTGCATGAAACTTTCAAATTACAAATAATTTTATAAACATACTAATTATTGCTGTAAACAGTCACAAAAAGAGATCTTTGCCTTGCAAATAGCATAATAATTGAAACCAATTTGTTTCATGTTGAATTTAAATTTTAAAAAAACGTAACATTTTTAGGGTTCACCTACTTGGAATTAATTCAGTACCGTCCGGGTTTGTAATAACGTCGCACGCGCAATAAAGTCGTCTTATTAAACTAGGTTTTTTTTTCTCAAATTTTAACATCACGTAGTATATAATATATTTAAAAAATAATTTTAATCTATCATAATATATAATTATTTATAATTTAAATAAATTGAAAAAAATGGCGCTCGTATTGAGGCAAACAGTGAAACTTTTTTTTTATCTAAATGAAGAAATTACTGGTATGTTATATTTATTAACATTAACATAATATATTTTTGATAATAGAGATTATTATATTTTTGTAAAGATACTTTAAAGTGATTGTTGAAATATCTTTTGTAATTTATTAAAAATAATATAAAAAATATCGTAGTCGGTTCTTGATTTTGAAAGGAATTCTTTTAAAATATGTTTTTTTTTAATTTTCTAATTATATTTGATACATTTTATGGTATAAAAAGTTACAGAATACACAATGTTTTCAGATCCTAGGACTAAAGATTGGCCTTTAATAGGCTCTCCTTTTCCCGGTCTATTACTACTTGCATTTTACTTATTGACGGTATTAAAGTGGCTCCCAAAGTTTATGGAGAAGAGACCAGCCTATGATCTTCGAAAATTAATAGCCTTCTACAATGCAGTTCAAGTGATTTGTTGTATGTACGTTGTCTATCAGGTGAGCTTTAACTGTATTAAAAAAGCCGGTGATTTTATTTATATTGAAAATTTAGATAAACATTTTGAATCCAGAGAAATGAACTTTCAATACATGATAAACTTTTCATAGGTATAACTTTTTCTAATTTCGTAGTGTATTGCAGCAATTATTTATTTATTACCAACAAAATATTAATGTTTATTTTTATTCTTGACACCCATAAGCCTTGTCAGCCGGTTTGGGTGCTGCTTAAACTAACAAACATAAACTCTGGAAAACTAACATAAAGTTGGTTGCCCCTTTCAAACGACAAGCCACCCCCCCGCTCACCCCCGCGGAGATGCGTACTTTTTTTTTAGAAGTTTGAAGTGAGTGCAACAGAACATTCTTTTGCGTTCATATGTGTAATTTTAAAGTTCTAGAATACAATTATTTCGTAATCCATACAAGGTGCACCGCGCTTTATTAATTTTAATATTTTGATTTTATGTAAATAACTTATGAGAAACACCCAAATTTCCAGAGTCTAAAGTTGGGGTGGCTTAATCACTATAAATTAATATGTGAGCGAGTGGATGACGGTCCGCTAGTTATGGAATACGCATGGAAAGTCTGTTACGCCTACTTTGTTATTAAACTTGTGGATCTTTTCGATACGGTAAGTTATTGCATCGTTGAAAAATTATAAGCATTCATACCTGTAGCCAAATTATAACATTTTATATTTAAAATGATGGAAAAGAGTAACTGCCGAGTTTCTTCGGTAGAATCTACATTCTGGTGATAGGTTTACATAGAGATAATTCTGAAAAATGGTATAAAGTATATTTTGATTTAATTCCATTTGACAACACATAACTTTGTACGATATGGCCAGTCGCCTAATTGATAGACTATTCAACTTGAGACAGAATTTAAATACGGTAGTGCGGATCCGCTCGTGTTATTGTTTGCTTTTTTGCAGTTAACAATTAACAAGAAATTTAATCACACCTGAGAATCCTTATAAAGTATTTAAATTATATAAAAACTATAGATATTATTTTTATTAAACAATTTTTTTTTAATGTATAATGTTTTGTTTTTCAAAGAAAACTTCAGCAATAGATTGAATGCTAAGTGATAATAATAATCTGAGAGTGAATTTTTAAACATAGACGATTATTTACGATTGTAAAAAAATAAATAATTACAAGGATAATTGGTAAAAATTTAAACTTCTTATAATTTTATTGGTATATTTTTAAGGTATTCTTTGTCCTGAGGAAAAAACAAAATCAAGTGTCCTTTCTGCACGTGTACCATCATTTTGGCATGGTAGCTGTAGCGTGGGGAATGGTGAAATGGCTACCAGGTATGTACTAAATATATATATTACATGGTGGTAGGGCTGTGTGCAAGCCCGTCCGGGTAGTTGCTCATCATATATCCTACCGCCAAGCAGCAAAACTTAGTATTGTTGTGTTCTGATTTGAAGGATGAGTGAGCCAATGTCACTACTGAAACAAGAAACATAACTTTTTAGTTTCCAAGGTTGATGGCGATGATGTTTTATCAGTGCCAATGCCTACGCGCGGTGGTAACCATTTACCATCAGGAAGCCCATTTGCTAGAAATTGCATTATAAGAAATGTCAACCATCGCTTACATAGCCAATGCGCCACCAACCTTGGGAACTAAGATTTTATGTCCCTTGTGCCTGTAATTACACTGGCTCACTCACCCATCAAACCGGAACACAACAATATCAAGTATTGCTGTTTTGCGGTAGAATATCTGATGTGGGTGGTACCTACCCCGACGAGCTAGCACAGAGCTACCACCAGTGAAATTTCTATCTAAATTCATCTGTAATTTTGTTCTAATCGTCCATATAGTCTGAGTTTTCTTATTTAAAACATATCTTTGCATAACCTTCCTCATAATTTTTGTTATTGTTAATAGGTGGCCACTACACACTTCTGTTACCAATAAATTCGTTTGTTCACATAATTATGTACAGTTATTATTTACTGACGATATGGGACGAGTCGTACAAGCAGTCTATATGGTGGAAAAAGCATGTTACGCAAATTCAAATCGTAAGTCAACTCCAGATACACAAATATATTGAAAATTTATATTTCTTTGATCCACATTTGGTAAAAATTTTATAAAATTGCATTATCTCAAGTCGGTTTTAATCTATAGATTAAGTACGATATTTTATTTATTATTTTTAATATTTTTGTAGACTTTTTTTACAAATTACATTTGTGTACGATAATTTTTTTATATAAATTAAGACGGTAAAGAATTATTCCCAGTTACGTCAAAAAAAAGTTGATATTATACAGAACTGTATTTACTATATATGTAGTAAATACAGTTATCGTATCGATCTATGTAGTTATTGCATTTTTATATATTATTAAATTTTGTATTCACGTTATTCTAGTTGTTTCAGTGATCAACAGGTTTAATACCGGAAGTGATCACCGCTTGGTTCGAGGCACTCTAAATATCAACTTAAAAGCCGAAAGATCGAGAATGATGAGGTCTACTCTCCGACCTACCATGCTCCAAGCTGCTCAAGGCTCCGAAAAGTTCCAAATGGAACTTCAAAATCAATTCACCGCGTTGGAAACCATAAGCAGCATTGATGAGAGAACCGACACGCTGGTCAAAATACTGCAAAACACATCCCGCAAGTGTTTTCCGCCACAGAGAAGAGACAACGCACCAAAACTCTCTGCTGAGACACTCGAGCTCATGAGAAAACGACGAGAACTACCATCGTTTTTGTCAGATAAGGCCTTAAACCGAACAATAAAAACGCTGACGCGACGCGATCTCCGACGCTCCAATACCCGTGCCATCAAGGCTGCGATTGAGCAAAATCGGGGATCGAAAGTGTTCGCTCGCAAGTTTGGGAGGCCGCGTCTGACAAAACTTAAAACTGAAAATGGTGGGGTCGTTACCTCTAGGCCTGAGATTATCGGAGAAGTAGAGAGGTTTTATGGGCAGTTGTTCTCTTCAAGATCGGATAAACCCGTGGGAATCAGTATTGATGACCAGCGCGCCCCTCTTATGCGCCATTACTCCGAGGAGCTCCCGGTCGTTGACCAAGGAGAGATTAGGGCGGCTCTAGAACAGCTTAAAAACAACAAAGCTCCGGGAGATGACGGAATCACAACAGAGTTGCTTAAGGCAGGCGGGACTCCGGTCCTGAAAGAGCTAGCAAGCCTCTTTAATTCCGTCATCCAACATGGCAAGACCCCGGAAACGTGGAGCGGGAGTGAGGTGGTACTGTTTTTCAAGAAAGGTGATAAAACCCTCTTGAAAAACTACAGACCAATCTCCCTCCTGAGTCACGTGTATAAGCTGTTCTCAAGAGTCGTCACGAACCGTCTCGCCAGACGACTTGACGAGTTCCAGCCCCCAGAGCAAGCCGGCTTTCGATCAGGCTACAGCACCGTGGACCACATCCATACTGTTCGGCAGATTGTGCAGAAGACCGAAGAGTACAATCAGCCGCTGTGTATGGCATTTGTGGACTACGAGAAAGCCTTCGACTCCATCGAAACCTGGGCAGTGCTCGACTCATTGCAGAGATGTCATATCGATTGGAGATATATCGAGGTACTGAGATGTCTGTACAACGCCGCTACAATGACTGTCCACATCCAGGACTGTAAGACGAAGGCGATCCAACTGCGCAGAGGGGTGAGACAGGGGGATGTAATATCCCCGAAACTGTTCACCAACGCGTTGGAAGACGTTTTCAAAACGCTGGATTGGACTAGGTATGGAGTCAATGTAAACGGCGAGTACATCTCACACCTTCGATTTGCCGACGATATCGTCATCATAGCAGAGTCGCTGGAACAACTCACCGAAATGCTGCGTAGCCTAGGCGAGTCTTCCCGGTGTGTCGGTCTCGGTATGAACTTGGAAAAGACCAAGGTCATGTTCAATAGGCATGTCGTGCCGGGACCGATATACGTCGAGGGGAAACCTCTCGAAGTTGTTAGTGAATATACCTACCTAGGACAGATAATACAAGTCGGTAGGAACAACTTCGAGAAGGAAGCCGATCGAAGAATTCGCTTGGGATGGGCAGCATTTGGCAACCTTCGTCAAGTCCTCAAGTCGTCTATACCGCAATGTTTGAAGACGAAAGTCTTCAACCAATGCGTCTTACCTGCCATGACATACGGTGCCGAAACGTGGACACTAACTGCGGGACTAGTCCACAAATTCAAAGTCGCTCAGCGTGCTATGGAGCGAGCTATGCTCGGAGTATCTTTGAAGGATAAGATCAGAAATGAGATTATCCGGAAAAGAACCGGAGTCACCGACATAGCTTGCAAAATTAGCAGGCTGAAGTGGCAGTGGGCTGGTCACGTATGTCGTAGGACCGATGGCCGTTGGAGCAGACGAGTCCTAGAGTGGAGACCGCGAATCGGCAAGCGCAGCGTAGGGCGCCCTCCAGCCAGGTGGACCGACGACCTCAAGAAGGTGGCGGGCACCAACTGGATGCGGAAGGCGGAGGACAGGGAGCTTTGGCGCACCTTGGGAGAGGCCTATGTTCAGCAGTGGACAACGATTGGCTGTTGATTGATTGATTGTTATTCTAGTTATATAATTATGTCCGAAATATATTTTATCACAAAATACTTACTTATTTAAGCATAATTAAATCAAAATATTTTAAATTTTCAGTTGCAGTTCACAATTATACTCGTACACTTCGTGTCAATAGTGTTTGCTACAGATTGTGATTTCCCGCGTCAACCGGCATACATTCTTATTCCACAGAACCTATTTATGGTGATTTTGTTCAGTGATTTCTACTACAGATCATATATAAAACCCAACAAGTCCAAAAAAGCATAAATAATGTACATTTTTTTGAATACTAGTTTTTAATAAATTAAAATAAAACTAATTTAAATATAATAACTTCTGCTAACTTCTAATAAGTTATGATCAGCAAACGCTCTCATAAATAATGTTTCTATTTGATTGAAATAAAAAGAAAATGATGGTGCGTTCACAATTTTATTTTGTGTTTATCTCTGACATTTTCAGTAGAAAACTGTTACATAAATAAAAGTAAGTAAGTAGTAAACCAATGACAAACGCTGTTTCCTTATTAGTCTGTAGATCAAAGTCTAATCATAAATGAAAAATCGTGAATACATACATAAACTTCAAATAAAACAGTATTATAGAAGATTTAAAGTAAGTTATTATTTTTAAGGCACATTATATCACCGATGAAATCTAATAAATAACATCCAAAGACAAGAAAAATATAAATTTGGAAATATAACAATATAAACAAAAACAAATAATGTAACAAATATTCTCTAGTAAGCAAATAAACACCTTGTTTATATATACCTTATTTAGAAATTCTAAGAAATATAATTTAATCATTTTGCTATGCGTCACATAGATATGGCGTTATAACAAACATATGGCGCTTTTAACGCAAATACTAGCCTAACTTAACAAAGAGATTCTGCTTAACGAGATCAATGACGTTACTTTGGCTGAACGCATCAATCACAGCCTTTGTTAGACATAGATTGCTCGTGGCGCCCTCTACTTCGTCCTCGTCATGCGCTTTATCTTCAGCGATGTATTCTTTTAAATTACCTTTTATTATTTCGATGATATCATTGCTCGTTATAGCCGGAACGAATTGAATATTATTCGTTTGATTTTCTAATATACGTTTGAGATCAGCTTCTTCTACGTCGGAACTTGGAGGGTCATCCCGCGTCCGCTGTCGTTTCACTCGGCGCGCTTTACGCTTCTTATCCAAATATGTATTCACGACAGATTCTAATTGCAAGAATAATACTGCTAATGGTGTGTCCGAAATATCATCCTGAAAAAAATTTTTTTTAATAGTATCGGTCAATAGTCATAAATATCATCAATAAGATATAAAAAAATATCAAATAAATTTCGGTACGAATATTTTTGAAATTGAATTTTCGTCGTCTTCACCTCTATCCATCAATGTCCTTATATATTATGTCCATTGTGCCGGAAATTGCATTAATAGCACGAGATCCCACGACCAAAACTTTCATAGTACTACAGCAAAAACTGTATCAAACCAATAGTAAATAAAAATAAATGTATCATATCAATTTATTATCTTGAACCCGAAATTTCAATATCGAAAATTTTTAGCATATCGTCTAACTTTTCCCGACCGAATTTCCAAAAATGTTAACAATTTTTACCGTACCGTATATCAGTCTGATTTTCGGAATTTAGTTGAATGATAAAATTATGATACCAAGAACACTTTGTTCAATCACTTGGACTGTAGGCACATCCGACAGATCTTAATAGTCACGCAATTAATTTTTCAACACAACAGCAACAATTTGTTCGAATGGCGTGTGCATTTTATTCACTGCATATTATGCCATCATATCCCTCTTTACAATAATCAAAACCAATCTTCGAATCATCAAAAAAATATTATATATAGCATATATATACGGACAAATAAAACTAATGTTATTAGTCTAGTGTCTGCCAAATTGATAGTTATTTTGGCAATGTTAATAGATCATTAAAATTCTCAGGTATAAGATCAGCATAAGTATTATTAGCATAGCCCTGAGACGAGATGTGCATGACTCAATGAATAATGAGTATGAATAATAGGATATGACAAGTTTAACTACGTGCACGATGCATGTCCTGTTTTATTGAGGAAATTGTTCAAGACACTTCAATAAAACATGTGTTATGATCAGTAAAATATAATTGATTCTTAAAGCAATGAGATATTAATAGGTTAACATATTAAATACTTTTTTTTTCTTTAAATAGCAAATCCCTACAGATGTGTCATAGGTTTCTTTGGTGTATCATTATTTGTTTATTGAAATAATTTATTTTATATGTATATACCTGGTTAAATTTTTAATTACAATCACTAGACTTTAGTCATTAATATATGAAAAAATAATTATTACCTAATGTGGTATAATTTATTTATTATTAATTTTTTTTTTAATTTCTGTTTAGTCATTATTTATGTGCTTGCTGTGGTCTCCTTTAATTGAAGGAGCACACATATTTTAAAATATTATTCCACGATGTAATGTACTCGCATCTGTGTATCCTTTGCTGGAGATCCTTAATAAATAAATAATTTAGCCATGAAAGCATAACAGACAGAGTTACTTTTGCATTTATAATATTAGTACTTATAGATTATTAAAATGTTGTTACTCTAGTTAGGTATATAGAGCTTATAAATAATTTTATTTTTTTATAAAAGTCAACTCACCTCATTAGGATTGACCAATAGTCTTGCAGTCTCCTGAGGAAGATCCTTGCATATTTGAGCAACAAATATTTTAATCAGAGCTTCCGATACATGTGATGAACTGTCTTTTTCCTTTAAAAAATAAAACTCGCAATAAGTAAAAATTAAAAAAAATCAGAACTATATACATAACGTGCTGGTATTTTTTTTTACAAAGTTTAGTAAGCAAAAAAAAAACATTGTTACACATTATAGTAATTCTGTAAAAAATATTTACATGTGGCAACCAAATATTAAAAGTAATATTTAAAGGATCAATGTTTTGCACATAGTGCCACCAGCCTCTGGGCACTAACAGTGCATCTCCTGCAGCCAGTTCAACCATACGTCCCCCGGTTAAGCCTAAAATATTATAAGTTTTATAAAGTGTATGTACTCAGAGTTTACATAAAATTAAAAACCAAAATAAACTTTATTCAAGTAGGCTTTTCCAACAAACATTACCATAGAAAATTACCATTAAAAACATCCAAATTACTAGGGCAGTAGAAGTTTAATTCACTGTAAACACTGGATTCTTCATATGGTACCCTCGTGGGTTTAAGACCACCTGTTTCAGGAGGAAAAAGAATCCACCTCTTCCTAAAACATACAATACTCATAAGATCATAATGATAATGGGAAGCTTTCCAAAACATATAGAAAATTCCTCAGTTATAATAAGTAAAAATGTTTGTTTTATACTACAGTGAAATCTCATTTACTCAATACTAAATTCGACTTTGATTTGAGATTCCACTGTATTTCAATTTTTAATTTAAGAGAGTTATTGAAAAATTCATCTTTAACTGTAACATCAAATTATTATATCATTGTTATTTTAACTTAACACTTACTTTCCATATACTTGTGCAACAATGTTATAACCGTAGGTGTCTTGGTGAGCTGGTGTGTGAGCCCCTTTGCTGCCAACCCAGAGGGTTGATTCAGATGCCCCTTTATCGGGATACCCAAACTGTTTCCATGATATTTCCTATAAAAATAAATTAAATCATGGTATACTACATACTTACTTGTGCTACTTATTTTTAAATGATAAATATGTTAAAATAGCTATAATCTTACCTTACTTAGTTCACTATCTCCACTAAACCACTGATGAAGGTATTTGTAATCAAAGTACATCCACTCATCGCTGGTCATAGAATTTTCAACAAAATTCTTGAATGTCATGTTCCTTATCTTACAGCATCTCTCCCAACATGGTTCATCACTAACAACATTTTTTCTCAAGCAACGAAATGGTATTTCCTTATTGCCAAATACTGATATCCATTTTTCCTGACTCCATCCACACATAGGCCAATCATTAACGAATTTTCGAAACACAATAGGCGTACAACTTTTTACCGTCAAATTACGGATAAGATCTTCGCCCAGAGAAACCATATTTATATTGAAAAATATATTCACTTACTTTTACTTACAATACAAGTTAAAGAATAATTAAATAAATAAACCTACATCACCACTTCCAAGGTACAACAGTCGCGTCCCAAACGACATTCCAAACCGCATATGCAATAAAATATTTATTACATTAATTTTGCTCATTCAAAGTATAGGTACATATTACAGAATATTATTGTTTGTTGCGTTTAAAATACTTCTAATAGATAAATATTAGTAAGTAGTACTAAATTAAGATCATTAAATTTCTAGATATTGTACCGCCAATGATTTGTAATACAATATAGTCACTCATAATAAAGGTATTATTTAAAATAATGCTAATAAAACAGTTAATCATACCTATTGCCTAATGTTATTTATTACTTTTATTTCGTGTCATAAAGTATGCCAATTGTCAATAACATTGTTGACAGTTGACTTAAAATCAAGTTGCCAGACACGCGTGAGAATTTCCTCCTAATGTCATCTCAATACCTCCCCTAACTTTTTTTTTGGAAAAATAAAAAAACAATCTTTATTTAAAAAAAAATGTACAAGACATCACATTCTATCAGTTTCATCTTCATTCATACTTTCCGAGTTCAGTGTTACTAGCATCAACAAATTTATTTATCAGCGTTAAGTAAATAATTTTGCTGTTAAACATAGCTCAACATATGATTCGCTGTAAAACGCTATTCTTTGTTTTTGCAAAAATAAATGTTATCTTAATGCATAGTCATCTTAAGTTATAGCTAATTTAGTTCAGTTAATTCAAATTCGTAAAAATAAAGAAGGGTAGTAATTAATTATTTGCTCTTGTCAACAAACACAAATTTTGTTCCTGGCGCAGAAAATTCTTTCCTAAGTATTACTACAGTAAACTATACAATAATTCTCGGTATAATTATTTGACAGGGCTGTTAAAGTATTATAAGATATATTACATATTTAAAGATGTTTCACTTAGTTAATATTCTTGAAAACAAATTTCATACCAAATTAAAAGATAAAGGTGGATATTTTTGTAATTTAAATAATATTGATTTAACAGACAAAGGGTCTTTAAATAATGATGAAAGTAACGCCTCAGATTGTAGCATGATTTAAACACGCTATAAAATTGTATGTCATAACGATTCTGACAGCAAAAGTCGATCTAAAAAATATTCGATAAAATGATAAACGAATAACAAAACTGTGAAAAAAATTAAGATACTGTTATTATTTCTCTCTTATTTATAAGAAATATATTTAAAACAATATCAACAACAAACAATAATATTAAACATTTAATATAATAGGAATATTGTAAAAAAAAACAGAGAAATATATCATCATATAAAACCTTAGCGAATTAAATATTTAGATATAAAAATATTATTATATCATTTCAAGTCATCTTGAAAATCGATTTTTAGTAATCATCTTAATCATATTAATCTATTTCCCAAAACTCAAAAAATGGCGTTCAACATCAATATATTCTAAATACTAGACAGTGGTGCCAACTTGGGGGTTTCCCCCCCAAATTTTGGGGGAATCAAGATGTCCAGGGGTTTTTTAGGGAGTACATTTATTTAGGGGGATTTTTTAGAGGGTCTTCAAGATTTATTTTCTTTAAAAAAACGTAGGATTATACAATTTATATTAAGCCTCGAACGCAACCAACAAACTAAACCAAATATAAACTCCAAGCGTGACTATAACTGAAATATCAAAAAACTATAATATATTGTTTATACAACACAAGTACAAATAGGAGACCCGGGCTTCGATTTCTGGTCATTGAATGAAATATAAAAATTGCTTAATTTTTTTTGTTATCATCATTAATATTATTAGGTCATTAAATAATGTACGTAAATGTGTAAAATGCACCCGCATAAATACGACAGCTATTTTATACTACTTGAACGTATTTTAAATTTGTATTTGAAATTACCTCCAAACCGAGTGTACAACAAAAAATTTAGGGTTTTTAATCGATATTAAGGGGAATTTGAAGTTGGTTCTAGGGGGAATGTTCAGTAGGAGTTGGCACCACTGACACTAGACAAAATAAATAATAAATGCGTTCGTCATTCACAATTTCATACGTCATTGGCATGTCATTGGCGTAAATTTAACAATCTTTAAATTCAAATTTAAAACTTAATCTATATATGTCATTAAGAAAATATAACTGTATTCAAAATTCAAATAATATATTTTTTTACAAGATTCTGTACTTGTTAAATAATATTAAATTAAAATTAATAGACTAAGTCGTATTTAATTGTTTTGAATTTCGAACCATGAACTTCACACTTCGAACTTAATACATAAACAATAGTCGATTAATTTTAAATAATGGCTTTGGAAGTAAAATCGTCATTTTTTTCTGCTGAAACAGAAGAGCTTAATTCAGAAAAAACGAACCATATTTCCGAAGAATATCTTGAAATCATAGATGAACTCAATGAATCGCTTTGTGGATTTACTTTACCGACCGCTGTAAAATGCGTTTATAATCCAACTATATACGCCAGACAAACTTTTGAAATGTATGTTCGAAAATACTGTAACACAAAAAAAAGTATAATGTATTTTGGCATGAACCCTGGACCTTGGGGAATGTCCCAAACTGGTGTAGGTATTTATTTATATTTAATAGTTTTGCATGTTTAATATTATAATATAAATAATTAAATATTTATACAGGTGCCATTTGGTGAAATTTCATCAGTACGAGATTGGTTAGGAATAAAAGGTCCTGTAAGTAAGCCATGTAATGAAATTAGAGAACGTCCTATCAATGGCTTTGCTTGTACCCGGACTGAGGTAAGTTATTTTAACTATCTTATCAAGTTATATATCTTTAATTTTTTATGAAAATAAATAAATTACAGGTAAGTGGAAAAAGGTTTTGGGGACTTCTAAAAAATATTTGTGGAACACCAGAGATATTTTTTGAAACAAGTTTTGTTTATAACTATATGAATCAACAATGGATGAAAAACAATGGTTGCAATCTCACACCAGGAGATTTTAAGGTATTACACTTTTTTAATATTGTAAATATATTTTAAAACTTTAAGCAATTTTATTAATATTTCAGGTATCAGAAATGGAAGCCCTCTATAATATTTGTGATCCAATTTTTGTCAAAGTATTGAAACTGTATGAAGTTGAAATTGTGGTAGCAATAGGAAAATTCTGTGAAACCAGAGCTCAAAAAGCTTTAAAAAAATATATGCCATGTAATAATATCAAGGTAAATTTTATTGAGGGTAACTTTATATACTCCATATTTTGAATTTTTTTTTTTTAAATATATTATAATCATTTTTTTTTTCAGGTACTTTACTTATCACATCCAAGTCCTAGAACCGTAAACAATAATAATTGGGATCAAAAGGCATTGGATCAGCTAAAAGTCCATGATCTTTTAAAATATTACAAAAAGTAGATTAATCAATTTAAAAAATTTCATTGGTTAAGTAATAGTTATGGTTAATATATTATATTTTTATTTATATATTTAAGTTATATAGTATTGTAGATTTGAAAACAGCATATTCACTTTCTTATGTATAATATAAGTTAATTTTTTTAATGGTATTGATCTATGTTAATAATTACTCTGTGGCTCATTCAGAGTATAATAATAGTTATAATAATTGTGTAAATAGGACAACTTGTTTAAAAAAAAATTGTGTGTACTTATATCTGTGTTAGAAACACAAACAACAATAATGTTTCTTTTTATAATAATGGAATATAAATTCATAGTCCTGCCTAAACACTGTGTAATTACCAATAATAATTTTAAATTCACTGGAATTTGAGTATTTAATAAACTGGTAGCCTAAATCCAGGACAAATTGGCCTGGTACTGTTTGTCGCTCGTATTAGTTACGAAACGCATTCATTACAGGTACACACATTTAGGTAAGTCATACACAGCTGGTCAAGGAACTGGTCAATAAATTAGATTGTACAGGAGCTTAAATACTAGAGATTTATGTTCGCGTAGTACATCGTATATAGGCTCCTTGCTTTACGACTACAACGCTATCAGATTTAAGCAGCAAAACGATTTACGCAAAAAGGGTACCATTCCCCAGCCAGTTAGCAGAAACCGCTGTATTTATTGTTAAACACCTCTATTTATTTTTTGATTGAAATTGAGTAAAGTCCAATCTGCTTGTGTTGTCATTTATGAGATAAACTAAACGTTGACTTGGTGAACGTATCAACTGGATTGATCTTACTTGACGCGATAGTGGTAAAAAAGCCGAGATGGCCCTGTGGTAAGAGCGCGTGAATCTTAACCGACGATCGTAGATTCAAACCCGGGCAAACACCACTGAATTTTCATGTGCTTAATTTGTGATTATAATTCATCTCGTGCTTTACGGTGAAGGAAAACATTGTGAGGAAACCTGCATGTGTCTAATTTCACTGAAATTCTGCCACATGTGTATTCTAACAACGCATTGGAGCAGCGTGGTGGAATAAGCTCCAAACCTTCTCCTCAAAAAGAGGAGAGGAGGCCTTTAGCCCAGCAGTGGGACATTCACAGGCTGTTACGGTTACGGTACGGACGCGATATTTTCACGCGTTATAAATTTTATGTACCTCAGGTGTACCCAGCAACCCTGTAGACCAGTGGCACACTTTTACCGATTTCAAAATTTGGCGGCACGCAAAGAAAAATAGAAGCTTAGAAACTATTTACTTAACCATACACACTGCGTAAAATAGATTAACGAACCTAATCAAATTTTATGGATTTAAGACTTATTAAGACTTTTAAAAGGATTTTTCTTTTTAAATCATATTATTTAATAATATTAACATAAATAGATATCTAAAACACACTACAATTTCGCGACACACTAAAGTGCCTAAATCATATTATTTAATAATATTAACATAAATAGATATCTAAAACACACTACAATTTCGCGGCACACTAAAGTGCCTAAATCATATTATTTAATAATATTAACATAAATAGATATCTAAAACACACTACAATTTCGCGGCACACTAAAGTGCCTAAATCATATTATTTAATAATATTAACATAAATAGATATCTAAAACACACTACAATTTCGCGGCACACTAAAGTGCCTAAATCATATTATTTAATAATATTAACATAAATAGATATCTAAAACACACTACAATTTCGCGGCACACTAAAGTGCCGCGGTACAATGGTTGAGACTCACTGCTCCAGACGAAGTAGAACAGTGTTCACAACCTAAAGCTAGACAATTATCGTATAAAGGTCCGTAAAATTATCGTACATTGAGCAAAATCGTACATCACGATAATGATTATAACATACAATAATATTAAACAAAATCACAACAATATATAGTTGAAATCAGCAATAAACTAAAAAAAATCGAGAACCCAAAAGTACGCAATATATACGCCAAATATCCACATCAAACCGAGATCGGTGATTGACAGACAGTAGCAACCAATAAAAGGATATGAGCGGCGGCAATGACAGTAAAAACAATTGTAATTGTTATTTATTAGTGTAATTATCAAATTTTGCATCATAATGGAAATTATCGTACGATAGTAGTGTACCATCGTACATCGTTATGAAATTATCGTAATTGTACGATAATTATCGTACGGTTATGAACCCTATGCCGAGATGGCCTAGTTGTTAGAACGCGTGAATCTTAACCGATGATCGTAGATTCAAACCCGGACAAGCACCATTGAATTTTCATGTGCTTAATTTGTGTTTATGACTCATCTCGTACTTTGCGGTGAACGAAAACATCATGAGGAAACCTGCATGTGTCTAATTTCATTGAAATTCTGCCACATGTGTATTCTACCAATCCGCATTGGAGCAGCGAATAAGCCTAAACCTTCTCAAAAAGGAGAGGAGGCCTTAGCCGAACAGTGGGACATTAACATGCTGTTACTGTTACTACTTACTGTACTATGAATCCTGAATTGGAATCTCTCTAGTGTTGCTGGCTATTGCATCGCGAATTAGGTCGTTGTAATCGTCGACGGACTTCCTTGCAATCTTTTCAAAATCAATATTACCAGTAATTTAGTTGGGTAATTTGAGCCGTGCGTCGAACTACTTTCAGCCTATGAAATTCCTGGTAAAGAGTTTGTTTGCTATCTTGTGCATTAAAATGTATTAAAATAAATACTGGTGGTAGGGCTTTGTGCAAGCTCGTCTGGGTAGGTACCACCCACTCATCAGATATTCTACCGCAAAACAGCAATACTTGATATTGTTGTGTTCCGGTTTGAAGGGTGAGTGAGCCAGTGTAATTACAGGCACAAGGGACATAAAATCTTAGTTCCCAAGGTTGGTGGCGCATTGGATATGTAAGCGATGGTTGACATTTCTTACAATGCCAATGTCTAAGAGCGTTGGTGACCACTTACCATCAGGTGGCCCATATGCTCGTCCGCCTTCCTATTCTATAAAAAAAAAAAAAAAGAATCGTCAAGCACATCGATTATAGATCTCTTTTTGGCAATCTTGTCGACTTAGTGACTCATGTCAGTCAGTGTCGTCCTCATACTTGCCGTGGCGAAGTAGGTCAGCGATCAGCTCATTTAAAATAAAAACGTGTGTGTCGTCCATGTTCGCGTGATTGATTAACTTAGCCTAAGGTTACCGGTAGGAGGGCGAAGTGTTTTCGTCTTCGCCTGAAGTGCTAGTCTTCGCGATGTTTGCGGCATAGTTTATCAATTATTAAAAAATGAAACTAAACAGTGTTTATCTTTAACATTTCCAATTAAATGCTTTTATACGTCCAATAATTAAAATAAATTGATTTCAAAAATAAATGTTTTAATATAAGTCGGGTAAATTTTAGGTATTTTCTAAAATTTTGTTTTGGTAACACACTGTACAAGTGCCACTTTCTATTGTATACGATGGTACACTACTATCGTACGCAGATTGTACGATAATTTTTCATTATGATGCAAAATTAGATTATTACAGTAATCAATAACAATTTCAATTGTTTTTACTGTTAGCGCCATCTATATAGACAGAGAAACTTATAGACGCAATGACGATTTCCTTCTCACTTACACAAGAAAGAGAACGAAAATTACGTTACAAATGGTTTAGACAGAGATAGAATTATCAAATCTTTTGTCCCTTATCGCGTAACCAGTTTTGGTGTTTGTTTCGCTACTTAAGTAGCGAAACAAACTTGACAGTTGGTGCGTTCATTGTGTTTTTTGTTCAATTTTCGCTTATTTTTATGTTAGAAAACGATTCTAATTCAGTGAAAATGCCGAGAAACAATCCTTATATAATATCGAAGGTTATTATACAATGGTGCAATGTCCTATTATTTCATGTTAAAGCGATGTCAAGAAGAAAATTGCCGGCGTGTGTTTTCACGCGTAAGTACGACTATTTTGTCCCTAATTATAGTTTCTCAGTGATGTTTATTTATGCCATAGCATGACGGAACCTTATATTGCATTAAAATCCTAAAGATAATAGGATTTTCCAGTTTTTATCATTCATAACCTATAATTATTTATCATGTAAGTGCTGCCAGCGTCAGCTAAAAAAATGTCTTTATTTTCGATAAAAAATATCAACTCGTCGATAATGTAAACAAATAAATACGGAGTCCAATAATAGCTCTGTTATATATAAATATGTTATTTTAATTTATTCGTTCTCCTATTTATCATTTCCGAATGACAACATTACTTAACATTCTTCATGAATTTATAACAATATTAGATTCCGAGTCAAGAGGTTAACATAGAAATATATATGGTAACTATTCTTTATTAATAATTTAATTTATATATACCGTTTTTATTAGTTTTAATTTATAGTTATATATTGATATAAAGCAATATTTATACAATTCCGGTTTAAATGTGATTTAATACATTACAGAAATCATGATCATTACATAGGATTTGATTTAAATTTACATTATTAATTTTTATTATTTTAGTCAAATTTTAAAATAGTCCCTCCCGATTCTCACCCGACGCAAAGCTGTCCATAATGTAGGCCGCATTTCCGCGTTGTATGGCAATGGACAACCTTTGAATTTGAATAATTTAATTGTGTGTTTTAGATTTCAACATCTGAGGAGAATGTTAATCCAGTTAATCCAATAAAGATGCTGAAGTACTATTGATAACGGAAATAAAAACAAACAATGCAACGGTTTTTGGGTGTAGTTGGAAAACAAAAAAATATTTCAATAAAAAAAATGTTTAATAAATATTAAAAAGTAAAATTTAATAATCTTATTTTGTTTTAGTTAAATCCTGAAAATTATTAATTTCCCAAAACAGGGAATTCAGTTAATATGGCAACATTTTACGCACACATTGATGATTGACAAACTATCTCTGACTCAATCGCGGTTTCACGGCCTCTTGGTCTATTTCTTCTTGTTTCTCTGTCTACGAAAAATGCTGTCTGTCAATTGGCGATCAATATCGATATTTTGATTTGATGCGGAGTGTTGGCAGTTACTATCATTTTGAATTTGATCATTACAATACTTCGCGTATATATTGCGTATATTTTGTTTCGTGTTGCTGTGTTCCTTTTTTTTTTTAGTTTTCTACTAATTCAAATTATAATTAACACTGATTTAAAATATATTATTTTGATTTTTTTATGTATTATAATCATTATCGTAATGTACGGTAATTTTGATCCATATACGATAATTTACGGCCCTGGTACGATAATTGTCTGGCTTTAGGTTGGGAACACTGTTAGGGATCCCTTATGGATTAGGGAATGTCATTGTCAAAACATGTCCAAAAAGCTTACGCTTTTAAATTCAATTCTGTATAACTTAAAATCTAAATGCCTGTGTTTTATTTTAAATCAATAAGTTAAAAATACTAACAGTTCATACATTATACCAAGTGTGACAATGGATAATGCAGATACAGCTATGGTTAACTTCATGAAAAGGGCTCTTGAACTAGCTTCAGAAGCACTAGCTGCACAGGAAGTTCCTGTAGGATGTGTTTTCACTTATAACGGAACCATTGTTGCTGAGTCTAGAAATAGTGTAAATATAACCCACAATCCGACAAGGCATGCAGAAATAAATTGTATAGATTTAGTTTTAGATTACTGCAGAAATAATAACATTAATTATGAATATTATTTCAAAGATATAATTGTCTTTGTTACTGTTGAACCATGTATCATGTGTGCTGCAGCTTTGAATGATTTGAATGTTAAAGAAGTTGTTTACGGATGTGCAAATGACAGATTTGGTGGTAGTACAGTGTTAAATGTAAGTGAATTTTATGAACATAATTACAAATTAAGAGGAAACTTATTGGCTGATGAAGCTATGGCATTATTAAAACAATTTTACAAGGGTACAAATCCAAATGCACCAGAGCCTAAACTTAAAAAAAAAGCTTAGCAATAATCTACAGACTATTAATTTATTGTATATAACAATTAGAACCAAGGATAGATAAATGCTTTATAAAAACATTTCTTTTATGGTTATATTTTAAGTGCAATTTGTTGGTTAAGTGCAATGTTTTCAACTTTAAAACTTTCAGCCTTAGATTTGAAATTATAAATGTTTAGTGTTTTTTTATGTTGTCATTTGATGTAAATAATTATATCGCCACATTAAAAGTCACTGTTACATACAGGTAGTATCAAACAAACTAACAGGTTACCAAATTTAAAAATATCAGCTTTGAATAATTACTTGTAATAAAATATTGTCTTGTTAATTTTACATTACGAAATCAATAGGTAAAAAAATTTACACAAAAAATGTAGCATTCCATTATATTTGTAACCTCACTTAATTACGTTTAGCCAAACAAAAGGCATGCTTGGTGCTAAGTTACTATCATGTTAATTTTATAGTCTATTCTTCGTATGCATATTATTCAGGAGTTTGAAGTAATATTGAATATCATGGTTCATATCAAATGACATCAAATTCTCATATCATGACTGCCTCATTGGTCTAGTTGCTAGATATAAGGGTCTGTGCCCCAAGGTCCTGAGTTCAAATCCCAGGTTGGGCCAATGAAAAGTTATTAGGTTTTTCTCTTGAAAATTCTCAGAAGCAGCCCAGAGACTGGAAGTTAAAAGTTTGTACACTCTCCTGCCTCTGAGAGCAAGTAAAGCCATTGTTCCTGTGTCTTGAACTCTTTCCGGTCAAGTCTGATTGCCATCCCATCAGATTATAAGAGCTAGGGAATAGAGTTCACCAGTGCTTGCACACACACACTTGTC
Source organism: Nymphalis io (assembly GCF_905147045.1). NCBI lineage: Eukaryota > Metazoa > Arthropoda > Insecta > Lepidoptera > Nymphalidae > Nymphalis > Nymphalis io. The sequence goes on along the minus strand of NC_065906.1, from coordinate 6,634,892 downwards.
CACTATAATATATCCTGTGCAGTTAACTAATCTCTTTGTCATGAGATTGGCCGTAATGGCCGACATTGGTCTGGAGGACATTTTCAGATTATACTTAGTTTAAAGATAATTAACTATTTTTTTAAGCATGATTTACTAAACAGGAAGGCTTACTTTAATTAAACCTACTTTAAAACCACAAATATAACATGATATATTTTTCAAAAAGAAAATAAGGGTATGACAAGTATTTATTTTTAATTTACAAATAGTTTTAACTCAATAAAAGCATGCAGTTTTAATATTTACATTTCAATGTTACACATTTTTTTATATTATACTTATAGTGTCTCTTTTCTAATACAGTTTCAAATGTTTAATGTCATCACATAGACATATTGTATCTCACTTTTTAAATAATAATGCTACATATTTATAATTTTGCCTGTATATAAAAAAAAAATATTATCTTACATGTATTAAAAACATATAATCCTGTCTTGATATAAATATATTATTATCAATCCAAATGTCTTGTAATTTTATAACATATGAATACTTTGAAAATCATCTACATTCTACAAACTATCAAAACCAAAATTTAATTATTTTTATTAATTTTAATGTTACCTACACTGTCCATAAATATTGGTTAACTATTTCTATATATTATATTCAATAAACTAGACTATCATATTCTTGCAACATATAAAAGCAATAGTTATTAAATAAAATTATCACACATTATAAAAATAAATGTAATATGCACCTGGTAGTATGGTTTATGCAGGCTTATCAGAATTATTACCCACTCATCAGTTCATTCCCAAACATCAATACTTCGATTACTGTTGCAGTTTAAAGGATCAGTAACGCAGTATAATTACAGGCACAAGGTACAGATATTGAAAGGTAAGTGACAACTTCAGAAAAAATGAAATAGACTTTGTGCTTACATATAAAGAGTAAATATTAGATATAGTTTTATATTAAGATTTTATAATTAACAACTATGGGTAAGCATATTTGTGTTTAAAATTACATTAAACACCTAAACATAAATTACTCGGTCAGACTAAATTGCTATCTTAAACTGGTACTTGACACAATTAACTTATCACTTGTAAAACATAATAACAGTTTTAGACCAAATAACCACTGTACCATGACATTTTTAATATCATTATACTGTATAAATATAAAAGTGAGATCCTGATCTTGATCAGACATTTTTTAACAGTATGTAGGAAAAAAAATGTGTGAGTAGTAAATTTAAAAAAAATAATAATTGTGCAACCATGCATACTAACAGTTTGATACAGTTACATTTTTATTATTCACTAATATACAGACAAATATATTTTTGTGGTAATTATTTTACTTGAGTTTGATGAGTTTATTTTGTTATTTAATTGGTTATTGTGATCAAAATATATCACACCCAGTATCACATTAGGAAAAAATTCCTTGAAAATACATATTGTCCATTTCTTACACTTGGGCTCAAATATTTTTCAAATCTTATAACCGATCAGATAAACTACCACACAAATATCTACATGGATATCACAGAAGATCCATTAAGCCTAAGATGAGATCTCACAGTTACATTGTTACAGTCTTAAAAATTAATCCATGAATTAGTACATTCTTTAGAAAAACATACACCACAGGCAAGAGAACAATTATTTGTCTTGTTGTATATTAAAAATACCTAAGCATAAGACTAAAACATATATTACTTTGTCCAACTTCATACACATCATACATTGTTCACTATAGTTTTAATCACTTGGACTGTGAAATCCATTGACAAGAGGAGCTGGTTGTACACCATTAGTCACATGATGCTCTCCATTAATAGTGTTGTTTTCATTAACTGCAACATCACCATTTGCCAAAACAGGTTCATGTTCGGGACTTGAACTGCAGCTTGAACTGCTGCAACTATCAGAAGTCGAAGAGCTATCACTTTCTGAATCTTCACTTGAGTCTTGACTTCTTTGTCTTAAATGGCTATTTTCTAATAGTAATTTTTCATTCGCTAGTTGTAGCTCGCGAATTTGCTCATCTTGCTCCTTCAATCTCTGCATGATATCATACACTGAGGGCTCATCTATTGAACCAGACATTACAGATGTTCCCGAAGTGTCCCGATCAGTCAACATGCTATCTTTATCTGTAACTGAGACGTCTTTATCTGCTTTTGATATATCTTTGTCTCCCTCGGAGTCTTTCATTTTATTTCGCTCATTCCTTTTTATGAGATTATCATATTTAGCCTCAAGCAAAAGATATTCTTGAACTAGTTCATTTTTGGACATGTTTGATAACCGTTCACTTTGTGCGTCTTCGTAAACACTAGAAAATTCTTTTGTTAAATATTCTTCTTCATCTTCTGGAAGTGAAAAAAAATAATTTTCTTCAGAATCTACACTAAAACTAGAATCTCGGGTTCGTGCAGACGGGGTTCTGAATAAGTTGAAGTTATTTTCTGGTTCTGGTTTATGAATTTCCATTAAAAATTGATTGTTATTAAATGGTGCTTGAGTTTTAGATAAAACGATTTTTCGAAATCGATTATTTCTCTTAGTATTGTCAATCATTCTTCTTTCTTGCCAAGGCATTTTTAAAAAGGGTTTAATTATTTTCCGTTTGGTTTTGCCGCGTCTTCTCTTTTTTTTTACACTTCCATCCAGTTTGAGGTTTGGCACTTCCAACATAGATGGCGCTTCTACTAACACAAGAGCACTCGTTGATTCGCCATCTTTTATTTCTGATATGTTTTTAACATCCATTTTTGCAAAACAAAAGATATACAAGTCACTTTTTTTATTTCACTAATTAACTCACAATTATAATTAACACGAATACTCCATTAACCCAAAAGGAACGGTAATAATGATCCTTTTCTATTCACTAAATTCTGAACTAGACACAACATCCCTAACATCGCCATGTACATTTTATAACGCGGCTATCGCTATTCGACTCCTTTTAACTTAACTTCAAGCAGTGTTACCCGTTCGCCTATAATAGTTTTTTTGCAAACCAATTATTATATAACTGATTAAGATTAAGTAATATAATGCTTAAAAATATTTACATAGAACTATTTAACATAAAAAAATGTATAAACTTAACTTCAAATCATTGTAGTTTGACCTATGGTCATTATGCGAAAGTCAATTCATATCCAGTTAATTAGGTAGCAGTAGCAGCAATATAAGTATTGTTTGACTATAGAGAATGACTCAACAATTTCCAACCTGATTGCCTGTATGTAGCTGTATCAGTCTTAGAGCCAAATATGGGATGTAAAACGATATAGTCACCAAAATCAAAGTAATGACATGAATCTATTTTTAACAACGTAAGGTCATGAACTCGTCTACCAGATGCGAGTAACAAAAGGCATGCTAGTCGACGTGAAGCTTCAAATAATGAATTAATGGCTGGTGGATTATTCTGAATCCAGGTAATCAAGTCAGTTGGATCCCAAATTGGAGGTTTTACGGTCTTTGAGCTAGAAAGATATATAGAGAGCTTGCACAAAGCCCTACTGGTGGTAGGGCTATTTGCAAGCTCGTCTGGGTAGGTACCACCCACTCATCAGATATTCTACCGTAAAACAGCAATATTTGATATTGTTGTGTTCCGGTTTGAAGGGTGAGTGAGTCAGTGTAATTACAGGCACAAGGGACATAAAATCTTAGTTCCCAAGGTTGGTGGCGCATTGGCTATAAGCTAAGTTGACATTTCTTACAATGCCAATGTCTAAGGGCGTTTGGTGACCACTTACCATCAGGTGGCCCATATGCTCGTCCACCTTCCTATTCTATAAAAAAAAGAGAAATAGCTTTTAAAATATGTTTGCCTAAGAAATGTGAATTTAAATTTTCATTGTTTAAAACTTTTCCAAAAGTTAGAACCACTGATTTATGCAAGAGAATAGTCGGATACGCCAATTTCTCTTCTAAGCTCAAAAAAGCCAAAAATTTTGATAAACTAACTCCACGGACGCTCGTTTCCCCCTCGATAAACGATCGGCGATGTCGTTGAATTTTCCAGGAATGTATTTGGCTGTCATCGTGATATCCCACTTGTCTAGGTAATTTAGAAGTTGGTAAGTTTGGTTGAGAAGAGCCATCGATCGTGTTTCGCCTTCTTTTTGAATATATGAGACGACTGTTCGATTGTCTGACTGCAAAATCAGGTGACGGCCGCGTAGTTTTAATTTGAAATGCTTTATGGCTGCTATTATGTGCCTTGTAGAAAACACAGCATCGCATTATGAAGAAGCAGTGTCGACTCACCTTTATTGTTGTACTTACTCTCGTGTGTCTTAACCCGAATCCATAGATGTTCATCCTCTACCTTATTTGAAATATCTATGGTCTGTCACCGCAAGGCGGGAACCGGTCTGTCAAAGTCATTGCGTGTGTTACTCGCCGCCAAGTTGTGTACGATTTGAAATTTTTAATAAGTTTTAATTTATAAAATGAACGAAAACGAGCCGAACGTAGTGATTACTAACGAAGACGGGTCGGACTCAGATTCGTCTGCAAGTTCTTTTCTGACGGAGAGTGAAAGGTCCTCTTTTAAAAGAAGAAATTCTAAAGAGGACCCTCGCTTGGAAGCACTTATCAATCAGGTAGGATTTTTATCTAACATATATATGCAGTCTCGGCGGCTCTCATAATAACCAATCACAACAATCACAAGTGTCAAATAATCAGTGTTCAAACGAGTCATTTTTAATTCTTCCTCAGGCTACGGACATATTTCTTAATTTAGGCCAGGTAGCGATTGATATTGATGCAACGAAGTTAATAAAACCAGCTCATCCGGAGAGAGTTGACAAATTAAAGCTACTACAAAATTTTGGCTTACCAACCTGGTGTAATGTTAGATACTCCTAAGTCATTACAATCTTTTGCTGCCACACCTGGCTTTACTAGCTTAGCAATAAATTATGAATTGTGCCACCTCTTTTAGAGAAGATTGTCTCTGCAGTTGGTAAAGGAACATCATTTTTAAAAAACTCTGAGGACATATTACAAATTGTATGTGGTAAGCGGGCTGAGTGTATAGAAACTAGAAGGAAGAGGCTAATTAAAGAGGTACCTAACAAGTGCATACAGCTTGCCCTTAGAAATATTCCTCCTTCAGAAACTTGTTTATTTGATCAAGTTAGATTAAATACTTTAATTCAGAATTTTCGGTGGCCCGCAGCAATGGTTAAATTCTCTTGTGTTAACAGAAAAAAATTCAACAACATCATTTAAGAGGAAAAACCCTTCTCACTCAGCCCCAAACTCATTTCCTAGCTCTGTCCCAAAGAAACCTAGATATGAGGCTCCTCGGAGGAACCTTAATTATCAAGGTAATGAGTATAAGCCCAGAGGCAAAGGTAAAGGAGGAGGTAAAAAATCCTCCTTTCGTACCTTTGATCAATCGAGAGAGTGACGCCAAGCAGGGGTTCTGAGGGGGGCAATTAAGAGATTTCAGGAAAAAGTGGGAGGAGCTCGGAGCAACACCTTTTATTCTGAAAGTAATATCGGGGTCTCGGATACCCTTTGTTCAAAGACCTCCCTTAGTATACCCTACAACAGTAGTAGCACAAAGTTATGCTACAAAACCGTCTGTACAAATGACTTTACAAATCGAGGAGTTAAAGAGTCTTGGAATTTTAAAACCAAAAGACCAGTTTCTTTGACTCCCGGGTATTTCCAGTAAAGAAAAGAGATGGTGGCTTCAGACCCATCTTCGACCTACGCCAGCCAAACAGATTTGTGAAAACAAAACATTTTCAACTTATCAGCCATGCCACCATACCAGAATTCCTTCAACCAGACGATTGGTTGGTAAAAGCCGACATATCATAGGCTTACTTCCATCTACCTATTACTGCCTCCTAGAGACCATTTCTGCGCCTGTTTTACAAACTGGAAATGCTTCAAATGACCTCACTGCCATTCGGCCTAGCATCAGCACCCCGGCTTTTCTCAGCAGTCACTTGCTGGGTCGCGGAGACTACGCAAGAGAGGGATGCGAGTTGTGGTGTACCTAGACGATTTTCTTTTGGTACACCAGGACCCTTCCAAGTTGGCAATACAGGCCGCGGAGGTTGTGGAGCTTTTGGAGTCCCTAGGATGGAAAATCAATTACACGAAGTCAACGTTGACTCCAGTGAGATCGCTGGACTTTCTAGGCATAAATTGGGATACAGAGCGGAATATCATGTCTCTTCCGACCAAGAAGCAGACATCAATTTCTACTGCCTTAACAAACCTGTTAACCAAGAAAGCTTGCAATCTACGGCAACTACAATGCCTGCTAGGGAAGTTGAACTTTGCATGCTTCGTGATACCGAGGGGGAGACTTCACTGTCGGCACCTACAGATCTTTTTAAGACAATTCCCTCGCAATCTGCCAAAAACAAACTTATTCTTCCGGCGGAGGGCGATGACGGATTTACAGTGGTGGCTCGGAGCCGTTTATCTAACAACCCCCATTCACTCGATACCCGTATCCCATTTTTTGACTACCGACGCTTCAGACATCGGTTGGGGTGCAGTCCTGGACAGACAAATGACAATGTCAGGTTCCTGGGTACTTCAGCAGAGACTGTGGCATTGCAACAAAAAAGAGATGTTCGCAGTGCTGTCTGCAGTGAGAGGTCACTCGAAGAGTCTCAGAGACTCGCATGTTCTTTTACAGACGGACAACAAAACGATCATTGCGTACATTCGCAAGGAAGGAGGGACTCACTCGACAGGTCTCCTGTCTCTAACATTCCAACTCTTGACTCTTCTAGACAAATGGAACATAGTTCTGTCAGCACAGTATCTTCCAGGCAGGTACAATTCCATAGCAGACAGAATGTCAAGGAGACGTCCAGTACTGGAGTGGCACCTACTACCTCTAGCTACCTCAAAGATTTTCAGAAGATGGGGCAGACCCGACGTAGACATTTTTGCTTCAAAAAGGTCGGCTATAGTACCAGATTACGTAACTCTCGATTCACGAGACTGTTCCGCGATGTTCGCAGACGCGTTTTCAAGAGCCTGGGATTATCGGATGGGATGGTTATTTCCTCCCCCAAATCTAATACCAAGGGTACTTTCTCATCTGAACAGGGCGAGAGGCACCTACCTACTAGTAGCCCCGGATTGGGACCAACCCTTTTGGAAGGCAGATCTTCAGGCACGAGCTCTGGACGAGCCCATGATAGTGCCCAACTTACACAAGGTTTTCGTGGATCTGACAACAGGGCGTCCACCTCCACAGATAGACCAGCTAGTTCTGAAGGTTTGGAAAATTGGGGGTGGGCGGACAAGATAGCCACATGGTCTCAGGCCGAAAGAGACCTCATTAAAGGAGTTGGCGTCGATCTACTCTTGACACATATGAACCAGCTATTAAGAGATGGTTAGCTTGGTGTAATGCTAGTGGATTAGACCCCAAGTCACCCAGACCAGAAGACGTAGCTCAATTTCTTGCAGATACTTTTTTAAAGGAAGGTTTAGCATATGGTACTATGTTGGTTCATAAATCAGCAGTGGCAACATTTTGTGGGCAAAGTACTATATCTTCTGACTTTATGGTGAAACAAGTTTTGAAGGCCATCAATAATTCTAAACCACCATCATTTAAACCACCAATTTGGGATGCTAGACAAGTAATAGAATGGCTTAAAAATGACCCCAAGGCTGACTCATTATTCAATATTGCAAGAAAAACTGCAACAATTTTACTTTTAACATCAGGGCGCAGATTACATGATTTGACATTATTAAGATTATCTAAACATCAATTCATCGACAAGGGGCAAGAGATTTGTTTTTGGCCTGTATTCGGAGCTAAAACTGATAATGGATCCAGACGACAGTCTGGTTGGAGACTTCTACCTAATCAGGAAATTAATTTATGTCCAGTTCGATGGATACGTCTCTTAATTCATGCACTGAAAGTAGACGGACAGAAGATATAGATCATCTGTTTATCACAATAAGAGGTATTCCAAAACCAGCTTCTAGGACTGTAATAGGAGGATAGGTGCTTTCTGTTCTAAAGGATGCAGGAATTGATGCCTCACCTGGTTCATGTCGATCAGCAGTAGCTTCTCTAGCTTGGCTAGAAAATATACCTGTAGAAGAAATTTTAGAAAGAGGTAACTGGAAAGCTATTGATACCCTAAGAAAGCACTATTGCCGAGAGATTGATACACAGGAACGCGAATTTGACTATAATTTATTTGATAACTTCAAAATAATTTAATGTGACGACTTCATTGTGATTATATTGATCTCATAAATACTATATATTAAGAGAATAGGATTAGTTTGTTAATAATTAATATTTAAAATTATTTTCAATTATTTAAGTTTATTAAATTTTTTGTTATTTTGTTTACATTGTGCCTCGGAGGCGTATTATGTTATAATTTATACTTCTGTTTTTTATTTCTAATTGCAGTATAATACTCATTTATTTTATTATTTTCTGTTGCATTTTATTAAACCCATTCTGGTTTAAATATAGTGTATAAAATATTTTCTTTTATATATCTCAAATTGCAGAATAATAAAGAATAAGTATATAAAATAAATAAGAACTTTTCTGTTTGGTCAATTTAATTTCAATTGCAGGAGAATGGCAATTAATTATTCATTTTTATAATAGAAGTTATTTTTACAGAATAAAGAATTTTAGACTAATCTTAAGTTTTTTAAATTTTTTATCTTAGGTCTATGGTTTAAACATATTAATAATTTAATGTTTAAAGTCTAATTCAACATTGCGTGTGTTGTCACCAGCAGATATCAAACACGTCGTCTTCATAATGCGATGCTGTGTTTTCTACAAGGCACATAATATAAACGTTTTACATAACAATAAAACGGTTATTATGTGCCGAAAGAAAACACAGCATTGCAGGAATGCTCTTCCTGGTGAATACTCCAATAACTTTGACAGACCGGTTCCCGCCTTGCGGTGACAGACCATAGATATTTCAAATAAGGTAGAGGATGAACATCTATGGATTTGAGTTAAGACACACGAGAGTAAGTACAACAATAAAGGTGAGTCGACACTGCTTCTTCATAATGCGATGCTGTGTTTTCTTTCGGCACATAATAACCGTTTTATTGTTATGTAAAACGTTTATATTATAGCAAACATTTCCTTGCGGTTGCAATGCCATTGCATCTGGTCTGGTCTCCACTTGCCAGTCACTGTCTGGTCGTCCATTTGAGCTCCCCATCCAAAATCTGCAGCATCTGTTGTTAAAAAATGATGAATCGAATCCGAATGCAACGTTGTTTGTGGCCGTGATTTCTTCAGGGTTTTGATCCACCATACTAAATTCTTCATTGCTGTTGCCTTGAAGTTTATTTCTTTCATCGACTTTCTTCTCGCTAGTATCCGAGACTGTAGCTGCAGTTGTCGGCAATGCAATCTCCCTCGAGGAACTACAAAATTGGCAAAATTTAGCGAGCCCAAAATAGCTTGCGTTTCTCTTAATGATATTATTTGTTTCTGGACCAGGCGAATTGCAATAGACAATATCTTCTCCATCATTTTTCTGAGAAGCCATTTGAAATTTGACTTGGTGTTCCAAACAATTCCTAGGAATTCGACTTCCTGAGTTGGTCTGACTACAGATTTCTCGTAGTTTATGGTCCATCCCAGTGACTCGAGTTTTCTTATTGCTAAGTATACTTCCGATTGATTTACGATAAGGAAATCGTCCAAATAAATGATCACCCTCAAACCTCGATTGCGCAAATGCTGTGCTACCCAGTTGGTCAATGCAGCGAAGTTCTTTGGAGCGCATGACAGACCGAACAGGAGACAAGTCATCTGAAGAACCTGTCGTTTGTAGACTAGTCGCAAGAACCGTCGATGAGACTCTTTTATCCTCACATGGAAGTTGGCTGACGAGAGATCGATCTTGACCATCCAATCGCCCTTCTGTAGAAATCGAGGTATTTGGAAATGCGATATCAATCTGAATGGTTTGTGTGTAATATACTGATTTAACCGCTTCAGATTGAAAATTGGCCTGTTTGAGCCATCGTTCTTTTTGACAAGAAATATTTTTGACTGAAAGCTGGGCCCTGGGTGATGATGACTGACCACTTCCAGAACTCTTTGCTCCAGTAACACCTTTATTTGATCGGTTATTTCCGATGTCTGTGGAGTCTGGAAACGATCGAGAACCTTTGTTGTCAGATTGGTCAACATAACGTACATCTTTCCATGAAAGATCTCCGAATCTGTAAATTTTGAAGAATTCTTACATGCTCGGGATCGGCCCAAGGCACCTTGGGCTCTTTAACTGATGTATTAATTAATCCTAAATTCAAAAGAGTATTGTTCGTGCCATCTGTGCCAGTTGTGACAGTAGGCCGTTTCAAACAAAGAGATGTTGAATCTAGACCTGCTGCGGATTCTAGAGCAGGAGCAGGTAGTTGAGATGCTTGGTTGTTATCCGGAGGAAGCGAACTCAATAAATTATTCGAAGTCATTTGCGTGTAAGATGAGGGTTGATAAATATTTTGCAATAAAATATTGGTTAACTCACCGATCCTGTTTGTCAAAACCTCGAGTTGATTTGAAGACTTCATCCGTTTCCTTTGTCTACCCTCTGACTCGCTATCAGAGGAATTAGAAGAAGATGAATTTGACTCGCTTCGTTGTATTATTTTCTTAGACGCCGGGTTTAAGACCGGCGAATGTGTAGACCGGTAACTACAGCCAGCGCCTTGCTCAAACCTAATATGGTCCAAGTGCACATTTTCCACTTCACTTTCTCTACTCATAATTATACTGGATCAAATACTTGTTAACACAGTTTTTTTTTTAAATAATCACTAAAAGAACCTCAAAACACTTCAAGAACTATATATATTTATAGCTATGAAAGCAAAACGGCTAGCTGCCACCCTGGGACCAATCAAATGGTGGGGAGCGAACGTGACGTCACATCCCCACACTAAATACCAGAAACAGGAAAGGGAAGTATACAACGCACTCTCACGGATGCTGTGCATCGTCACATGCCAAATAATATGTAATTTTTAAGTTAACTTTGAAGATACATTTGTATTATTGATATAAGCTGTTAAGTGTCTTACTTGAATCGATAGAAAACATATGTTCAAACTATCTAGTTCTTATAATGTATGATAATAATAACTATTACTGCTCATCTCATTTATACGAGATTCAGCAGTAATATTTATACGCAGAAGTACATATATTCTAATTTTGAGAGACTGATACAAAGCAAATCTTTACTTAATAGATTGATTTTCTTAAAAACTTCTCTAAAATACGCTGTTATTACCTCAAAAAATACAGATATAAATAGTCCAAATGGTTTTTGTCCAAGACCATAAATATTTTCCTATAATTTGGGTTATGAAAACAGAAAAAGTCCATAAAACATTGTATCTGGGTATTTATAGGGCTTGAGTATTTACTCCTGAACACTGTCACTTCGTAAGGTGTATCTATGAAGACTCCATAAAATAAATGTATTTTACGTTTAAATAGGGAATCAAACTAAAACCAAGAATTAAATAAACCTTTGGACTTCTCACGTTTAAAAAAAGTAATTCAAATATTGTGATAAGTTAAATTTTATTTCTTGTTTAATGACATAAGGGGTTTTACAGGGTACAGATTATTGCGGAGAATAGACATGATGACTGATTTTGAAATAACTTTCTATAATGTAGGTACACGTCTACTATTACTGAAAATAATTTTATTTCAGTAATAAACTAACTGTTTACGCAAATAATTGCATTTTCATTTACCTATTTTTAATTTCGCTCGAAAATACCAGCAGGTGTCATGGCGCCTGCACGTGACATCACGCCACAGTAAACGACAGTACACGTTGTATTGTGTCTATACTCAACGAAGAAAATCAGAAAAAGTATTGCGTATTTCCTAAGGTTAAAAATGAATTCCAAAGTTTACAAGTGGTGTGCGGTCCCTTTGTGTAAAAATACATCAATATCAACATCTAACAAATTGTTTGCGTATGTTCCAAACAAGAAAATTGTGAGAAATAAGTGGCATTTCATTGCATTTCACAGTGCAAATTTTCCCTTCTCGTTTAAGTTGCACTTAGCTAATAGCATCATCCCCATATGACGGTCGTGAGGATCTAAAATAAACAAAATTGATGATTAAGATTAATATACGAATAATAATAATAATAATGTCCGCCAGACCGATTTCGGCCACGGCGGCCAATCTCAAAAGAGATTAGCCAACTACGCAGGAGATATTATAGTGCACAAGTGTGTGCGCAAACACAGGTGCAGAGTGCACCACAAGTGCACTCTCTATTCCCTAACTCTCATAATCCGATGGGACGGCAATCTGACACGATCGGAAAGAGTTCAGGCGCAGGACCAACGGCTTTACGTCCTTTCCAAAGCACGGAAGTGTACACACTTCCAACTTCCAGACTTCCGGGCTGCTACTGAGAATTTTTCTGACAGAAAAACCCAATAACTTTTTATTGGCCCGACCTGGGAATGGAACCCAGGACCTCCGGGTCTGCGGCCTTATATCAAGCTACTAGACCAACGAGGCAGTCAATAATATACGAATACAGAAGGTGGCAATGGACAGGGTGTTTATTAGCTTAAAATAATCACCTGAGATTAGATGTTTCATTTAAAAATATAGAGGCAGAGATTCATAAAGATTTATTATATATTTAGATTTATAGAAGTATTCGTAAATAAGTAAATTCACAAATTCAGTACTAGTGGAGCTAAATGAAATATTGTCTTAAAAATTCTTACTGGTAACAATATAAGGGTTCTTCATCTGCGAGTAATACTATATAGCTAACAGAAAAAACCTATGATAACACTAAAGATAAATAAAAATGTACTTATAAGGAAGTTTTCACATTTCGAAATTCATATGAACAAAAGTCTTTATTTGATGAAAGAAACTTACCTAACATCAACAAATCAATCCTGGGCAAATTAGAGGAATTTGCCTTAACAAAACCTTGTTCCATCATTGACGGATCTTGGATGTTTTATTTTCTTCACAAAACCCCGAATAACCAACGACAACAACAAGTCCTCAAGTCGTCTATACCGCAATGTTTGAAGACGAAAGTCTTCAACCAATGCGTCTTACCTGCCATGACATACGGTGCCGAAACGTGGACACTAACTGCGGGACTAGTCCACAAATTCAAAGTCACTCAGCGTGCTATGGAGCGAGCTATGCTCGGAGTATCTTTGAAGGATAAGATCAGAAATGAGATTATCCGGAAAAGAACCGGAGTCACCGACATAGCTTGCAAAATTAGCAGGCTGAAGTGGCAGTGGGCTGGTCACGTATGTCGTAGGACCGATGGCCGTTGGAGCAGACAAGTCCTAGAGTGGAGACCGCGAATCGGCAAGCGCAGCGTAGGGCGCCCTCCAGCCAGGTGGACCGACGACCTTAAGAAGGTGGCGGGCACCAACTGGATGCGGAAGGCGGAGGACAGGGAGCTTTGGCGCACCTTGGGAGAGGCCTATGTTCAGCAGTGGACAACGATTGGCTGTTGATTGATTGATTGATTGATTGAAACACAACAACTGTTCAAGAGAAAGGGTTATAGATACTGATGCGTGATGTCATTCGCTCTGATTGGTGTTTCAAATGAAATGGCCGATTGCAGAATTTTATACTTTTGTTTTATTAAAAATCTTATTCATCTCAATATGTATATTAAAATGAGATCACTTTTTAGAATCCATTTAAAATAGTTTCTTCTCTAAAATCATTTATTTTTTAATTCTTTAATACTGTCATCATGCCTATTGACAATTGACATCGACTATTTCCTCAGTTGTCCGACAGTTGACACTTGACACTGGACTGAAAGTGACAAGTCAAGTGACAGTACAGCTGTACAGTTGAGTTCCTACCTAGTACCTAACTGTTTTGATAAGTATTCTGACATCAGAGTTATAGTAATAATAATTGCTTAAGTATAAAAGCTTCTATTTTTTTTTAAATCTCTGTTGGATAAAAAATTTGAAAGTTTTTGGTCTATATATAGTTAAATTAACAATCATCAATTAATATTTCTTGCAAATTTTCTTAAAAGACTTTAATCGTCAAACATGGCTGATGATATTGTATTTGAGTTATTACATTCAGAAATTATTAACTATGCTTTAGACCCATCAAAAACTACGAATGGTAGTAAGGTAAACTTGCATTACATCATTATTAAAATGAATAAATATTATTGTTCTTTAGTTCATAGTTCTTATCAAAGATATGTAAATTTAATGAATATTTGATAAATATATTACAGGAGGTAGATTTATCTGTAGTAGAGTACATTGGATTTGCAGCTGGTTATAAAATAATGGAAAGGCTAACAAGAGAATGGCCAAGGTTTAAAGATGAATTGGACACAATGAAGTTTATATGCACCGATTTTTGGACATGCATTTATAAAAAACAAATTGACAACTTAAGGACAAACCACCAAGGCGTGTATGTGCTACAAGATAACGCTTTTAGATTTCTTACTAATTTCTCAAATGGACATCAATATTTGGAATATGCACCTAGGGTAAAAAAATCCTAGTTATTCTCTTATTTTCAATTTGTATCTGTTCAAATTTACAATTATATATTATCATGAAAAGTTAATTATTTAAACAGTAGTTTATTTAGAACATATATGTAAATTAAACAGAATTTTTATTTTAAATAAGTTTAAATTTGTTTACTAACCACATTTGTTTTTTCACAGTATGTTGCATACACATGTGGTCTGATAAGAGGGGGTCTGGCTAATCTCTGCATTAACAGCATTGTGACTGCTGAAGTACAATCAATGCCATCATGTAAATTTCATATACATGTCCAAAGAACTTAAAGCATATTAATTAAAATAAAAATACTTACTTCAATAGTCTAGTATTATTCAAATAATTGATAGTTCAATTAATATGTTTATTTAATACAAACATTTATTATTAACAAGATTATTTTATATAAATTAATGTTAAACTAATTATGGAATTTAATTTAATGACATAAGTAATTAAGTTATATTATTTTTTAATACAGAGATAAAGAACCAGATTAAACTTTGTAAAAAATATTAACATGTTGGGTTTTTCCAAGATGAAGGTTTGGCATTATCATAAATAGTTGCAAGCGACATCAATACACCAATATAACATAAGACCACAGTTGTTCCATACAGAATCCTGTCACATAAACCACGTTTTAGCCAAATTGGTTTTCCATCTTCACACTGTAATATTAACAAAATATGTTTCATATGTAAATAAAATATAAAAGAAAATATTCTAAAAACTATTTTTTTTTGTTTTGTTAAATCTTTTTAAACATACATGTGTGTGTATGTGCCTTTACATGTATTTTTATAAATATCAGAGGAATAGTTGAATAATATAGGAAACCTCCTGTCTATGTCTTTAAATTGGTGTTTTTTTTTTAAATATTCTTTTATTTCTTTTAGTCTAATAGTATAATAGTTATCTATAGTTTATTGCTTGTATTTTACTCACTTGAAAATCAGCTTGAAGTTTTTTTAATTTTACAAGTGTAGATTGGTGTTTGATCGCCGTAGTAGAATATCCATGAAAAACATATCTCGACGTGCTCTAAAATTGTAAACTTTATATCACCTACGTGTGCATACAATAATTTAATGTCTAATACATAAACAATACCAATCGAACAAAAAGTTGAGCATTATTAATAAATTGATTAGAATGCACGTTCTTTCAAAACTTACTTTTGAAAATTTAAACATAATGGTTCCAATATTTTTCTTATTATTACAATAATAGGTGTATTTTATCCTAACTACTGTCACGGTAACAAGATAAAATATATTACACTATTTTGAAGACATTAATTCAACATTTAAATTAAGAATTACTACCAAAAAGGTGCAACTGTAACTTAACAAGATTACAAGGCAAAATAGAAGAGTCATGCAATTCATAAAACAATTTTATATTATCTAGCTACCCTTCTCGTACTAAAAATTAGATTTTATCCTACGATATTTTTTTAATTGGTTGAAATTTTAGTTGGAGCAAAAGAAAACTAGTTTTTTTCGAGTTTTACGTCCGGTTTTGGTTTCGTCTAAAAAATGGTCAAAACCTTACCGAAACTTTTAACATTTTCAAGTAATGCAATTTTGGAACTACTTTAATAAATATTAGTCCTGGTAGGTACAAAATAAATCGTTGGATTATAAATTATAAGACTTACACATTAACTTTCCTGTTTCGGCCGAAAATAAACCAGATATCGAAATTCGGTTAGGTAAATTAAGAATAAACATAATACTTACATAAATTTTGTTAAGTGAAATTGCTATTTATCTACTAAAATTTGAGATAAATAGAAATATCGAATTGTTCATAAGATCCATTTTTTCAACTTGTAAATGTTTGTGATGTAGTAACTAAAATAAATATATACTTTGTTTTTAGAGTTTAGAGACCTACGTATTTTTCATTCAAATTTTTTATGCATCTGATTCTATATAAATCGCTGTATCTAAAGTTAGTAGCGTTCCCTTGATATAAAAGTCAACTAAACGTTGTGGTTTGTTGTCAGGGTATACTCCAGTCATATTAGTCAAAATAGGGCAAGAATCTCGTAATTGGAGACAGTTGGCTATAAACTTTTACAAACCTTTATTTTGACACCTTAAAACCTATTGTAGGGTGGCCGCGACTACCGACTACTATCTTCAATTCCGAGGTGATACCGCTAATATGATTTGTCCATTATGTACTCTGTGGGTAAACTATATATATAAATATGAAATACGTATTATAAACATGCTAATTATTGTCCTAAGTGGATTTTGAAATTAGGCGCGAAAGTTCGAAACAAGACCGAAAAACAAACAAGAGACCGGATTATATGCATTTGCATAATTAATAATATTTACAAGATTTTTCGATACCCTACTTTGGTAACTACGTTACCACCGTAGACAGAGAAACAAAGTTAAGTTAAGTTAGTTTCTCTATCTACGGTTATCACCGGTCAAATCTATTAACCGCACGGTTCTTAGAGCTCTTTTCTTTTTGGTAGGATAATGAAAGGAAAGAGACAGTAAATACGGCACAAGTTCAAATGCTGATTACTGCTTTGTTACCAGTTTACCAGTGTATGTGGAGCGATCCTTTTCCATTTATAAAATAATTTAAATGACTGAATAAGTGAAGACCTAATGTATTACTGAACATATGGAGCAATATCTGATTGTTAATGTTAGCAAAATTGTTATTTTTATTGAATTATCGTCTATTAGGTTCTTAAATTCTGATATCGATAATTAATATACTTATGAATTAATAATTTACTAATTGTCAGCTGATTTTGAAATAAAAATAATTAAAACTTATTTTTTCAACCTACCTAGTTTTCATACTAAGATGTGATATGAAATGTTATTATGGAAAAACCGGTTGTTATAATCTATCACATGAAAATAATTATAATAAGTATCATAACAAAATTTAAAGTTGTTAAAAAATTTGGAACATTTTAGAATTATTATTAATGATAATTCCATGGGCAAACATCACGAGCATGCCATAGTAGAACACAATATATTTTAAAAAGAAATTGATGACAAATAACATGAAACTTAAAGAAAATATTTAATGGGTCGTAAAAATAAATACAGCTAAACATTTCATTATAAAAAAATGTATTGATTATATTCAAATACAAATCTTCGAAATGTCTAAAATAATATAATTTGGCAGCTTTATTTGGTGGTCGCATAGAACTTGTTTAACTTTACAAAAAAAAATATTTTTGAGATTATCAATGTTAGAATTTTCTAACATTGATGTTAGAATTTTCAAAAAGTTTTAATTTTTAAAAACAAAGATAATAATTCAACCGTTAAAAATATATCCTGACAGTTAGTGTCTCCACTAAATTACTATTCAAAATAGTCTATAGTCTATAACGAAAACTTTCTGACGCATACTTTTTGATTGGCGCTCTTTTACTTCGTGCTTCCTTCATTCGCTCCGCTCTTTCAATTTTACAGAAAATGGCTACCGAAGAATTGGTGACTGAGCAGTTTCAATTTTTAGGTATAGAAGTATCGAAAGAAGTTTTGACCAAATGTGAGTAACCACCTAGTCGTCTAATGATGTTTTACTCGACACCGAAGCCTCTTACTAACTTCCCCTACAGTTAAAAGTTAGTTGTTGTTAGTAAAGCTATAACGCTATGAAATTAATGTTCAAGGTTGTTCTGTTATTCGTTTCTTTCAAGGTGTAAGTCTGTGTACAGAATATAATGTAGACGCTGAAAGTTTTATTGAACAATGGATGGCATTTAGTTTAACTACATTAAACGGCGCGTCTCCAACTTTAGAGAACTTAGAATTACTCGCAAAAAGGGAATTTTCCAAACGTTCGGCAAGTCGGCCTAACGCTCTTGTTAATGAAGTTACACATTCAAGTACCGGCACAAGTTTGACTGTTTACGGCGCACCCGCAACTATTCCGTATCCTTTTTAAAACTTTTCCACGTGTTTATTTCAAATGTAACTTTTTAATTTTTGTTCTAAAGTTTGTGTCGGTTACTAAACTTTTTTGTCATAAGGTTAAATTATTGATGTATGTTTTATCATTTTCGTTTTATAATGTCAGTTGGATTACTAGTAATAATTCTTAACAAATTAGATCAGAAAATGAAGTCCTGTCAAATTATATGAGTACCACCCCAAAGGTATGTAGAATATACTTTTAAAGAATTGCTTTAATATTTTAATTAACAATTTTATTACAAATAAAAACATTTTCAAAATTTTTATTTTTTAATACATTAGTTCAGTTTGTTTTGTTTAGTTTTAGGATAAAAATTATTAATTATTAAAAGGAGTAATTATTAAATTTTTTGTAAGGAATTATTTATTTAATAATTTTTATTATATGTTTATTTTAAACATCAAGACAAATTAACTAGGAGCCCTCAAGAGAAATTCAAGACACTGTTGGCAGTCGATGGGTTTAAATCTAGTGGTGCAGTGTTGTCCTGTGACTAGATCTACACTCATTGATTGCTGCCAGAACTATCTGCAGAGAAGATAATTAAGGATTTCATTGAACAATTTCATAATTATGTTAAGTATAAATGCTTACTGACATGTATCCTGAATAATGTATGTTTTTGTGCCTTACTAAATCGGCTAATGAGGTTTATTTGTTACATTATATGAACAAAAGTAAATAATGAATAAATAGCTTACTTAGTTAATATTTTTTATGTTTATATTAATATTGTTTATGTGTAGTTAATATTTGTAAACGTAAATTGAAACAAAATGTTAATATGTTATTCATGAAAGCTAACAAATATTCTTGACTTGATGATTTTTGTGGGCGAGTTTGCTTCTGGTTCATGTATCTTCAACATCATGACTAGATCCATACTCGTCTGCAGCCATCAACTCAATCTACTTCTGAGATGTGGTAAACAATATTTTTAATCAATTTTAGTTGCTAAGGTGTGTAAAATATATTTGTTCACCATTGCTTTTTTGAATTACTATTATTTATGGTCATTTATATATCAACCATTAAAATAACTTAAATGTATGTGATGAACTTTGTCAGGAAAAACTTCTGAACCACATTTTATTATAAATGTTAAAAATATTTTTTTAAATAAAATTAACCGTAAATATTTTGTCAATAAAATACCTATTTAATACATTATTTCAGAGAATTAAAACAGAGAAAGTAGAACAAGCAAAAAGTCACAATGAATTGCATCCCGCTACATACTCACCAAATGTGTAAGTTTATTTTTTTAATCGAATTCAAGTATGCAATAATTTTTAACATTGATTGTGTTAAACATTATTTAATTTTTAATTATTCTAATTAATAATTGACTAACACAAGATATCAATAAATATGGTCAGTTAATGTATATGTTGAAACTTGTACTTTCCAAGTGAAAAAGAAAGAGATTCTAAAAGAGTTATTCTGTCAAAGTAAATAACTTTATAAAATTTAAATTGGCTACTTCTATTTGTTTAACTATATAACATATATAATATTTCGTTTTCTTCCATTGCACTTGTTAGCTTTCTATAATCGAATACATACGATATAGTAATGTTTTAAAAACATCGCATTTGTTTAAATATAGTTGTTTTTTTTTACTTGTAGATTAGTTCGTGGGTGAAGATTACGTCACCAAAAAACCAAGAACTATTTGTATTGGTGATTTCTTGCCTTATTAGGTATTTCATATTTACGCTCTTAGTTATTTATAAAAACTTACTCGTTTTCTTCCATGTTATTAAACATCAAATACGTGGCTGTTTCGAGAAAATTAGAAAATATAATTCTCTCAAAAGTCGATATAAAGATCGAGTTGATCAAATAATTTGTCTTTTTACTACTGTCTACTATGAAGCTAAAAAAAAAACCGAACATCGCATCTTTACATATTAGAACAGCAATGTTTTCCAAGACAATAATAAAATCTATGTTGACTAGTGATGTCTGGAGAAAAGTTTTGCCGGACACGAATGATCGGTAAAATTATAATCAAGTACTAAACATAACGTTTTTAATATACTAATTCATAGTATACAATATAGTTACGACCTAATAACCATGTAAAATAATGAATTATGTAACTAATTTTGAAAACACTAAAAAATTATATATATTTCTAATAAACTAAAAAAACGTTAATGATCTAAGAAGTTGAATTTAAATTCCTCAATAACTTACGTTAAACTAACATTTTTTCGACCTTTATGTTAAGTAGTCTTAATGTCAAAGTTTAAATATTTTATTACAATTACAAAAAAAAAACTTAATAAAAACAAAACGATTATTAAGACGATCATTCATCTGAAGAGTTCGATATTTTCATCGTTATCTTAAAAATATTTTTCGTCTAAAATTTTATTAATAACTTTTTTATGTAATCACTACGTAAGTAGTATATAGTTTACACTTACAGTAGTATACACTTTTTATACAGAGTGTAGACAAAGGAAAAAAAAGGGTGCACTGGCCGAAAATATGTTAAAAAATATACATATACTCTGCACTTAAAAACGTACTTTCGGAACAGTTTATCATGCTATGAATAATTAATAGTAAATAATTAGCGGCAGCAGTTAATTTCGCGGGTATATTTTGGTTTTTATGTAAATGTAATGAAAATAAATAACTTCGTACAATTCGATTTTTTGAGTTGGGTAGTGAAATGCTAATAGTTGTAAGCCCCGATCAAGCTTAGTATATTTGGTTTTTTTTAACGAGTCTCATACACTTAACTTTTAACGAAAGTGTGTTTTAAGTCTTATTTTAACTATAAATATTAATATTTTTAATTCAGAAACTCGTCACAGTATAATTACAATAATATTATCAATAATCATTATAATAGTGATTGCTTAATATAAACACAAGAAGCAAAGAAAGACATTCACCAGGTTTTCGTCCGGAAAATAAATTCATTCTTGTCTGGTCAACGTGTCCGTTTTTATAGAAGCCATAATTATTAATAAGATTCCTCAGAAGCTTTGTCAGTTAACAAATTTGAATTTCAAGTTAAGAAAACATTGAATAGTTATGAAGGCGTAATGCTCGATAAAGCATATAGATGATAGTGTCGTTAGTATCCGTTGACTTCCATCCAGGATTAATAATAATTCAATTGCATTTAATTATCTGTGTAACTTGACCCTCGGTTTTATGTCAGATCTTCGATATTATTATTAAACTTAATTTAATAAAAATATAAAGTCTCCTATGCCTAAAAAATGATGAAAATTGTTTTGAAAGGCTTTTCACATAAGTGAATAAATTGTGTACATGCATAATATTCCACGAAATATACTGCTATAAATATGTATGCCAACACAAATTATAACTTTTTCAAATCAATAATAAAACAACTCAAATTTCCTATCCTTTTATTAATTGACGAGAATACTTTCAAATATTACCTGTATTATATAAATGGTTGTTTTTTTTAATCTCACATTGTATCCTATTAAAGGTAAAATTTTGGATTTGATTAAAAATAACCAATGAATACAATTTTTAGTGATAATTCGGGAAAATACACCTCGCGAACGAATCAAGGATCTGTTGTACACTCATATGGCGAAGAAAAATTATTATCAGCAATAGCCTCGTCGACCGGAGTTAATGACTTGTTGGAATTGAATATATCACAAGTGCCCAATGATGATGGAGACTTGTACACTAAAGCAATGTAAGTGGAAACATTTACTTCCCATTTAATAATTATGATGTTATATTTATAGTGTTGTTGTTTCATTTGACAACAAACTGTAATTAGAAGCATAGAGGCATAACATATATGTATGCCCATAAGCCTAGTATATTTAGAGATATTAAATTAGCTTTAAAAAAAGCCATTAAAAAAGCTTATTCGTTGTTTGGCGATTCAAAAGTACTTGTACTATTTTAATGAAATAATTTGATTTGATCAGGAACAAAGGCCATGACGGTTTAATAACCCGGTCAATTTACAACTGATTTTTAAATGTTATATTTTTGTATTCGAATTATCTTGTTGTTGGTAAAAATAAAAGGTGAAAAATTTGTATTTTATGAAATTCTGATACATATAATCCATCCACTGTTAGGATTACATTACAGGAGATGAGGAGTCTGCAATCGAATATTGACGAGTTGCTCCTTACGACCGGTAGTTATTAGTTAGGTTAGAATGTTAGAGCTTAAGCAAAAGGTAGGAGAATAGGGTACAGACGACGTCACAATGCCAACTAACTGTCTGCATAAGGAGAATCTCCGGGCAATGAAAAGGGGGAAGTTTACTGCCTAAAGTATAGTGTCCCCCAAGTCGAGATGCATGTGAGCATAATCGATATATTCCAACAACAGGTTTATTTAACATCGAAGAGTTTGACAAAATAACAGCCACAGGTAGAGGCGCGGAAGAATGCGCAAGCGTGCCCGCATCTTCACCTTGTGTGGATCGCAGGAACCGTTTTGGTTTTAGTCGGTAGGAATTCAACATAACTCAACATATCATCTGATATGTATCCATGAGGGTTTCTCCACGATAAAAAAAAAGAAGACCCACCTAGGGTGGGATGGGTAATACTCTAGTTATTCCTAATTATACAGCCAAATATGTTTATCGGGTAAAATGTTAGTCAGTTTAGTTCCAAGCACACGAGACATAATTATAACATCTAGCTCTCATACTTAGTGGCACATTGACGTGTCGTTTGTGGAATTGTTTTTTCTTCTTGCAGTGCAAATGTTTATAGGCAATGGTGACCACATACCATGAATGGTTAGTTTGCTTGTAGTAACGATTCAACGAGGCGTGAAGAGGCATCTTGCGGGCCGGCAAGGCGAGGATCGCTAGTGCAGATCTGTCTTTCCGACTGTACTGTAAAAATGTAACTTTAAAAAATATATATGAATTTTCATTCAAGGTTCGGCTTCGAATTGCTCCATGAAAAAGCTAGTGCGTTCGATAATCACATCAGATATTTGTCTCAGTGTATAATGAAGAAGAATGGTTTTACAGAATCATCTTCAGTGAGACACAAAACTCAAGTAAGATATCCTATATATTAGTGACAATTGTTAAATTGTATATTTTAATTCTAAGTTTTCTGAAATGTTTACAGACAGAAGTCTTAGTAGCAGGCCGCATTGAGTGTGACGCAGATGCGAGACTCAACTCTAAAAGTGTTGTTCTACAAGGAACATGGGAGGATTCTCTCAGTCAGGCCGTATCCGTTGATTTAGATGGGTAAGAGCAAACAAACACTATAGAAAGTATTTATTTTATTTATTTATTTTGAACAAATTAAACATATAAACAATATATACGATAGTTGCTACAATAGTATAAAACTGTGTCGTAGCTACTAACGCCCTCCAATTCGACAGCACATTTATTTATTATTTGTTCATTGCAGGCATAAAAATAAAATACAATTTAATTTAACAAAATATAATATATATACATCTAAATATATATAACTAAAAATATTTATAAAGTGTGTAATAAGGAAGGGATAGGGTAGGTAGGAAGAATAAGTTAGGTCAATGTCTTATAATAATCGTTTTAGTAATAATTCTATTGTGAAATAGTCACAAAAAAATAATATAAAATCATTAATCCCTTACATGTGCTCTTTTTCTATAAGTATTTTTTTAGTATACTTTACAAGGATGTTTTTGACCAAATTGACTTTTATTAATTTCGTTCTTCTTTTCCTATAATAAACTTATATTTTAATATGATAATTCTAACCTAATTAAATCTGCTTATTATCTTTTAATCAAGTTAAAAATACCTTAAATATTTCCGAAAAATCTTTTACAACACTAATATATTTCACTGTTAATAAATAAATTTACATGAAATAAGAAACTCGGACCTCAGATAGTTAACTTAAAACTAACATTTTATTTTAAAAAAAGTACTTTAGTTATTGTATTATATGCTTATTATATAAAATCAAAAAACTTGCAAGTGAAAATGTTATAAGGGTAAATGTTATAAGGCTAAAAAACAACATTGTTAGGTACTAAAAATATAGTAAAATAAAAAACTAAGCCCTTTTTTTAAATAAAATGTTAATTTTAGTTAATTAATCTCAATATAAGTAATAGATCTGATTATTTTAAAAATAATATCATCTTAAGAGAATGAGACTTGTCCCTAGCGTCTACCATTATTAGAAATGAATATGTTGATAACACATATTATGTGTTCCCTTTCGCCCTTTTAATTTAGCTTATCATATAAACATTGACTTAGCAAGATTTGTCAATTTCGTTTAATATTATTGCCTTTTTATAAATTAAAACCAATGCTTGTTCTGATAATATTAAATTTCAAGATTAAAATGTAAGTAACATCTTTAATATATTATGCAATTATTTTTGTATAATGCTTGTAAGCAACAACAAAACAAGAAATGGCATATACATTTGCTAAGTTAAAAATATTACCAAATGTATGGACCTTTTTCATCATGATTGCAAATATTTATATCCTCACTATTGTAAATATCCTCGGTTCCCTCCTTTTTCTTGTACGGTAGAATAAAATATTTTAAATTTTCTAATAGCAATGACTAATTCGACAGGGTAAAGCAGTACTCGCTCTTTCCTGGACAAGTGGTAGTGATGCGCGGCGTTAACCCGCGGGGGAACAAGTTTATAGCGCAGGAAGTGTTCCATGATGCATCTCGACCAGTGTCCGATCCCAAGGCTGATATGATGAACGCTTTAAAAGGTAAAAACCTACATATGTACCAACTATTCATAAGAATTTTCGATAGAGTAAGAAAAAAACAAATTCAAAGAAACTAGTTATAAATCAATTCTACCATAAATAAAATGGGGGCTATGCACTCCTATTATCATAATAAATAAGGGATTCTTTTGAAATATGTTCCCGATATGTAAGAAAGATTAATAGTCTCTTGGTAAAATTGTTTATCATTTAGTAAAAACAGCCTTTGAAAGTCCCATTGCTGGGCTAAGGCTTCCTCTCCTTTTTTGAGGAGGTTTTTGAGCTTATTCCACCACGCTGCTCCAATGCGGGTATGTTTTCATTCACCGTCAAGCACGACATGATTTAAACACACAAATTAAGCACATGAAATTCATTGGTGCTTTTGAGTGGTGGGTTTGCACCTACGGTCATCAATTAAGATTACGCATTTTAAGCGCTGGGCCATCTCGGCTTCATCATCATATTATTTGATTATCAAAACTTTCCTGGGCATTTAAATTTTTATAGTTGTTATTGTGCATCAAACTACATTAAATTAATATGCCATGGCCTAGGTCCCAGGAATAGTTCACAAATGTTGATTTGTTACCAAAGTTGTCTGTATAATAATAAAGTATAAACCCGAACTTAATAGTCATCGTAGCGTGTACTGTTCGGACTTCATACGTAACAAAGTCAATAATTAGAATAAATTTTAGGTACAATGTCAATGGTGGTAGCAACGGGTCCATATACAACTTCCAACAACATGGCTTATGAGCCACTAAAAGACTTTATAACATACATCGGCACGCACAAACCCCACGTTGTAATAATGATCGGACCATTTATGGATAGCGAACACGCTAAAATAAAAGATCACTCCATGGCCGAAACTTACAAATCATTTTTTGATAAATTGATTGATAGTATAGCAGAAATTGGTGCAGTGAGGTAAGAAATATTCAAATTATTAAATTTCAACAATTTAAATTTGAAGAATTTTTCATTATTTTTTTACGTAAATGTATATTTAAGACATGAATTATTTAAAATATAATCAATTACATATATTTCACAACAAGTGACATTCCGTTAATGTCCCACTGCTGGGCTAAGGCCTCCTCTCTATTTTGAGGAGAAGGTTTAGAGCTTATCAACTTTTTTATAAAATGTTTGATGACGTTACAAAAGAAGTCATATTGTTCTTTATTATTTTTAGAATTTTATCAAAGACAAATAAATAGTCATTATATTGAGCGATGCTTCACGTTATCGAAACTTTCAGTCCCTTCACAAAGATATACATCGTATCGAGTTCGAAGGACGCATTCAACGTGAACATCTACCCCACACCAGCATACAGCAGCCGTCGAAAGCACTCCAACATACATTTTCTACCAGACCCGAGCACACTAAATATTAACGGTATTATTGTTGGTATAACCAGCATTGATATCCTCATGCACATCAGTCAAGAGGAAATTTCCTTGTAAGTTTCTATTTAGTTCAAATTAAATGGCGTCAAATAATAGTCTTCCTGGCCTAATTTCGGTAGCTAATTTCCTAGCCAGGCTAACTGCGCAAAAGATGTACAGTACATTTGTGGGCCCAAACTGTAGTGCACTCTCTATTTATACTCTAATAGTCCGATGGGACAGCCATCAAACTAGACCAGAAAGTAATTAAGTGTGAAACCAACAACTGTAAGTGCTTTACAAAGATGGAGTTGTAACACCACCATCTTTCTAACTCTTGGACAGCTACTGAGAATTTATTGACAAAAATACTCTAAAACCTTAATTGGTACTACCTGAAACCATGTCTGGTTTCCCAACAATTCAGTTGCCAAAAGAAATAAATAAAGTTACTCGTTACTATTTTAAAAAAAATGTCATTTCGTCGACTTCAATATACTTGAAGATGGACGACTTAAAAGCAATAACGTATTGCAGAGGTATGGGCGGCGACAAGTTGGCGCGCCTGGCGGGTCACGTGTGCGCGCAGCAGAGCTACTGCCCGCTGTGTCCGGCGCCGCTGGCGGCCGAAGCGGCGCTGTGGGCGGCGCACGCGCAGCTGCCCGCCGCGCCGCACGTGCTGCTGTTACCCTCTAACTTCAGATACTTTGTTAAGGTGATACTTTGCTTATATACCGGGCATCGCTACTAACAATATAGAATTTATGATGATAATATCCTCCTGATCAATTTTGGCCACGGCGGCAAGTCTCTGGTGAGATTAACCAATTTGCGCAGAACATGTTAGTGTATGTGTAGTGTCCAAGTGCACTGTTTATTCCCTTACTCATATAATCCGATGGGTCAGCAACCCGATATGACCGGAAAGTTACGTACCTTCAAAGCCACGGGAGTGTACACACTTCCAATTCTAGGCTTTATTTTAAGAACACGGATAAACAAATAAAGAAAGTAATATTGTACAAATATATTGCAGGAAGTGAATGGCTGCGTTGTTGTGAATCCAGAACGCTTGGCAAAGGGCGTCGGAGGAGGTACCTTCGCTCGCTTACTCATTACACCAGATATAAACCCTCCTGGTGGTGTCGCGGCGCAGATTGTCAGGATTTAAATTAGTAATAACTGTACAAAATAAATAGGAATCTAAATAATAAAACAGACTTTTACAATAATTTAGTTTTCATTTAAAAAACGACACAATTAAAACCCCTTTCATTGGTAGATAAAAAAACAAATTAAACAACTTTTTGAAAAAACTAAAAAAGCATTGTTCTTCAAGCACAAGAATTATGCTGCGTATATGGTGTCGTTGAGCGAAATTACGCCACCTGGTCCCGAGCGCAGAGCGATCTGCAGGCCCATGCGTGGGGTGCTGCCTGTTATTTTGCGGACTTTTGGATCTTCGATTTGACGATAACTGTTAAAGAACATTAATATTTGTACATAAAAATATGATGAAAAAATGTCATTTTCAATGTAAACCGAATAAAAAAGTTCAGTTACTTTATTTACTTTAGCTTAATATTTAAAACGGTTATTGTCATAATTGTCGAGTAAATTTACCGTTTTAATGTATCCAGCGGCTCTGTTTTCGCATTTCGCACACCGGTTTCTGGATCAATTGTAGTTAGAATACATCTAAAAAAACAAATTGTAAAATTGTTTTCTACATACATAATTCGCATATTCATTATAACATTTATTTAAATAAAAAAATAACCTGGTGCAGGGTTTGATTACTTCAAAAACATTATCCCCGATTTTTATAAATTTCCAATCGTCTTCTTCGTATGGTTTAGCGCCAGTAAGTACGAAATTTGGTCTAAAGTTGCGTGGAGACATCTGACAGCCATCTAGTCTCGTGTTAAGATCGTCTACCGAAGCCTGGTTTATTAAATGAAAAGGCACTTCATCTGGTAAAGCACCCTAAAACAGGATTAAGATTTTTAATTTCTGTATATAATTTTGTCACTGGCATGCGTAATTTTATTTCGTCTTACATAAATATACAATACATATTTATGAGTAGATAACAGTTTTTTTATAAACAAAATAAGTTACGCCCCTTGGTTCTTGGCTTTTGTTGTTCTTTTACAGTTTATATTATTATATAGTGATAAAGATATTAAATGTCTTACCGTGTCATCCTTTGTAAATTTAAAATATTTATTAACCGACTTGCTCCATTGGCGACTATTTTGCGACGCGTAGTAAACGAGTCTAAAGCTACTTGCTGTTTTATTAAGCATCCTAAGATAGAAATATTAGTTATTAAGGATTATTGAAGCAAGGGTAATTAATATATTATATGTATGTATTATGGCGCGGAAATAGGCCTTTTATCCTAATTATGAAATATTATATACAATGGAACCAAAATCTAAGACAAACCTCTATAAAGTATTAAAAAATATACAGATTAATAAAATTTTAAATTATTGTCTACAATATTAAGTTACCTTGAAAACCATTCGCTGGCTTCCCTACCACAGTCGTACACAGGAACCGTGACACCCCAAACAGTAGCCGGTTTTGGTGTTTGTAGAGCTATTACCTTAAATAAAAATAGTAAAAACCGATAAATTAAGTTAAATGCATGCTTGTGTTTAATCTATAATTATTAATATAAAAAGTATATTTCTTAAATCACGTTGTAAGTACTAATTTATTTTAATGTTTTACCTATACTTATTATAGGAGTTTAAAATCCTTATTCATTAAAATTCATTCAATTTATTTCTTGATTCATGCCACGACACGTCATTTGTATTAAAAAAGTTTAATTTTAAAGTTTTAACCGCACCTCTGCCAAGTTGATGTCAATGGATTCCATACCATTGCAATTCAATGTAAGAATTGAATTTCTGACTTTGGGATGCACAAGCAATAACTCAGGGTACGCTCTGGCAGTAATAAAGTTGTTTTTATCGTCAACCACCATAAGAACTCTATAACAACATGCTAGTATTAGTATTCATAATGGCCCCAGAAATCGTAGATCGCCTAAAAAGTTTAATGTTTTTTACACACCGATCCCGCAACCAGCCATCTTTCAGTCCTAAAATTGTACATTCCGCTGTATTAAGAATTATCGGCCCACAAGATTTTATCGGGTACACATAGAGATCTTTCAAAGTCCCAACTTCGTTCCATACTGTTGGTAATGTTGGTTTCTGATACACTTGGTAAATGTTGTAGGCACAATACGCGCCCCCAATCACACCAGCGGTAGCAACTGCTGCTGTTACATAGGAGCCTAAAAACCATTACTTACATTTGATTAAATAAAACAGTTTATTATTATTTTAATTATTTACATAATTTACTACTACTTTACATAATTTAATGGTATTTCATTATGTAAAGTTTCAACAATATTTAGTTATTATTACGATACCATTTAAAATTTAACACCTTTGGTTTCATTATATGAAAAAAAAATAAAGGAATATTAATTATTGGTACAAGATCTGAGTATGTAATGGAACCAATAAAATTTGCTAGATTAATAGGTACCTAAAGATAGGTACGGAGAGTGTATACACAATATTCAATTTATTTAATAACTTTTCGCCTCATTTTATGTAGCTTAGTAAAATTTTGTATAAGTTAATTTTTCAATATTAACTCAAGTGTTGGTTAGCAATTATTCTTATCTGATTTGTCAATAAAACTAGTTATTATGAAAAACGTATAATATATCTCGTGCTTCATATAACTAAGAAATAAATGTGATATATAATCGTTATTAAAATAAAAATAGCAAATAAACTAACCTTGAAAAGACATGACGTTTTATTTAAATCAAAATCGTTAATTAAAAGCTAGTGATTATGCCCGCTGTGTCCTAGAAGCTGTACTGATAACAATAAGCAACATTACCAATCGCAATAATGAAACTCCCATATTTAATACTGGTAATTTTCTTATAATAAGTAAAATAGCTAAAAGAACATCATTTATATTTATTAATTTTAATTATATGCTATTTGCAAAAAAAAAATTAAAATTACAAATTATGATACACAGAGAACCTTCTCATGATACCCATCAAATTACAATTAAAACTACGTATATAAAAAGCTTTTTTTTTTTTTTTTATAGAATAGGAAGGTGGACGAGCATATGGGCCACCTGATGGTAAGTGGTCACCAAACACCCTTAGACATTGGCATTCTAAGAAATGTCAACCATCGCTTATAGCCAATGCGCCACCAACCTTGGGAACTAATATTTTATGTCCCTTGTGCCTGTAATTACACTGGCTCACTCACCCTTCAAACCGGAACACAACAATATCAAGTATTGCTGTTTTGCGGTAGAATATCTGATGAGTGGGTGGTACCTACCCAGACGAGCTTGCACAAAGCCCTACCACCAGTATAGTGTACCACCAGTAGAGCTGTTATAGCTCTTACAAATGGTCAAATATGCATAAAAGTGTTAACATCTACTATTCCTTATTCAATGAGTATAATCATTTTTTACAAAGCACATTATAACATTGTTTAACATTAAAATAACTATCGATGTAATAAATCAATCAATCAATACAGTGAATAGTAGTCTTACCTTTAATTGATTTCTCAACCAATGCACCAAACGAACAGAGACACAAATCAATTTACACAGACCTTTTAAAGTCTTTAACCCTACATAAAATTAAGTTATTTGACTTACCGCCCGCGGTGGTCGCGAGTTCATGAGCCGCGATCGGGTTGCATACCTGGAGTAATTCTACAGCGCGTTTAAGTTTTATTTAAGTGTAATCAACGTAAATTAACTAAGAATTACGATTGCAAGATTTATAATTATTGGACCTTGGAGTAATAGTGCAAAAACTTTTATCAAAAATATTACGCCCGTCTTATTGCCTCTACTAGTGACAGGAGGGCTGGTTCATTTTTGCTGCTGCATTCTTGCCACCATTCCACGAGGTCATAATTTGTACAGTCACATTTTTTTTAATTTTATTTGTAGCTATTTAAGGCTTTAATGTAAGTAATTATTGATATTATTTTTTATTTTTCAAATATTTCACCAGGTTAACCGTTTTGATATGATTGCAAAACGGAGTGACTTATAGACTAGTGGGTGCCACTAGATACGCGTATGGCGTATACTTTTACATGAATTATGTGCATATGGAATCACTGCCACTTTTTAGTGTTAGTTAAAATTTTGTCGTTATATTACTGTCGGTTAAATTTGCATTTATTTGTCGCGACTCAGGTGCACTCTTTTCCTTAATTCTCATAATCCTATGGGACGGCAATCCGACATGACTGGAAAGAGTTTAGGAGCAGGACCGACGGCTTTACGTGCTAACCGAGGCACTGGAATGTACACACTGCCATATATTTATGTACAAGCGGACCCCGGCCTGTCCTGAAAAGCACTGCCACATTCAATATGATATATTAAATTTAACATTTACATTTTTTTAATCTTATAATTACTTGAAGTCAGATTTGGGTTATTACTTGTCTTCGAACCATCCAGGAACCCATTGAAATATACAAACAAAGTTCATCCAAGCCGGTCCAGCCGTTTAGGGAAAGTTAGGTGACAAACGTACACACGTACAGAAGAATTGTATATATTAAGATTTGACAAGTCATACTGAAGAGATTTATATTGTTTTCCAATGGAAGATATCGAGACCTATTTATTTATCTATGATAATATCTTCAGATACATTTGCACACATAACCTATCATTTAATACGTTTTAACCAATGATTTATTTGAAACTATCAAAATCAATAAAACTGGACTAATAACATATACATTTCGAAAAGAACTCATCTTAAACGATATTAAGTAGATGTAGATAATTTAAAAAGACTATACCCAGAATATATCGTGTATTTATTTAAGAAAAATAATCTTTACAATTAATATAACATTATATTACTGTTACAAAAAAAAATTATACGCACAACAAGAATAAATAAAAATGAATAATAACACTTATGCTGCGTATATTGTGTCGTTAAGTGATATGATACCACCTGGGCCAGAGCGCAGTGACATCTGCAGGCCCATGCGTGGCGAGTTTCCAGCTGATTTGCGTACTCGGGGATCTTCGATTTGACGGTAGCTGTTATTTATAAAGATTATGTTGTAAACAAATAAATATTAGTTATTAAAAAAAACTATCCGCAATAAAAACTACATACATCTTTAGTACCTTCTCGTTAAATGATCATTTTGGGAGCTTGCTAAGTTAAGCTAAAAAAAGCCGAGATGGTCTAGTGGTTAGAACGCGTGAATCTTAACCGATGAGAGTGGGTTCAAACCCGGGCAAGCACCACTGAATTTTCATGTGTTTATAATTCATCTCGTGCTTAACGGTGAAGGAAACCTGCATGTGTCTAATTTCACTGAAATTTACCACATGTGTATTCTACCAACCCGCATTGGAGCAGCGTGGTGGAATAAGCTCCAAATCTTCTCCTCAAACGGGAGAGGAGGCCTTAGCCTAGCAGTGGGACATTAACAGGCAGTTACTGCTAAGTTACTCAATATAACTAATTATACTAAAAACGACTAAATCCGATATGTACACTAATTGCGTACACTAGTTGTATTTTATGACTTTAGCGATTATATTTCAGATTACCCTTTTAGTGTTTCAAGCGGCTCTGTTTTTGCATTTCGCACGCCGGTTTCTGGATCAATCGTTGTCAGGATACATCTAATAATAAAATTTCATTAAAAAGAATAATAGCATGAATATAAATGATTATGTTCGGTATCCAAGAAGCTGGACTGATAACAGTTAGCAACATTACCAGACACAATCTACCTTTTTGGTCTAGTGTGGTTTCTGAAGAGATTAGATTTTATCGAGATGAGATCGTAGACAATTTTTAGTACTTTTATAGTTTTAACATATTCCTAAAACTTAGCAATAACATTCATATATCATCATAAATAGCGCGCGTGAGTGCGTCTGCAAGAAATGAGTTCTCCAGCAAAAGCGTTTCGAAAAAAGGTTCCCCTCAGGGGAGCTGAGGCTATATGATCTACGAATTGAATTTTGACAAGTTTTGTTTGATGCTGCGGTGACCGATATTACGCAAAGTGAACATTTTTATAATACCGAGACTGAAAGAAATTATAAAGAAAAATCTTCTAAAAGTGTGTTGGTTTTGCAAGACAAAGCGCCTTATTCAGAGTACATTTGCGATGGTTATATTATTATATATAACAATTAAAAATGTCCTCCAGACCAATTTCGGCCACGGTGGGCAATCTCTAGAGATTAGCCAACTACGCAGGTATATTATAGTGCACAAGTTTGTGTGCAAACACAGGTGCACTCTCTATTCCTTAACTCTCATAATTGGATAGGACGGCAATCCGACACGATCGGAAAGAGTTCAGGCGTGGGACCAACGGGTTTATGTGCTTTTCGAGGCACGGGAGTGTACTTCACACTTCCAACTTTCAGACTCCGGGCTGCTACTAAGAATTTTCTGACAGAAAAACTCAATAACTTTTTTTGGCCCGACCTGGGAATTGAACCCAGGATCCCCGGTTCTGCGGCCTTACATCAATCCACTAGACTAACGAGGTAGTCGCGATGGTTATATATATCACATGAATAGATAGGGACTGAACCTCTTGTTGCCCAACCCAACTTGTTGAACTTGTTGTTCAGATTGAGATGAACAGTGATATTTAATATAAATAGCGATAATGTCATAAATATTCAGATAAATTGAATAAAAACTTAACTTACCTGGTGCACGGCTTGATAATTTCGAAAATATTATCGCCGATTTTGACGAATTTCCAACTGTCCTCATCGTAGGGTTTAGCTCCAGTGAGTACGAAGTTTGGTCTAAAGTTGCACGGAGTCACCTGACAGCCATCTAGCCTCATGTTAAGATCGTCCACCGAAGCTTGATTTATTAAATTAAAAGGTACTTCATCTGGCAATGCACCCTAAAATAGAGGGTTAAGATAGCAACGTTTTGTATTGATTTGGTTGTACATAAGCAATAACCAATAATTTAATTTCACGCTCTTATGATTATCGAGATAATACAATTAAAATGTATCATACATCTTACCGTGTCGTTCTTTGTAAATTTATAAAATTTGTTTGTTGATCCCCTTAATTCGCGACTATTTTGCGACGCGTAGTAAACGAGTCTAAAGCTAGTTGCTGTTTTATTAAGCATCCTAAAATATAAATAATATTAACATAAATACATTTAACTGTTCTTAATTGGTATGTAAAACATAATAAGTTACCTTGAAAACCATTCGCTGGCTTCCCAACCACAGTCGTACACAGGAACCGTGACACCCCAAACAGTAGCCGGTTTTGGTGTTTGTAGAGCTATTACCTTAAATAAAAATAGTAAAAACCGATAAATTAAGTTAAATGCATGCTTGTGTTTAATCTATAATTATTAATATAAAAAAGTATATTTCTTAAATCACGTTGTAAGTACTAATTTATTTTAATGTTTTACCTATACTTATTATAGGAGTTTAAAATCCTTATTCATTAAAATTCATTCAATTTATTTCTTAATTAATGCCACTACACGTCATTTGTATTAAAAAAGTTTAATTTTAAAGTTTTAACCGCACCTCTGCCAAGTTGATGTCAATGGATTCCATACCATTGCAATTCAATGTAAGAATTGAATTTCTGACTTTGGGATGCACAAGCAATAACTCAGGGTACGCTCTGGCAGTAATAAAGTTGTTTTTATCGTCAACCACCATAAGAACTCTATAACAACATGCTAGTATTAGTATTCATAATGGTCCCAGAAATCGTAGATCGCCTAAAAAGTTTAATGTTTTTTACACACCGATCCCGCAACCAGCCATCTTTCAGTCCTAAAATTGTGCATTCAGCTTTATTAAGTATGATCGGCCCACAAGATTTGATCGGGTACACATAGAGATCTTTCAAAGTCCCAACTTCGTTCCATACTGTTGGTAATGTTGGTTTCTGATACACTTGGTAAATGTTGTAGGCACAATACGCGCCCCCAATCACACCAGCAGTAGCAACTGCTGCTGTTACATAGGAGCCTGAAAAAGTAATGATATTAAAAAAATGTTAATGTAAGAAACTTAATGTTATTTCATTATATTAATTAATCAGCCTATTTTTATTGTATTTTCATGTTTTGTTTTATATTTATTTATTTATTTATTATTTTCTTTGAAATTAAATTTTTAACTGTGTAAATTTCGTAAGTATATGTTTAAAATTAACTTCAAAATACACACCTATTAAATTTATTAACACTTTCTAATTACCTAAAACATAGTACTTAAGATGGAATGGCGAATTTAATTGTACACATTATGTAACCTCTGTTCTCAAATAAGTGACTATAATATAAGACATATTACATTGGGAATCTTTAAACCTATATTTATTGTATTTGTATTGTCATATTCTAGTACTAATAATATATTATACATTCAGAAATAATATAGATTCACATTTATTGTATGGAGACTATACAATAAATTTGTATCTATAATATTACTCTAAGATCTTTTGTTTTAAAATATTTTTTAATACTTCTAAATATTTGTTGTATTTTAACCATGATTTTTGCGGACCATAATTACTCTAAGCGGTCTACTGTGTTTTAAACGTAATATAGCGACTATGACTTATCCAAAT
Source organism: Nymphalis io (assembly GCF_905147045.1). NCBI lineage: Eukaryota > Metazoa > Arthropoda > Insecta > Lepidoptera > Nymphalidae > Nymphalis > Nymphalis io. The sequence continues at coordinate 6,598,410 of NC_065906.1, read as the reverse complement.
ATGTTTAACCCACTTTCCTTTTGTACAACCTATATTATATTTTATTTTGATATTTTCATTTTACGACAAAAAAACTTAAAATACCTAAGTAAATTTTTTGCTTTAAAATAACCTCCAGTTTCTTCATTTTATTTACAGTAACAGCCTGTTAATGTCCCACTGCTGGGCTAAGGCCTCCTCTCCCTTTTGAGGAGAAGGTTTGGAGCTTATTCCACCACGCTGCTCCAATGCGGGTTGGTGGAATAAATAAACTTCAAAACGAATAAATCTTTCATTTTATTTAAACGGAAATAATTAAAAACACAATTGAAAAATAATTTTAGAAATATTTAATATTTATGGATATTTTTAGTCCCAAGCAGACATACTAAGTTGCTACTGCTAACTCTTATAGAAAAAGTCGCCAAGCTTATTAAAAATAATTTAAAGAAAAGCTTATAAAAAATCATACAGTGAAAGCATATTTACAACTAGCTTATCACTTATCGAATCAATGAATAAGCGAAACATATACGCTAGAATAAAATACCTTTAAGTAAAAATTAACATTGCAAATATCTTACCTTGAATAGACATGACGTTCGTGAAATCAAAATCGTAAAGTAAATAGCAATGAATATGTTCGCTTTGTCCTACGAGTAACACTGATAACAGTACGCAACATTACACAAACTGCAATGACAATAATACCTGCTCTCGTAATTTATATCAGTAAATGTGGTGAATGCGTATAATAATGTCAACATTCACCTATGTATTTATTTATATTGTTTCATGCATTTCGTTAGATAATAATATCATACCAAGAATTATAATAAAATCTTTATGAAAATTGAAATTAAGAATATACAATTGACTTTTTTCATTTAAAATAATAATTATTATTATTGTTACGTACTCCTATAAGAAGAGTGGACAACACAGAAAAATAATATAGCTACATGCTAAATTGTCACGTTGACAACGTCAATTTAATAAAGTCAACGTGTATTCCTGTCTTCATGTCTTGCGTGGAATTCGTATAGAATAGAATTTGTGTGCCTGAAGAAAAAGCTGTTGTTCTAAAATTTATAGAAGTGATTAACAGATATATAACTATATCACTACCGAAAGTTAACCTTATTCCTAATGAAAAATTAAATTATAAGCACGCATATATTATTATAATCATGGTCTTGCTAGGAAATGATGAGGTAAATTTTCATGATGCAAAATACTTTTACATGCACTTATAGGTGTCAAGCTTATAAATTTACGTTTTCTTTGTTTTACAGTTTCTGATGGAGCTCTCGAAATTATTTCAAAAAGCTCGAGCATCTGGATCAGTCACAATGACTATGAAAAGATGTAAGTTTATCAATAATTTGATTAGTAATATATATAGATAATTAAATTTACACAGTTTTAAGTTACTCTGTAACAAATTATTTCTAGTTTAAAACTAACATTACTATTTATTACTCTCACTTATAACATTAATTTTGAAAATAATTTCGTTTCCTTAACTTGTAGATGATGGTAGAACTAAACCCGAGCCACGAGATGGAACTCCAGTTGTTAAAAATCCAGAATATAAGTGTCTGGTAAGAGCACAGTCAAGGAGCAAGAAAATATCAACAGTTATAGAGCAGCGTGAAGTTGAAAAATTTACTACTGCATACTCAAACCTTCTAAAAACTAGTATTAATGGGTTAAAACGTTTAAAGAAGCCTAAGAAAAAAGCAATGGCAGCTCAGTAAATAATTGTTTATAAGTGTCAAGAGACTGAAGCAATAGTGGTGTGTTAATGAACTAATTGTGGATGTGCTACTGTTTGTGCCAGACATGTTGGCTGAGGTCCATTGAAGTGTGCTTTTCTCTCTGTGAGATGAAGAGTTGGAGTCTAGCCTGTATGGCTGGTGACTGTGGTGCTCAAGTCACTGACCATCTGTCCATTCTCCTGATTTATATATTAAAGTTTTTAACATTTATGAAATAAATACTGCCAGTTCTCAATTTTTCTGTCACTTTTAATTTATTTTCAAAATATATTATACTGTTTGTATGAGCTAAGAAAATATATTTCTTAATGGAAAAAGTTGTTGAAATTTTCTGTATGATAAAGTTATATATTTCTTAGTTATCAAATTACATTTTAAAAAAACATAGTTTTGGCATTTATAAGAAAACATTATAATTAAAGAAGGGTTTAAAATATCATAATTTTATTTTTCACCTTATTACATATATCACAATATGAGACCAATATATAAAATTGAAATATAGTATAATTTAACTAAATAGCTCTTTAAAGTATAACATGAAATAAAAATTAGCAATCTTAACATTATTTTTTTATATAAGTTATTGAAATGATTTGTTTATATGATATAAAAAAACATATTTGTTATAAAAACAAATTTAAATTTATAGGTTTTTTATTGTTTTAGTTATGTTACAAAAGAAGTTAACAACTATTATTAATTAATATCGCATATTTATAACACTGTTGATAGTTCTCTTGGACAAAATCTTTCAGATATTTTAACAGGAAAAAATATTGCTATATAAATAATATATAAATAATCTTAGTTATGTGGTATTAACTAGGATAGCATTTCAGTACTGTCATATTAGTTAAAGAGAATGTGTACAAAATAATTAGCAAAAATGTTAGACACATTTTTAATAAAATCACTATAAAGAAACAAATGCTCACATTTATAATTTTTTATAATATTTCATTAATCAAAACACCATTAGATATATTGGTAAGAACATATAAGAACATAACATAACAAGACATAAACAAAAACAATAGTCATACATTTTTACAGATTATAAATTATCACATCCCAATAGAGAATCGCACCTAGTGACTAACTCTAATTATTTTAATATTAGCAGTCAAAGAAATAATTATCATACTATGCAATATTGAGACAATGATTTCACTTAATAATTCATTTAATATCCTGGGGTACAATAATGTCTATAAAAGAATCTTAACATTTTTGGTTATAAATTTTAATTTCTACTTACTTATTAATTATTTTTAGAGATTGCTATGAGAGTAAGTTTTTAGACGTGAGTCGCTTGAGACAAGCGTTTCTCACTTGGTCGTTACCTAATCTTTCGGCTTCTTGCAACACTCTTCGGAGGTCGTTAGTACGGTCGTGTTTTGCTGCCAGTATGTAAGCACTGCTTACATTACGGCATACAAGATAGCAGGATATCTGTTGGAAATTAAATATGAATATTTGTAGACCATTGTTTACTAATGAGTATAGTATAGGCTCACATATTATAAGTGTATATCCCACCCATCCATCAGTTATCCAACTCTAAACAACAACACCTTGTATTACTGTTTCGATTTAAATGTTAAATTATCCAATGTAGTAACAGACATGGAACATAACATTTTTAATTCAATAAACAGCAATCCATTGATGGTATAAGGAAAGTTTAGTATTTCTTACAATGAACATGTCTTTGTGTGGAGGTGACCACTTTCTATAGGTGGCTCATAAAGGCAACTATTATACAATTATTTTTCAATAAAATAATTGTATAATTGATAGATATTTTCAAAGATAAAAAGCTTATATGGTTTATAAAATTGTTTATCGTTGAGTATATTATAAGCGCGCTAGATCGTTCGACCTTGACAGCGACGCTAGCGATGTCCGCGATGAGCATCTCGGCCTGCTCATCGTGCAGCTGTCCGCGCACCTCGCAGCGAGACACCACCGCACCCACGCCCGCTTCCAGCACCTGGTCGCTCATCAGACTGCAAGGTAAACAAACATACTGTGCGGCAAACTATTCCATGATAAATAATTATACAGAACTGAGCACGTCTCCAATGGAACACTCCTTTCGGTGGTGGTGGACACTGAATTGAAACCAAGTAAATACTATAGATTACTTTTACTAGATCTCACATCAAAATTATTCGTTGTTAACTAACATTGTTTTTATGATAGAGAATTGTTTATATCGCTAAGTTTTTGATAAGATTAAAATTTTTTTTTACTGGTGGTATGGCTTTGTGCAACCTCGTCTGGGTAGGTACCAGCCACTCATAAGATATTCTACCGCAAAACAGCAATACTTGGTATTGTTGTGTTTCGGTTTGAAGGGTGAGTGAGCCGGTGTAATTTCAGGCACAAGGGACACAACATCTTAGTTGCCAAGGTTGGTGGCGCATTGGCAATGTAAGCTATTTTCTTTACTAAAATTTTCAAGTTGTTATATAAAGTTTATTTGAAAATAATAAAGATATCGCTTTAATCGAGTGCACACTGGGGATTCTCATAATCAAACAGTTAAAGTGAATTGAAAATAAGTTTTCAGAAATTTATATTGTGATTAAAAATTGAAAGTATAAAAAAATATAGTATAAATTAGTTTGTAATACTTTCTACATACTTGGCAGCGGTTTCTTTCGAAGTCCGAATGCACTTGGCTAATGTCTTTACTTCCATAAACCTGTCCACGTTTACCAAATACTTTGCCACATGTGTGTAAATATTCATAGAATCCAATTTATGTTCGCTAATGATCCTGTAAGAATATGAAATTAATCAAAAATAATTAAACTAAGACATGTTAAGTTTAATGTTAGGAGTTTAATATTAATTATGATTTATTGTTTATAATTTGATCGAGTAGTATTATTGTCAGCACGTCCCCATTTTATCTAAGTTAATAAACCATTTTTAATTTATTTTTAAGCAACAAATGAACAAAGTTTATAAGAAATTATGCTTTGTGTAGTATTTGTTATTTATTGATTTCGAAAATACACACACAAACAGGGACACACATTACAGTACTTTGATAAATTTACAATAACTTACTTAAAAGCCAGATCAAATCCACCCTCTATGGTCGGCCCCGTAGCCAGTACTATAGCAACTATTCGTATTTTATCTGTGTTCGAACCGAATAGAGTCAACGGTCTCGTATCATTTTCTTCCCTTCGTACACTATTAACCGGTATGACGTCAGTTACTACTTTTTCCGTTAATCTGCCACTCGCTTCACTTGCTGCTAAATACTTTGCTAATTCTATTTGACGAGACATTGTCGTCATGAGATTGTCTATGGTAGTTTTGTCAAGATTAAATTGTATCGATCTTGGGTCATTTATTTCTGCGGAATAAAAATGAACTTTAAATCCAGGAACTAGAAATATTCTAATTAAGATATTTCTTTCGTTAATTTGAAGCGGGTATGGAATAATGCTAAATAACACCCTACAGCTGGGCAACTATTGGATGTTTATGGTGCTCCTCGGCAGGATGGTGGAAATACATGTGTCAGAATTGCTTAACTTGCAAGCTGACACGCGTTGCACATCAGATTCAAAACTTGAACGAGACAGTACAATGACACAAATATTTATGATAGTATAAATGCATTTGTAAAACTTTTTACATACTTCGCAGAAGTTTCAAGTTGCAGTCCAGTTGACGTCATGGAGTGAACAAAACATAAACAATTCATGGCTGTCACTTTTATAATGATGTTATATTTGTTAGTCATTAAATAATAAAATATACGAATATGACTCACTATTAGTGACAGGTACACACTGGCTCAGATGGTGTAAGGCCGAGTTTAGATGATACTGGCGTGCTTGTAGCACACTGAACGGCTGGTTGCCCGGCGGAATGGGCCTGGAGTACAAGAGAGCGCAAGATGCTGAAGCTCGTGCGTGCTGACCCGTACCGCACTGTAGAGCATACAGTGCGTCCAGTTTCTTTGTAACTTCTAAAGTTCTACATATATGCATGATGTACTCCTGAAACAACATTAATATTACACACTACCTGATTTTGAACATTTTTCTTAAGGAACTTGCAAGATATAACTGTATAAGTCGTAAATTATAAAATTACGACTGAAAAAATTTGGTAATCAATATTCTTGATTTTTAAACTAATGTTAAAGTTTTATTTTCAGCTATTTAAAACTTTTGTCAATATAAAATGAAAGTTATGTAAATGCAATTTTCGGAAATTAAAATTATGACAAATGTGAAATGTTCACTTTTTGAGACCACCAAAGTTCAATTCTGTGTTTTTAGAATTTTTTTACGTCACATTCCTCGATACGATTTTATTGATAAAAACACTATTCGTAAAGATTAAATATTAATTAACGCACGACATATAATGAATAAAAGTAAATGTAATCGAATTAAGATATATAACCGCGTCTAATGGGGATTTATGATTGTGAGCAGACCAAAAACCCCAAGATCAATTCCATAAATAATAAAAAAAATATCTTAAACGGTTCAATCACTATATGTCAATAATACTTAAGTATTAATAAAATGAAATAAATATAACACTTACCGACCACATTTCAAGAGTCGTGTCCATATCACTCATGGCCTTTAGAAGATCACTTACTTTGTCCTTCTTCAAACATTCCATATAAACCGATTCTGTAAACGTTTCCTTATCGACCATACTGTCGTAACAATATCTGATAACTTCACCCATATTGCTATGTTTCATGAAGAACATTATATTCGCGACGTGTGAGCCATAATTACTGAGATAGTAAACGCACTCCTTATAAAAGAACGGATCAAGTTTCTTATTCTGATGATCCGTTTTTGGTTCGTTGTGATTATTGTTTCTACGTAGAAGACCTTGAGCCAATGATTTTTTTGGTTGAACGGTTGCCGTTTGGAAATCGCTGTAGTCGCCTTGTTTTATCTTTTTGACACTTGCTAGAGTATGCATTATGTTCAATGCCGGTTCTGTTAGAGAAATCTTTTTCTTGCTTGTATTCATCGTTGATAGTTTTTCATTTGTTGTCTGTACACATTACACAAGTTACGTCAGTGACCAATTTACCAGAGGGCTAAATAGGCTGCTCTAGCTTCTAGCCTATTTGAGTGGCGGCAAATTTAGACACCGTATATTTTTTATTACTTTTGTAGCAATTTAGACAGTTTGAATATCAGAAAAAATTTCTTAAGACGGATTTCTGATGTCAGGCAGAAAAAACCTTAACAACATCTTCCCGATGTTTTTTTTTAATGATGATAATGTTTTTTTTCCAATATTCTTCAATTTAAAAATAATAATTAATTACTTTTATCGATTTTAATCTTTTGTTAATTAGTTTGTTAATTTTTTTATAAATTGCATTTAAATGCTTCCAAAATATTTAAGGCTTTGTGGAAGCTCGTCTATAACTACCACCCACTCATCATAATATATTCTACCAAATAGCAAAAAGCAATACTTAGTATAGTTGTGTTCCGATTGGAAGGGTCAGTGTAACTACCGACTCCAGAGACATAACATCTTAGTTCTCATGTTTGGTGATACATTGGTCATGTAAGGAATGATAAATATTTCTTAGGTCACCGATGTCTTTGAGCGGCGGTGACCACTTAACATTAGGTAGCTAATTTACATTGAATATAAAATATTTTACTGGTGGTCGGGCTTTGTACAAGCTCGTCTGGATACCACCCACTCATCCGATATTCTACTACAAAACGGCAGTACTTGGTACTGTTGCGTTTCGGTTTGAAGGGTGCGTGAGCCAGTGTAATTACAGGCACAAGGGACATAACATCTTAGTTCCCAAGTTTGGTGTCGCGTTGGCGATGTAAGCGATGGTTAACATTTCTTACAATGCCAATGTCTGGGCGTATATAGTTATTTTATAACATTAACAATATATATATATATATATATATATATATATATATATATACATTTAGTTATTTTATAACCTTACTTTGATATTCTCCGCCTTATCTAACAGTAGCTGGTTAACTGGGTAGTTCATGTCTTCCAACATGGATATAATTTCATTCAACAAGGGGTTGCTTCGCGAACGATTCTCAGACTGAATACTTGACACAGAAATAGATCTCTCTGATCTCAATTGTAATTTCCTATTAACAAAAGGTGATTCCGAAGCTTCCTTCCCATATTCCAATTCTTCCTGAACATCGACTAAGACGTTTGGCGTGTTCTTGAAACAAAGAGCGAACTTTCTGCGCGCTTCTTTAAAACATCCCGCCTTGAGACACGCCTTACCCCACGCAGCGAGTACACTGTTGCGAGGGAGTCCCGATTTGGTCGCTATTTCTAACGCCAGCTCCCATTTCTCCGCTTCCAGCAAAGAACGGACAATTTGACCTACGGAAAGTAAATTAACGAAAATCGTTACTTATGAACAATAGAAGAATATTATTAGGTTACAAGATCAAATTTGCTATTGGGCTCTAACATATGGAAGCGGAACATCTGGAGGCCTACCTGGAAACAAGTTTCAAGTTCAGTTACTAATATAAGGTGCCGGAATATTAAGAACAACAATTGTGCTGTTTTAATTAATGTATACGGACATTACATAGCATGCGGCCGCCGCAAGAGCCAATGTTCGAGGGTTTGCCGCGCGTAATGTATACACAACAAACGTCTATAATATTTTTTTTTTCAAAATATTGCATTAAATACCCTCGTTTCAGCTTAATTTATAAGGTCGCAATCGAATCATGCATGCATGAATGCTGCGTACTCACTGGGATGTGCGCCCTGGTGCGGCACGAGGTGGTGCGCCTGGTGCTTGACGAGCGTGGCCATGGCGTCCGCGTGCGCCAGGCAGCGCGCGGCGTGCGCGGCGCCCGTCTCGCACACGCGCGCGCCCGCACTGCGTCATACATTACACACATTATATACGTATACCCGCAGCTCGTTCGTTCGGTCGTTCCAATTTCAAATTATTAGAAACCACTCACGATTTTTCATTCGGCGCTCGCGAATATAGTTCAGCGGCCGCAAGTAGAAGCGATCGTCTCGCTCGTACCAGTAGTCTCGAGTCACCTCCGTTTGCAAGTTCGCGCGCCACCTCGTCGCTTCGATCAAGAAGAAATCTGAATTTGAATAAAAGTGATAAAAACGGAGATTGAGTGTCATGACTTTGCCAAGCGCCGTAGGTATCATCAACCTGTCTTACGTTTCATTATTTTAGATAACATAATCGACTAATCGACCCAATAGTTTATTATATAGATTAATTGATTATTATTCTTTATTACAATTAATTTTTATTTTTTTTTTAAATAATACTAGCATTGCCCGTTCTAAAAGAATTACTAATATCCTATTTACCCTTCCAATTAAATGTACAGCGACAATAGCCCAAGGGGTCAAGATTGAACCTGCGACTTTTACATCGTAAAGGCGGCCCGTAAACCTTTGCGCTATTGACGCTGTTAACAAATATATATTTAAATACTAGCCTCGGATAGTCCAAGTTGATCGTATGCATCTTCATAATCGATAAACATAGAGTAACATTCGGCGTGAACTCGTAACTAAACTCAATCCTAACCGCTTCGTTCTTCTTCGGATTAGTGGAAAGACACCAGTCCATACAGGTCGTGGCGCTGCCCGTATCAGAGTTGCTGCTTAGCATCATGTTGTCTCGCTCGGAATTAGATTTCTTATTCATTGTTTGCGTGAAACAATCATCGCAGACGCGGAATTTAACGCCACTGGGGTATGTAGGCACCTTTAAACACACATAATATGAACGAATCGAAGAACGAGTAAAGATAAAAAATATTTACATATGCTATGCCGTTTGCTAATAGCACAGCTGTATGCACTACAGACCAGAGCCAGCAACATACTGAGTAGTTACTTTTTTGTAAAGATCAAAATAAATTTGTTTGTAAATATTTACGAGATACGATTCGCGTGCGCGACTTATGGTACCTTGATAGTCAAAAACTTTCACGCAAGTTGCAACAACTGAAGTTTCAACTCAATCGGACGAACTATGCGCGAACGCATAAAACGGGCAGAAACAAGTATTCATATTTATTATTATTTAAAAAATAACCCTTGGCTAGCAGTAATAGTCTGCATAAAGTATTTTTTATTCTGTAGATACTCTAACATAAACATTAAATAACATTCCTAATAAAACAAAAAATAAATTTCAACTAAAACTAGACCATACTAAACTATGTAAAAAAACTATACCTGCATTTTATTTCTCGAGCACCCATGACATACTACCCTCCCGCATCGCCTGCAGTGATGTCTGCGTATAATCATTGAGAATATGGATATTTTGCACACCATACACTTGTCTGTCGTGTAATCCTCAACCCACAGTTCCTTTGTAGGCACATGTTCCGGCATTACGAATGGTTTCGATGTGGCTTCTATATTAATGGAATCTATAGATTGTAACAATGAATCGTCCCAAGGTTTCGGTGGGTTAGGACATGTGTGTCTCGGGTTTTTCATGTCTAACGCTTTCTCTGCGTAATATCTTAACAAGGCATCGACAGAATTACGCGAAATCAATAAGGTATCGATTGATTTTATGTTATAATACAGGTTATCACCACTTATATCATTTTTAAGTGTGGGTGCAATTTTATTTATTATTTGAACCAACATTTCCAGCTTTGCGTTCATCAAGAGTTGTTCAATCATTATCAGAGGTTTTTCTATTAAATCCCAGAATAGATGTCTCGAATTCGCTTCGATTTCAAGCATAATTTGAAAACCTATTTTGATATTTTCAAATGTTTTCCAAACGGTGGTATTGGCAGAGACAAAATCAATGCAGACTTGGAAGATTTCAATGTTCCTGATTTTTGATATTTCTTCTGAAACTAAGTCCATTGCTTGAGTTTTCGGTAATCTTGCGAGCAAATCACGGACTAAGGTCGGCGTCGCCTGACTGGTGTATTCAAATAATTGTCGTAAAAGATTTATCACGATCAGATTTTTCATATAATCAGAAGCCTCGTGAACATCAGCCCATTCTAAGCATAATTTAAACTGAAACAATAATAATAATAATGTCCTCCAGCCAACTACGCTGGAGATATTATAGTGCACAAGTGTGTGCGCAAACACAGGTGCACTCTCTATTCCTCAACTCTCATAATCCGATGGGACGGCAATCCGATACGACCGGAAGAGTTCAGGCGCAGGACTAACGGCTTTACGTGCTTTCCGAGGCACGGGAGTGTACACACTCCCAACTTCCAGACTCCGGGCTGCTACTGAGAATTTTCTGACAGACAAACCAAATAACTTTTTATTGGCCCGACCTGGGAATTGAACCCAGGTCCTCCGGGTCTGCGGCCTTACATTAAGCCACCAGACCAACGAAGCAGTCACTGAAAATTATTATTACTGAAAAAATAAACAATATTTGTGACATGACTTCTTGCTTATCGATATCGTCCACAGTAACTATTCTCAACAGGACTCAAATACGCAGGACATATTTAGGTTCACAAGTGTATACGTAATTATATGCATACTCTTTATTTCTGCACTCTTATAATCTAATGGGACGACCAATCCTACACGACCGCAAAGAGAGACAATCCTACAAGTCCGCTCTCCGAGAGCGCGAAGGTGTTTGCGCTCAGGCACGGAAATATACACTGTCTATCCCTCTAGTACTCCTGACAGGTACTGAAAAATTCTCGACAGAATATTTTTTATTGAAAAGAACAAAATGTTTGAATACAATATTGATCAAAATATAGCTTGTTATATAAAAAAAATACCTGCTGGCTATCCATAAGGACTTCAATTATATTTTCAGGATTTTCCAAGGACTTTTCATAGATTGTGTACCAATGGTTGGTTCCCATTATGGAAGCTATCTGTAATAAAAAAAAAATACAATATATTAAACGGTATATTATTATTAGAGATACTTATTGAGTTGTTATTATACCTGCTCGTAAATTGGTATTTTGACGATCCAATCTGTACATTTCTCATATAAACTTTCATCCACCAGCGTATGATTTAAACTAAATCGTAGATAATTAATAGCTTCAAGAGCGCCCTCCGCCGGCCAGGCTGATAAGTTGTTGAGTATGAGATCTAACTTCAATTCGGAGCATTTCAAATATTGACAATATTTCCAATTATAGTGGACCTTTGGATTCGTAGCTATTTTAAACAAAATCAAGTCCCGTATGTTCGTCAAATTTGCACTGCACATGAGTTGACGTTCTGACAGTGCATCCAATATTTTGAGGCATTGCAATATCTTACCAGACTCCAGCAGTTGTGGTAAGTACAAAAATAATTTGTCTAAGTCTACTATTGTATGAAGCGAAGCTAAGCATTTATTTCCACCAAACAGAGCTTTGGTACAGTTGAATCTCTCTAAATCCATGTATTTATTTAGATGCTTCGTGCGTGCGTCTATGTTCTGTTGCGTGCTGCTTTCGCTTAAAGTTGGATGAATTTTTCTAATAATGTGTGCTAGTACCCAATTATGTAAGACAATGTATGTAAGACATTGGGGATCTGGACTCCGTGGTAAGGGAGCAAAATCTGTTATCGGTTCAATAAATAGTTTTTCTTCAGAATTGTTCAACTCATACACAACCTGTAGAAGGTTATTGAAATTTTCTTCGCTTGCCTCTCTCAAAGGGCCGGCTAATGTTATAGATGGACAAAAGTTGAGAATTAACTTCGGAATCAAATTAACGTTTAATTTTTTGCATATCGGTTCCAAATGCGTTATAGGTAATTCTTTGTTGTTTATCATGTTTCCAAATATATCATGCAATTGTCTTTCTAACACCGAAAAGTATGGCGCGTCAATGGAAGTTTCGTTAACCTTATCTTCCTGTTCCAGTTGTGACACGGATTTCGAGTACATGTAACATTTCCTTAAGTAATGTACTCTTGCTTTCTTCGTACCGTGACGTGAAACTTCATTTATATTACATAAATCTTTATCTGATGCAGCGACAACATTCATATATATTTGATGATATTTTTGTAACGAACTTTCGTCTAGAACATTCGATTTATCTGAAGTTACAATTTCGGCTAAATCAAAGCAACATTGCCTGAGCTCTTTGGAAAGCTGGTTTAATTTACAAAATTCTTTATGTTTAATAGGTATGCGACAGTCAGTTATTAATTCGCAAACGTTATCTACGAAGTCAAATGATTTATCTGTGTTACCGAAAATTTCGAAAGTAACGCTGGCGATATCCTCGACAAATCGAATATAGTTAGTTTTCTTAACCGCCATGACGTCAGTACTACATCTAACCTCCGCAAGTTTTCTTTCGACCACATTTATTAATCCATATGTAATTTCTCTGTTGAGTCCGCTACTGAGAAGTATGTCGACAGCGTTAATAAATGGAGCGTTTTGGTGGCTGTAAAGCTGTAAATGTGGATGACGAGCACCTAATTCAATTATATCAAAGGAATTTGGCGCTCTGTTCGAAGCTAGGAACCCTTCTACGAGGCCCATGACTTCAGTCGATACAACAGAAAGTGCTGATAACTCTTTCGAAGGATATCGGGAGCAATCTCGATAACATATAATATTTTTTATCTTTGCAATCAAATGCCTTAGTTGTTCTGTGAACGTAACTTCTGTTGCTATTTCCGAGTCAGATAGATCGAACATCTGAAAAATAGATTTTATATAATATTTATTAAATCAAAATAATTTAAACTAAAAACTCTTTTGTGTTTATTTTATAAATTATTATTAGTCTATGTCTATATCGTGCATTATTGTCAAAGATTTTGACAATAATGCAGGATATTTCGCAAAAAACAATATTTAGACTTCGTTTCGATCATATATTACTTTGTTTTTTTATACAAAATACGGTTATCGCTCAAACAAGCAGATTATTTAGTAATCCTTATCGTGCATCGAATAACAAAGTTATACATATCAATAATGAAGAATTAAGAAGGAATAACGAGGATTCGTTGACAAATGGTATACTTTTTATACTAAAATATCAAAAAAAAAATGAAAGGCATTGAAGATTTATAGCCATGAAACTAAACGTTCTATTTTTTTATATATTTGAATCCACATACGTTGTTATTTGTAATTATATATTTACATATATATAGTTATCACTAAAGCAATGCATGATATCATATTCAATTACTTCAAATTTATCAATACGCAGTTGTTTACATATTTGATACGTTGTTATATTTGTATATTGCATTACCTAAAAATGGTGTATAATGGATGATGATTAGTTAAACAATGCCATGTCTTCTTCTTTCGAATGTGAAATCAATGATGAAAGAAAGGGAGAAATCTATGTTTTATTAAACACCGCTAAACGTTGTTTATATTATAAATAAGGTCATATTTTCATTTCAATAAAAATGTATTTAATTATCTGTATTTGAACAGTTGTTGTTACACGGAGGGCAATGTCTTCTTACTGATAAATATGAACCGGAATATATATTGCAAAATCACGGAAATGGATTTGACATTTGACATTAGTTTTATTTGATTATGTTTGTACAAATTACTAGCGCTTTACCCGCGGCTTCGCTCGCGTCATAATTCGAAATAGCTAAATACCAATTTTCATGGCTCTTTCTTCAAAACTAAAGGATTTTTATACAAACCTTAACCCCTTTTATCACTACCTTAGGAGTTAATTTTTCAAAAATCCTTTCCGAGTGCTAACCTACTGTGTAAAAATCAACCTTCATGCAAATTTTCATTAGTTTGGGCCAGTAGTTTGGGCTGTGCGCTAACATGTCAGTCTATCAATTATACTTTTATATATATATTACGTACTATTTCTTTCCGCAGTGCTTATTCTTTAAAACTAACTTAGTAGATTAGAAGCGTAACAAACAAACCAATCAATAAATAAATAAACTATCTTACGCATTTATAATATTAGTAAGTATTAATTTTGACGAGCCGGTTGGCGTGGTTGGTAGAACACTTGCCTTTCACGCCGAAGGTTGTGGGTTCGATTCCCACCCAGGACAGACATTTGTGTGCATGAACATGTCTGTTTGTCCTGAGTCTGGGTGTAATTATCTATATAAGTATGTATTTACAAAAGAAAAAGTAGTATATGTAGTATATCAGTTGTCTGGTTTCCATAGCACAAGCTTTATACAAGCTTAATTTGGGATCAGATGGCCGTGTGTGAAAAATGTCCCAGGATATTATTATTATTTATTATTAATATATTTTTTTATTATATATATAACATATGTATAGGATTTAAAGAATCTAATAATACCATATCCATACCATCTTACTAAAGAAAACCCTCTACAGACTCCACCCCTCTATGTCTGAGCACGATAACGAACTGCCGAATTAATATTTGACTAAAATTTATTATCAATTAAATTCCAGTTTAGTTTGTTCAGTAAGTAATGCTGATATTTATACGAAAAATATTTTAAGTGTCATATTTTTTCGTACAGAAAATTGAGTTGACTTGATTATTTGAATTGTATTTGGACGGAAGATATATTAATTATTTACCAAAAATTTGCGTGACGTGGATTTACTACCTACGTTTTTAAAGTTTTTATTTTTATTTATCAATGGTCCCATTGAACACAACCTCTAAACTAATCTATCAGAATTAAAAATATAGCTTTATATAATATAGCTATATCTCGGTCTTGTGTGTAGAATTAAAATGCTAAGCAAGTATTTTAATCGTGTCAAATAACTTCAGTTTAGTAATACTGTACAAGAGAATCGACATCGATAATAAATCACGCAATACAAACAAATCATTGTTTTGGAAAATAAAACACAGGACACGAAAAATAATACAATATTATTTATGAATATGACCAATTTTCTTAGTGAATATTACTTTGGAGATGTAAAACTGAATTCGATATTACTGGCAGTGAGCAAAAAAGTAATTATTAGTGTTGTAAGTAAGTAAAAACTATTTTTGCATTAAATTATATCAAAGCGTTATTGTTTTATTACAGAATTATTACCAATTATTTATTCAAACCGCATACTTAAAAACAAAACATTGGAACGCTCTAACTCAAGCGGATTTCTAAACAACATAAGAATACAAAAAGAGATAAGTAAATTAAGACTAAAGCGTTTATTGGAGATTGTGAAAATATGGTTTCTCGTTTACTTAGCGCTGGCAATCCCTTTATGGTGTACAAAAGGTACTAAAAATAATACTCTTATAGTTTAAAATTTAAACATTATATGTATGTAGAACGTGTTATTATAATTGTTGCCACTGCAGATACAGTCAGCAGATTGTCTTTAACTCGATTTCAGGCTACAGATTACTGTACATACTGCACTTAATAACTTTACGTTACGTTCATACTTTTAATATACACGTAATATACTTTTATATTTCCGCATGCACTCGGGGGTCTTGTATTGCGGTATCAATATATACGATAATAAATACATAATTTATTATCGTATACAAAAAATAATGACAAGGTTTTTTTTAAGTAGTATATGGTGTTATTAAAACAATAGTTTTATCATGTTCCAGGTTGGTGCTGCTGTTGTTTGCTGTGTAATATTTTCAAACCGAATAAAATCATCGATGAAGCTAAAATATTCTTAGAAACTAATCCCCCAGGAGTCTTCAGACACAGGGGAGGTGTGATATATTACGAGCCAAGTGACAATGAAAAAGATTGTTATGAAAAGCTTGAACACCTGATCAGAACAATTTAAAAGAAAGCATGGAAATAAAAATATTGAATAAACCAATTGTTTTGTTTAAACAAATTAAACAAACGCATAACACAATAAATTTTAACAAGCGTTTCAATACAAATAATATCAAGTCATTCATAGCAATACTGGTTGAATATAAAATGTGTATTATATATAACTAGCAATGAAATAATTTTAACATACCTCTAATATTTGATTCGCTTTAGAGAAATCATTTTGATACAATGCCAGAGCTACCAGACAATTCGGTTTCGCCAGCATGATTGAAATGAAGTCAATGGTGTTTTTTTTTGGGGAACACGCTGAAATTATACAACAATTATTATTTTTTGTGTTCAATTAAATACATATATATATTAGGCCCTTACATATGAAATTAGCGTTTTGTCGTACTGACCATTTTAATCTGAAATATCTCCTCTTTTGTTAGGAATTCCAAATTCAAATTTATAAATTCATTTAGCTGGTACATTTGTTTTTTCCTCATTATTTTTTTCTTTGGCGTCGCTTATTACCGCCCAATGGAAAACATGAAATATCGGCATATTTACGAGTACGAGTTCTACCGTGGCACCAGTGCTGCAGAAACAGCTCGAAGGATTAATTATGTGTACGGCGCTGGTGTCGCAAAAGAAAGCACGGTACGTTTTTGGTTTCAACGTTTTCATTCTGGTAATTTCGACCTTCAAAACCAACCCCGTGGACGGCTGGAGACCAAAGTGGAAAATGAAGAATTAAAGGCTATTGTGGAAGCGGATCCATCACAAAGCACTTCAGAGATAGCTGCAGGCTTCGGGCTAAGTGATAAGACTGTATTAATCCACTTGAAGCAAATCGGGAAAGTAAAAAAACTTGAACGATGGGTACCTCATGAATTGAGTGAATAGAACTTGCAAACACGCGTCGACTGCTGTGTTACTTTGCTCAACCGACGCAATAATGAAAGGATTTAAATCGAATCATTACTTGTGATGAAAAGTGGATACTGTACGATAATCGGAAACGCTCGTCGCAATGGCTGAACCCTGGAGACCCAGCCAAATCCTACCTTAAACGAAAATTAACTCAAAAAACGTCACTTGAGTGTTTGGTGGAATAGCGCCGGTGTCGTTCACTACAGCTTTCTAAAATCTGGCCAAACGATTACGGCAGATATCTATTGTTAGCAACGGCAAACCAAGAAGGAAGAACTAGCTGCTAAATAACCGCGATTGGTCAATACTATGCTACTGGTGGTAGAGCTTTGTGCAAGCTCGTCTGGGTATGTACCACCCATTCATCAGATATTCTACCGCAAAACAGCAGTACTTATTATTGTTGTGTTCCGGTTTGAAGGGCGAGTGAGCCAGTGTAATTACAGACACAAGGGATATAAAATCTTAGTTCCCAAGGTTGGTGGCGCATTGGCTATGTAAGCGATGGTTGACATTTCTTACAATGCCAATGTCTAAGGGCGTTTGGTGACCACTTACCATCAGGTGGCCCATATGCTCGTCCGTCTTCCTATTTTATAAAAAAAAAATTTTTTTATAAAATCGCTCTAGGCCATTTCTGCTTCACGACAACGCAAGACCACACACTACACAACAAACAACCACTAAGTTAGATGAGCTACAATTGGAATGTCTGCGACATCCACCGTACTCCCCGGACCTTGCTCCAACAGATTACCATTTTTTCCGGAATTTGGACAACTTCTTACAAGGAAAAAAATTCAACTCCGATGCGGCCGTCAAAACCGCCTTCACAGAGTTTGATTCTCGCCCCCATGGTTGTTTTATTAAAGGGATCAATGAACTACCTATGAGATGGCAAAAGTACATAGATAACAACGGTGCATACTTTGATTAATTAAATATATTTTACAAAAAAAAATGACTTTATATTCCTCCCGTATAAAACGCCAATTTCATATGTAAGGACCTAATATCTATCTTTTTGAAATATATGTAATGTGACTTACTCTCTTCAGAAGCTGAAACGGTGGATGTAAGCATAGCTTGATCAACGTCGGGCTTAGGATTCGTGTGTCGACGTCTAATTTTGGGCTTCTTTCTGATAATTCTTTGATCAGATTCACGGTCTTCATCCTCACTACTTTCGTCCACTTCCACGTAATCTAGACACAGTTTGAGATGCACGGGGCTCGTGTCAGGCGAAAGTGTTGAAACGAGTTGCATTTTCCAAATAGAATGATTGATAACATTGGTCAATTTTTTTAACCGCGCCGATGTGTTTTGGTCGTTTAATTGTATACTGTTAACATCTCTTTCCCATAATGTTTCCAAGCATAATTTAAGAGTATTTAAAATTATTTGCGTCGTTAGAGAGTTACACAGGAAACCTGTACTCGAACTGTTCAAGCTTTTCGGATTCTTGTTCGGCTTTTTGGAATAGAAGTAGGAACATTCTGAGTGTGTACCGCATGGGTAGTCTTGAGTGTGTTCGTAGCATGAGAAATATTCATATCTCAGAAATAAACAAGAGAATATAGTTTCTATAGCTTCGATACAATATTGCAAAGGTTGAATTGATAAGACTAGTCGTTTGATGTCATCGAGTGATGTACTCATTTCTTGCGTGTTTTCAATACCTTCGGATGTATTTAATATTGTATCTATAACCTTTGTTATTGCACAGTAACTATTATATGTGGAAATATCCCAGTTCGAGATACTTTGGTTGATTTTCTCTGGGTTGTTTTTGTTGTTATGAGACAACAATTCAGTTATGAACTCATTGTTCGTATTCAACAGCCTCGATACTTTGTACCTGTCCACTTTAGAAAGTCTGCAAACCTGGGATATAACTGTTAAAGCACTCTGACTTAAAACCTGACTAAATATCGACGTTGTCATAATTTTACAATTATTTTCGAGGCAAAATTTTATAACTGTCAATTCTCTTTTTATTTCAGTCATATAAAATTGCAATTGTCGATCTGTTGTTGTGTAGGTATCAAGGATTGAAAATATGTTCGTCAACTGATTAACTAATGAAGGCAAGTCATATGTCTCGGGACAATTTGTGAGATCAATTAATACCATTATCAGAATTTGTTTTGTGAAGTTATTTATTTCAAAAGTCACATTTTTCATATCGTTAAGTTGTTGTTTATAGATCTGGGCAGCTTTCAAGAGCCAGTGTGTTTTATCCTGGTAACAGAGTTCTATCATGTATTCTGCTGTTAATTTGAAATGCTTTTGTGATTCATTTCTATGCATAAGATCTGAAGCTATATTTATTAGTTCCGGCTTGCCATGGGTCACTAAACTGATAAGGATCTGCTTTCTGTGCTGTCTGAATATATCATCAGAGAAATGATTAAAAATTTCATTGATTAATTGAGGCTGTATCTTATCGTCCCATCTCGCTAATGACAATATTGTTATTATTTTCTCAGGTGAATTGTTTAATAATTCAGACTTTAATACTTCCAAATATAATAATTGTATGTTATACAAAATTGTTTCATCATGTATGTGGGTTTGTAAGAAATTTAGAATCGTTGAGGTTGTCACTGGATTGCTTGATAAATTTTTTTTTAAGAGCTCAATTGCTTGGCTGGATATGTTAATAATTGGTTTAGATTCTTCTGTATCATAGTACACTTGTATGATTTCCTGGAATAAATTATTTAACTCATATACTTATATCATGAATAAAAATATTTATTATAAGGTTATTTTTAATAGTACAGAATAACACCAAATTCTTTGTATTAATTTTTGAATTCTTATTAATATTTGAAAAATGAGAAACTCAATGAAATTTTAATTATACACAAAGAATATAATGGGATAGGTCTTTATGGTTATATTATTTGCAAAATTAGTGAAGACTTCTAACAACACACTTGTATTCAGAGCCATGAACAGAGCCAACCAGTTGTCAGGAACTTACTTTCCATTAAAAACAAACAAGTATGTATTTATGTTGCAATGTAAATAACATATACATTTATATTCTCTTTATAACTATTTTAAGGCAAATTCAAAACAAGGATTAAGCATTTGCAGTATTTTAACTTACCTCAAATACTTCTTCATTTAAGTTATCCAACAAGCGGAGTGTATATTTTAATTCATCTTCCTTCATTGTAAATGGTAATTAATTTAAAATTCTATCACTATAGGAGAAAGATGTTTATTATTATATAATACTTCATTGATAAATTGCATTATAAGTTAACTACAGTAATGTAACTTTTTATAATAAGAATTTGTTTTTAAGCTTTAATATTATTTTCAATGTAAAAAAAACAACTTATTATTTTATATTATTAGAAATTTTTATATTTTTTAAGCGAAAATTAAGCAAATAAGAATTAAGACAGCTTCTTCAAAGTAGGAAATGGTAAATATACGTAATTCAATATGAATATAACCGTCAACAAAATGATTTAACGAAAGGTAAAAATGATATATTCCTACCTTCAATTAATAAAAAAAAAGACATATCAAAATATAACATCTACATTAGCGATGAAAAACACAGAACTTGAAACAAAAAATTGTTTATTTTGGAAGTCACTTAACAATTCTACATAAACAAAAAAATCATAGTACAAGCTGTCAATTTACTAAGTTGACATTTGACAAAAAAAAAAAAACTGGTATATTTTTTAAACGATAAATTCATGACTTTGAATACAAGTATTTTTAATAATTTGAAAATAAACATATTTTCAATATAGAAATAAGATAAAAAAATAGAAATAAAAGATGTCAAACTTGAAGCTTTGCTACTTTACATTTTATCAAAAAATTGTCATACAGCCAACATTACTTAGACGGGAAACATTCAAGGCCAATGGTAATAGATTTGAAAATTTCCATAGAGAAGTATTACTGCTCTTTCTGTTCTAAAGTCTAAATTACTAATTGCTAAGCTGTAGAGATTTAATTGTTCGTTGATTTAAACGTTCGTTACAAATATTTTATACAATCAATTGTTGTTAAAATAAAATGGGAAAAATCGGTAGTGCTAACATGATGTATGATAATGCAAGCTCAACTTTTGAATCCTGTACTACTATGAAAGCTTGTACTCATGTACTGAGTACAATTTATATGTATTTGTTTTCCTTCTTTATCTGGCGTGTATCTACGCTAGTTGAGTCTAAAATATTTTATTTCTGCCAAGGTCACGTAAAAAAGAAATGATAGATATGATCAGTCGGTTTCAGAACCGTAATATTTATTTATATTTTTTACATCATTTGGTCTATTAGCAGCACTGACTATCATTAAATAAAATTATTTTTAATTTAATAAAGGCTGATATTACACTTACGATAGATTCAAGTAACATCTTCGCAATTGTTTTTAAGAGTAAACTTATAACAATTGGTCATCTATCATTTTGAACAGATACTCAACAAAGGTTTATTAAATCAAAAATTTATTAAATTCTTACTAACAATGCGTAGCGCTTATTGCATAATTTATTGTTGAAAAGCGCTTAGTAAATTGTCAATGTCACGTTGTCAATTTGTCACATATCAGCTGGTCGTCGGTAAAATAATTTGTAAATGAGTAAAACTTTGAATATTTAACAATAATAAATACACTCGTATTTTATTTTTAAAATGAGGTTCAAAACGATTGGGCTTATAAAACAAATCCA
This sequence comes from Nymphalis io, assembly GCF_905147045.1. Taxonomy (NCBI): domain Eukaryota; kingdom Metazoa; phylum Arthropoda; class Insecta; order Lepidoptera; family Nymphalidae; genus Nymphalis; species Nymphalis io. The sequence goes on along the minus strand of NC_065906.1, from coordinate 6,576,255 downwards.
TACGTTGTGTGGTAGTACACCAAGCCGAAAATTTAGTACACTTATTAATACAAAGCGGAGAATAATTTTTAACCCCTTAAAGCTTTCATCGTTAGTGTGTGTATATTCTTCAGACAACAAAAAACATTTTTTAGAAATAGATAAAAAAGCAGAAGCTTTAAAAGGTGCTTTAGAACAAAAGAAAGTTCAAATTAAAGATACAGAGCAGAAAATTCGACAAAAAGGTGTTGAAATTGTTCGCGACTTGAAACAACAAAGACAAATTACTGGTCACAAGCTTAAAGTTAAGAAAGAACACTTAGTGAAGGATATTTTAGAAACAAGAGCTAAAGTTAGAGAAAAAATTGAGGAAGTTGTGGAGGTTGTAAAAATGTTTATTTTTATCAATAAGATTAATATCAATTCTTAAAAATAGTATGACACTTAATTTTATTTCAGAAAGAAAATGTTTTTACCATACCCAATATACTATGCATGACTAGAATAGTTATGTCTCCATATTTAGGTTATGTCATTTTGCAAGATCATTATAACTTGGCTCTAGGATTATTAGTATTTGCGGGTGTCACAGATCTGGTAAGTAACATAAAAGTTAAGTGCAAATTTATTTATATAAAAATTATAAAATACATAATCACATCAGCTCTTCTTTATGTTATAAAATAAGTGTACATGCATTTACAGTTAGATGGGTGGATAGCACGCAATTGGGAAGGTCAGTCATCAAAAATGGGTTCATTTTTGGATCCAATGGCTGACAAAGTCCTTATAGCCACCTTATTCATAAGTCTTACATGGCAAGATTTGATACCACTTCCTTTGACTTTGTTAATTGTGGCTCGTGACGCAGTATTGGTAGGGGCGGGTTTTGTTATAAGATATATCAGTCTACCACCCCCTGTAAGTATTATTGTTTTTGCAATTTCATAAATAATATTATATTTCAAGTTTTATTCCATTGAAACAAGTATTGCTAATTTTATTTATTTTATAAAATAGGTAGGTTGACGAGCACCTGATGGCAAGTGGACACCAACGTACCATACCAACACTGCTGTTTTGCAGTAGAATATCTGATAAGTGGTTAGTACCTGCCCAGATGAGCTTGCACAAAACGCTACCACCAGTAATATTAATAATTGACTTAATATTGTTTATTATGATAGTCTTGCATTTATTTGAAATGATGAGATCAAAAGAATGTATTCTATACATTGTTTGAAAATGTTATGAATAAAGCTACCGTAAAAAACTAAATTAAGGAAAAAAACATAAAGATATGAAAAGTATAGATAAATATTTAATAATAAAAAGTCAGTAAAAGATTTGGTAGACAATAAATAAATCATATTGAAATGAAGTAAAAAACATCATTATACATAATTAATTCACAATCAAAGGGATAAATTAATTTTTTCTCAAATTTTTTTTTCAGAAAACACTAAGTAGATATTTTGATGTGACTCATGCCACAGCTCAATTGGCACCTACATTTATTAGCAAAATTAATACTGCAATCCAATTGCTACTGGCAAGTTTCTTATTTTTATGTTTCTATTTAGGTGTAAATGAAATATTAAGTGTTATTTAGTTGTTTTAAATCTTTCAAATTTAAGTCAACACAGACTTATTTATTATTCTAATATATCAACCCTTTTGCTGCCTCAGAGAACATTAATTAAAAGCAAAAAAATATGTTAGTATGAAACTATTAAATTAAAATTTGAATCATTGAGTAGCATTACCAAGTCTTTATTTTCATTCGGTCAACTAAGGGATAGCAATATATATTTTTATATTTGAAATTTCAGGTGGGAACTGCCTTAGCTTCACCAGTATTCAATTTTGTAGATCATCCAGCTCTAAATGCACTATGTGGATTAACTGCAGCATCTACTGTTATTTCAGCAATCAGTTATATTATAAGTAAGGATACCTATAAACTCTTAAAGAAGAAATTATGAGCAATATGTGAATTTCATGTGTCGTCTTCCAGCTGTGTGTAAAAAGTAAATTTGGAATTAAAATGTTTTTAAACAGTTTTCCATGAAATGTAATTGTTAAGCCTAAAAAATATATCAAATGGTTAAAATAAATTTCTGATTTGTATAAAATAGGGATAGTTTTATTAAATCATTCTATTCACATGAATAAACTGCTTATAATGCACAAAATACTCATATATTATAAAAAAATGACAAAAGTACAAAATTATACTTAAACTAATAGAACAAAACAAAATTAAATTTCAATAACAATTTTGAGTCATATCTGAAATACAATCATAACTATTGATTACAAAAAAAAAACTGTCAAAATAATGGAGAGATTGATATAAAAACAGTTTAAAAAAATTAAGTATCCTTAAAATGTTTACAAAAATAATATGTGGAATGTTGACAGTTGTTAAGGAAGGAATATTTTGTTATTGTTTGTTAGCCAATAGTTAATGTATAAAATAATTTTAATAACAATTATATTAAAAAATAGACATAAGTAATATGACTGAATATTATTTAGACATTCCACTACAATATATAGAATGCCATGATATTACAAGCTGTAATACTTTAGCATTGTCAATACAAACATAATATTACTAACCATATCTTGGACACTACTGTTACTATTTAAAACTAATAGTCTTAATTTTACCAATTTCAAGTTATTATGTAACAAACTAATATTGGACTGACTGGATGGTGAGACAATTTCATAAAGGCACACTTGCTGTACAACCAAAAAGAGTTTTTGTATATTAATTATTATTTTATTGCTGGATAATTATAAAGATTTCATTTCAGTATAACTACCTTACGCACATGGAGATTAGAATAGGAACAAAATTTTAGAATACTTTTTTTTTCTAATTTAGGCCTATGTGAAAGGGCTATGGTGATATATGGAAAATAGGTATAGATAATTAAATTCTATATTCATTACATATTATGAAACACTATTAATACATTACTTAAGACATCAATAATCTCTTGAAAGCATAATAACAAACGGTTTAGAAAATTAGTTGTAAGACTAGATCAATTAAACAAGCAAAAATTTAGAGCCTGGGTAAGGTATTACCAACTTAATATTTTATAAACTTAAAATGACCATAACACAAAATAGTAATAATGTTAATAGTTAGAAAGCACAAAAATAACAAACTACTCTTATTTATATTACAAATTTAAATATAATATTTTATTTTTTATTAATCACTTATGGCAGCAGGTATTAAAAATATAAATTATTTTTATCTGCAACAAAATCGTTTTTTTAATTTATATAAAATATTACATTCTATATATAAATTACCTTCATTATTGACAAAAAGACAAATCAAAATTGTATTACAAAATCCAAAACTAGCTGAAATTTGCACCATTAACGAGCCAACATTCTTTAAAATCTTTGGCTTATATGCAATATATTGTCACATATATGCAAAAAAACGACTATTTTTATAGATTATTAATTAATACTTTTTTTAAATAAATAACCTGGAGTATGTTAAGCAAGCAGTAAAAGGCTAGTTGAATTTTGCAAAGCACCGAGTGAATTGAAAGTTCTAATACAAAGAGATAACACAATTCACAAAGTTTATAAATAATAATGTCATAACATAAAAACATTAATTCTATTTGATATTTTCAATAATTGTACAATAATAAAACTGACACTTGATTGCACATACAATTATAAAATATAAGTTAAATACAATATAATTTTTTTATGAAATGGTAACAGCACTTGCTTGCTTGAAGTATTTTGTAATGTTATACATTAGAGTGAATGTGAGAGGTTATTAGTGTACTCTAATGTGATCTGTTATAATCTAAATGTTAGTTGAGTAAATGAAAATGATTACGTGTATAGTCAGTTAATGCAGACTGTGACATGTTAACCCACTTTATTTATTAACTCATCACAGATGGCTGTAAGCTCCTCATTATCTTTAATTTTCTGAGCTAGCGATTCTTGTAAGGAGGAAGCATGCACCTCACTCTTTTTAAGCATAGCATTAAGTTTCAAAATCTCAGCCTGATGAGTTTTCTTTACAGAGTCTAGTTCTGCATTAGCTTTATTCAATTGCTGCATTGCATGTTGTCGTAATGTTTCGTATCGGGCCTCTAGTTTTTGTATTGCATCATTATTTTCTTCCACAGTTCTCTTTAAGGTCTCCTCATTACTCTTGTACCCTTGAATAATAACTTTACACCTCTCATATTTAGTATGAACATCGTTGAATGCATGCTCCATAGAAGCCAAATGAGCAGCAGCCTCATCACGCTCTCTCAGTAGAGTAGATCTTTCCTCAGTCCATCTTTTAGCTTCAGTTTCCCTTTCCCCTATAAGTGATGATATTGTGCGCTCATACTCTTCCATCACCACACTCATCTGTTTATTGTTTCTGACTTTTTCAGCAACACGTTGTGAGAGAGATTTTTCTTTCTCAGCATATTCCTCATTTTGCTCTGTAAGTTTTTTTATTTTTGTTTCACAATCCTCTAATCGCTCACGTAAATCTCTATTAAGGTCTCTTAGATTTTGAGCTTCTTCTTCTTGTGCTGTCAGCATTTCTTTAACAGCTCTCAGCTGTTCCAATGTGTGTGGGTCCATATCTGATGGTCTAGTTATGACGGGTGGTGGAGGTGGAAGGCTAGCACCCAAGTTTAAAAGTCTATCAATGGTAGCAATAGCAGGTGAAATTGTATTAGACTTAACTGGCGTAACTTTTACTGCTGAAGGCTGACTTCTGTTTACTGCGGGAGTTACAACTTGGGTAGGTTTCTCTGTATGGCCACTATTACTTGGTTGCACAGATAATTGTTGCATTGAGTTCGCAATATTTTGCTCTGTACCTGACATGGTACTTTACAAAATCTACACAAAAAATTAACTGTACTATATTTATAGTCTAAAGTTTTCGGACTCTGTCTGCTGACATATTCCCTAAAACCATATAAATTATTACTTTTCCAAGGACAGTGATATTGTTACTGAAAACATATGTATCAATAATATGCTTTAATAAATATAAAAAATGTATAACAAATAAAATCAAGATTAATGAAGCTCACCTATTGCTCGGAATTTTATTAAAACTACAAAATTTTTGTAAACATCCCACGCATGGAATTAAGAATTCATAATATGAATACGTTATTCCATTAATGTATGCATTAACTCATTTGTTTTTATTGCTGACTGTTTTTTTTTCATAATTTTCACAGTTGTTCACTTTATTAAAACTGATTCACTATTTTACTTTATTTGGTAAAAATTACGACTTTTCGCTAAATGGTCGACGGATGGATGACATCAGAATTCAGAATATTTCACAGATAATAATAAAATGTAGTAAACACAGATAAGCAATAAAACAATAATCCAGATATTATTTAAAATTCAGCCACGAAAATAATAATATTAAATACTTAGTTTTCCTTTTTTGAGTTGGAATAAGAACAATATAATAAATAAATACTACTTGACTGTCTCGTGGCTAGAAATCCCAGGTCGGGCCATTAAAAAGTTATTGGGTTTTTCTGTCGAAAATTCTCAGTAAGTAGCTAGCAGCCCGGAGTCTGTACACTCCCGTACCTTGGAGAGCACGTAAAGCCATTGTTCCTGCGTCTGAACTGTTTTCTGTCGTGTTGAATTGCCGTCCCATCGGATTATGAGTTGGTTTGCGTACACACTTATACACTATATGTCCTGCGCAGTTGGCTAATCTCTCTTGAGATTGACCGCAGTGGCTGAAATTGCTCCGGAGGACATCATTTTTATTAAAAAGTATAAGCTGTCGTTTGCCCGGTGAATTAAATAATTTCTATCTATTATTTAAATAATTGTTAAAGTAAATAATAGTTTTAGAACAGTGATTTAGTAAAGTAAAAAACAAAGCATTGCTTGGCCATTGTTTTTATATTTTGAAAATTAACATATTGTGGCGATCCCTTAAACATTTTATTAGGATTTTTACTATGTAATTATCATCACTAAATATCATAATTGAACAAAAACTATAAAGAAACATTTTTTTTTATTATGTAATAATATTATACTCTTTTTGGCTTAGGTATCAAATATCGACCATTCAGCGCATTACTATACATTTGCTTTAACCTACTATGTAGGCAGAAACATGAGAGTAGTTTGTATTAAAAAAAGAATAATTAAGTAATTTAATAATTTAATGTTTTAAACACCAACTATATATCTATCTGTTTTATACATTTCATACGCAAAATCTTCATCGTGCGTCGGATCATATTCTAAGCCTGGAAATAAAAATATTTTCATGAAAATTATACAACAAATCACATTATATTATTGGTTTTTTTAAGCAAATATTTACCAACGTATTCAATTTCCAGATTAAATACCCCATTGATTTTATCTCCGCAAGATATACCAAAGTGAGTCACTCTGTCTAATCGCACTCTCATTTGCTTGTCTTGTATTCTGCCCTTTGATCCCAAGATGAATTTTGAAAATGGAATCTGAAAATTTACGCGAAATAGGATTAAAAAACAATATACAGACGTCTTCTAACCAATTATAAAACCGCAAGTGCTGATGACGACCCAAAATAACTGTAAAAGTTATTGAAATACGTTTTTTTTTTAAACTCGCGATAACATTAACAATAATGAATATTTTTATTGTTGTTACGTAGAGTTTTCAAACTATATTGTTTGAATTGTATATCACATAATCGTAAAACTGAATAAATTATGATCTATTCATATATCTCAGTAGGTAGGTTAACGACTTACCTTAGCAATTTGCCAATAAGGACCTCCTCTGGTGTAGAGGACATAATGATATATGTCGTTCCACGTGATGTCATAATATCCCTCGCAAGATATATTTAACAAATACGATCTCCCATCGCCTCTTACTTTCAGGACAATCGTATTATATATATTCCAATTAAAAGTTGATTCTCGTTTAAATGATTTCTGTAAACATATTCCGATATTAACTACAAGGTTTTTATTCGTAGAAATAAATAATCATTGGTCATTCCACGATGTTAATGAACCATGGGTCTTGTCCGAATTTTGCAGTTTCAAATCCGAGAATACGCCACTTGAGTTGTTATGTGCTTAATTTCTATTTATAATCTAGCAAGGCGGTATAATGAAACATTGTTTTAAATCCATGCATGGACTGTTAGATATATGTAAAACACTTTTATGAGCGGAAGCCTTTGGGACATATATGGACTGTGTTACTTTTACTATTATGTATTTCTTCACTGCTTTCTTTTTTCTTCTTTTGTAATAAAAAGGACCAATCAAAAGCAACTTGTAAGCCATACAATGAGAGGGATATTAAAATGAAAATATAAAACAGAATAAAATTTTACAAGTAGATGATATAGGAATATTCTATTTGACTTTTTTCTTAACACATCTCTGATCCTAAGTAAACTAAGCAGAGCTTGTACTATGGAAACCAGACAACTGATATACTACATATACTACTTTTCTTTTGTAAACACATACTTATACTGATAATTACACCCAGACTCGGGACAAACAGACATGTTCATGCCCACAAATGTCTGTCCTGGGAATCGAACCCATAACCTTCGGCGAGATAGGCAAGTGTATCTATCAACCACGTCAACGGCCCGACATATAATCATGATAAATAATAATTGCAAATTTAATCTCGGGCGACTGGCTTTTGTATAAGCCATCATTAGTAGATAATAATCACATTAATCCAAAACAAAAAAAATACCCTTGTGTGAATGTTATAAGTTTTTTAACAAGTGTTAAGTCGTGTCCGATTTGCCCTTCCATTTATACCCTCACTCTAAAAACCCATTTTTTAAAGTAAAGACTTAGGGACCCGGTTTTAGGGTATAAAGTGCACTTGTCTTTGCGCACATACCTTAACCCATACTACCCACATCTACACCATAATATGCATGCCTCTTAATTAATGATGCGCTTGACAAACGAATAAATTGGTTAATTTTATTAATTAACAACTTGTCAGTAGGTTTTACAAAAAGCTAGCTAATGTAAAAATAAAAAATTACTAATAAGTGTTCATTTAAACTGCTTCATTTACAAAAATGAAGCAGTGGAATTAGTTAAAAAAAATCCCTAGATAGTAGCTTGGCTAATTTATTTCCACTGAAATAAAATATACTAACCCTTATTCGTTTAGAGCGAAAAGAACAATAACCTGCTTTTTTAACTCGTCCATCTTTTGGTACTCTAGTGTCCAGATAGCCATGAAATAGCGCTCTACCCGCTGGGCTTGGGTCAAATCCACAAGAACTATATCCTTGATTGTGGTCACTATCACAAGTTGTAACAAAGTTGTTTATGACACTGGGATCATTAAAACACCATATCAGATCTGTTTCACCTGGAAAAATATACTTTCTAGATTAAAAGGAAAAGTACAATATGATCTAATTTAAAATACACCTAGCAAATTGGAATACATGTTGATCTTTAACATGAACATTAGAACATGTATAAAAGAGACAGCAACAACAAAAAGTATTACTTACATTATTATTAATCATATTATAATGTAATTTACAACAAATTATTAAAATTAAGATAAATTGTTGCATTAAGAGTTTGTGTTCTAAACATTTTTAAAATTAAATATTCAGTAAATATGGGTACGGAAGTAATATTCATGAATTAATTTAAGACAAATGAAACTAACATTTTCTACATATATCTTTATGTCACAATAGTTAGCAATTTAAGTGTCAATAAAGAGTTAATAATACAAATTAATAAATTTAAAAGTTAAAAAATAATTTCTTAACAAAACTTATGAGATTCAGCAAAGCAAAATATTTTATACAACTAAATGAACATAACAGTTCTAATAATATTAAAAAAAAACCTAAAAAGCACCACCACAATAATTTTAAATAAAACAAAGTCAAATTCACTTCTATGGCTCTTGTTTGTCAATAAAACGTCTTAAATGAATTAAAACTATATAAATCAATCTTATTGTATCATTAGACATCTCAACAATTATTTTCTTTCTTAATTTAACATAGCATAAGTAATTGTTACCAAATAAAATTATAAGTGCAAAAAAATGTTTATAGGAATCACAATGCTATCTCTAGAGCAAACAAGTGCTACTACTAAAAATGCAAGAATAAGTTATTATTAATAATTATTCTTAGAAACTTCTTAGAAAACAGGGTTTATGTTAAAATACAAATCATATCTTGAGCTGTTGATAGTTAGCGAACTTCATTGATAAGTTGATCACATATTCTAGTCAATTCCTCATTATCTCTTGTTTTTTGTATCAATGACTCTTGAAGAGAGGATATCATAATATCATGTTTTTTAATTGTAGCATTTAATTTTGTGATTTCAACATTGTGAGCCTTTTTAATATTTTCCAGTGTTTCATTTGCTTTATCTAAATTATCCGCCGTAACCTGCTTAAGATTATTATACAGTATTTCATATTTCTCCAATCCTGCCTCATACTCGACTATTTTCAGATTAAGAACTCTTTCCCTCTCTTTAGAATCCAGGATCAAAGTCTTACACTTCTCATACTTTGTTAACAAATCATTAAAAGAGCTTTCCATACTTGAGAGATGATTAAGTGCTTGATCTCTTTCTAATGTTAGTTTTTCTAAGTTTTCCTGTGACAATATTCTTTCTTTTTGTTGCTCACCAATTATAGAAGAAATGGTTTTTTCATATTCCTCCATCACAATACACATTTGTTTATTATTTATCGTTTTGTCATTAACTTGCTGAACCAATCTACTTTCTTTTTCTTGTAACATATCTTTTTCATCAGTTAATTTTTTTATTTTACTTTCTAGATCTTCTTTTGTGCGGGAAAATTTGTGTTCAATATCTTGTAAAGACGATTTTAACTCTCTGTTTTCCTGTCTTAAAAGCAAGACCTCTTGATCCTGATTCTGTAAAATAATTCTTAATGACTGGAGACGATCAACTTCTGCCCCATACTGTGGACGACGTGGACTTCTTGGAGCAGCTGTTGGAGGGGTGTTGCCAGCAAAATTTATAAGTCTGTCTGTTGCTACTTGGCTTGGTGTAAGTATGGCAGAAACACTTCGCACTAGAGCTGGTATTGGTTTAGTCTGTGTTGTACTAGGCTTTGGAACATCACTGCTTACAACAGGTGGCACGACCTGAGTTGGTTTATCTTTTCCGTTCTTAGAAATCATTGAAGCTGTTGACGAAGTGTGTTTATGAGTTTCAGTAACATTTTCAGTTAAAACTGATGTTGTACTGCTAGTCTCATAGCCAATATCACATTCAGAAGAATCTGTTTGTGAGTTTTGAGCATTATCAGATGCATCTTGCATCATTTTCTTCGCATAAAGTGGATCAAATTTCACAAATAAACTTTCTTTTCCTCTATCGATCAAAGTTTGATTTCTATTTGTTTCTGCACATTTAACGAGGTAATCTAAGCTGTGAGCATCCATAAACATATCATCGCAAATTGGTACTTCTTGCATAGTTATATCACATATACTATCAAAATCGCTACCTGTGAGAAAGTCACTCGTAACATTAGTTTGATCAGAGATTTCTCTTGATTTTTTGGGTGATAGTGCCATAAGATCATCCACTGATGAAACAGGAGTGATAAAGCTTTCATCAGAAGCAATAGTACTAACTCGTGACGACAGCATATTTTCAGTTTTTATTTCACTGTTTTTTATTTCGCGATTGGAACGACTATTATAGTTATAGTATATATTGTTTAAACCACATTTATCATTTTTAAAGTTCGACGAATTAAAGGAAGAAATATTAGTAAACATTCGATCTATTAGGTCGGCGGTTTGTTCTTATGTCAAAAACAACTTAATAAAACATTTAATATGATTTGGAATTATTTGAAGTTCTCAATCCCTTAACTTTTAATCACGGGTAGTATTAAAAGCAAAACAATAGCTATCTATATTTATAAAATATACTATCCAGCCGTTGTTGAGAAATAACGGAAAGTTTTGAAACTGATGATGAGAATACAGATTATGTCTACAACCTATAATTTTTAAAGTGACAGCTTTGATAATTTATATATCAAATTCAAAAAGAGAAGGACGGCATAATTTATTAATTTTATTATTACTAGCCAGTAGCCATGTTTTATGAGTCCTAATGATAAATATTAAAATTAGGGCAACAGATGTAATACAATTTAAATTTGGTACTTTTATGTTAATAAAATGCAGGTACTATGAAAAATGAAGTCAAGTGAGACAGCTGATCCATGTTTCCGACAATAGTTCCTCACTATATTATATAAATGGCTAAGTATATATCAAAATTATACTTCTACTCTACAGTTACATATAGCATGTGTCTAGTGCGAGGTTTCCAATTTCGATGGCGTTTTATACCGTGGCATTGTTAACTGCAATTTGTATGGAATTCGAATTACTGTCACTGTACGGCGCAGTTTTAATTCGTATCTAGTGTAAAATTTAACTATTTTTTTAAAGTAGATAACAAGTGTGAAAATACGACTTACTTATATGTAATATATATATATATATATATAAATATATATATATATATTTATTTATTTTGGAATTTTTATATATATATATTTCACAAAAAAAAAACGCCAAAAAATTAATATATGTATAAAGTATAAATAAATTTATAGCTGAAAATCATTTATTAAATACTATTTAATAATGTTATTTAGTTTTTCGCTTAATATATGAACTTGTATGGATAATATTATCTTGATTATAGTTCAGAAATATATGAGTGTTCTTAATACTTTATATGAACAAACAAGTTTTTTACTACTTGTAGCTATTTTGAACTTTTGAGAAGTCTTAGGATTTTCTAAATAAGTTTTTTTTTTATTTTTTATTGAATCCACCTACCGAGGTGCTGAGCATATGGACAACTTGATGGTAAGTGGTCACCAACACCCATAAACATTAGCATTGCCAATGCGCCACCAACCGTGGAAACTAAGATGTCCCTTGTCCCATATGTCCCTTGTGTCTGTAAGTACTCACCACCCTTCAAATCGCAACACAACAATATTGAGTACTGCTGTTTTGCGGTAGATACCTACCCAGATGAGCTTGCACAAAACCCTACCACAAAGTAAAATATTTTGTTGTTTTAGGTAGGTAATGAATACAATATTTTGTCATTTTATTGAAGTCTTTAAATGAAAGATGCACAGTCTCACAGTCAGACTTTTATTGGGTATTTATTTATCAACGTTTTTAATTTTTATTTATGAATGGTTTCTGTCATGAAAATTATTAGTAGTTAAAAATATTTAGGATCTTAATACAGAAACAAATACCATATTCCAAGAATGACATATTGACTTTGCAAAATTTCTCATGTTTATACTATAATTATAACAATAATTCTTTCCTAAACATACATAATATTACTATAAACATACCGATGGGAGTCTTAAGCTCCAAGATTATAAATAGATTGAGGAGCTGTTTTTGCAGAATGAAAATTGTTTCAATATTCATTGCACAGTATCAAGATCCATTGTCTAGCTTTTTTAAATGCCTATGCTAGAAAGTTGAATTAACATTTGAAAATTGAAATATTAACCATTAGGATGATGCACTTTTACTATTTTAATGAAAGTTCATTGATACCTCTACTATAGAAATCTTGGTGAAGGGAATATATGAACTCAAGACATTTTTTAGTGCCTTATTATACAATATTTGTTTGTATGTCTATAGCGAAGACTATAATATCTATAAATGACTTAGCGATTTGGTATATTGACATCATATTTTTTTTACCAATGGCATTTAATTACCCGCAAGCTCTTTACTGGTGGTAGGGCTTTGTGCAAGCTCGTCTGGATAAGTACCACCCACTCATCAGATATTCCACCGCAAAACAACAGTACTTGTTATTGTTGTGTTCCGGTTTGAAGGGTGAGTGAGCCAGTGTAATTACAGGCACAAGGGATATAACATCTTAATTCCCAAGGTTGGTGGCGCATTGGCTATGTAAGCGATGGTTGACATTTCTTACAATGTGTCATTGTCTAAGGGTGTTTGGTGACCACTTACCATCAGGTGGCCCATATGCTCGTTCGCCTTCCTATTCTATATAAAAAAAAAGCTCATAACAATATAATAAATAATATTATTACACTAACATTTTTAATAGCTGTTATTTAAAGAAAATAACTACATACTCAATGTTGTTATTTTCTTTAAAACATGTAGTTAAAGATTGGCGGGTAAACATCTCTTATAAGAATGAAAATAACTTTTTTATAAATTCAACCTCTGAGAAATATAACACCGAATAAATAAGGAAAAGACCGCAATTGAAGAAAGTAAAGTATTCGAATTTGATCTTACCTGGTCGTGCAATAAGCAATGGATCCGCTGCTATGAACTCTTTAACTTCTTGAGTAAACAATTTAAATTCTGTTTTAAGCTCTTTGAATCCATCTTTAATATGTTGGATTTTACCAGGTTGTTCTTTACTGTTATAACCTCCTTTCCTATCCCTTTCCCAAAACAATTGACGTTGCGGAATTCTATTTATAAAAGAAGAAATTTTCAATAAACATGCATCCTTTTGATTCAAACATAATGTAACGGAGAAACGATACATTTGAAAAGTATTTAATTTCAAGCTTTTAAATAGTGCCATTTTGTACAAATGATTAAATTTTAAATTAATTGTAATTCAATTCATCTTTAATTGTAATCAATTTATATAACCTCTTTTAATGTTTACAAGATAATTGTCATTTTAATAAAATATTTATGTCAGATGTCAAAAGCCAGCTGTAGTTTGAGGAACGGCTACCGCGGTGTTGTCACTTTTTTTTTCAAATGCTTATTATTGTACATTTGCTAAAATATGATACTGCAGCAATATCGCAATTATTATAAATGCTTGAGTCAAGTTCATTATTTCAACCCTGGAGTTGACTGCACTGAAACGTTATTATCGCTGCTTTTGTGGCGATCAAAGTCAAACAATTGATCAAATTGTAACTTAATATTAAAATGTGATCTGTGTTAAATGGTAACACTAATAAGTATAGACTGTTCCAGTGGTTATATACTCTGTTGACTGCTCGTGCTCGTCAACTGTTTATTACATTACCTGTGATATTTTGCATCCGTTTTGATTATTTGATGAAATTGCAAGTACAAGAACTGCGCTTGCAAATAGTATTACAATAAGATTTAAAATAATAAATAGTTTTGTAAACCGCATAAATTAATTAAGCAGTTATGTCATATCAACTGTATAGAAATACGACAATTGGAAATACATTACAGGAAAGCCTTGAGGAATTAATACAGGTACACAAAAACATTATTTGTATGTCAAATTGTATTTGTTTTAATAAAATTATACTAATTTATTATTCGATTTGTTTTCAGTATGGTCAAATAACACACTCACTGGCTTTAAAAGTCATGTTACAGTTCGATAGATCTATAAATCAAGCCTTATCCAACAGAGTAAAGTCTAGACTAACTTTTAAGGCAGGAAAGCTAAATACTTATAGGTATATACGATATCAAAGGTTTAAATTCGAAATTATCATTTGTGAAAGTTCAAAATAAATTTCTATTTTTCAGGTTTTGTGATAATGTATGGACATTTATGTTAAATGATGTAGAGTTTAGGGAAGTTCAAGAAGTTGCTAAGGTGGATAAAGTAAAAATTGTTGCTTGTGATGGTAAAAGTAAGTATTGCATGTATTTATACTATATATACTTTTATGCTACTGGTAGTAACAGAAATGAATGTTTAGTAGTCTCTAGTTTGACTCCTTCTATGGATCCTGTATTTTTTGTTAATAATACTATTTTAAAAACTAACATTTATTTAATCTATGTATTTAGATAATTATCATTTAATATAGTTGAGTTTTGTGTCACAAATACCAAAAATGTGTGCAAAATTTAGTCTCATTGGTTTGGGAGGAAAGTTAAAAATTCAGTTGCCAGTTTATATCCACATTCTATAATGTGAAGCTAAATCTTGTAAAAAATGACTTAAATGTTTTCAATCTCCTCTTATTATAAATTATGGCAACAAATTTCTTGCTCTTTTAAAACTAATTGACCTTTTAATATTTTCAGATGTTGATGATCGAAGGTAATGAGAAGAGTTAGTTCTAATTATTTTCAAAAAAATTACTGTTTGCTGTTTCTAAATTATTAATTGCTGTACTCAAAAAATGTTTTGTTAAATGATTTTTGTTTATGAAATATTTTTCCACTAATAGAATTAAACAGTAAATTGTTGAAACCTTTTTTATTCTTTATTATACAGTGTTCTGTTTTTTTTTTAACTGCCTTGTATGGAGAGTATGGAAATATCTTAAAACATCAGGATAACAATGGCTTAACATGGCTAAAATAAAGTACACTTTTTAAAAAATCTTAAATCATACTTAATATGAGTTGTATTTACTAAATAACAATCTTTAGTATCATTCAATCTTACATTATGCATATAAATGTTTTGGTCAAGTGTAATTTGCCCATGGAATGGATGCATCAAAATCTTGCAGAATGTTATTGGGAAACTGTCTTTCCAAAGTTATTATTTTATAATATATAGTATTTTATGGATTCCTTGATAAATAACAACATTTAATAATGTATGTCACCATCATAAAAGATGTACTTTATAGTTGCAATCTTAATCTATGATAAAAAAAGTATTGCTTCATTTTCAAGTGTGGTCACCTATGTTTAATATAGAGGTTTTAGTGTTCTTTTTTATTAAGGTGATGATCATTCGAATTACGTGTCATATAAGAAAAAAACCTTTTATAGAATTATAGATAGTCAAAGATCAATATTTAAATATAATATTATTATATTAGAATTTATATTCAATCTAGATTCCGTATAAATCGCACTACAAATATCACAAGCTGTGTTAGTTGTTAAATGAAATAGTAGATAGATGCTAACTATAACTATAACTGCTGTAATTTTTTTGTAGCATCGCTTAATCATTTTAGGATTGTGTGTTATGATTTTTTAAATTTTGTAATTGAGTATTACCTTCATATATTGGTTTAAGCCAGCCTTAGGGTCCGTTCACACAGACCGGCTCGGAGAGCATCGGCCTGCTTTTTTCTTTTCACACAGACCGGGTCGTATACGCTTGGAATTGGCCGGAGCGGAGCCGCCAACTATTTCACATCGACCGGCTGGAAGAGATCTGAAAGCGGGTGCGAGCGAGAAAGAGCACGCAAGCGGAGCCGGTCGGCTCCTTTTATTACTTCACACGAAGCGCGTTCAGGCATTTTTAATGACAAAAAAGGTGCAAATGCAAAAATAAACTTTACTACAATCACTCAAAACACTGTTTCCAACGTGATAAAAATCTGCTCTCCTCTCCGAGCCGGTCTGTGTGAACGGACCCTTACTCAACCTTTTATAAGGGCCACAAACACGTGTTATACACATGGTGTCGCGAGACGCAAACAAAAAATATTTAGGGTAATGATTTATTAGGTTTCGGAATTGTTACAAATTGAATTAAACAACATATTTTGTCATTTTTTTATCAGTCCAGACTTTTCTAACACTGCAGTGTCCTTGGTCACAAGTGGTTATATGATTTAAAATATTTACGTGTGAATAAAAACCCTTTAAAAATTTTTTTTGGGGTTAAAGAAACTTTATTCTCATCAAGAAACACATTCACTAACATGAGAACATAATATTACTACAACAATTTCCAAGCGGCGCGGCAAAGCATTATATATACATAATATTTTTAAATGTTAGAAAAATACAATTTCGGAGAGGGTATCTGTGAAAACTTTGCATGATTGTCGATAGACTAGTCTTATCGCAAATACACGGATTAAGTACAGCTATTTGATAAATCCTTTACTTCATCATTAACATCCACAGCCTTCTTTATCCCACTGTTGGATATAGGCCTTTCTCTTCTCAAGACATTTGCCTCGGCTCTGTGCAATACAACAAGCCGAGATGGCCCAGTGGTTAGAACGCGTGAATCTTATCCAATGATCGTGGGTTCAAACCCGGGCAAGCACCACTGTATTTTCATGTGCTTAATTTGTGATTATAATTCATCTCGTGCTTAACGGTGAAGGAAAACATCGTGAGGAAACCTGCATGTGTCTAATTTCATTGAAATTCTGCCACATGTGTATTCTACCAACCCGCATTGGAGCAGCGTGGTGGAATAAGCTCCACAACCTTCTCCTCAAAAGGGAGAGGAGGCCTTAGCCCAGCAGTGGGACATTAACAGGCTGTTACTGTTACTGTACTGTGCAATACTGGTCTTAACTCTGGAAAAACGCATTACGCGTTTCCCCCACGGGAACAGTGGGGGGCTTGTCGGTGTCCAAGGCGCCGAGTGCACCCCGAGCATCGAAATACCCACTAAAAAACCAGCGGCATCCTTTCCGTCTTAACGAGGAACGCCACAGGATCGCTTTCGCGTGCTACCGTGGCGCTATGACGGCCGGCCCGCATACGCGGGCCTTTGCTGGTCCTGATTCAACCCGTGAATTTGATTTTTGATTTGATTAAGTTTTTAATTACAATATAATATTATTTTAAAGATTGAAGCTAAGTTGAGCAAGTTTGTCTATAACTAATACAAAAGTGAATATGGTGTAGGGCTACCCGAGATTTATTTCAGCGTTAAAAAAATGCCCGAAATTAAAAAAATACGGCAAATATTCATAAAATGGAATTGTAAATTAAAAGTGGAGAAGTCAATGTTTTGTTAAATTTTCAGAAACCTGGCATGACGTTGTCGAATATGATTTAATACTGAAAAAAATATTAAAATAAACTATAAAAAAGCATATTTTTTTACTCAATATAAACAATAAAAGTTTATTGAATGTTGGAACGCCGTCTCCTTGGAGGTGGGTGCTAATGGTGCCTGTGTCCACACTGAATGCGCGGTGACTAGGGACTATGGCGCGGGGGCGCGTGGTGGCCACAGTGACGAGCGAGCTTCTATAGCGATAAGACTTATTTCAGGTGTTGTAAACTATGGACGAGGTTTTGATATTTTTATATGATAGTCCGATCCTATCCTATTAGATATCCGATACGATAGCAGGCATATTAAACTTACATACACTTCCACTAAATTGTTCTTTTATTTCGTTCAATAATTTTCTTATTTTACGCGATTACTGTGGTGTGGATGATTACTTTGCCTGTTGGTTTAGATTGAATAGCACTTATAAACACCTTACGTAATTTTACAAAAGAAAGGTTAGCAAAAGCGCATACTCCGGGCGACAAGACCGACCTGGTTTGATATCACCGCCAACCGCGCATTAGCTCGCTTGTTGTCTAGGCTCGTAGTGTAGCCATAATGCGCGGATAGGACGTTTGAAAACTACGCGTGCTAGGCGCCTTAGTCACTACGCTATGGACGCAAACGGCGGTTTCATAAGTTTGATACTTCGCGCCCGTCGTCGCAACCGCGTTAGGCCGTCAAAGTGGACGCACACTATGACTAATGCTGTTAACAATCACATTTCTTAATGTTAATTTGTTTTGTTCCAATAAATTATTTAAAAAAAATACACTCTTAGATTAGATTACTCTTCCAAAAATCCGTAAATCGGTAGAATGCTCTCATCAAAAGGATTCTAAAATACTTAAGGCCGAACGAATGCGACAACTACGACATCATCGAAAAAAAAGACAATCTCATTGCTGGCTTGATAGATGGTCAATATTAATAATATCACACAGACATACGATAACCGTGACGATTCCTACCTCGGTAACACCAGCATTAATGTCTTCAGGACACCTGAAAGACACCATACCTTTCGATACCATGTAAACCGTTCGCGTTAATTTATTTATTGATAAATTATAAAGTTTATCTTGTTTGTGGCGCGGGGCCGAAACTGCGCTAGCTGTAATTCTTAATTTATTGGGTGGTTGACTTTCAAACGGGCCCCCTGATGGTGAGTGTTTAACACAACAATACTAAGTATCGATGTTTGATTCGTTGAGTATGGTTTGAGTTGTAAGTGAAAAAAATTGGTACCGAAGTTTCTCAAAACAGTTATACTATTAATGGGAACACATGCATCTACATCTTTTAAATAAAAAACGTTCTAAAGTTATGGGGTATTTTATTTTTTTCCTTTATTATATTTATTTTTATCCTAGAAATGTTTAGAAATTATAATATACAGTTTTTTACAAAAAAACACCCAAGTGACAGATCTATAAAAATTAAAAAGAGCAATAAACGACAGAGAAGATGTAAATCTACATATTGTTAATTATTTTTAACAAATGGTTAGATATAATATTTAATTAAAATATTTTTATTGAAAAAAATGCATAAAAATGTCAGAAAATTATATATAATCATAAACAATAACTTTATTTATGAGGTACTTGCAAAACCTTCTACCACCGAGAGCAAACAATATCTGTTCAAGCTATTGGAGATATTAAATAAAAAATATTTCCAAGATAAGTTGTTATTAACACCTTTGCTCTTTCCAACATGCCAACGATTATAATCTTTTCCACGATTCTCTAAATCAACCTTTGCTAAGTTATTATACAAAACCATGTCTTAATGAAAACTATACAAATGAAAATATTACAACACCATTTAATATATTTTCCTGCACCTACACAGATATAATAGACACCAAGATAACCCACTCCGATTACATAGTTCTTATTACAATTATATTTGAAAATTTTATGTATGTATTTCATTTATAGGTAATCAATAAAATGACACGATTCAAAATTTAAATAAAACAGCATCATTTTCGTGATTAGTTGCATTTTTTTTCGTACAAGTGTTGCTGTTTAATATATTACTAACATGTAAGACTTCATTACGATTGGATTAATTTATTATGAGATTAATTAATGATTGATTAACCATATAAGTTGAAATATGTCATAAATTGTCCATTTATTAGGTATTATTTAAACATCGATATACTTAGTCAAGAATATATCATTGATTTACGCGCAATATGATGGCGGTGAGGTTAAGTCTGCTAGAAGATCTAATTCGTCCTCTGTGAGCTGTTCCCTGTGATTGGGCCAGTCATCTTGATGTGTTCGTCGGAAGTCTGCCAAAGCGGTTCGAATGGTTGCCGGTATGGGATCCGGTGCACTCGTATGTTTTGATAATTCTGCCAATACATTGCCAAGCCTCGGGCCCAAGCTATACGGCCGAGAAGCTAAATACGCACAAAGACCTAACACTCCGCAGTGGCGTTCTACTAGCTCTTTAGACCGACAGCTCCTCTTAAGAGATTTGAGTGTCATGTCTTCATTTGGTAACGCACGGCAGTGCATTAGACCAGTCAGCAATTTTGCCGCAGATTGTCTAACCTAAGAAAACAAAATTATTTCAATTACTTTTAATATAAATAGAGACATAATTAAATAAATTTATTACACCAACCTCAACTCTAGAATCTCTCATAAGCTTCAAGGCGAATCTTTCGGCTCGGACTGCTCTCTCTGGTTCATCACATAACATGGGCAGGCCATAGAAGAGTAACGGCTGAGCAAAGTCGATGCATGCCAATCGGGCCCACCATGATCTGCCATCTGCCAGAGTCTCCAACACTGTTAGAGCTTTGTTGAAAGCGGACGAGGAGTGGTTGGCTAAGGCCAGGCTAGCAAGGAAACCTCCAGCGGCTCGGGGAAGCTCCTCGTGCGGCTGCGGAGGGCCTCTCGACGCGAGTGCGCCCGCAGTACAGACGAGATCGTACTGGGTCTCCGTGTTGCTGTACACGCCTCGAACTATCACACCCATGCAGCCGCGAAGAACTATAGATTGAAACAAGATATATATTTAGATTTTACGTTTAGACGAAAGCAAAAAAGATCATGTTTTATATATAGGAAGGCTTGCTACGGCCATCTAAGCAAATCATTGGCTCTGGAAACGGTAAAGCATCAAATATGATGGAATGATAAGAAGCAATAATATATATTTAAAGTTCTCTCACCTGTTGTGAGCAGGTTGACGGCCCGCGCGTGATGTCTCTGCGCAGGCGCCACGTCGCCGGACAGTCGCAGCGCGCTGTCGAGTTGCTCGACCAGCTGTTTGTCCGCGGCGGAATCTTCGCTCTCAGTCTCCGCTGATTCGCTGCCTTCGGTCTGCACGATGGATAACGTTGTTAATTAGGTTTGATTAATTCATCGATCTGAATGCAAGCGATGCAATATTTTTTCCTTTTAAGTAACAATACCAGTATAAGTATATAATAGTGCTATAGGTTAAAATATACATACATATTTAATAACACGTAATACTATAAATGTAGTCAAATAACACGAGTGCCAGTGTAGTGTTCCCCACCTGGTGCGCGTGATCGTCCCTGGGTGCATCTGTCGTCAGTCTGGCGACCTGCGGGCTGTTCTTGGTGAGCGCGGTGAGCGGTACCGCGGTGATGGGCGCCACGGGGTTATCGGCAGCGATAGTCTCCCGCGAGCCGCACTGCCCATCCATCGACACTGCTGTTTTTACCACTACAATAAAATGTTTTCAAACATTTGTTAGTAAACGTATAGAAGTAACATATTAATAAGTCATAAAATATGTATAAAATATTAGAAAAAAGTTATGTAATATTTTAGAAATAAATAACGAATGTTATCAAATGTTACTTTTACAATATATTATAAATAAAATAGAGTATTAAGTAAAAATTTTAATAAACATATATAGTTCTTTAACCGAAATGTCAGGTATTGAAAAAAAAACTTTATTCTGTTTTTTACATTATACGGCTCACTAACGATTCCACCGCGAACTATAAAATGAATAAATGTCATTACGAGCACATACCAATGTCTCCATTTTCGTCGTAAAGTGCAGCAAGTCTTGGCGCAATTGAGGCGAGAAAGTCCTTCAAGCAGGGCGCCGCGCTTGACTCGCCGCCGCCTTCGATCACCAGTTCAGTATCGAATATTGTCATCAGTATACTGTGAACATTTTATAACGTTTTCTAGAAGAGCTTTCATTATGGAAGCGCGCTTGTTAAAAAATATTTTATGTATGTATTTTGTATGGAAATTACATTTCTTTATGTTGTATTGTTGCCAACGAACAATAATAATTGTAATAAGTTTTGCAAGTACAAGAATTGAAATTACGGAATCGTATTTCATTTTGGTGTTCGTATTTTGTTTTATATTTTTTGTACTTTCGTTTATAAACACAGGGCCAGATTTAGGGTATCCGGGCATCCGGACAGCCCCGGGGCCTCCAGAATAGGAAAATATAAAACAATAAATAATCCAATTTCGAGGATTTAATGTAGTATATTATGAAAATATAGTAAAATACAAGCATAAGTCCATTCGTTTGCGAAATAATTAGATTTGTTTTACGATAAATTGTTATTGAAACAACCGAATGAAAGAAAATGTTCAATTTATTTGGAAAGAAGTTCCCAATCCAAGTTATTGCCTCAGCACCTCCAGCCCGCCTAATCAAACAATTATATAATTTGTCAAATATTTTACCTGCCCACAATTTCCCTGACGTTTTGATAGGGATGTTGAATAAAGTTTGCGGAGTCTAGTCGTTTTAGCAATTCAGCTGCTAACGGCGCCGCCCGCCATGACATACATCCAAGAGCGCCCTGAAAATATTTGATGTTGAAAAAGTGTATAAATACTACAGTATTGATACTTATGTGTAACTAATGATATATAATATATAGCTTTACATCCACATAATTAAAGGTAGGTATATAAAAAGACCAATTACGTCTAAAGCGACCCGGCTAATGTCGAGGGCGACACTGAAGTAATCGTCAAGGCGTTAAGCAATTTTTATTACAATACGGCCTTAAGGTTTTATTCAAACTTCAATAATAAAAAATAATTATCTTATTCTGAGTTTTTTTTATGGCAATGGAGTGCAAGCTAACCAGCTAAGAAAACTTGTACCGATTTACTTATACTCAAGAATAAGATGTCTGGTGAGCAGACTGCAAGTACCACCGAGAAAGAATACGAAAGAGACCTGCAAGGCGTAGAGGCGGGCACAGATGACGAAGGAGGTGCTGTGGTCGGGGTCGGGGTCGGCGTCCCCGCGGGCGGGCGGCGGCGCGCACAGCTCCAGCAGGCCGCGCAGCACGGCGGCGCCGCGCCGCGGGTCCATTTTCTCCACGCCCGTCGCCAGGCACGTGCCCCAGTCCTCCATCGTCTCCGGGGTGACCGCCGTCAGACCTTTAGGGGTGTAGTCGGGCATTTCATAATTGCGATTTTTGTGTGCAACTACCTCGTCTGTCTAGTGGCTAGCTTATAAGGCTGCTGATTTCGATGTCGCGAGTTCAAATCGAGTTGCATTCACTTGTGAACTTATAATATCTACTCTCGAGTAGTCTCGAAGTGCCTCGAGTGCATTATGTGCAAATAGTTTTATTAAAAACCAACAAAGGTGATACTTGTTAATGTTGCTCTTCTACTCGATAGACAGAGATAGATATAATATACATAGAAAGGGCATATAAAATAATATATATAAATTCTGTAACAGAAAACATAAAAAACTACTTTTCAATATTATCCAAAAAAAACCTGCAGTCAAGTTCTTAGAAGTGCAGTTTTGATCATGGAAAAGCGTTCAACAAAAAAAAAGAAACTATACAAATTAAAACAATGTGTTGAATTACAAAATTAGAACATGATCATCAAATAGGAATAGATAAAACGCTAATCTTGCTAAACGAATGTGAGCCATTTATAACCGTATACTAAACAGTTACAATGAAGAAATTTAAGCATATGAAAATCTCTTAAATTCTACGTACAAATTAGCTTAATTTTTTGAATTATTTACATAGCAGTACATTGGCTGGAAGTCGAATTTGTAGAAAAATTGTTTTCAAAAAAATTTTTAGAGTAAAAGAGAATCCAAGTTTTTTTTGAAACATATTGACCAAAGACTAAAGTTTGAAATAAACGAAGTGCTTATTAGTTGTATAAAAAAAATTATGCAGGTTGATTTTAGGGACATTTATTTCATTATATTCCACGGAACAAATTCAGATTTAAATTAAATCGGTAGAACAAATCTGGATCTAATTATCTGATCTGCCTGCATTCATCTTCGATATGAGATCCTACTTAGTATAGGGACTGTATATTGCAAAAGTTGACTCCAACATGGAATGTTCTCATGGATTGAGGAGATTCCCATAAAATATCTACATTAAATTTATTGTTTTCTAAAAAAATGTATCAACCTTCCAGTTACTTGAATGTAATGTTAAGACTGTACAATTATAGTCTATTTCAACCACAAAAGGTGTAGAGACAAATAAACAATTTAATTGATGCAATATCATCGGTTGGGATCTTGAATAATCTGATTTTTATTATGGATTCGCGAAAAAATTGCGTTTCCAGTCAACGTTAATGTAGGGTATAATACTGTAGAACTACTAGCGCACGGAATATGTAAATCTATGTTTTGTTTTTCTTCGATCGGAATATGTTATGTATAAGTATATACATCGCGTCAAAGAGGGCAAGTCAGTAACCGGGGAAACGCGGAAGGCGGGAGAAATTTCCGTACCCGCTTTAATAATATCCAGCGCCGAGCTCTGCAGCGCCAGCGCGCGCTCGCGCGGCCAGTCGCGCGGCGCCCGCAGCGCGGCGGTGGCGAGCTCGGCCGCGAAGCGCTGCGGCGCCTCCTGCGCCGCGCCCGCGCAGCGCCGCGCGTGCGCCAGCAGCGGGCCCGACACGCGCTCGCCGAACTGCGCGAACACCATCTGCGGGGACGAGCTATTTCATTTCCGAAGGTTCGTAGTAGTCCTAATCGTTTTGTAATTACTGGTGGTAGAGGTTTGTGCGAGCTCGTCTGGGTAGGTACCACCCCCTCATCAAATATTCTACCGCAAAACAGCAGTACTTGGTATTGTTGTGTTCCGGTTTGAAGGGTGAGTGAGCCAGTGTAATTACAGGCACAAGGGACATAACATCTTAGTTCCCGAGGTTGGTGGCGCATTAGTGATGTAAGCGATGGTTAACATTTCTTACAATGCCAATGTCTATAGGTGTTGGTGACCACTTACCATCATATGGCCCATATGCTCGTCCGCCTTCCTATTCTATAAAAAAAAGACGTCATCATCAGTGACCTTACGTCATTTATTAGGGGTCGGGCACCGTGTTTTTAAAATGTCACACACATAATTCGACTAGTAAATAGTATTTGAGTAGTCACGTACTCCTTTGGGCATATTCTATTAACAATAAATTGCCGTTGACGATAGAATAATTATTCTGGTCAGTACATGTTCCGAGATATTTTAAAGATTCATATGTGTTGTCTCTATCCTTGCCGGTCGAAAGCAACACGGCTTTGTTTTAGAATAACTTGAATGTAATATTTTTTTATCATTATAAGTCTCACCCGAAACATTGCATAACGTATGCCGTTGAATTTATCCTTCCCCTTCTTCTCCTCGACGGTGAGGAACGCCACGAGACGCTCGATATTCGCTTCATCGCTGAAGAACTCATACAAGTATCGTTCGCCTTCTTCCATGTCTTCGGGAGCTTTATCTATTGAATATGTTTGCTTGCTGATTGGTGCTGCCACCTAAGAAATAAATGAATTAACCGTAGTATATAATTTACTTCATGGTAATGCTTTGTGCAAGCCCGTTTGGGAAAGTACCACCTATCCATCACTTATTCAAACACCAAACAGCAATATATAGTATTATTATATTCCCTTTGATGGATGAGTGAGCCAGTGTAACTACAGGCACAAGGGATGTAGTTCGCAAGGTTGGTGGCACAGTGACAATGTAAAGTTACTAGTTCCTACAGCGCCAATGACATATATGATGGTGATGATTTACTATCAGATGGTCCATTTGCCAATCCGCCTTCCTATTTTATAAAAAAATATTATTACAATATAATTTAATTGTTCTATTAATCTAAATAAATACCTTAAGTTCTTTCGGCCAAGCATAGAAACCGTAGTTGTAGTCTCGTAACCATGGTTTA
Source organism: Nymphalis io (assembly GCF_905147045.1). Classification (NCBI taxonomy): domain Eukaryota; kingdom Metazoa; phylum Arthropoda; class Insecta; order Lepidoptera; family Nymphalidae; genus Nymphalis; species Nymphalis io. The sequence continues at coordinate 6,550,193 of NC_065906.1, read as the reverse complement.
TCCCATTCTTCATCAGTAAGTATATCACCATCTGCGGACCACATCGCCCATTCGATATCCTTTCTATAACCTATAATACGAAATTTTTTGTTTAATTTTAATACAATACTCGTGTATTAAAATGCTATCTTATACCGTCGCTTTAAAACAAAACTTTCAATGTATAATTTAAAATAGATAGGACCTTTTAGAAATAAATAGTGCGTCGCATGACGTCGACTGATGCATGTAAGTTTAGTAAAGCTGGCGTCGAAATTTGAATTTCGACGCCATGTAATGGCGCTACTATATATATAAGCCACTAGGAATAGATAATATAAATTAAATGAATAACCTGGTACATGTCGATCCGGCTTGGGAACACCGGCTACTTCGTACGGGTCGACTTTTATTTTTTTAATTTTGTGTTTGCGTTGTTTTAACGCAAAGTGAGTTAGCTTTAGGGCAATTCGTCGCACGATGATATCGTCATGTAGAAGCGATTGCACCATGAGGCGGACGGCGCGCGGCGGGTACGGGGTTTGTATCAGAGGGCAGTAGGTTAACATTTGCATGGCTAGCTCCAAACGGCGCCATTGACTAGAACAAGTTTAAATACAAATTGTACAAATAGCCGAGATGGTCTAGTGGTTAGAACAAGTGAATCTTAACCGATGATCGTGGGTTCAAGCCCGGGCAAGCACCACTGAATTTTCATGTGCTTAATTTGTGTTTATAATTCATCTCATGCTTGACGGAGAAGGAAAACATCGTGAGGAAACCTGCATGTGTCTAACTTCATTGAAATTATGCTATATGTGTATTCTACCCACCTGCATTGTAGCAGCGGGGGTGGAATATGCTATAAACCTTTTCCTCAAAAAGGGAGAGCAGCAGTGGGATATTTACTGTCACTATACAAATAAAGGGTATGCATATCTCTAATGTAAATATTTTTTCTTCATAATTTAATGTACATAAGCCGCAACCAAATTTATACAAAAATAATATATAAATATTTTATAAATAAGAGTGAATATACTATTTGTATTTATAACACATATCAGGTATATACTAAGTTGGTAATCGTTTGTTTTTTGTCAATATTACTAATTTCCAAATAAAACTTTAATGTTATTATTCAATTTTTTTTACTAAAATGTTGAATAATTATTTATAGCAAAATAAGAAAAAGACGAGTTCGCCTCCACTGCTTGTCCTTAATTATTTATGATAATTATTATTTGTGTGAATTAAATTATAATTCTTATAACTCACCCGTTGGAATTCTCCGCAATAGATACCAAATCATTCACGAGATTAATATACACTTTCTCCATTTTATCAGACGTAGCGACTTCTCTTTCTACAGATTTTTCCAGCTGTTCCTGAAATTCTGCATCGTTCATTTGTTCCTCACTCAGAAGACGTTTCGCTGCATCAACGGCAGCTTGCGAGACTGTTAAGCGCGTATTCACGGCGGGAAAATGGCGATGTAATGTTTCGCTAAAGGCATGTTCCAACCTATTTAAAGAAATATATTTATGAAGTATTTAATCGATCAGTATTATAATTATTAATAATATTAGGGACAAGAACACGGAAGTGTGGCCGTTATGACCAGGTTACAACTTTTCACACAAACTCTATTGTGATTTCAAACATATAATATTTTACATTTGATTTTTTCATCAAATGTTTTTGTATTATATTATGCGGTTTGTTTCCAAAATAAATAAATAAAAATATATTTATTTCATAAACTGAAGAATATATCGTGAGGTTGTGTATGTGCAGAATTCCTTACCGGTGTATAGTTGGTTTCTCGCTCAATGGAGCCTTTAGTATCGCTGGCCACAGCGCTCCAACCACCTCCCAGTCTTGTTTTGCCACGAGAGGTCCGACCTTCGGCCCCAGCATCATGAAAAGAGCTCCCTTGTGACGCGCGTGCCACTCTTCTCCTTCACCTCCGGTCGCAAGCAACTCTACTAGCTTCGGGATTAGCACCCGATATGAGTACGGATAGTGGTTCAACATCCAGTAGAGGCGAATTTGTGCGGAAATGCGAACCTGATAAAGTTTAAAGTATTACAGGTGTGATAGTCTATCGACAATTGTATACAATATCCCCTTTAATAATAAGGTTTAATTCTAAAGAAAATTGCTAGTACGATGAGTCGAAACGATACTTTTACAGAAATCGAATACATGTACCTACCGAGCTATAAGTATTGATGGCAAGTTCGTACAGCGCATGCACCGCTTTCATCGCCGACGGTGTGATCCCGGCTTCGCACGCCAAGTCCACGCGGGCCTCGTCCTGCAGGCGCGCGGCGTCCGCGATGAGCATGCGCAGGCGCGCCGACGCCGAGAGGTCGCCGCGCACGCGCCCGCCGCGCCCGTCCAGCGCGCGCTCCAGCGCGCCGTACGAGCGCAGGCGCGCCTCCAGCCCCGGCCCGGAGCGGAGGCTCTTCAGGATGATCACGCGCTCCCAACACTGACAGTTGTTATTTTATATTATGTAAGTACTAGCTTCAATGCTTATTGTTCAATTGGGTGTGTACTGAAACACTATGTGCAAAATATATAAAACAATAAAGGGGCTCCGCAACGCATCCCGGTTACTTTTATATACAACGAGCTTTCTACATGCGTGTAATGAATATATGTTTTATATTTACTAGGAGAAGCATATCCAAGCCTCGTGTGTCATCAGTTTTGTCAGCGAGCATTTTCGCTTGAACTTCGAGTAGGAGGCGCGTTAAAGCGACTCGCATGTTTTCACCGTCTAAAGTTACGGTATATGGAACAGCAGTTACGAACGGCATACTCGTGGCTGGTACTTGGGACTCTAATCTATAAAAAAAACATAAAATCATAATTAATTCATAATTATAATGTGTTTGCCTGGTTTAAGCCCGGAATGTTCGATTAAGATTCTCCTGTTCAGGGCCAACTAGTCTCTGAGTAATTAATGTTACGCAATGACTGGCTATAGAAAGACTGGCTACTTTAAAAAATTATATATGCGACAAGTGAGTAACTAAGGATAAGACTTGAAAGCGACGAATGGAATAGACAAACGCATTTCACCGACCTATACAAATGTGCTAAGCGCAAGCGATTGATGATTGGTGATGATGCTGATATCTCCCCGACCAATTTCTGTTATGGCGGCCACTCACAGTACCAGCCAACTGCGCAGGGCATGTAGTAAAGTGAATGGGCAAAGTGCAGTCAGGAAAAAATCCAAGCAAGGACCAACGGTTGGACGGGCTTTTTGATGTATACTCGGGCCTGCTTCTGGGATTTTTTTCGATAGATAACCTAATAACTTTTTTTTATTAGTCCAACCCGGGTTTCAACCCAGGACTTAGTGGTTTGTGAGATTACCAATAGACCAACGAGAAAATAAGAGAAAATAAGAAGGTAAAAATTAGTATTAATGATATCATTATTACTTACAGAGCAATAGGTTCTTCATCTGGCTGTGGCAGGAATGTGCTGCAGGCCATCACAGAAATGATAACACTGAAGCTTTTCAATCTTCGCTCACGACTCATTGACCTCTCTCCACTTATCCACTGCTTGAGTCTCATCACCTCGTGCTTTAAATATCTGTCTGAAATCATTTGAGCGCATTCGGCTTCTTCAGCAGACGGTACGTGCCACTTAAATTTCGCGTCTTTCAACAAACAACCGCGACCCCATTCACGTATTGGTAGCCATTTCTCAGGTGCGCTACCATAATCTTGTGATGAGCTCTTCCATTCTTTCAAGTCAACAAAAGACAACGAGTTCAACACGTGACTCAAAACCTCACACGCACGTGTCAACGCATATTTCGAGTGTAATTTTAATATCCTGTCTAATACGGGTAAAATTTGCGGAATATATTTAAGCAAGACTTTACCGTCACAATCTACAAGATGCATCAATAAAACTAATCTGTAGACAAGATCTCTGGGAGGGTTTTCCTCGCGTAGAGCTTCGTCACTGGATGTCAGTTCTTTTAACTCCTCTAGAAGTTTCGGCAAAAATGCAGATAATGTGGATTCGGTATCTATTCGAGCGAATACGTGTAATAGCACTCCAACCATGCTTCCCGAAACGTTAGTTTCGAACGTTGATTCAGTCGCAAACGACTTAAACTTCCTTAGCGCTTCTCTGAATATTTTGGGAGAGCACTGTGTCAGTACTGCTGTCGCGGCGGAGGATATAGCAGTTTCCATTACAGCATCTGTTTTGCTCCTAGCGCAATCAGAATCTTTAGTGTCGAGACGTGCATGTTCTAGAGTAGATGACTCGATGATAATAAAAATTCTATCTAGAAAGATTAAGACAAAGTCCTCCAATTGAGCAGTCGATTCACAGACTAGAAGCTCTTCATCTGTAAGATCTGGCCAGTACTCCTGAGCTGAGCTACAATCGACATATGGTATCATACTGCTAAATATTAATATGAAATGTAATGTGACTAAAGATTTTTTAATATCGTTTGGATCGAGCCCCGGTAGCACCGCCATTAGGAAAGGAACTACATGGGTAGGACCTTCTGGGTAATCAGCATCAGCTCCTCGAAGCATCGGGCGAGCGACGGCCGCTACTGCCGACATAGCTGCGGTTACTCTATGAGGCTCAGTTAACGATGTCAATGAAGTTTTCAACTTCTCAAGTAAAGGAGGTATAACTATTGCTGGTCGGAGAATAGCCAAGTTATGTAAGGCGATAGAAATGTCAAGAGATCCACTCCTACTGTTTACGGCTTGGAACGTCGGCCTAAACACAATTTTCACAAACTCTGTTACATCTTCTTCGCGGAGTTTATACGATTCTGGTGTTTTATTCTCCCAAGTATTGCGGAATCTCTTCTCGCGTTCACGACGTAGTCTATAGAACAATGTTATATATATTTTATTATTAACAAAAACATTCAGTTTGAATTCATATTATAATTAAATTGAACAATTTAGGAAAATCATACCTATTGAGGAATTCTCGCGCCAATTTTCTTATAAGATCACGTAGTTTAAATGACCATCGACCAGAATTTGCGCTATGTAAATAACTTTCAAATCCAGCAAGGAATGAACGAAGATGTTTCAACACAACCCCATCTGGATTTATTGTCCACACTATCCACGAAGCTACACATTTCATATCTAAAAAAAAAAAAAATGTATATATAACAATAACAGTGGCCAACGTTGTGCAAAAATATATGTTAAAGTAACTTACCTAAAGAATGATTACGAGAGTACTGCATATCTTTGTAGCTCACGGGTAAGTTAAGTGCGTGAAAGAATCGCATAAATAGTTTTGGTACATGAGGGGTCCAATCTATCGCGCCTGGATTTTTTTTAGCCAAACCAGCGAAAAGTATCATTATATCCTAAAATATGTTCATTACTAAGAGTTAATAATAACTATTTATTTGTATTAGAATAATATCGAATAGTAAAAAAGATAATCTTACAGAAATTCCACATTGGGAATTGTAACATGAATCCCATAATGCCATTAGCTGGTCAAACCAGAGCTCGTGGCCTTGATTTGCGTACTTGGGATGAAGTCCTATCGGCAGAAAACTAGTGAGTGAACCCATCATTTGGGAGTTGGATGACCAGGGACAAATAAGTGGGAGCAGCTCTTCTAATATCTCTTTTGTTGCACCTACATCGAAATATCTAAAAAATAGTAGAATGATATAAAAAAAGAAATTCGTATGAAATATATATATTTATTCATATTTAAACAACTTACGGCCTCGCACATTTAATCATTGTCATGTATGATCCTTCTAAGGACCTGCAATATGAAAAAATAAAATAATTAAATATTACATGAAATAATATTGAACAGACCATGCGTAACCCCTGCCATCATTACGATAGTGCTAATATGTGAAAATAAAATTACATGAATAACCTCAAAAATGGTTAAAAGAGCACCTAAATCTATGATTCTAATTTGAAATATTTGACATTAAACATTTATACACGTCATGAACATAGATGTGACTGTGATAGGCTTTTATCATAATGTGAATTTAATGAACTGTGAACCCATCTCCACTGCCACCGAAATAATTAAGCACCAAAATATATTATGTTTTACGTGGGGAGATCATTTTCATTCTGCCTCATTGAAAGTCCAAATAAATCGAGTGCGTCATCTAAACCGTATCCTGACAGAAATTTTCGAACCATCTCGAGCTTAGACACTTCTTGTTTTTCAGAAGATTTTCGCCTAAACAATAACCGTCAAAATAATTAAAAAATAATTATGATATGTTATGTTTGGTTAAATGACTGATATTAAAACCTAATTATCACACTGGTTTTAGTGTGCTATTATCGTGTACTTTATTCAAACCTGACATACGTTAGGTAGTGGAACATTCCGATACTCGTAGAACTCTTATCAAAAATCTTTATACCAACTTCATACAGAGGTCGCCATGGAAGTGTAAGATCTTCAGGAGTTAAGAGATACCTTTTCCTGAAAGCAAAATATACCAAAATTAAGAAAAAAAAAAAAACAAAATATTTAAATTACTTCAACAGTTACTCACTTTGTTAACATGATAAACAAGGTTGCAAATTTATTAATTTTGCATGGTTCCAAGTCTGGTATGAGTACAAGTTCGTAGGCTAATTTTATAAATGCAATGTGATCTTCTTTTCCAAATTTTAAGCCATAAATACGGATATACCTGGAAATGAAATAGTTAATTATGAATGATATAAAAAGAAGTAGGTATGATACTAGCGCGCCCAACTGAAGACTCAAAAACGTCAAAATTTTTCGTCGTTGTCGTTTTGCTAAAGTCCGCACATCGGCTTGCCTAAAACGAGGCAACTCGAATGCCTAAAAGATCTGCGGTTCGAATAATCTACTTATTTTGTTTTTTAATTAATATTCTGTAGAATATATAGGCGTTGTCAGCGTCTGCGGAGGTAGCGAGACCAGATGTTGGGGTCCTAAAAGTAACGTCGGTTTAAAATATTTGACTGTATTATATAGCAACTGTCAAAATTTAAAACTATGATGAATGTGTTACAATATTCGCTGTTTCATTCCTTGAATATAAAGTAGGTACAAATATGTTTCTTGTTTCAGAGTGTACGTTTAATTTGGACACTTGTATAATGTACTTATAAATTGTAATCTATTTTTTTCGTAATAAATTGTTAAATAAGCAATGTGCAGTGTCATTGCAAGTAAAACAGATGAAATATTATACTACAAATTTAAACTAAATTAAAAAAGACTAGTGGTTATAACGGAACAGCGCTAGATTTACACTAGGGGCACACGGAGCTAGTGTCCAGGGCGACAAAATTCGGAATGTGAGAAACAGCGCTCAGATGCGGCGTTAATGTTGAATCCTGCAGTCGTTTCGAATATATATTTTTTATTCTTATTTCCAAATGATGTAGCAGTCTGGAAATTGGACGTGTGTGTAATAGCATGCCTCGTACTCCGAACTCTTTCGGGTCGGTTCAGATTTGCTATCCGCTCGGATAATGCTTAGGTGGCGGAGGTGGCCATCCAGCCAAAAATGATATTATAATTTTATTGTAACAGCTTCCGGTTGGGTGTGGCACAAATGTCATAATGCCTAAGGAATCTCTTAGTTTGGGTCTGTGCACCAATATTGCAATGATTCTCAAATAAATAATACGTTGGTCATTGTTACATAGTTAAAACAACAGTCTAAACGCAGCACGCGTCGAGCGAGTCTCATTGTCCTACCAAAGATAAGAACATAACTAATTTTAAGTTTAACATTGTTCTCGTGTAAGTGACGTTAGTCTTTATGGGAATAAATATTATTTAAAGCTAAACCTAGATTCTAAAATCTGTACAAACAGTTGTGGTTTTTCCTAAAACTTAATATAAGTCGATTTATTTCATTTTCATTAGAATAAAAATGATGAAGGTGTATGTATGAGGCGAGATGCTCACGTGGTAGAACGCCTAAATCTAAACTCCGGTAAGCACCTCTGAATTTTCATGTGTTTATTTTATGTTTACTTCATCTCGTGTTCAACGGTGAAGGATCATTAATTCAGGATTGTTAAACCTGCATGTGTCACATAAAAATATGCCACATGTATCTAGCCCGCATTCAAGGAGCGTGTTGGAAAAAGCTTCAAACCCACTTCTCAAAAGGAAAGAATGCATTTGCACAGCAGTGGGACATTTACAGGCTGTTAGTTTACTTTTACTTATTGTTGATGTACATATGTAGGTATCTTAAGGTTAATTACAAGAGGTAGGTTTACTTTAGTGTTAATATGAAGAAGATTTATAATTAGACCTTTACTATTTTCACTTATGGATATGGCTTAAATAATATGTTAAACTCAACGCTTCGACCAATGCGTATATAATTTAGAATAACCTAATATTTATTGAAGTTAATTTGATTATAAATTTTGTTTTAATGTTATTAAACTTCGTGATATGATTTTTACAAGTACCGACATTATAATGATTTAACTTTTGTATAAAAAGCGATGTATTTACAATGAACGATCATAATTATTGTTGAACTTGAACAGGGTGGTCACTCTGCCTCTTTAATGAATATTGTTTATAACAACACAACACTTCTTTCGCTATCCGGGCTCACCTTCTGTTTCAAATACTATTAGTAAATCGTCAAAACAATGCTTATTGTGTTGTTTTATCATCATCTTTAAATAAATAAAGATCCTGACCATCGACGCCCGGTTTTAACCGTACGGCCCTTTATAATGCAGATGTTTATCATTTGCATTATAAAAGGCCGTACGGTATTTTTTCCGTTACGATTGATAGGTTTTAGGATTATTCTATTAGGTATTCCATTTATAATAAAATATAACGTGACATTAATAAATTACGATAATATAACTTAATGATAAACATCATATAATCATGGGGGATTTTATTTCTGATTTATGAAAATGTACAACAACGATGCAGAGATTTGAATGCTGTTAGTTTCTTTTGTTGTTCCAACCCGCATTGGAGCAGCGTGGTGGAATAAGCTCCAAACCTTCTCCTCAAAAAGAGGAGAGGAGGCCTTTAGCCCAGCAGTGGGACATTCACAGGCTGTTACTTTACTTTTACTTTAGTTTCTTTGTTCTCTTCTTTGTGTCTAACTGACCTCATCTATTGCAATATCTATACTGCTGGTTCAAGGATTGATTTAATGCTTGTTTTATCTTTGGACAATGTCCTCATAAACAAACGTCAACGCAAGGTATTTCACGCGACAGGTCGTGAAAATGTATCCTATAAAATTAAACAACTGAAGCGTGTTCCTAGGTATCTCCGCATGCGCAATAACGCTCAATCAAATATCGATCACCTTTGTTGCGTCGCGACCTTATATACTACACCCACATTGTATTGCAGTGTATATTTGATTTGTCCTGTAATGATATTTTAAAATGCCTCTCTTCTATCGGTATTGGCAAGTCTCCTAGAGAATCTTTCACATCTCTTAATGAACATGTCTGTTTTGAACTGTACATGTTCTTAAAACTTTTTTGAAACCTGACTCTTATGCTTTTTCTTTCAGCCTCTTCTCTGATGATTAATTAAGAAAAACTGTTGTCGCTATTAAATTAGGATGACAATATATATATAGACACGATAATTCGATTTTTAAATTCTATTTGCCTTTTCTTACTTACATAATTAACTAGTTATTGCTTTCTTGTATATTCTCACCGTCTAGCGTAAGGGCGTGCCCACATGACTACGGCACGGCGCCGCGCCGTCTCACGGTACGTCCCGGCGCGGCGCAATGTTTTGCTGTTGCTTAGTTCGCTCGTGTTAATCAAAATCTCTGAAAATTTATATGTCGATTTCTTTTCGCTAGTGGAAGTACGTCCTTTTTTCTTATATAATATATCCCATCAAAAACATAAATGTGAAATGAGAGCCAAGTTCAATATTATGATATGTGCTTTGGGCATTGACTTCAACTACAAAAGAAATGAGATATACGAATAATAAATACGAAAGTCGACTATACTCTTAGTTATAAATATTTAAAAGTACTAAAACAGATATGTTTGGATTTAAAAAAAATTAGGGTTGGTGTTCCACTCGTTGCGTTCACGTGAAGGCCGGCTGTCATCAATTTTGATTGCTGATTCTTACATTACAGGCACTATAAGTGCTCCTGATAATTCAATTAAAATGATAAAAATTTGCTAGTTTCTGATTTTTGTATTCACCCAAGTACCTATGTGGAAGCCAAATTTGAACTTTCTACGTCATCTGTAACTGGGTTAGAGTCTTGATCTATAGGTCAGTTAGGGATAAAAATGACGATTTTTGGACGTTATTGTCTAAATAACCGTTTGAGGTGTGTTTATGAAATTTAGAGCACATATGTATTTCGCAGGTATAAACCAAAATTGACATGTTTATATGAAATATTTTTTGAGTTACGAGGGGGTCAAAAGTGGCTCCAAATGGTTCATGTAATATTACACACGGTGCTGCTCGCCAGATTTGTTAGCTTGAACTTGGCTTGACACGCTACCGTGTGTCTATATACTTATAAAAAATAATATATATAGTTATGCATGTTCATTCAAATCGATCATTCAAGCTATATTTAAGACAAACCTAAATTTTTTATTATCAACAAAAGTATTAAATGTAAATAAATATAAGAGATAGTTCAGTGGAAACAACACGAGGATCTTTATCGAGGTTCAAATCCGGGGAAGCATCACTAGTGAAATTAAAAATACGACATCTAAATTGCCAGCCATTTTTATTATCACGTACGAACTAAGCAACAGCAAAACATTGCGGTGCACCGTACACGGCACCGTGCTGCGGCACGACTCCCGGTCGGCGCCGTATCGTAGACATGTGGCCACGCCCTAAATCATGCATTATCTGTCTGTTAAAATTTCTTATCCTACGTCTTCTAACCTCTTAAGGCTAATTTATTTCCTTTCAAAAGTGCTAGAAGCAACTATGCACAAATTCTTTGCTTATATTTAAAGAAACAACAGTCCCGTTTCAAGACAGGGAACAAAATAGTAATAAATAGGCTATGAAAGTTCGTATGGAAGTACAAACAAATCTGTCTATGTTTACTAGATATGTATCATCGGAAATTTTTAATTATTCATCTTTAATTATTCATCTAGAATTATTCATCGGAAACATGTCAATGATTAGTAAAAATTAAACTCAATTGTAATTTTTTTTCTATTACTACCCGCTGCTTTACCCTTGGGCAACTATATACAACTGTTCATGATTAAGTCATGGCAAAGATATTGTTGTCCTAGAAAATGGAAATACTTCACCTAATATAGAATATATATAAGGAGGCACTATAATAATTCAGTAGGTATATTCATTTTTGTTTAATTACTAGAATAATAATAATCGCACTAATGTCATAAATGAAGGTTATGTCTTTTGTGTATATCTGATACTTTTTCACGCTTTATCACAGCTAACATATGACATACTTAACATATTTAGGCCTTTTAATCCCATATAACTGGATTCGCTACCTAGCTGGTACAGTAAGTTAATATATTGTATAGTGTTTCTTAATATATTATAATACAAAACCGCCAAAACTTTAGATGAAATTATTGCTATGTTACATACATAAAATATTGCGTCTCCAAAATATCTAAGGAAATTAGCGACAGCATATATCTATCTTTTATAGATATGCACAGTAACCATTTTAACGACATCTTTAGATCAATGTAATTTTCGTTGGGTTTTTATATATTTTGATAAGAATTCATCCTTAATTAATCTATTTATTTATGCTTAATATTTAATTTAATAAATAACATGTTAATTTTAAATGTTTTATAATGATAAAAATTTCATTTCACACTTTGCAATTCGCACCAATAGTTTTAGTAATGTTACGTGACATATAAATAAAAACGTGAAAAAATAAGCGGGGCATGATCTACTACGGTATTAGCACAGTACAGATAAAAAGATCGCTTGGCGATTTTTTATATATTAAGCTGATTTTAATTATTAAAACTTTGTGACAAATATTTATATAAATAATAATAATTATTATTATTTATATAATATATGGTTGAATACAATTATCTCAGCAACAATCAGCCTAATTTTAATAAATATTTTGGCATTAAAGTGCCCATTTATTAAAGAAGATTGAAGAGTTAGTCTATATAACTTAACACCACATTCTTTAGAAGCACAGCAGTATTTAGACATTAACTAATAAAAACATAGCTTATAAAACAAGCATGTATAATTAAACCAAATTAAACAGGGGCCAAACCGCACAGCTAGTATCTATAAATAAATAGACAAACACCTAAAATTATTTCGACACATATTTTTCTCCTCTTTTTGTCAATATATTTCTTTTTTGTTTAGTAGTCTTTTGACAAGCTTTATTGTTATCAATAAAAACATTTGGTAGTAAGTAAATGTTTTCCTCAAATTTTTAATAATTATTATGGGCAAATTTCAATCAATGAGGGAACACTAGTTATATCAATTTATTCTTTTCTTGTATAAAATAGGCAGATGGGCAAATGATAAGTCACCTCCACCCATCGACATTGGTGCTGTAAGAAATATTAACCATTCCTTACATGGCCTTAATTTAATAACCTTGGGATTTAAGATTTTCAGGTACACTGGCTCATAAGACCTTCAAACCGGAACAAAATAAGGCTGTTTTGTCTGTTATAGTATTGCTGCTTGGTAGGATATCTAATAAGCGGGTGGTACCTACGCAATCAAGCTTATTTACGCAAAGCCCTAACACCAAGTCAAATATTATAGTTGCTTTTATGCCAATCCCCAAAATAAAGAATAGTATTAGCCATCTTTTATTAATTGATTTGTTAATTTGCCATTAAAATTATATTATGTATGGATGTATGGCAAAAAAAATTACACATTATTTTTGTTTAAAATTTTTTTTTTGCAAGGTTTTCTTTGGATCATATTATACTTTCTAGAATTTTTAACTATTAATAAGAATGAATGAATTAAAATTTTATTTGAAAGATACTTTGGTTTAAACAAGTTTATGTGTATTTATTGAAATCATATTTGAATTGAATGTTCAAAAAATGTTTGTAAAGTATTTTGGAATTTTGCAATTTTTCTTTATTTTAATACTTCATATCAGATATGTCAGTAAGAAATATTTCTTCGGAATTAAATTTACATAATATAATTGTGTAATTTAAACAATCTTGATAGTATGGTTACATATAAATTACAACATTTCTCATATATCTATATAGATAAAAATGTTACAATAAAATAACAAGTTTCAGTGAAAATAAAATAACAATTTGACAATTGATAAGGTAATTAAAACAACAATGCCAAGTGTCTTGGTCAAGGAGTTCTGGGTTACAGCCAGATATTTTAGCTGCAAGTGACATTGCCAAAGGTTAGTTTATATGAAGCCAAACCAATCAGATTTCATGATTCAATCAATTTTAACGTATTAATCAATTAAGGAACCCAATAGTTTATTATAATAGTTAGTTATGTATATAGTTTATATATATAGGTAACTATATAAAAATATTACTTCTTAATTTACAGAAACGTTAAAATGGTTTAGATTATTATTTTGAATGATTTAAAAAATATGTAAAATATAATTACTTCATCAGCCTGGAAGACCAGACTCCACAGGCCGGCTTCATTTCTCGTAACATGATTGCCTTCGCCAAATTTATCTTCACCTGTTCTAGGAATGTTGTTGATTCTTCGTCTATTTTATCGGCATAGGGCAACAAGTGACACGTTACTATTTCTTTTTGCGGCTTGAACCCCAAAGCCTTTATCCTCTCTGGGGTTGTAACGTAAGAGTCAAATTCTTCTTCTTGAATCATTTTTATTGAATTTTAAAAGCTCACATTAAAATATAAAAACACTACTCTTTAACATTTGAAGTCACAGTAACACAGTATTATAAATACGCTACAAAAAACACTTCTGGTTTTCAACAGTCATCCACAAGTTATATTAACATTGAATTTACACAAGTCATTGATATAATTCAGCAAGAAATGAAATCCGAAAATATGTAAGGTTTATACGTTCCATTTCACGAAGTGTACATTTCGACTGACGTACTTTTTGCTCAAAGCTAAGTACGACGTCATTATGACATTTAGTCAATAAAAGAAGGCCGTGAAGAGGCCAAATCACGATATCATGTTACGTTTCATTTTACGTTTAACAATATAATTCCAACAATATCAAAGTAAAATGCAGTACTATTTTATGCCTATCCGAAAAATAATCCTCTGCAAGAAATTTATTACGAAACTAATTGCGATAATCCTCGATTTTAAGTAAAAAATAAATAGTTACTACTTTGTGCATTTAAATTATTCAACATGTAATAAAAGTGTCGCATTAAAATGACCTATGTCCTCGTAATGTAATCATCATCAACCACGATATCAGTATAACGAAAGTAATAAAAAAATATAGTGAGTGTGTGAGTCAAGTAAGTGCTCGAGAGCATCTCTGTGCTACCTCTTCAGAATCAAAGTTAATCTGTAATCGTGATTGATTACACGTTGTAATCGTAATCTTTAATCTCATGACATTTTGCCCAACTGAGCGTCAAACGTGCCGATCTGAGTTAATTATAGTTTTAATATCTCAGTTAATTTTTGTGTTTAATTATTGCATTTTTAAGGAAGTTTATATTGAAATACTGAGTTATACTACTAGTCTAGAATTTTAAAATAAATATATAATATGTTATTCCACAAAACTTATGTTTTAATTTTTACACACATATTTTTAAATAGTATTTTTTTTCACATAATATTTAAAATTTGTTTATAATAAATCTCGTGCATGACGGTAAAGGAAAATATCGTGAGGAAACCTGTGACTACTTCACTGAAATTCTGTCACATGTGTATTCCACTAACCCGCATTGGAGAAGCGTGGTAGAATAAGCTTCAAAAGATTATCCTCAAAAAAAGGAGAGGAGGCCTTAGCCTAGCAGTGAGACATTCACAGGCTGTTAATGGTTTTTTTTTTAAATTTAATAATGAGTTAAGTCATGTTGGCGTTTCAATAAATAATTCTAGTTATATATGACATTTTTGTTTGCAGAGTATATTAAGGAAAAGATAGAATAGTGGGCTATGATTTTTTTCTTAAAATTTTTGTTTTTTACAGTTTTACCCTTCGATCTAGATAGAACTAGATACACAGTCCCGTACAAAAATCATTTTAAGACTGTCCCTTAATGTGTTTATGTAGTTGTAGTTGAAACAAAAACACATTAATGCAAATTCAATCTTAAGATCATCACTTACAATTGTATTCACAACTCATACACATATTTACACATATACATTTATCGATCGACAATAGCTGGTCTACATACATTACAAAATCAACCTTACGTGTTTAACTTAAAGTAGAATTTAAAAAACCGAACTGTTCAATGAATTTATTTTCATACTCAAATTTGAAATGCATTTTTTCTTTGTAATTAAGTCAAACGTGTGTTTTGTGTTATAAACATAATTTATTATTAACAGGGAAGGACATTAATAATCAATGAAACTAAGATAAATATTGTCTATATTATTTATTTACATAATCAATCATCAAAATCAAAATATAGTTACATATTTATCACTTTCTAAAAAATGCTTCGAACGTACAACGCTTTGTTGGGTCGGACGTGCTATTATAACAGATATCCACACCGCACAGGATCTAGAGGAAAGCCAAAAACCATTATAAAATATCTCATCATCAATTTAATCACATTTAGTCAAAAAAAAACAAGAAACAAAACTGACTAAGATTTTTTTTTGCAATAACTCTTTCATTCTCGCTTTGGAGTCGATGCTGAGCCTTTAGCTGGCCTAGTAAAAACAAGAACTTGGCTTAGTCGGTTTTGTTCATATACGTCTAATTACAGAGCCTACTGTAATCTTTCAAAAATAAATTTGAAATTTGATTCAAAACTGTCCATTAATCACGGAATAATCGATGTACAAACATAAAATAAAAATCCATTCAAATTGAGAACCAACTTCTGGTTAGTCAGTTAAAATTTAAATCAATAATATTTTACTACTATATTTATAAACACATTAAAGAAGTTAATTAAACAAAGGAAATGCATAATCATATTTTTCATACAAAAAAAAAAGAAAATAAATTAACAACAGCGTCTCTACCAAATGGGACAGAAACAACCTATGTAAACCGAACAATTCAAGTGGGTACGCGATAGTATGAATAACACGTTTATCAAGTGTCTTTACAACTGTCACGCTTTATATCTCGTGGTGTTTAGTACGATTTAGTTTTAAAAAAATGTTTTTCGAAGATTTCCTGTCGAAATACCAGTATTTACAATACAGTGATAACAATTATATAATGATAATATTAATACTTACCGAAAATATTAAACTCCATCGTTTTTTTCAACGAGCATTGAGACATGTTTTCTGTCGGCGCGTCGGAATAGTACTAAATTAAAAGAGCACCCAAATGTTCAAATGGGTGTTTGGCATTTGGTGAGGACGTTTTTTGAAGCTGATTGCGTATCTAGTTTTTTTTTAGAGATCGAAGGTTATAGAAAAACCAATATGTATAGTATAATTTCAGTAACTAATACAGGTAAGATTTAAACAAAATTTATTTTTTTACATTTTATTTTTAATAAAAATATTTCGTGTAATTATTTATATTACATGATCACGAATAATTGTATTAAATGCATATGAATTATAAAACAACAGTCTCTCGTTGTGTTGTATACAAGCTAGCAGCAAACACGATGTCACGTTTAATTGCAGTAGAAGCTTCCATCATTTTAGCTTGTAGTTTAGGGTCTCCTATTGCTACTGCTGCATCTTTTACGTCGACAAGTAGCTGTAATTAATAAAAAAAAGTTTAGATAAAAAAGTGTGTATAACTAATATATAACACTTTATATATAAATGAAATTTATACTGGAACACCCGCCATCTTCTGGTGAAGTTTTATGTTTATTGTTTTAGTAGATTTTTTCAGTTGAGCATTTCAAGAAAAAAACGTAATTTATTAGTATATATATTAAGTATAAACAATATTTTATCTTTTTCTTTCGAGTGTAAAGTAGACAGAGAAATAAGTGTGTAACGGCCTTACGTTGCTGCGACTGTGGCTGTTTAGTTAAACACCAATTTCGCTCTTTCTATCATTATTGATTTGTCATTCGAAAGAAGAAAACACAGCATTGTTTAACTAATACCCAAATAAACGTTTATAAATAAGGCCGTAATTATCCCCTTGCTATTTTTTGTTTATGCCGTTAATATATTATAGAGATCACGTGAAATACTGAAATACTGATTTAAAAAAAAATATTGTGGGCGGAAAATACCGAATGGTAATTTTATTTACAGTATGTCACTAGATTTTATATATTATCTTTATTATATTTTTGCTCGAAATACTTTGTTTAAATCCAGTATGGTAAATGTGATACAGTAAATTTCTTAGATAGTAGTACATGAGTAATACTCTAACCCCTTATTGTAAAATAATAATTTTTGTAGTCTGCCGATTGACCATAAGCAAACAAAGTAATTAAGTTATTCATTTGCGGTGTTTAGTTGGTGTTCATTTAAACCATCTTTTATTCTATCAGAAAAAACGCAGCATCGTAATCAACCCCTAAACAATATTAATTGTAGGTAAAGTGGTTGGTGTTTTAAGCTTTGGTAAGAAATGTATATAAAGAAGATCGATCGTGATCGAATCATTTATTTTTTAAGGATTACGCACAGGTGGTTCCTTGTGGTTACCACCACCTATGAACACCTCCAATACCGGTGGGTTCGCAGGTGCATTGCCGGTTTATTAAGCTAAATAAATATTAGTACAAACAATGGAACATTACCTCGTGCAATTGTTGGATACAACGCACAATAATGCCCTCTTGCACATCAGTCAGGTCTATAATCTCTGCGAATGGTTTCTCAAGCGCCCACTCGTACACCACGCGAACTAGTCCGAAGTTTAACCGTTCCGCTTGTCCCTCGTATTGTCCCACCTGTGACAATAGGAACTCATTCATTTTAGAAAAAATAAATATATGTGAAATAATATATTGAAAAAGTTTTATACTGCCCGTGGATATGTATAACTGGTGGTAGTGCTTTGTGCAAGCTCGTCTGGGTAGGTACCACCCACTCATCAGATATTCTACCGCAAAGCAGCAGTACTTGGTATTGTTGTGTTCCAGTTTGAAGGGTGAGTGAGCTAGTGTAATTACAGGCACAAGGGACATAACATTTTAGTTCCCAAGGTTGGTGGCGCATTGGTGATGTGAGCGATGGTTAACATTTCTTACAATGTCATTGTCTATGGGCGTTGGTGACCACTTACCACCAGGTGGGTGGTGGCCCATATGCTCGTCCGCCTTCCTATTTTATAAAAAAAGCATAACAATTATGTAGAATGAAAATCCACAATTTTTTTAGCAATTTTCTTACCATATATTTTGCCTCAGTGGCAGTCAACTCTTCGTCTATTTTTTCGATAGCTTTAACTCCGGCAGCCAACTTCTCCGTCAGAACTTGATCCACTCTTGTTTTCGCTTGGAAAACGAAACAACTAAGCAACGCCGCTATTTCTGCTGGATTTTTATCTGTAAACACATTTCTGAACACCAGCTCCGATATAATCAGTTCATTGGTTCCCATACAGCAAGCGACTCGTCCCTTAAGTATCACATTATCTTGATCGTCGATGTAGTTCAGTTCGCGTAACACCATGAGACGTCGCTGGTAGTCGGGATACAGAGCTAGGTTTTCAAAGGACAGCAATCGTTTGTATTTGTCACGCTTTCTCTCGGCTTGTTTTCGCTCATACACTGTTGCAAATTCACTTTTAAAGTTTGCTATATCCGTGTTTTTCTTTTGTTCATCTAGTGCAGCCTGAAAAAAAAGCAAAATGAACTAATAAAAAAAACTCGGTATTATTTTGTTGGTGACGTTATTAGTAAGAAACGGTTACTTTATTGTCACCTATGATGGAAATAAACATATGACAATTTAAATTTCATATATAATGTTGTGTGCAAAAGGATTAAGTTTCTGTAATAATGAATGATAAAACGGGAATTTTTGAATACGGTGTTAGCTACAGAGTCTATTACAGAATTATTTTATGACTCGTCTATTTTTTTTATCCCAATCGCGTTCGGCCAATTCGTAAGCCCGTTCGCTAACGTGTACTGGAGACTTAACAATACCAATATATTTATATCATGAAGTTTGAAATCGTTCGGCGGTGACCTTGAGTCGGTTCATGTCGTCGAGCGCGTGCAGGATCTCCCCGGAGCTGACGGCGAGCGCGTGCGTGAGGCTGAGCGCGGCGGGCGCGGCGGCGCGCGTGCGCTGCGCGTGGGCGGCGCGCGACAGCTCCAGCACGGCCGCCGCGCACGACGAGCCCACCGGCGCGTCGCGGAACCTGCGAGCACGCACGTAGCGTTACACAGTGTTACCTATTATAAATGCTTCGATGCTTATAACGAATTTTCATTCAACTACACCTAATGAAGTTGGTCAGATGACGTGTAAGTCAGATATTTGAAAAAAATATATAAATAGAGCTGAAATTTTAAACACACTTTTAGTGCTGTTGACAATATATATATATATATATATATATATATATGTATATATTTTCCTTGTATTTGTATTTTCACAGACGTGTTGTCCGTACCTTTATTAAACAAAGGTCATTTAAAAAAAATGTGCTCGCATGATTATCACAATCTACATTTTAGAATTAAAAACATTCGACGTTGTCAAATGTGTGATAGCTGGTGACAATATATTCAAGTCAGATTTCCTATCCCATCGGATTATGAGAGAAATGGAATAGATATAGCACTTGTGCACACATACTTGTGTCCAGCGCATGGGTGATAGGAGACCTTGAGATTGGTCGCCGGGCTAAAATTAGTCAGGAGGACATTATACTCACCACCATGAGTGGCGTGAGATAATCTAATCTAAAGGGGAAAATGAGTAAGCGGTACCTTTGCATTTGCCTCTTCTCCCAGTCCTGGATGATTATATTAGCGTCAATTTTGAGATTCATTTTAGTTACGGCGACTACATTCTTTGGCGCTATGCATAGTATGGTATGATCTGCAGTGTTTTCTTCTGTGCCTACAATGTATAATATTTTATTTGTACTTCCATTCGCATATTAACCCATTTATATTGGGTCGGCGTAGTAGATTTTCTAACAATACAAGAAAGTAACTTTAGCAGAGGTTACATCATGAACATATTATTTTATCGGCTATTACATCTATTAAGGTGGCGAAAAGTTTGGCTCAACTTAACTTAGCCAAGAACCACGAGACTAGGTTTATACACAATTTAAAAATAGAACAATTAATATCTATATTTTTATTTAAAATACTTTCAGTACAAATATATTTACCTATGTAATCGTAAAGCGCAGAAAAACTAAGCATTCGGTACCAGTTCTCGTCGACGTCGAAATTATACCTCATCGTGTCTTCTTCAACCGTGTTGAGCACCAGAACTTTGTAAGGATTTTGTCGGGGACCTGAATCAAATAATAACAAATACCAAATACCGACTCAAAACGGATTTAAGGCTTTACAGTACAGTAACAGCCTGTAAATGTCCCACTGCTGGGCTAAGGCCACCTCTCCCTTTTTGAGGAGAAGGTTTAGAGCTTATTCCACCACGCTGCTCCAATGCGGGTTGGTGGAATACACATGTGGCAGAATTTCGATGAAATTAGACACATGCAGGTTTTCTCACGATGTTTTCCTTCACCGAAAAGCACGAGATGAATTATAAACAGAAATTAAGCACATAAAAATTCAGAGGTACTTGCCCGGGTTTAAACTCACATTCATCGGTTAAGATTCACGCGTTCTTACCACTGGGCCATCTCTACTTTTTAAGGCTTTGAATTTTGTTAAATCAAAAAAACAATTAAAGATCGTTTGCTTCAAGCGACAAAGTTTTTTTACCAAACTAAAGTTAAACAAAAATCTCATAGAAATTACTCTAGTTATTTCGTTATACGCAAGTAAAAGGTTTTATATGGTATCAATTATACATTTCCCTTAATATTTGTGCAAGATTGAAACGGAAATTTAGTTAATAATTTTTTTTTAAGAGCAATTAAAAATATGTTTAGTAATATAACTCACCGCTACTATTTAAATATATGCCTAACTGGTTAATATAGGGTCCCGCAGACAGTATAAGTACTTTCCCCGGTACTAGTTCCTTAACAATTTTAGGCTGGTTCAGCAATATCGGCATAATATCGTTCAAGACGTCGATGTACGCCGCCGCGGTGTCGTAGAAGGTCGCGAGGGGGGCCAGGTGCGAGGGGAGGGCCGTACCGCACTTCTCCGAATATTCCTTTTCAGCTATTTGTAACTGTTTTCGGTAATTATCTGCTTGGCATATCTGGTGGAATTCACGGAACGAACGCTGCATCATGCCCTCTACGGATACAGTTGCGACGCTACAAAATGTATACATAATTTAATTGCTTTAATTCTTTTTGGATAAAGAAAAATAATTAGATGTTACAATTTAAACAAGATATGTGCTTACCGCAACAAGCTGAGGATCATGGCGTATGTGAGGCGGAACTGTGAGGAGAGTTTGTGTGGCGTGCCCAGCATCATGCCCTTCAGTGTCACCTGATCCGGCACGCCTTCCTTGCACAGAATTATCACTGTACCAGTGTCATCCAGACCTTCGTGCAAGATAAACTGTAGGTTAATTGATTATTGTCGATTATAATTTCCATAAATATGAACGGATAAAATTTGAGAGAAACACTAAAATATGAACAAAATTTCAATTTTATGAATATTGGTGTTTTTAATTCTATTCTTAATAAGCCTTCGAGTGTTTCGGCAATTAAAGTATATGAATTTATTAGTGATTCTCTCAAACTGAATTAGTCTTAGTTTTATAGCCTTTTTTTGTTTTAATTTAGCGTGTAAAGATGGGGCCGACATATAGGCTGCCTACAAAGGTACCTTAAAAAAAAGAAATGATAAAATAATATTTTCTATATGTATAATCCAAGTAGACAACCGAGTGCATTGCCAATATTTTTAATAATCTACGTCACCACAACTAAACGCGTGTGCGATTTAAAAATATATATATTTGCAGTTGTGTGGGACTGGCTTAAAATTTGATATTAACATCGCTTAGCGGCCGTGATGGTGATGTAATTATCTAAATCTCACTATTTAAATAAATTCAAAGTTAAATGGGTGAGCCATGAAGTATCGAACAGTACTGCTTCCCCCTTCCTTCTTAAGTCCACGCGAGCTAGTTCTCGATGTCACCGCCTAACTGTGACATCAACTCCATCGCGAACAAAGAAATTTGGCAACTCTTTTCTTTGTCGCACTTCCAAAAAATGGAATTCCTTACCAGCTCACGTGTGCCCCTCCTCTTACAACCCGGGTTCCTTCAAACGAGGTGTGAAGGGGCATCTTGCGGGCCGGCAAGGCGAAGGCGGCTAGTGCAGAACGTTTTTCCCGTCTGTACTGGCCGTCGTCGCGTTTGGACTCTACTACCACTTACCATCAGGTGGAAGTAGAGTCATTTGCCCTCCCGGCGAATATAAAAAAAAAGTACAGAAACAGCCTGTTAATGTCCCACTGCTGGGCTAAGACTTCCTCTCTCTTTTGAGGAGAAGGTTTGGAGCTTATTCCACCACGCTGCTCCAATGCGGGTTGGTAGAATACACATGTGGCATAATTTCTATGAAATTAGACATATGCAGGTTTTCTCACGATGTTTTCCTTCACCGTCAAGCACGAGATGAATTATAAACACAAATTAAGCACATGAAAATTTAGTGGTACTTGCCCGGGTTTGAACCCACGATCATCGGTTAAGATTCACGCGTTCTAACCACTAGGCCATCTCGGCTTCATGAAGTATAAGCCATCGAGTATGTGTCATGAAGCCGACCTCTGCGTCCGGCGCGGCCCGCCATCTGTATGTACTCGGCGGGCGCCAGACTGCGCGACTGCAGCCCGTCGAACTTGGTGATGTCGTCGAACACCACGGTGCGCGCCGGCATGTTCACGCCCATCGCGAACGTCTCCGTCGCGAACAGGATCTTCACCTGAAATACGCACCGTGCGTGATGACCTCACCGATGTGCGCCACTAGCCAACTGCACGAGCGTGCACGCAGACACTGGTGTCAACGGGAACTTAATAAAAGTACAAATATATATACAACGTTGTCACCGTATGAAGTCGTTTTTTTACAAACAAAATATCCAAAGGTGTGTTTTGCAAGTGTAAAGTTGCGATGTTTGCTTTACTCAAATAAGGGGTCAAACCGTTTTTTTATCCACCCTCTACTTATCTAGCGTCTTTATTTGTACAATTAAAATAAATTAATGGGGAGAAAAGTAGGACAACAAAAAAATCTTGAGGCGGTTGTTTCTACCCATTTTGGAGCTAAGACAAAAATATATTTCTGAAGAATTAGATAAGATTATCCCTATCTCCTAAATAAATTGAATATGAGAGTTTCATAAATTTATGAAGAGGTCAAATAATTTAGTTATTATATTTCCAACGCTACCATTCCAGGGACTTTTGGATCTCCCTTTGGACCTTGATTCATCCCTTGCTTGGTGGTAAAGAAAAAATGGTGCGATAACCTGCGTGTGTCGGATGCTACTCTGCCATCATAAGTTATATAGACATAGAATAATTTCCAAAAACCGTCTTCTTCTGTGTTTGTCTAATGCTGATAAGACTGTAGCATATAGTAAAAAATGTATAATATATAATTTACTGCTGACTTGGACCCATGGATACTTTGATGGTTCTTTATACCGAGACAAAACTATTAAACTTTAACGAGAAATTGAATATCAATTTACTCTGCCGGGGCAGCAAAATGCTTCCCAAAAGTAAATTAAAAACTATTTTAATCATAGGCTTATTTTAGTATACTCACATGACCGGATTGGAATAACATTTCAACGATTTCCTTAAGTAATGGCAATATTCCACTGTGATGTACACCAATACCGTTTTCCAATACCCTTTGTAATCGAATAACCTGAAAAATATAAAACAAACCTTAAATCTGACTTTGAAATAATCTATTTTATGTAAGAGAGATAGACAATACCTCATCACTTTATAAGCAAAATTGTTAGAGCGAGATACATTTACATTTGTTAGTATATCGTTGCAGATGAAAGAGTTTTTAGCTCACATTACTTTTTAGCTAACATTTTAAGTGTAAAATATTTTTGAGTGTTAAATATATAAAATTACATTTTATCAATCCGTAGTAGCCTTTTAATGTCCCACTGCTTTGCTGAAGACCTTCTCTTCCTTTTTGATGAGAAGGTCCGAGAAGATTTTTGAGAAAAAGCCGCCGACCCAGTGGTAAGAACGCGTGAATCTTATCCGATGATCGTGGGTTCAAACCCGGGCAAGCACCACTGAATTTTCATGTGCTTAATTTGTGATTATAATTCATCTCGTGCTTTACGGTGAAGGAAAACATCGTGAGGAAACCTGCATGTGTTTAATTTCAATGAAATTCTACCACATGTGTATTCCACCAATCTGAACTGGAGCAGCGCTGTGGAATAAGCTACAAACCTTCTCCTCAAAAAGAGGAGAGGAGGCCTTTATCCCAGCAGTGGGACATTTACAGGCTGTTACAGTTACGGTAAATATATAAAATATACAAGACCATAAAATAATTACAAGCAAAACATGAAAATCTCATATTCATAACTCATTAAGGAATATCTTTAGATGAGTTTTACTTACTTGAGGCAATTTTCTATCCGGTTCCTTTAACCGCTGAAGACACCTCGCGAAGAACGATCGAATGTAACCCTTTTCTTTCGCGGTAGTCAAATCGACAGACAACAAATTTTCTGCATTTTGGTCACACCTTTATAATAATTAAATAAATCAGACAAATATTTGATTTCTTTGAACAAATTCAGCAATTTAAAGTATATATATACTTAAATATAATTTATAGTATTAAAATACTTACCTATTCCGAGACAAAGTGAAGGCCACGACCGGTAACTTGTCTGATTTTCGAAGATGGTCTATAAAAGCCACCCACATTGTTTGCTCTGCTTTCGGATTTCCGAATTGTTTACCACCTAATTATAATAGACAAAAAATTTAATTAATGAAATTTGAAATAGGCTATATATCATATATATAAATATATATATATGATATATTTCAACCATATGTGGAGAAAGACGAATAAAGAATTTTTGAATTGACGTGATATCATTCTGTCTGTTCTGTCTGGAGTGGTGATCTTGAATAAAATCTACGGCATTACAAGTAAGGATGTTGAGTAAATAAAGAAATAATAAAATAACTTAAAAATACCTTTAGGTCCGAAACTTTTCTTGTACTCATTTTCCCGAGCTTTCTTAGCGGCCACAGCTTCGTTGTAACCACGTAATTGGAAATTGCCTTCTTGATCGACTACCAAGAATCGTTCGTTTTTGGATTTCCCGCCAGATCCTGTATAGTAAAGAAAAAGCTGTTATGTGTATGTAATTATGCATAATACCATGAACTACAAGGGATTTCAATGAAAATATTTAGTATAATGAAATTACAAGCACGAAAAAAAAATCACGTGGGCTCGATTCAGAATTCAGGAAGTTAAAGAAGCCCGAGGTTTTTTTTTTATAGAATAGGAAGGTGGACGAGCATATGGGCCACCTGATGGTAAGTGGTCACCAACGCCCATAGACATTGGCATTGTAAGAAATGTTAACGATTGCTTACATCACCAATGCGCCACCAACCTTGGGAACTAAGATGTTATGTCCCTTGTGCCTGTAATTACACTGGCTCACTCACCCTTCAAACCGGAACACAACAATACCAAGTACTGCTGTTTTGCGGTAGAACATCTGATGAGTGGGTGGTACCTACCCAGACGAGCTTGCACAAAGCTCTACCACCAGTCTAATGTCACTATATTATCATGATCAATTTACCTGTATATAAATAGTGACACAGTGGTACGGGTCTCTTCGGAGTGGATACGACGAACACTTTCCGCTTCTTCGTGCGTCCCACCCAGTCCGCGAACTGCAGCGTGTTAGGTACAGTCGCGCTCAACATCACTATACTGACATGTGCCGGCAATAGGATCAGCACCTCCTCCCATACGTAGCCGCGCTGTAACGATTGCAATTTAGGTTTGACGCAATTAAATATAAATGTATTATTATATTTTTAATACAATACTATTTAATATAACGTTTAATAGAGTTTTAAAGTGAGTGTAGTTAAAATTATAAATAATAATAATAATATAATAAATTTATTTATTCTCTCCCACAGACAATAATGTGTACATATTTTTTATAATATATATAAATACAGTTATATGTGGGAGACAGGAGCCCAAACTAGGTTGCCCTGTGCTAAGGGTCTCCTGGTTCCCCCTCTTGAGTAAGGAACTATTTATTTGTTTAATTTTATATATAAATAAATCCATTTAAAATATATTACATCTGTTCTAAAAAAAATAAGTATATATACGCACCTCGGCATTATTTATATAGTGAACTTCATCAAAGATTACAAATTCCAAATCTCTCGTGACGTCAGATCCACAGTACAACATGGAGCGTAAAATTTCCGTGGTCATGACGAGACAAGAGGCTGTTGCGTTTATTTGAAGATCGCCCGTCAATAGACCAACCTCACCAAACATTTTGTTGAAATCATTGTATTTTTGGTTTGAGAGAGCTTTAATAGGAGATGTGTATATTGCTCTTAAAACATAAAAAATACATAAATAGAAAAAAAAACAAAAACACAAAAAGTATATAAAATACTTTTTGTGTTTTTGTGTTGTTGTAGATAAATAAAAAAAATATATTGAAAAAGTCAATATTATAGTATATATATTATTTAACAACACAAAAAGTATATAAAATACTTTTTGTGTTTTTGTGTTGTTGTAGATAAATAAAAAAAATATATTGAAAAAGTCAATATTATAGTATATATATTATTTAACAAACCTGGTACAATTTCTTCTAGACATTGCTATAGCATATTCAGCCACCACCGTTTTACCAGCAGAGGTATGAGCGGCAACAAAAACATGATGACCTTCTTCCAACTTCAATATAGCCTTTCAAATATTAAATTCAATGATATATAAGCAATATCTTAAGATTGGGAATATTTGTGTGCATATGATTTTAATGAAGTGGTTCAACATAAAAATACATTTCGTTCTAAGTGATATTTAAAAAATAAATTATACTACTTCTCCAAGGGCTGACAACCATTGTTTGTGGTTTCCACAGTGACAATACAATGAGGCACATGTATTATAATTAAGGCAGTAGATAGTATTACAGCCATTAATATATGAAATTGTAGCCATAATAGATTAACTAATAATACAAAAAGAAAGAAATTGGATAAATAAAAATATATACATATATACACATATATATGCTATTTTTAATAAAAAAATAGAAACTTAGAAGTACTCATCTGTTTATAAAGTATTACAATATTTATATAATAATGCAAGCTAAATTGTTCAATGCTCTGTTTTTTGAAAGAAATGAAAAAAAAAAAAGTGCAAAATAAACTGTGTCTGAACTGAATGAATTAATATTACCTGTTTTTGGAAGATATCCAATTCAAATGGATATGAATGTGCCATATCTTTTATTTTCTCTTTAAAATCAGGTACAGGTAAAGACACATCAATCATCTCTGCCCATTCAGTAGATGTTACCCCAAGTTTAATAGCCGAGCTAGTTATATTAAGGATTGGTATTGTGGGAAGTTCTACAGCGGGCTTTATGACAGTACTTTCAAGGAAGTTGTCTTCCTCGGGGTCCTTTTCTACATCTAGTTCCAATTTTTTAATTGGTTTTGTCTGTGGGGCTTCAGTTTCGTCATCATCTTTCCAAAGACCTAAATAAAATATTTTAATTATACTTACTGTATGTTGATCATTTTATCTTACACATTATAAGATTTTACTTAAAAATTCTGTTTAGAGGCTTATTAGTTAAACAATGCTGTCTTTTTCTTCCAAATGTCAAATCAATGATGACAGAAAGAGACAAATAAGTTTTGAACTAAGCAATGTATATAAGTTTTATTTTATAATTTATAATCAAAACATGACTATTCAATATTTTAAAAATTTGTGCTGAGATTATTTATATATTATTACATTATTTCAATAAATACTGTACCTATTAAATGTGAAGATGTGTCAACAACTTCTTCCAAGTTAATGTGGGTATCTAAGTTGATTTCTTCACTTTTTTCTTTTTGATTTTCATCTTTGTTTTCCGGTTCCAGTAATGTGATTCCATCCGCAGCAAAGATAACACCTTCTTCTGAACCAGGTAGTGTTGTCAGCAGTTCTGAAATATATTAGACATATTTTATACATTTAAATACTTAATTATACATATTTATTTATTCAATCAATATTTAGCCAAGAATATATAATGTAAACTATATATAATGCCACTGAAGGGACATTGCACATTTTATGGCGTTATTGAGAGTTGTTGTTAAATGGAGAGAAGAAAAGTCAATATTATTTTACTATGTATTATAATATTATTTACTGTTAACCAGTATAAAACTTTTAAGCAACAAACATTAATATTTAAATCAGATAACAACGCTTATTGAGTTCAGTTTATTATGGGCTAGATATTAAAGCAACAAAATAATGTACACAGCTGCAGTTTTTACTAGTTTGGACAACTTAGAAAGTATTGTTTACCACTTTATAATGATGTATTGTTGTATGTATTATTGAGAGTGGGTGTAATGCTATAGAGTGTATCATTGTATGGTAAGACAAGCAAAACCGACCAAAGTTGAGTGATTTTGATGCTTTAGGGAGTTTGTTTGTTAAATCAAGTGGCATTATATGGTCTTTATGTTGTATTTACAATTATATAATTTTATACATAAAAATTTAAAACCTTCTCCTAAAAATTTTCCGGGATCATCATCTTCCAAATTAAGTGTGATCTCTCCACGTTTAGCAGCTTCATCAAGCATTTTTTGGAGTTCTTCTTCGAAGCCAGCTGGGAGGAATGGATTTTGAGTGGTAGTACCTCTAGTGGCCAGACTAGGTGGCAATGGTGCCCTAGACATAGAGAGGTTCTCTTCATCATCATCAATTGGTATGCTGACTTCTTCTAGGTCTATTATTTCTCCAGTAATTGGATCTCGAACAACCTAAATATGTCTATCAATGTAGAGAAGCAATATATATATGATTACCAATATAAACAGCATGCGATTAAAAGTACTTACTTCGAGTGTCGTATCAAGTTCTAATTCAATTTCATTTTTTTTAAACAAACAGTCAATGTCTGTATTTCTATGCCAATGAGCCTCAGATCTTTCCCATTTATGGATTGATAATCGTTCTGGTTTTAACAAATACTCTTTAACTTTTTCTCCTAAATCTTCAAATATCGGTGGCGACTAAAACATACGGCAAAATTAATAATTATTTCATAACATAAATGATAATGTCTTGCCTCACCTTAAAGTCAGAAAATAATTCATCTTCTTGTGCAAGAGACATTTTTCAGGCGTAAAATCATTGGTATTTAAATTAAAGTTTAGTTCAATTGTCTCCTTACTTCATAAATACCGAATTTGACAAATCGATACCAATGAAGTAGGATGTATAATGTTTTTAATGTCAATTGTCAAACGTAACAGCTGTTGGGTTCCTTTAGGTTACCATTAGTTAAAAAAATATATTTCTTCTAGCTGTCTGCATAAATGCTTATAAGGAAACTAACAAATTCAAAAGTTTTTATATGCTATTATATTATATGTTTTTAATAGCTATTTTATGATAAGGATAAGCGCAATAAATCTGTCATTTATGTTTGTTTATTATAATTTCTTCAATATTTGCATATAATAAATATAGTAAAGGTTTTTAATCGAGTAATATAAAAATACGGACACAACTAAAAATACGTATAATTCAAAAAATAAATCAACTTTGGGGGAGACATTATAATACATAATAATGTTAGCTTCTGTTTATCTATATGAATTTTTCGAATACGTTCGTAATATGTTTAAAAGTATTTAATTATATTAATCTAATAGATCACAGAATATACTTACATGTGCAATTGTTATACTTACCTACAGGGGTGGATTTTTTTATATGCAACAATATTTAGGGCAACAAAATTTAGGGGGTGGCAAGACTTGGTCAGATTTTGTTTTATTAGTAGCGCTTCCATTGGTCCCATAAGTCAACGTTTAAACAATAAAACCATAAAAATAAATCGAAAGCAACTCACACAATAAAATTAACCCTTTTGAGATTCAAAATAATGATGTATTAGTACTTAAAGACGATGATTGAGATCATTTTATCGTTTAAAGACTTTCGCTTTCGCTTCGATTGGTAAAATGAATAATAGACAAAGACAAAAAAATGCTTGTTTATGTCGCATGGCTAGGCAAAAGCCTTCTCTCCTCTTGATTAGGATTGGAGCCTTGTACGCAACGTTGGTTTTAGGCGGGTTGGTTGCGCAAGTGGTGGAATTTCAAAAGAAATATCCTCACGATGTTTTCACATGAATACTCAGTTGGTGCTGAACTGAGTATGCATGTGCTTATTTTGTATTTATTTTGCCTGCTTGAGTTTGAACCCGCATTCTCTGCTTAAGATTCATGTTCCAGCCACTGCATCATCTTTTAGGCTTTTATCTAACAGATACGGTGTTATTTTTTGTGTTATAATAATCAGTATCAACGTTTATAATTAGGGCAAATGTGGCTCGAAAGCTTTTTAAATAAACAGTATAAATTCGCATGTAAGTCTCGAAACATTTTTAGAATTAAAGAAAACTCGATGAAGACGAATATGATATATGTCAAAATCTTTGCTATCAAACTGCCGAATATCTAAGTCAGAACTACCAGTTTAAGGTACACTAATATCTATTTTTCATTGCAGTCATTATAAACATAATGCCTGACGTACCTAATTTGTTATTATTTTGCGGATTATTTGAATATAAAAGTTAATTATCATCCTATAGAAGCTGTCTACATATATTTAGGTCACCAGTTCCCTATATTTCCGTAATAATAAAACTTAATTAATTAAAATTCATATAATAATACTTTTTGTAAAACAAACGACTTCTAACATATTGATAAGCAGGTATTATTTTAGTTAAAATTAATTAGTTAGTTATTTTGATAATTAATTTGAAGATAAAAAATTCATTTACATTAAATTTGAAACATAATTCTTCGTGGAATCGTTAGAATCGTTAAAATAGAATTAAAACTTTTATTTTGAAGAAACAAACAATTAAAAAGTGGAATGATTGATGCAGCGATAAGTGTTTACAGTTTAATTAACTACGTAAGTGTTTATCGTTTTTTGTAAACTTTAAGAACAGCGTCAGGTATGTGAGTCAATGAGCCTTGACTGCTAAGGTTGGTTGGGTCCCCATTCAGCCCTCACTTTGGAAGCAGAACCTCATTCGCTGTTCGATCGCTCGACAAGAACAGACTTACGCGAATCCATTCACTAAAAAAAGTTTGATGCGGCTCACACGAAAGATATTATAAGCGGATAGTGATATTTAAAATAAAACATGATGTATTTAATAAGTGCTTTGTGGTCGTATATTATATTATTAATATGCTTAAACAGTAACATCATTGGAGGCCTCGCACTTTCTTTGGTAAGATCTTATTTAATACTAAAACATTAATTTTATAAGACAAGAGTTTATTTTATACATCTATTATATTTATATAATAGATGCATATATATTTAAATGCAATTTATAAATTTTTTAAAAGGCTAATTAATTTAATAATTTTAAATTCTGTATTGTTTTTATCACAACGAAAAAACTGTATTTTATATTCTATAGTAAAAACTTCATTAGTTATATCTTGTGCGTTGTTTGAATTAATTAAGTCTGTAATAATCCGTTACTCTATATAAAGTATGAATATTAATTGCGTTTCGTTTCTCTGTCGGTAATTTATTTGCATTATCATTTAATCTGTATAAAAATAATCTTAGTTGGAATTAAATATAACTTAAGGAAATAATCTTAGCTTGCATTCAATTAATTGCATGATATAAATCAAATGTTATGCAATACATTAACGATTAACCGGTTTATAAAACAAACGACAGCAAAGTATATATGTGTTCATAGAATTTATCAAATCGAAATGGTAGATTCCGAGATTACTGCATTCAACCATATAAACTCTAACATTTTTAAATAATGTTATTATTTACCTACTCTTTAAATGTTATATATATTATATTCTACCGAAACAAACGTTATTACTACCTAATACTTATATTACATTTTACGCAAACTCTAAATAATTCAACTGCACTTTGAAAGTATTACTGTTATAAAGAGCCACATACATTTTGTTTTAAGTTATTACTGAGTATTACTATTTCATGTTGTAGTATATACCTATTTTAATTTTTAATATTACGCCCAAAACTATATAAATCTATACTAGACAAGAGGATGGCGATACTACTTAATATAAATATATAATATATTATATTAACGAAAAGTATAAAACAAATATTTAACAACCTAAATATATTGCTAAAATAAATACATGTATTGCATTACTTCAATAGGTCTTTTAAATGAAAGAAACACTTATGTACCTCGTAAAAGAATTTTTGTAAATGTTTTTTGGTGTGCATATTCTAAAACTGCCAAGTCGTTTGTCGTTTTTAGTTATTATTGTTTCCGGTATTATATCAGCATCTATTCAACACTTTCACACCGATCTGACGGTTTAATGGTTTTAAATGGGGATTTAGGATTAATTACTAAATTTGCATTTACAAGACGAAGTAATTAAGTACGTAGAATAGTAAGTAGATAAACGTATTGTAGGAATACTAAAATAAAAATAAAAACATTATATACATTCTTTGATTTTTAATATAAAATGAATATTGTACAATTATTCTTTACTAACAATATTAAGTATTTTTTAAGTTATGTCTTAGATATATCTAAGTGTTACCTATGACTATTATGCATTGCTTAACCACTCGTATTGCTACGAATATTACGTAAGCGAAAAATGTTTGAACTTTTTTTATAATATTTAAATAAATTTCCTTATTTACTTATCTGTTATGTATGTCTACACCTCTAACATTTCTAAGAAATACTAAATCTGCTAGCAATTTTTAATGTCAAAGCAGTTAAGAAATAATTATTTTATCATATAGAAATCCTATTTTATTTTACCTCGAGAGTTTAGAAAATAGTGTATTAAGATTTTATACATTGCTTAAAATCTTATGTACACGTTTAATCTTACTTTTGGTTTATAGTAATTTTGTATGAGCAAAAAATATTCTAAGAAACGGAACGGAAACCGGTTAAGTTTTTGTAGAGCACTGACCGCTTAACAATCTTATTATTAAATTATATTAACATATTATTTAATAATTTAAAAAAAATGTGTTAAAAAAAATTTAGTACTACATATATTACGCGATCTATAAACTAAATTTCATTAATTAAAAGTAATTTACGAATTTTTATAAATAAGGTTTTTATTTGTATGTTATATTATTTTTATATTGTAAATATAAGGATTTAATGAATGATATCATAATCATAACACAAAAAGAAACCTTTGTTTGTATACAATCAGCTTATCTATATCTAATTAAAAACTCGTTTATTCTGACTAACTCTGTTAACGCACAGCCAAAACTATTAAGTAGATATTTTGATATTTTATATATTAATAGGTTATCCTCTAAGAAAGGGTTTTTTGTAAGAATTCATCATACTTGACGGCCTTGAGAGTTCTATTAGTAAAGTTCTTAGTATGTTTATATTTTGGTACATTAAAATGCAATTCAATATAAGATGAAGATCGGAGAGATATCGGTGATTTGGGCGCTGTAGGATAAATACCGGTTACCTCCTCCAAAAATCTTTTATGAGTTTAATAAATCTCAGATCGGTTAGGGCGACATACATTGGCTTAATAATATTCGTGTGTAGTTTTAAAATTATATTTCAGAAGAAATCTTTATTGAATAAGAACGAAATAGTCGAGACGGATCGTCGGTTTAACTAAATGTTGGATTGCGTGCTGTTTTGTATCTACCTAGTTGTTTATAAAATAGGATATTGAACTTTCGTACGAGCACTTTTACTTTAATAATTCTTAATATGTTTATAATTATAGTAATATCAGTTGAATACATCGTTACAAGATTTGTTTGTATTATATTTGTGTTGTGTCTGTTTATTTATTATTCTGTCTTAGCTTTACAGTTTGTTATTGCTACATACAGATTGCTATGCTTATAGGTAAATATTTTCGCCTTAAAAGTATTACAGAAAAAATGATAAATACTTATTATTGAATTTGTTATAATAATAATCTGTAATGATTTTGCATTTTAGTATACAATGCGCATTAAATTTTTAACTAGAAATATTTTGTTGTACCTTACGCTTAATTTGTACAGGCGGATACATGGAAAGATTTCTGAGAACAGCATTATTGGGCTTCGGCTCTCGAAATTTGCATTTTGAGGTTATAATCGGCACCTGAAGATAATAAAATGAAATAGTTAATTTAAAAAAAAAAGGAATTGATGAATGATAATTACGACTCTATACATTCGTTTTTGATGGTGTAAATAAAGAGTACGTAATTACTATAGTTATTTAGATGTAAATGTGTTTTTGAATTTAAACGCTGTCGTTTATTTAATGTATACTTGTGCCCTGTGGACCGCCATGCACACAAAGCGCTGTAACTTGCTCAAGGCGAAACGGGAAGCGTTTCGCAACCGGCTCGCATAATATCTCTCCATATTCGTAAACACAGATCTTATATTGCCTCATCGCAAAACTACGTAGAAACAATTGCTATTATATATTTTATTTTTCTGAAATTCTAACTAATATTAATAATACGAAAGTAAGTTTGTTTTTTACGGTATGTACTCAACCGATCATCATAAAATTTTGAATACACATTGTCAAGGGTACACAAAAATACATAATGTATCTAACACTTGTTGAGCTCTCCCTCTCACTCAATTGCTTAGATTGAAAGTTTTTTTTATCTCTATGTAAAAAGAGTAGTAAGCTAAACGAATAAAACCAGACTAGAATAAAAAAGTATGTTTTTCTGTTAAAATTATCATTTTCAATTGAAAATGTCTTACATTATAATGGCGTAATTAAACTGTGTATTAAATTTGCTTGTTATGGAGGAAATAACAATAAACTAAGTAATATTATCTTAGTAATTTGTACGACTAATCAATAAAAGTTTTGCAATGATGCTATGTTATTCAACAGGAGTGTTATATAATTAAATTCTTCGATGAATGGTCAAGTGAGCTACGTGCGTTCTTCTAAATAGCTATAGCAAATTTTTTACAATTTTTTATAATTTCTTAATCAGAGCCGGATTTAGAGTTGGAGGCCCTGGAGCAACAGAGGAGTGGAGGTCCCTAATATTTTTCTTAATAAATTGAACAATCTCTTCCATTCGGGTGTCAGTAATCGTCAATCAGTTTCGTAAGACTGACGTAGACACTCCTATGGACTTATGAACAGAAAGTAATTTACTAACTAGACGTTAATTTTGTGCCAATAGGTCCTTGAGTAAAAAAACGGCCAAGCCACACACTTTGACTAAGGTTGGGTTTGTGAAGAACTTAAGATTAAGATTCACGCAGAAAGCTATACGCTACGGTAGTTAATGAGTATAATGTTAGGGCGTGTTGAGCAAGGAGCTTGGCGCTCCATTAGATCTGCTCAGTTTTATAGAGTGCAAGCAATATGTACTCATCTTGACGTTACTTTAAATGACAATGTTTTTGGTGGGATTTATATATAATGTAGAACAAATGTAAATTTTTAAATAAATATTGGTTCGTAAAATATGTATATTGTAAAATTGATTTTATGAAAGACGAGATATTTTTATTAGTTGATTTTCAATTACGACTTTAATAGATATCCGAATTTTACACGGGTGGGTACGTAGGTACGCAGGTATTTATACCTCTCGCTAAATTCGTACCTATTAAGATTAATTTGATAGATATTTTCCACATCTTTTGACACCTTTTGAAACTATTTAAGTGAAATTAAAGAAGTTTAAATATCAACTTTATTTACTTATTTGTCTTATTATATTTGTCTTATAATTAGATGATTTTAATGGTTCAATTTATATATAATTTATCAACTTTAACATTTTAAATAACGTTACGATTAATTATTAATTTTTATGTAACTATAACAAGAAATGTGATTATTTGTAACTTATCTATGTAAGATGTTAATATTTTTGAAATATATTATTCACTTCCGTATAAGTTTTATGGTTTTTAAAGTTGGACAATTTCATCTTTAAATAAGTTTAAATAATTTCTTATAGCTCATAAAATTAAACTTTACGAAAGAGTTAAGAGACATAACGAACAAGACTTGCCACTTTATAATACATATTACTTACTATATATTAAGATCATGCCATATTTTCTTTTTATATTACTATAAAGTATGATTTTATTTTAGTACTTGTTCAATGATGCAAGCTTTTGTTAAAATATAAATGAATAAATTTCTAGCAAATTAATTACTAAAGATTTTTATTTTTAATTATACCTATAATATACATTATTCTAATAGTTTATGACAATATAGAATCATAATAATTATTGGTTAGTATTTTTCATATAGCTTATAAATATTTACGTTCTCTGAGAAATATCAAAAAATAAAAAACTCAAAAAAGGCACGGCGTTATAGGTTAAAATACCTAAAAAATATATGTGATCAACGTGAAACGTTTTATTATTATTTTTGACCGACCGACACAAACAACATTGACTCTTCAGTGAGCAATGGTGTCATGGGCAGTAAAAATGATGGCATACAGTTGAATGCAGAGACCGCCTTCTACATTGTGGGATAGCGATAACGCTAGTTAATTTCGATCGTTAAAATTATTACGATAACCTGAAATCCTTGAGATAAAATGCAAATATGTATCAGCTATTATAAGCGACACGAATATTTTGCACAAAACATTATACCTTTGAATAATTGAAATAGATTAAATAAATATTAATAAACAGATAAATGTGTTTCGCTAGTATTTTATAATATAATGATAGCGTTAAGGTTAAGGCCATGAGTCAACTTCTTTACATAAAAACTCAATTACATTTAATTTATTAAAAAATGCAGTTAATATTCTGAGATATATATAAATAAGACGGCAGTTATGCTTTAAATATTCTAAAGATATATTTATGTACAAAACTGCGGCCACTATTTTATGCACCTATTGGACGTATAATGTAATTTATAAAATAATACGTAACAAATTGTTACATATACTGATGAAATGTAACTGTAATGCAAGCAATGAATAAGGATATGTCTAAATAAGTATGTAATAGTGATTCATATTATTTTAGCTACAAAGTCCATAATCTCTAACATCATTTATTATTTAATCCGTTGTAGCTTGTATTCTTAACACATATAAATTAGAAATTGAGTTCTTGTGTAACTAATTAACTATTCCACTCTCGCAATTTCCAGTCATGTGATGATGGCGCTAAAGATCGTTTATCTTATGATTACTAAATAGTTTATATAGTGAACCGCGGTGACCCAGTGGACAAAACACATGGAATCACTCTGAAGAAAGCAGGTTCGAACATGTAATATTGACCTTTTCCTTAAAAGGAGAGGAGGCTTTAGTCCAGTTGTGGGATATTTTTTTAAGACTGTTACTTATGTCTTTACTTAATGTCATATGATGATGTAAAGTAACGAATTAATTGTTTATATTATATCGATATTAGTATGATAATATATATTTGAATATCTTTATATTCAAATATATATTAAATATGCTATAAAAATATCGCAATTAAGTTTTAGTATCAAGCACAATCTTTAAGACATAATAAATAAAAGAGATCCTTTCAATGTCACATACGTTTAGTTTATGGAAAATATAAAAAAATGTATTTATTTGTTTTATATGTTTTGTGCTGTATGCTGCAACTAATAATAAATATTTAAGTTTAGGCAACCTTTTTCATAATAGGTAAAAAATAACAAGACGCGATCGATTTTGCTAAAAATTAGCAAAAGCCGAAACTTCACCCGCTTGGAATCCGGTTAGTGACGAAAATTCTTCAAAATCTGACATTTTAATATATACATATGTATGTAATGCCTATTCGAATATACAGATAAAATTATTCAATTATTAGGTAGCAGCGGCAAAAAATAAGAATATTTTTTTGGTTTTATATATTATAACTCAAACAGATATAAACTTAAAAAGAGGCATTTATTTTGAAATCACAGATATACACGTTGTTTTAGTTATTTGTACTCATAGATTAAATTCATAGTTGGCTGGAACACAAACAGTTTCAGAATTTTATTCAACACAAACATATGTATTTCCTCACGATGTTTTCCTTCACCGCCTAGCCCTAGATGAATTATAAAAACAAATTAAGCATAAGAAAATTCGATAGTGTTTGCTCGTATTTAAACTTTTCGGTTAAAGTCTATGAAACTTATCTATTGGGGCACGGCTCATGCGAGTTTTATTACTAAGATAAAAACCAGGTTTCCTTAATGTATTTCCCCATATAATTCCCAATGTAAATGGTATCAGTAGGTTAAGTTGATACTTAACCCACATTAATTGAATAATGATTAGTTATGACTTAATTTGTGGCTGCAAGTGTTAAATCACTTAATGTTGCCGTGTCCTTTAAGCAATGACTTCAATTTAAGTATCTATGTTACGGCTTATTATTCGATTGAACAATAACAAACAATTTTGTTATTTTTTTTGTTTATTATTGATTTATAATAAACAGTTACATTATTAATTCTACAAACAAAAACACACATATATTCTAGTTCTAAAACATTTATTTACATATGATAATGTAAATGCCATCGACTAAGTGGTTTATTTTTTGTCCAGTGAATCGGAATTGCGATTCAAAGGGTAAATGCGGCTAGCATTCGTGCCACCATTCCATGTGGTCACGATTTGTATTTATTTAAGGCTTTACTTCACTTGTCAAACTAACCGGCTAAGTATAAATTTAACAAAATTATGAAAAAAAAATGCGGCAGTAAAACGAAATATCTACCTAACCTATACTGCTTTAATACCTACTTCAACTTACAAAGTTATTTATAAACCGAAAATAAATACGTATGTATATATGAGTATTTTCAAATAACCTACTCAACTAACCGTTTTTAATAATATGTTAAAATTATAAAAAGTACTAAAAACTGTCTATGTCTATTTTCGGTCTTATCTCGATATCTTTCATAAGAATTAATATTTTATAAAAACGACGGTGCAAATAATGCATTATCTTAGAACAAAGTTGATAACCATACAAAAGGTTTATAGTCAATCTTAAAAGATAGACATATATCTACGCACGGGCGAGTTAACCGACATATACCAGCATAAGCTGCATATCTTATTTAATATGATTGATCATATAAATCTGAGTTAAACTTACATTGGAAGTTCTTAATCTCTTATATAATAACCTTTCAATCATCATTATTTTCAATCAATCAATCAACAGCCAATCATTGTCCACCGCTGAACATAGGCCTCTC
The DNA here is from genome assembly GCF_905147045.1 of Nymphalis io. NCBI lineage: Eukaryota > Metazoa > Arthropoda > Insecta > Lepidoptera > Nymphalidae > Nymphalis > Nymphalis io. Next base: position 6,510,353 of record NC_065906.1, on the reverse strand, counting down.
CCAAGGTGCGCCAAAGCTCCCTGTCCTCCGCCTTCCGCATCAAGTTGGTGCCCGCCTCCTTCTTAAGGTCGTCGGTCCACATAGCTGGAGGGCGCCCTACGCTGCGCTTGCTGTTTCGCGGTCTCCACTCTAGGACTCGTCTGCTCCAACGGCCATCGGTCCTACGACATACGTGACCAGCCCACTGCCACTTCAGCCTGCTAATTTTGCAAGCTATGTCGGTGACCCCTTTTCTTTTTCGGATAATCTCATTCCTGATCTTATCCTTCAAAGGTACTCCGAGCATAGCTCGCTCCATAGCACGCTGAGCGACTTTGAATTTGTGGACTAGTCCCGCAGCTAGTGTCCACGTTTCGGCACCGTATGTCATGGCAGGTAAGACGCATCGGTTGAAGATCCCAAGCGAATTCTTCGATCGGCTTCCTTCTCGAAGTTGTTCCTACCGACTTGTATTATCTGTCCTAGGTAGGTATATTCACTAACAACTTCGAGAGGTTTCCCCTCGACGTATATCGGTCCCGGCACGACATGACCTTGATGCGCCCAAAAAAAAGAGATTAGACAAAAGTTATAAAATTATGTACAATAAGACTACTTTGACCGGATAATTATCTTTGCTACTTACATATTCACTAACAACTTCGAGGGGAAATCTCGACGGATATCGGTCCCGGCACGACATCATTATGTAAAATAATAAACTATGATTTATTATACGTTTTAACCAATTCAACTGAACAGTTATTTTATATCAAATTTATCGAAAAAAATGTTCGACGTGATTCTATAAATTGACATTTGTTATTTATGAACCTGTTAAAATAAAACAATCGGTTAAGCCGTTTCTAAGATTAGCGTACACAAACACACAGAAAAACAGACAATAATTCTAACAATCATTGTTTTGGGTTCTATTGGCTTGATAAAGGCCCCCGGTTATAGTTTTACTCATATATCTTTTTATTTATTTATTTGTAATAGCACACTTACAACATAAATATAAAGCATTGAAAAAATAATTTATAAAACAATAATAGTATATATAATATGCATGTCAATTACACATATAGTACATAGCACTTCCAGATTCCAGATTCCAGATCTTTCTTGTACAGACAGCGATTAGTTACAGATTTATTATATGTATATATAAATATTATGTACAAAAGAGGATTGACTGTGAATATGACGAGATGTATGGAAGAAAAGTACATTGTACACAGGCTTTGGGAAAACAAATGATGATGAGATATAACTATTCAAGTCAATTGTAAATTAATTTAAAAAAAAAAGTTTACATTTTTCTATTATTAATTTATAAAATATTTTACATAGGGTAACACTAGTATTATATAAGCTGTTAAACATCAACAAGTTTTGTTGCAACAAGTAATTCAAGGTCGTCTTGAATTTATGGATGCGTCTTTCTGCGTATACTTGGAAAATTTATAACATACCATAATACGTTATGCAAAAAAATGCGGGCAGTACGAGGTTATAAGCATCGCATGTAAACAGATGTCGGTACTGATCTCATGATTGGAAATACCGACCAATTCGATTTGAAGGTTAATTACGAGCTTATTGTAAACTAATTTGTGGTTTTGGTTTTTGTATGCGTTTTTTGTTTAGTATTTGGTTATTATTGTACACCTGGCAATTTGTTCTTAGTAATGTAAAAAGCTTAGGCGTCATTCGATTTAAATAAAAATAAGTGTTAATAATATGGAATTTTATTATGTCCTTATAATATCTCTGATTCTGTATAATATTATAATGTATATTGTGGATGTGTACAATATTGTAAGTATTCCAACTAAGTTAAAAACATCCCGAAGGGAGATTCGAGCACTGAGATTGTAAACAGCTGTTTTTTTTTCTTTTCTGATGAAACAAAAATCTGTATATATCTGCAGCGTTACACAAAAAGAATATAATACGAGATGACACTACAAAATATCCAAAATACCGAGTTAGATGTATGATATGGCATCATATATGAATATTGTATCGATTAAACTGTACCGAGAATTTAAACAAAAAAATATTATTAGTATACACGAAGTCCTTCTCATATTGAAACTATATTTTTTAATGTAACATTTTTATTATTTTCAGCCGGATTCACACACTTGCGTAGTAGGGGCGGGTTACTCCGGGCTAGCAGTCTCGCGTTATTTAAAACAGTTCGGTGTAAATTTTACTGTATTTGAGGCGTCTCGGCATGTTGGTGGTACTTGGCGATTCGACCCACACGTGGGCTTAGATGAAGATGGGACACCCGTGCTCACTAGCATGTATAAATATCTCAGGTAAATGTCAAATAAGTATACAATATTATTTAATGTAGTATTAAACAATTATGAAAACGAAACCGCTACATGCATTTTATATTTCTTATGTCATGGTGTATATTGTATAATATGAGTGCTTGTTTGATAAAACCCGAAACGAATCGTTATCGTCATCAGTAACCGATCATGTTTGAATTAATAGTCCTACGACTCCCTATAAGTTCCTACGTGATGTAATGCAACCTCGAAACTTATGTTTTTATAGGGACGCTTTTTAATTACGCATGGATAATTAAAGGGATTTATTTCTTGAATATAAAAACCGGACATGATTGATAAAATGAAATCGGATGTCATGTATTTATGTGTTGATTTAAAAATCCAACAGTAGCTGTGATATTTATTTACTATATCTAGGGTTATCTATTTATATTAATCTTTATATTATTATAGTAATGAACTTGTCTTTAAAGTATATGATTTGGTATGTAGTTAGAGTATAAAATTTAGGGAACCGGTTATTATTCGTATGAGCTAATACGAATGAATAATGTCAACTGCGGTCGCAAATTGCCCATTAAAATTTACAATGGTGGCTACTCATCTGATATTCTACCGCAAAACAGCAGTACTTAGTATTGTTGTGTTCCGATTTGAAGAGTAAGTATACAATAATAGTACATATGAAGAGCAAGTACACAGTAATAGTACATATTTTTGTTTGGTAGTAGAATATGTGATGAGGTGGTACGCAGACGGGCTTACACAAAGCCCTACCACGAACAAAATGTTATTTAGAAAGGGCTGCTATCGAGGCTATAGGCTACTGTAACTACGTTTATTTTCCAGAACAAATACACCACGACAGACAATGGAGTTTGGAGGTTTTCCTTTCCCAGACAGCACACCCGCGTACCCAACCGGAACCTGCTTCTACAAATACTTACGGTCGTTTGTAAAACACTTTGACTTGATGCCGAATATTCATGTAAGTAGGTATGTCTTATAAGTATGATACAAATTTTATATAGTACTTACTACATATTTTTATCATGTTGTACATAAATTATTCTAATCGAAAAAGGAGTAAAGATAAACAAAATTAGATTAGATTAGACTTAGATTTACATATTCCACGCTATTTGCCAATAGCTCGGCTGTATTATGCACTACGAACAGTTTTTGATTAACTTACCTTTATTTATAATACAATACTATTCCACTTAACTTGTTATAACCACTTTAATTTAGCTTCCAAAGTTCAAATTATAATTTATTGAGATCTTGACCAATGATATCGCGTCAGTTCGATGTCAAAATTGTTTATTTGTCTCTCCTTTTGTATTTGGAATATACTATAGATGTCAGTTTACGGTTTGGAATTTCGGTGAATCTAAAGCGGTGATTGTAATACCACCCACATAATTTGATCAATTACACTTACTTTATTTATGATAAGATTTAAAACTTGAATTTAAAAAAATTGTCGTGAAAGATACGATGAATTATTTCTAATGAGTCTTTCTTGATAAGTTAATTTTTTAACAATCTTCGATAAATGTTTGACTTAGGTATAATTAAAATAGTTCGTTCTTGTGATTTATGTTATTTTCTAAGTCGCTTTATTTTTTTTATGCAAGTATGGTTAATCTCAATCCACTTGTAAGACTATTGTTAAAGTTAAAATGTTCCACAACGGAAGGTCTAGCCCACTATTAAAACGTGACAAGAACTCAAATTGATCTAAAGGAGATGTAGATTATGACTATTGTATGAAAAGTGACAGTATTACATTAGTATAAATAGCCTTGAAATTGAATAGCAATTTTCGTAGGTGTCTTGGTTACTAATTCTACACGTTTAAATAATAGGTACGCTATTGTTTTGCGATTATTATTGTAATTACCGCAGAATATTGTCACTAATCTTAACCACGGAGCTAAGCAGTAAATGAGTTTAGATAACTTTCCAGGATGACTATAAAAACTTACGCGTTTACCTCATTGATTTTATCTTTATTTTTAATATATATATTTTTGGACATTTTTTACATATATATCCGATCCCAAATTAAGCTTGTACAGAGCTTGAACTATGGCAACCAGACAACTGATATACTACATATACTATTTTTCTTTTGTAAATACATACTTATATAGATAATTACACCCAGACTCAGGGCAAACAGTTCATGCACACAAATATCTGTCCTGGGTGGGAATCGGACCCACAACCTTCGGCGTGTAAGGCAAGCATCCACCAACCACGCCAACCGACTCACTACTTCGTAACTTCTCTATGATCGATTAAGTAACCTTTATACCAACTTATTTATTAGTATTTTATTGTTAATAAACAGGAACAAAGATAAAATTACTATGATGTTAACAATACTATAAAGCGTTTGATTTGTGTCCATAAGTTAACCTTTTTTTAGTTCAATAAATCGTTGTAAAAGAATTTCTTTATCCATATACGATTCAGCTTTTATGGTTCTTCTTCTTTTAAAAATAAAAGATGTACATAATGTGATTCGAATTTTAATGAAGATTTATTTTTACACATCTTTTAAACTGAGAGGTTACTCTTTAAGTGTTCAGTTTATTTTTATCACCATTTGCTTTCTATTTACAGATTCGTCGTTTAGTTACGTCAGTAAAGTGGCTTAATCATCACTGGGAGTTGACGTACACACAGACTGATGAGAGAAGTAATCACACGGTATCTTGTGATTTTGTTATCATCGCTAATGGTCAATATGTAAGACCTACATTACCCATGTTACCTGGACAAGATATTTTCAATGGTAAATATTTAAATAAAGATTTAAATTTAACTTTGTCTAGAATAGCAATAAATTTGAGTCTGTTTATATATATATATAACATATTGTGTACATACGTATCTATTACTGTGGATTTAACTATTTGTAACTTTTTATTTATTTATAGGATCAATTATCCACAGTCACGATTATAAAGAACCAGAGAAATATAAAGACCGAAGGGTGCTGCTTATTGGTGCTGGGCCGTCGGGATTAGATCTTGCTGGTCAATTACATAACGTCACAGCTAAACTATTTCATAGCCATCATCTGGTCTACAATCAGCCCAAATTCTCAGAACATTATTTTAAAAAAACCGACGTAGAAGCTTTCACGATGGATGGGGTTGTCTTTAAAGATGGTACTTTTGAAGAAGTGGATGACGTCATATTTTGTACAGGTACATGAGATGGGTCAATAATATTTTTCAATTTAGATAGGTTTTATAGTTCACAAAACAACAATATATAATACAGTAAAAGACACAAGTCCTACTAAGGAGAACTTTTCCAGGTTATTTCAATTACGCTTCTCTGATGCGAGTTCGTGGGACACATGTGGTAGAATGTCATGTAACATATTTTGTTTTTATCATGATGCTTTCTTTAACTGCTTCTCGTACGAGATGAGATTTACACTCAAAATGTGTAGATTTGAACCAGTACTGGTCAACTATATTAAAAAACAAACACACATATACAAAAAAAAACATAGCTTAAAATAAATGATAACCTTAAATCATACTAACATCAAGAGCTTGAAGTTTTGTTTATTTTTTCCTATTTCATGCAAAAGATTCTAATCCGATTGTAGGGTCTTAAAAGTATTTTTGTGAGATTAAATGAATATTTCCTGATTAAAGTTAATATTTCGTCTATCTTTATTTCTTTATAAGGTTACGAGTTTTTCCACCCATTCTTGGATCAAAGCTGTGGACTTACAGTCTCTGGCAAGTTTATACTACCATTGCACCAGAACATCGTCAACATTAGACATCCTAGCATGAGTTTCATAGGGGTGGTGAACAAAGTCATCACCAGAGTGCTGGATGCCCAGGTACGATTTAATAGTTTTTTCATTAGTAATTATTTGTTTAAAGGTTGATAAATGTTACGGCTATTCTTTCGTACGTACGTTACGTTGTGTAAAATAATTATTTACGAATTTTACCATAAATATGAAGAATGTTAAATATGAAATGATATAACCTAACCTATATAAGAAATTTGGCAACTCCTTTCTTTGTCGCACTACCAAATGGTAATCCTTACCAGCTCACGTGTTCCCCTCCTCTTACAACCCGGGTTCCTTCAAACGAGGCGTGAAGAGGCATCTTGCGGGCCGGCAAGGCGGTGACGGCTAGTACAGAACATTCTTCCCGACTGTACTGGCCGTCGTCGCGTTTGGACTCTACTACCACTTACCATCAGGTGGAGTAGAGTCATTTGCCATCCCGGACATATAAAAAAAAAACCTAAGATTTTAAATAACATGCATATAAAAAGTACTTTTAAACATTAACTAAATATATAAACATATTCCAGGCAGAATACATCGCTTCGCTGATCGCTGGAAAGTTCAAACTGCCTCCTCAGGAAGAAATGCTCAAGATCTGGCTCGCACATGTTTTTAAGCTTCAGCATCAGCGTAAGAAGATCGTTGATGTTAACACTGTGGGTGCAGACATGGTAAGTTGCTATTTTTTTAATTTTTGGATGATTTGGTCAATTGGACGTCTTGATCAGAATACCATCAGAAGTAAGAATAAAAGAATGATTGTTTACATCGCTAATGCGCCGCCAACCATGGAAACTATCGAAATGAATGGAAACTACCTTAAGTGGTAAGATATTGTTGTGTGTACTGTCGGTAGATAAACTACTCATATTAGAAATAATTGTAAGTAATGTGTACATTTATCATTTTATTCAGAATAATCTTACGACTTTAAATCATTTGTACATTTCTCGTTATTTCTATATATGAGAGGCATTTAACAATGTTTATTTTTAATTTTTAAAACTGTAATTTCACAATTTAAAAATATATTTGCTTTTTATTCTAGGATCAATATTTCGCCAACCTTACAATGGAAGCGGGTATAACAAGAGTGCCACCAGTTTTGTCTGAAATTAGAGATTTTAATGCGAAGAATCGTTTAGAGGATCTGCTGCATTATAGAGATTATGATTACGAAGTTGTAGATTCGATGAATTACAAACGGTGGCATAACGGTGGAGGGAGTCGCGGTGAAGAGTGTCCAGTTGAGATATAAGCGCAATGAAATGCATTAGAATACCGACTAACAAAGTAAAATCAAAATATATAACATATAAACGTTATTAAAAATAAAAGAAGACATGCATATATCGAACATTTGTTTACTACGCTTATTTCAATTGTGTTTTTTTTATTAATAAAACTTAAATTCAATGATCAAAATATAAGAAAATCGATTTAAAAAGGTGAAATATTTGTCTTTGCCGGTTTAGACTTAGAAGATTCTAGTTATGCAAGCTTTGCTGAGAACACTATACTTATGGTTTTAGTAAGATGTTCATTATTGAGATTTAAATAAATGTCTTCCATTTTTGTCAGTAATTATTTAATAAGTAACACACTATTAAAGAACCTAAGGTAAAGATTGTATTTCTAGTGGTTTATAATAGTTTTATATTTTCTTCTGACCTTTAATTAACTCTAAAAAATATTTTAAAATTGAACAAGACGGATTTAAGGCCCTCTAGATTTACTGTTTGTGTTTTTTACAAACTGTTTATCGTATTAGTAAAAGCAGGCCGATGGCTGGGCAAAAGCTAAATATTTTTACCGCTTACGTATTTGATATATAATTAAAATTTAAATAGTTTTATTATTATATTAAGCATTTTATTATTATATTATGGTAAGCATAAGGTTACCGTTAAGTTTATAATAACCTCCGAAAATTGTAAATAATTATCAATTTATTTATAAATAATTTCACCATAATATGTACTTAGCCAGTTTTAATTAAATTTAGTTTAATAAGCTGTTCTAACTTTTTTTTGATTAATTACAATTTTCAATAGGCTTATAGGTTTCAAGAATAAAAAATATGTTTACTTTTGTTTGAATGAATAAAAAAAAACGTTTGCTTAAACCAATGTGTAATTACATCGACTATTTTAATTGACATTGACATTAACATTACGACAAAACGCTAAAAAAGCTGTTACTTCTCTAACCAATAACAGACTGTATACTTATGTAACGATTTAAACTAATTAACGGTGAATACTTTTTTATTTTTTTACATTGACTTTTCTCAATATTAGTATTAATTATTTAGCCACTAATGGGGATTCTGTTGTACGCAATAGTTAAACTAAACTCTAAACACTCTCGAAGCTCACCGTCATGAAATGTCGGAAAGTGATTTGCGATATTGACCATAATAATCATAACATTTCAAGAATACATGAATCAAAATTGTATATCATCATAATTCGGTTGTCAACATTTCACAGGTGTAATGATGGAAGTTCTTACAGACTAGCCCTACTGAGTCCTACTGTAGACAATCAAAAGATATAATGTAAAATCTCTTGATACCACAATAAAATATTAATAGGCGAAATATAAGTGAAATTAACATATGAATGTCTGTATTTGTCAATTTAATAAGTTATTTCTAATTAAACTAGAGTAATGTATTAAAAAAATTATAAGCATTGTTTCACTAAAAATTGTGAAATTGTAATTGTGAATTTTAAGTTCTCTGTTTGTCGAACGGCCCTACTTATATACGTTGTTTAGAGGGAGACTAGTTTCGACTGTTAAATCAATGAAGTCAAAAGAGCGAAATCAAAATTTAACTTAACAGCCGCTAAGCAACGTTTACAAGGAAGGCTTTTTACTGGTGGTAGAGCTTTGTGCAAGCTCGTCTGGGTAGGTACCACCCACTCATCAGATATTCTACCGCAAAACAGCAGTACTTGGTATTGTTGTGTTCCGGTTTGAAGGGTGAGTGAGCCAGTGTAATTACAGGCACAAGGGACATAACATCTTAGTTCCCAAGGTTGGTGGCGCATTGGTGATGTAAGCGATGGTTAACATTTTTTACATTGCCAATGTCTAAGGGCGTTTGGTGACCACTTACCATCAGGTGGCCCAAATGCTCGTCCGCCTTCCTATACTATAAAAAAAAAAAAAAAAAGGCTGTAATTTGTCTGGCGTGTGACGATATTAATGATAATTATTTCGAATTAGTTTGCCGGGTTTCTTAAGATTTAATAACAAAACCTTTTGACTCCAACCACTTCAATTATGTTTTTCTCGTAAATTCTACAATATGTATCCTATGTCATTATCTAAGTACCAGGGTACCTCTAGGTCGGTTATTATCGGTTTAGAGCTTTAGTGATAATGTGGTAACAGATAGGCAGTAACTTTGGCATTTATATGATTTGTCTGATGTTAAGACTAGACGAATTAATTTCCTTTAGAGACGGTGTACAATAGAATCAGTGCCATTATTGGGTGCGGTGCTATTTATTTTTTATACATAATAATTAACATTGTCATGTAACATAATGCTTTGTCTTTTTCTTTCGAATGTTGTATTACTGATGTCAGAGAGAGATATTCATACGCTATACAACGTTGATTAAGTAAGGAGTAAAGTTAATAATGTACAATATTTAGTGTTATTGAAATTCGTATTATAAATAAAAACTATATTTTATTTTTTATTTTCACATATATATAACAATCTGTTGATTTTTCACAAACATAATTATGATTACATTAATAAAAATTAATAAAAATGACTTACTGATTATATGTCCTTTAATCTAGTTGGTGGATATATAAGGTTTCAAAGTATTTTATTACACCACGAAGTGTGGGACATAACACCAGTTATGAATACGTTAAAAATTACCCTAGAATTTAGCTATCGTTAGTTATGATAGTTGAGTTGTTAGCACTGAGCCATCAGAGTTCATTACAGAAATTTTTCTTTCGCTTTCTTTCTTCAACTTGGGAAGGCGGTATCTCATATGGGGTGGGTTTTTAGGGTCACACTTTTACCTATAGTATGTAGGTAAACGTATGTAAGACATGGTAAACACATAAAAACCTAATTTTATTTTAATTACTAGCACAATTGTTTTCTTGTGATGAGAAAATCCCACGTTTGAGTTTGACTTCTTGGGGTATTTTCGTATCTAATACGCTTCATGCTGAATTGGATTGATTCCTTAAAAAATGGAGGAGCTGTTATTAAAAAAAGTAAAAATAAATTTTTAATATGATTTTCAAAGTATTCTCTCACTACATACCTAAACGGTAAATTATAAACAAAGTATTTACAAACTATTGCCACTATTATTTTTGGTTATATTATCTAACGTCCTGATGAAGTTTTCATTGTCTATCACCGTGTAATTGTAGTCCCTGTATGTATATAGGTTTTCCAACTTTGCTTCCGTATCCGTTACCCGAATTTTGAACATGACGGGTGGAACTCTGTCTATCCCGGATTCCTTTGTTAATTCAGCGTAATACTCGTCCTGCGAAAATATGATGATTTTTTTATAATGCATTTTGTAGATAGCAAACAGCTTAATATCACCTTTAAATTATAAGAAAGGCAAATACAAATAAAAATTTAAATATTAGTATAACAATATAAAAATATACTGTAATAGTAGTTGAGTTGAAGTATTAAGGCATACTATCCTAAATTAATTTTGCATTCGATTTCGATTTTAGTATTTAGGGTTTTAGTTCAACGGTCTAGATTATTCATCAAGCATAGTTCATGCTTATTTATAGAATATGTCGATCGTTTTCTAATCGACTTTACATACTGACATTTATTTTGAAATATAATACTGTTCGATTGAATAATACCCCACAAATACTAGATAGAATACTTGACAATGACTTTTACGTAAGCTATTTAATATATTTTTTAAATCGGGTCTGATAATATTGTGGGACTAAGTAACGACATACATTAAAACAATTGTTGCTATTGTTTAAAGTTAATAGCTTTTGACACCACTTCCCTGATCACCATGAAAGTTGGCACATATATATTTTGCTTAAAATGCAGATAACGTTGCAATGAACTTCTATAACGTTCAACCGATAAACTGATATACATTTAAACACGGAGAATATTTTAGCTCAAGTCGTATTCAATAATACTTTTTGAACGAATTTAAAGAGGACTGCAACACACGCCTGGCATTTGTTATTAAATATATAAGGAATGTTGCTCTCACTCATTATAAATTATTTTTTTATTATGTTTATTTAAAGAAAAAATAATATCAAGAAAAGTTTAGAGGATTCATTCAAATGTTCTTTGCTAAGCGCCTTTCTGTACTAAGGTATTTATTTGTGTGTGAAGTGACTTTTCGATAAATTAAATTATTTAAGCACATAATATAGTTTTTAATTATCTTAATGAGCAAAACTGATGCCAGGTTTAAAAAAGTACTTTCAAGCTGGTATTAGATCATATAATTGCGTATAAATTTCTTACATAAGAGAGAAAAAACATCAAAAGACACGTCATGTCATTTTATATACGATGTTTTTGAATTTACTTACTTCTTTTTCCGCTAAAAAATGTATATCTGAAATAGGTCGACCTTTTGATATGATGACGTCAGCTCGCTTCTGCCATTCTTGTAACATCTCTTCTTTGGTTGGTAGTGTGAAGTTACCTTTGATTATTGCGGTTGCGTATCTAGACTGTAGATGTAATTATTTAGTAAAATCGTTAATAAAGTAATGAAAAAACTGAATTATATTCGATCGGCGTACAAAAAAAAAGAATATAAATGTCTTGACTATTTGATTATATTTATAAATACATGTTATATTTTTATATATAAATAAACGTATGTGTTAATTGCATTAATTGTTTTTTTTTCTACAGTTGTTATCGACTTGTGAATGTTTCTGACATAGTATGATCAACTTACAATACAAAAGAGGCATTGCATCGCATGCTGAGTATTGTCTAGTCCCTATTATCTATATATTTGTTGTTTGAACATAAATATGACAAAGCAATATATGTATATTACATAGATGTTAAGGCAAACTCCTTTCGGTTTATTCAGTAAAAGTAAGCATATATATAACAATAAGGACAATTTTTATCTCAAGTTAGTTTATTTACAAAACGACTATTATTAAATAATATTATTATTTCCTTCTATTGTTTAAATATCGATAGTATATATAATGTCCTCCGTTTCGGCCACGGCAGCCAATCTCAAGAGAGATTAGCCAACTACGCAGGAGATATTATAGTGAACAAGTGTGTGGGCAAACACAGGTGCACTCTCTCTTCCCTCACCCTCATAATCCGATGGGACGGCAATCCGACACGACCGGAAAGAGTTCAAGCGCAGGACCAACGGCTTTCCGTGTTTTCCGAGGTACGGGAGTATACATACTTCCAACTTCCAGACTTAAAAAAACCCAATAACGTTTTATTGGCTCGACTTGAGAATTGAACCCAGGACCTCCGATTCTGCGGCCTTATATCAAGCCACTAGACCAACGAGGCGGTCAATAGTATATATAAGATGTAGTTAAATAAATAGTATATATAAGATGTAGTTAACAGGTACAGACAGTTGGCTCTATAAATTCAATAACAGATGGCACTCCTAAATTATGCATCTAACTTTAAAATTATACAAACGATATTAACTTATAAAGAGTATTTATTTTATTTAAATATGGTGTTATTTATAGAAAAATTTAATTAAGGTCTAAATAAAATAAAACTCTCTTATATATTGGTATGAAGTTTGAAAAATGCGTTTGCGTTTTATTATACATAGCGCTACTAATATTTAAATGATATGTGACTTGGGTATCTTAATCTTACAAGTAGAGACAATAAAAACATCGTTGATAAAAAGTTTCAAATGATTGCCGAATTTGATAAGTGATTGGAATTATGGTTTTAGCTTCAGAATATCTAAAGCATGCGCAGGATATCTGAGAGGATTCTGCGCTTGGACTCTCTCTTGCGTATCAGAATGCCGGTTTATCGAATTATGAGAGTGACAGAAAAGAGAATGCACTTGTGTTTATGCACACACACTTATGAACCATAAACTATCCTGCGTGGTTTGCTAGTCCATAAGATCGATTAACTACAGTAGGCGGAATCGTAGCGTTAGGATATTGTTATTCGGTGATTTGGTCCACTTCAATCAATTCTTACTATATGGTGTAATATCGTGTTTGTTTACCTGCGCGTCTAATGCCACAACCAGGCAAGCTCGTATGACAAGTCCCATTACCATCATTGTGGGCTGATAGATGTTCACCATGTATTTATACAATGGTGTTACACTCCGAGGAGTCAGGTTTAATCCACAGCTTTCGTCCAGAAATGGATAATAGTATTCAAAACCTGAAATTAATAGTTTTTTTTATAGAATACTAAGGCCTGCAGGCATATGGGTCACCTGATGGTAAGTGGTCACCAACGTCCATAGACATTGGCATTGTAAGAAATGTTAACTATCGCTTACATCACCGATGCGCCACCAACCTTGGGAACTAAGATGTTATGTCCCTTGTGCCTATAATTACACTAGCTCACTCACCCTTCAAACCGGAATACAACAATACCAAGTACTGCTGTTTTGCGGTAGAATATCTGATAAGTGGGTAGTACCTACCCAGACGAGCTTGCACATAGCTCTATAGGCATGTTTATAAAAACTTTTATAGATTATAAATAATATTTTAGTAAATTAGGTTTCTAATTCAAAGTGATGATTTTTTAAATATGTTACTTGATTAACTTAAATGATATTCGGAAATTTTAATTTTTAAATCAATCAAAATCAAATCAAATGGGATCCCAATTACAACTTGTTTATATGTAAATTAATATTAACTTACGAAAATGACATTGGAGGACTAACCTGTACAATATATGACGTCATCAAGATTTTCATAGCTCCCATCATTAAATATAGCACCAGTTTCATTGAACTCCTTTACATCGGGTTTTCTAATGTAGTGCTTTGGAAATACCGGTCGGAAGTTAATTTTAGAGTGGTGGCTGTGAACGAGGGTCTTTGCAGCATAGGCCACATCGATAGCGATGTCCATGCCTGATGGTCCAGCGCCCACCACGAGCACTCGTCGACCTTTGTAACGAACCGGTTCTCTGTAGTCGTGACTGTGTATTATTGAACCTGAAAGGTTTTGAATCTTTTTATAAAAGTAATTATTATTAAAAGCTATTTTTCTTCCAATTAAAAAATGTTTTGAATTCGGTTTGCAATGTTTTGGTTATATTTTGTATATTTGATATTTTGTGATTGCTTGTTAAACATTTTTATATAGCCAAAAATTATACTTTCCAAGGTTTGGTTAATTTGTCACAAATATTACTTACAAATATATAAAAATAAGCTTCAAACGCTGTCCACTAATTTTAACTTTTAAATGTAAAAAAATATACAAATAGATATGTTATTATATAATTTAGTAAATAAAAATAAATTTTATACCTGAAAATTTTTCTTCTCCAGGAATGTTAGGCATATTCGGCTTACTGAAGTGTCCGGTGCCAACGATTACAAAGTCAAATTCATCCTCAAACTCTTCACCAGTTAGCACGTTTTGATATTTGACCTTCCAAATGTTATTCACTCTAGAAACTAATACTACTTTGTGTAGAAACTGAAAAGAATGTATTAATAATGATGTCCCATTCATATAAGAAAAAGTAACAACTTATAAATTAATGTCCCACAGTTGGGCAAATACTTCCTTTACGTTTGAGAAAAAGGCTTGGAGCTTATTCCACCATGATAATACAATGCGGTGTGATGAATACACATGAGATAGATTTTCGTCTGACATAAGCACGTTTAATGATGATTTCATTCACCGCCGAGAACGAGATGAATTATTACAAAACACAAATTAAGCGCTTGGGAATTCATTGGTGCTCGCCCGAACTTGAACCCCTGATCTTCGTTTAAGATTGAGAACAAATAAAATAAGCACTATAACGAATTCAAAATTAATGAGAATACAGTAAATGTAACTATTACTTGTGTTTTAAAAAAACCCCGTGATAGTACAATCTTGAGTAATGTGAATACATTGTTCTCTTATTGTGTCAAGACATGTAGGTATTTTAAATATTTTATTGACATAATACATATGGTACTTAATACGCATACCATACCTATAGACATGTATGATTGTGTGAACTTATTAATTTATAAAGTCTTACTTAAATTCTATTAAGTTTAAATAACAATCATTATGAAAAATATAGAGTATAGTATTAAAAACATAAGTATTACACGTGGACATATGTAAATGCAGATAATAATTTACCTTTATATGTTTCTCTAAATCGAAATGCTTTGTGTAGTTTTTAATGTAATTATAGTAAATTTTCCAGCTCGGAAACGAAGGTATGTCGTCTGGCAAGGGGAACCCTCTCAGCTCCATGGTAGGTTTTGGAAGATTAGTTCTACAATATTAACAAATGAGAAATATAAATTCCACATGATGGAAAAGGAGAGTATTCCATATACCAAGCTGTTCCACTGCGATGTTGCAGACTTTAATCTAGGTCATGCACAAATTACAATTTATAAATATAAGATTTTGCAAACAAATTTTGTAATCAAAAAGCTGAAAGGTATGATTAATTCAGTTTTGAGTACGAGATGAATAATAAACACATATTGAGCACATGATAAGTTAAAGGTGCGTGCTCATTGTTGAACCTGCAATCATTCACCACTGGCAGACTTTTATAAGCGGTTAATCATTAAAAATTTTATCGTGTGAAGTGAATACTAGTTTCTTATGTCATAATCAACGTCAGTGCTTAAGACCTATTAATATCATTTGTTATGTTTCTTATCGCTAGTGATAAAGGTTAAGTCGATATTACTTATCATATCTTATTAGATGGCAATTGCATTTTGTGGAACGCCTGTATGTTTATTATTTAGAATGATCGATCATTTGTATAATAAATTTTATATAACAAAAAAAAAAAAAGAGAATGGACGGAGATAGAGAAAGGAAGTAATAGATATATGAAGTTAATGTAAGCCCTGAAACCAGGATAGATTCTTAAAGGCTAGAGGCTTAAAGAAATGACAATCGATCAAACTAGTTATAGATTACAATGTTTGTAATATGAAACGCATCAAGATAATGAAAAAAAAAAAAAAAAGTTTTTAACGATTAAATATATTTTTAAAATATTGTTCATAACATTGATATTTACTTATAAATTAAGAGATTTTCAATTGTTTTTGTAGAGAGTGCATTTTGTAGCATGATAAATAACAATTTTCTATTAACTCCGTAACGACGTCTAATCATGTTCAATTCACGTTATTGAGAAGATAACTGCTGCTTAAATATTAGGAGAAACAAACGACATTCATCAGTGAGGTCACGGGTTTTTTAAAAACAGATTATCTATTTATATTTATACATTTTAGTTTTTGGACGCGGTTGTTATGTAAAAAAACATTACGTATTATAGTTTATTTTATGGTTAATCAAATACAATGTCAACAAAAACCGCACTATTCTATATCCTCATTCAAGAACATGAAATTTACGCATATTGTAACATAAATAGTGACAGTGCGAAGCGCAGCTGCTTATATACTCGTATATTAATATTATAAACCTTTGTTGATTTGATTTACATTGGAAAAATTTGGCATTATAAAAGTAAATAAATAAATGACTAACTCCTAGACTACACATACATATATAAGTAGCGATATCATTATCGAAGCTGATGGTGATGTCAGTTCCATAAATTAATCAATTAATTCGTTAAATGAACTTACCTTAAATGCATATACATGCTTGTATGCAACGGTAAACCGTTTTCATCATAGCCCACTCTAGGGTCATATCGCCAAGTGCCGCCGACATATCGAGATGATTCAAGGACGACGAATTTGATACCTTCTTCTTTTAAATACCTGGCTGAAGTTAGCCCCGCTAAACCAGCGCCGATTATACATACTCGAGGATTTGTTGTTTGTGTCTAAACAAAAACAAAATGTTCCATTTACATATATTTATGATGATAAAGTATAAATATAAAAGTAAGGTGTGTAAGCCGTTTAGGTCGGGATAAAAGAATTTATATCAAATGCTTTGGTCACCAGTCACAAAGCCTTATTTATTACAGAAGCACATCACCTGTGAAATTTTGCTTACACTCGAAAATCATGGGTCGTGGTTCTTTTAAAATTTTAGAAGTATTTTGTACAGTTATTATATATTCGCAATCATAATTCCAGAATAATCTCGAAGGAGTTGTACAACCGTATGCGAGAAGGAGAAATTATTTTTTAAACAAAGTATGTGACCCAATGTCGTTATTGAATAATGTTTATGTGTAATTTTTTAACTTTTTAGGTACCTATACTTCATTAACTCCTATTACTTAAGATATTCTAATTAATAATTCGTAAATCATTTATTTAAATAACTTAAAATAATAATTAATTTTAATAATACATTAACTTCCAATATAGTGCTGATGCTTCCATATTTGTATTACAAAAAGAAAAGTAAAGTAAGTTTAAATATGTTTTGACAAATTTTCGTATAGAACCGCTCAAATGATTCCAGTATATTGTCTCATTCTACCTAAATCTTAGTTTGTGGAAAATGGTTATTTAAATGACAATAATAGGCAGATAATTGACGAGTAAGTAATGATAAATGAACGTTGAAATGAATGAAATATGAAATGAAAAAAAACCTTGGCGATACAGTATTTTTTAAAAAAAACATTTTATTTTAAATTTAGTAACAATTTTATTCTATAGTCAGAAATAGCATACTTTATAAATGCGCTTCTAACAGCTGTCAGATTCCACCCATAGCAATCGGCAACTTCACGTTGTAACTTTATATGTATTATGTACTTCGAAATTCAACTGTGTATAGAAATTAAAGAAATCAGTACGTAAAACCGAATGAAATTGAAATATATAGATTTATTGTTGTACATAAATAATGTAACCTAATTATTATATTACGATAACATTATCGTAATATACAAAGGCCGTAAATTAACAAATGCCGATCAATCATTGTGTAAACATCAATGTCAATGTTGAGGTTATATTTAATAATTATTATCAATTATTTGTAGTCTTACCATTTAGAACGTTGAAATGCAGATCGAAACAATGGAATAATATTTTATTAGATATGACTTTTGATTTTTTTATAATTCCCTTCACTCGTCGCAAAATAAACGATTGACTACAATGATTGAAGAAAACTAAAATAAAACAAATATTTTGAGCAAGTATTTAGGTATGAGTAAAGGCGTTCCATTGATAATATTATCACACAGTATTATGTAAATATCTTGTATCAGATTAAATTGTCACGAAAACGCACTTTATGATCTCAAACAAAGACGACGCCATGAGACTATATTGACAGGATACCTAAATAGTAATGGTATCGGTTTAAATTGTTCCGACTATCGATATTAACATACTGATTGTATTAAAATATTGGTACTTGCAATATATACTGTTACAGTCTATGAATAGTAGTCTATATATTTTTTTTCGGATTCGAAATCTAGAAATCCAATTAATATGAACTTTTTAAGTATTGTAGATTGAAATAAGTACTAGGAAGTACTTTTATATGACTTAGCGTATTCGGTAACAGTGATGTTAAGAGTTTATCTTTACTTTTCGTGTTTATACAATGATTGTCAATGTATTTACCAAATAATCAACATAATTGTGTATATATGTACATGATATTGTCGAATTCAGAAGACATGGCAAGGCATGACTTTCCTATCTTACTACATATTATTAACGCGAAAGTTTGTGAGAATGGATTAATGTTAGTTACGATTTCACGCAAAAACTACTGACCGGATATAGATGAAATTTGGAATAGAGATAAGTTATATTCTGACTAAACGCATAGGGTACCTGCAGGCTAAGCTACGGGTGGGATCCAGTAATATACACAAAAAGCCATGTAGGATTGTAGAAGTCTCAAATATTCACAGAAATGTACTGTATACCTACTATGATATAATATTTGATAAATAAGTTACAATAATTACTATTATATATAACAATGATGGCAACAATTTATTATTACAGGGTTTATTTAAAGTAAATTAACTTTTTTTACCATATTCTGCTAAGAAAATACTGTTGACACTTTGATATATCGCTTCGTGCTTTTCGATATATAACATGTACTAATAAAAAACTGAAAGACTGCGATAAAATTTGTTAGTACTGACTATCTAGTCTGATTCGTAATTAATTAATTTTTAATTCTAATCTTATTCTTCTCATACAGGTTTTCTGACGATGTTTTCTTTCACGATATGAATTATAAACACAAGTAAATAAACATGAAAATTCTGTAATTCTTCTCCGGGCTAGAAAATCGCGGGTATAAATTCGCGTAAGAGCCTTTGAGTTTTCTTGTGTTTTAATTCATATCGTGGTCGTGGTGAAGTAAAAGAGAGGAGCTCTTTATCCGGGTTGGGTGTAATAGTCAGCGGCACGATTTTGGGTGAACAAAGTGTCTTATATGGTAGAAGTTTGGTCCCTGATCACAACAACACTACAAGCGTCGCGCAAAAATGTACCATTTTCGAGAAAATTAAGAAAAACTATCTTAAGCTTTAGAAATAACTCAAATAGATCTTGTATTTAAATTATAAATGTAAAACTGATGTACTTTTTTTTTTTGGAAAATTTACACAAAAACCGACTCTTTTCACTCTTACTCTATGTGGTCTTGTCGGTTTTACCCTTAGTGTTTTAAGAAACCGAAGGCACGAAGGGAACGTTACCGACCTTTGGTCGGTTCTTCTCGAAATACTACAATCTGATTTCCGAACCAGTGGTAGCTTTACACTTAATATATTGATGTACTATGACAATTCAAGCTTGCAAGAAAATACTTAAATAAAGAATATTACCATACAAAATAATAAATTACCTTATTTAATATGTTATATAGATAATTAAAATATAAATTAATTAATAATATTAATATTAATTAATTAATATAAAAATTAATTATATAATAATATAATATTTATAATTAATTATAAATATTATATTATTTTTGCCAGAAGTTACCAACAAATTTATAAGGAAGCAAGGTCATTTAATTAATATTATTAATATGCAACTAATAAACATCTCATTCTGCACAAATATTATATATCATATATCATGACAAACACTCAATTGACAAATATTAAAGTTTAATTTATGTTTATATTCTAAACTTCTAACCTAACCGTAACACCGTAACAGCCTGTGAATGTCCCACTGCTGGGCTAAAGGCCTCCTCTCCTCTTTTTGAGGAGAAGGTTTGGAGCTTTTTCCACCACGCTGCTCCAATGCGGGTTGGTAGAATTCACATGTGGCAGAATTTCAGTGAAATTAGACACATGCAGGTTTCCTCACGATGTTTTCCTTCAGCGTAAAGCATGAGATGAATTATAATCACAAATTAAGCACATGAAAATTCAGTGGTGCTTGCCCGGGTTTGAACCATCGGTTAAGATTCACGCGTTCTTACTACAGGGCCATCTCGGCTTACAATACATATTACATGTAATGGCAAATAATACATAAATTACAAAAATAATCTTTCAACTGTGCTATTAAATAATTAAAAAAAAAAATCTAACCTAACCAAACTAATATAATAATTTGTTTTAATCAAATGACAAGACCAC
Organism: Nymphalis io; assembly: GCF_905147045.1. NCBI lineage: Eukaryota > Metazoa > Arthropoda > Insecta > Lepidoptera > Nymphalidae > Nymphalis > Nymphalis io. The sequence continues at coordinate 6,489,433 of NC_065906.1, read as the reverse complement.
AAATAACTTGAAATATGTTAAAATTAAATTTACCTTAGTTAAATCCAATGCGAAAACAAAACTTATTAAATATAAAATATAAAGTGAATAATATAATAAATTCTTAGTGCACATTATTAAACAAATATCAAGATTTAAAGTTCTGGTTCACACACGATTGACGATAATACTGTGGTCCTTGACGTCGTGTCAATTGTTTTATACGTGACCTCTATTATAACGACCTCTAAAGTATATGTATATCTATAATAATTTGTAAAGTTGTCGTCAATCCCGAACTGTTAAAACTTTTATTAAATTCTTAATGTTTTTTATGTTACATTAAGAAGTTAAAGATTTATCGATGATGATTGATCAATGATGCGGTTTAATGAAATCGGATAAGGTTTTCATATCTATTTGTACAACTTCCATAGAGTAAAGATTTTTTTTTTTAAATTAAATTCGTTGATTTAATAACATTTTGTTTTACATCAAGAAATAAAGAAGACTGAAAATATATTGAACTTATTTTAGATTGAACTAACAAAATGCGTGCATTGGTCAGGTTATGGAAGCGCAAATTAGATTCACAAGGGCCCATTCGCTCCGACAACTGTATTATATTCTAAATTGACCATGAAAAAGAATTTTAGCGGAGGCTGCCCCTAAATAGTGCAGACCATGGAAAAAATATAATCCCTTTCATACGGCATTCTACCTCATAGCGGCATTATTGAACATATCGTTTTTTTATACATATATTTATGTTAATAGAGCATAATTTTTATGGTTCATTTTCTTTGTTTAGAAAAAATCAAAAACAATAGAATTAAACCGTTCAGCCAACTGAGTTAAAAACATCAAACAATAGCCGTAGGAAAGTCGATAAGTATTTTGCTTATTTTTTTTAATCAATTTAATATCTTTAAATATTGCATTTTTATGATTTATCTGATTATTTAAAGTATACTTCATCTAACCCTCGTGTAGATTAGCCAGACGAACTTGAGGGTTCTTTAAATCACCGTCCATTCACTAGCGTGGATTTCAATTTGATTCATATTTTTAATATTCATAATTTTATATCATTCATGTTATTGAATTTTGTTTTATTGTGACTTATTTTAATAAAAAAAGTAAATAGTTCATACACTTTTAATACGATTTCATTTTGTTATACATGTTCAGTAAGCTTAATATATAAACATTAAACAGGCGCTTTAAAAATGTATTTAAATTATAACAAACTCTATTTGCTTAAAGCAAAAACAAATAAAATTGACTGCCAGTGACAGAATTTAAACCTTTTAGCATCGGAAAGTTTAATTCATAGATTACATATTATGAAAAACCTACGCGGATAGTTGACCTAAAAATTAATTCTCATTGCATATTTATGTAAAGTCATATAAAAAAATACATACATCATTAATATTTTAATACATTACTTATTTTATTGTAATAAACACTAGTGAAGACACGCGTTATATTAAAACACTCCCAGACATTCGTGTAGAGTAAATTCCAGTCTGATTATGTTTTATCAAACTGGAATGTCGTCGACTCGTCGCCCAATGATGAGATGCTTGCTGTATTAAATTTTCTGTTAATTGATAAATACTTGACCATCGATGTGTATAATCGAATGTTCATACACAGAGTCCCTATTTCTTCGAAATGTACTTTATTATGTGGCATTAATGTTTAAATTTGCGTAACTATTTCTTGGAGGTGACCAATAAGATAGAATGATTTTGACGAAATTCTGTGTGTTGTCGATCAATCGAGGCTGTGAAGTGTAGAAAATTACATCTATAACATATGAATGTCTTTTTAATAACTAGAATATCCAAGCTTAATGGATTCTACATAGCATTTGAATATCTACTTCATTTTAAATAAATTATTCAAAAGTATATCTTCTAATAAAAAAAAGTTAATTAAATTTGATAAGAATTTGTTAATCTATTATAAAACATTTTTAAATAAATAGTTATATATAGAATATTTATCTACAAGAGAGGTAAACTAATACGAAACAAATGATCATTAAAATGATAATAGTCATGCGTGTTAACTCAAAACTTTGAACGGAAACCGCGCTGTTACGGTTTCCTTTGTCCGGTGCACGGTGACCGCATCCAAAGAGTTTGTAAAGGTACATCTTGTTCATACACGTGGAAATTGCACACTTGAATTGATAAAATGTTTGAAAATATATATTTAACTTAAAATATATATTTAAGTAATATTACTTACTTTCATATAATTTTAATTTGTAATAAAAAATATTTTATTTTATCATTATAATAATCGTCTGTAAATGTCACACTGCTGGGCTTTCTACTTTTGAGGAGACATTTCTCCACTCCGCTCCAATGACAGTTCGTGAATACAAATGATGTAGCAGATTTTTAATCAACACACATAGTTTTTCTCACTAAATATTTATCAAATCCACTAAACAATTTTTTTAATAACATAAACTATAATTTTGAATAATATGCTTCAAATATGACTATAATATAATATAATATATAATAATATATATGCAAATGTTATTTAGGACCTATTTTAGTATCTTGGATATTGTAGTATTTCTTACTTTATTTTCCTTTGCCGTCAAGCACAAATTAAGCACGTGAAAATTATGTGGTGCCTTGCAAGGGTTTGACCCCGCAATAATCAGTCACGTGTATAACCACTAGGCCTAGCATCGCTTTAAAAATCAAATGTTTGTGGGAAAATTGTTTTAATTTCTGCGCCATTCGTAAAATGATTGCTTAGTACAGAATTTACTAAGCCGTCCAATTTTTATGTAGCTATATTATATTATAAAGTATAAAAAAACGATGTTCCAAAAAATACGTTTACAATGTAAAATTATATTCTAGTAGTAAAAACTTTGTAAACGAGGTAAGAAAATAATAAAAGCAAGCTTCTTTAATAAGTTAAAAAAAACCTTTTGTAAATGTGACTGATGTGTGAATGTGATATGTGTATCGGGTGAAAATCCACATGATACCCGTGGTGAAATAAGGTCCAAACCTTAAAAGGAGAGGGAAGGAGATATTTGTCCAGCACTAGGACAAAGTGACTATTTACAATCGTTGTTTTACTTAATAATTAGGTGTTAATCTATTCCCAAATGAAGAATATTCACAAGTCAACAATTACGATATCCGTATTAATATAATCATAATTATTTTTATTTCAAAACAACAATTTTAATTATTAAATATTTTTATTCCATCATAAAGTTCTGAAGAAAATAAATAACAACCGTTCGATGGCAGTACATTATGGAAGCGAGAGCGCAATTTGTCGAGGTAATGGAAAAATTCCATGGAAATCGGTCGCCTCGCTCTGACTAGGCTTACAGGAGTATATCGACGCTAAAGAATAAGTTATGATGGGAAGAAAATGCATCTTCAAAGATTAACACTTTGTTTGATTTTCTAATAAATTTCAAACATTATTATGCTTATTTATAAATATATATTATAAATAAGCATAATATACATTTATACATTTTTACACTTGTTAGTTTTTTTTTTTTTTTTTAATTACCATACATTTAATTTTACTGTTTTATCTATTTTATATATATGTTCACTTCCAGATTAATTATTTGTGGAAACTGTATTGGCATGTGTGTTATTTAAGGTTTTTATAAGTTTTATGTAATATAAAATATGCTGTTTGTTTCACTTACTTACAAATAAACAAATAAACAAATATTGATTGCAATAAATCTCGTCTTATATTTTAAACATAAATTTTTGCTTCAATTGGAATTTATATCGAGCAAATAAATAAGAAAATCGGAGTCCCTTCGCATTTAAACAATTAGGTAAGCTTATGTATTTTATATTTCTGTTTCATGAAAAAGGAATTCTTAGACATCTCGGACAAAGGTGTCTCGATTCGCGACAATGCGGGTATTAGAAATGCCCTTACAAAGCCGGTTAAAGCCTACAAGCCGGTCACCGAATGAGTTCCGACCATCGAGATTACCGCACAAAGGCTGGCTTATTGGAATCTACTATATTTATGGTGTGACTCATAGTTCGTCTACAGTTCGTATGAAATAATTATTTAATAAGTTAGGTTAAGATTGTAAGACTAAACTTCCGTTTCCGCAAAGTCAATCCATCCTGCCTTGGGCTAAGGGTTCGCTTCTATAATAAAATTCCTTAAATACTTTCAACTCTTAATAATACTTTGGATAGTTAACACAGCTCACATCCGGGTTTTCCCGGCAGAGTGTCTTAGAATTTCTCCTGCACATTACATGCACATTCTTTCTTATGCATTTTTTTTCGTGTTTGCTGTCATTCGAACACGCGATTCTCGGTAGAGATCCCACGTGTTCATTACTATGTCATTACGAAGAAACATATATTAGAAACATCTCAAGAAATACGTACAAAGTAATTATTACTTTAAGCGAACGTTTTGTATAAGACAATGTATAAACAAATATATTTTAAATTGTAAACCAAATCATGTGATTCGATGTGATCTAATTAATTAGATATTCTTAGAAATAAGTTTATATTTTTGTATTTGTAAAAGTGCTATTTGTATTAATAAAGGAATAATATTAAAATATACATATCCTTAAGTCTACTTTGATATTTATAAAGTAAGAAGCTTGTTGAAAAGATCAATCAGAAGGGCGAGGATAACGTTTTTTTCGAAAATGTAAAAATGTTATGAAAATAAATGATCAAAATTCATAAGAAAAACTACGACACGTCACGGGACACGCACTAGATGTGAAACATCGAAAATGATGTTTATTGAAAAAGAAATAACAAATAAAGGAAATAAATAATAAATAATAGACTTCAACGTTCAAAAATCAACGAAGTACATATATTAAAGTATACACGCCCACAGAATGTAGTAGAGAGCGGCATAAGAGAGTGTCATGACGTTTGCCGTCACGGCGTACTAGTCGGTCTTATCTCTAAGGCGCGCTTATACATCAAACATATAGAAAATAAAAATTTATTTTTCTATACTCCCCCACTATGTATGTATGCATGTTTCCTATAATCCCCTCTAATTCGTAATCGAATCAAACAGGTGATCGCTGTAATAGTAAAGTAGTATTTTTGCTTCTAAAACCTTTTTTGCTTCATTACTACGCTAAGAAACTACGCTTAATTTCAAGTCAATCGTACTTATAGTTTTGGAGATTTCGCGATGAGTCAGTCAGTGGTATTTCGCTTATATATATTTAGTTACTTTTCTATATATATATATATGAAATTCGAGAATTTAGTTACTTTAGGCAAAAGTTTGCTATGCTATGCTAAGTTATCCGTTTCTAAACAATATATTATCCCATAAAAAGTAAACTGTAAAAAAAAACATGTGAACGATACATCCATGAAACAAGAATTATACAGACAATGACAGAAATTTATCCGTTTAAAATATAGACACGAGTAAAATATCTTTATTTTAAGAAATAATATTTATCGCCGTCCACTAACCAAACTTTGAGTAGCGCAAACATAATCGCCTAATACTCATAGCCTATTATCATTGGGTACATTATGATAAAGACTCCGACCGCGTCTAATACGCGATATCGAATGATTCGATCGCATTATTCACTAATACGAACTGATGCCTTCAAAGGTTCCCTTCGAAGGGAAAAACGATGAATAGAGCTTATGGAATCTAATAAAGTGGGACATTCCTCGCACGGTTCGCGGCGTCTCGGCTAATTTTACTTCGCTCATTGATTCATGTTCCATCTTCAAATATATGTTTTATTTCATAAAGTTTTGTAATAGTCCTAAGAAATATTAAAATTTGACTCGATATCGATTTTGCTTCCAAGAACTTTGTCATGTTATTATAATCGTGTTATGTTCTTTTTTAATGAAATGCGTATATAAAAAGCTAATAAGGGACTTGTTAATTTTAGGGTTGCTTAACTTAAAAAAGGTTAAGGTCTGTAGTAATAGTGACACTTTGATTTTGTCTGTGCTTGTTAGGTTGAAAAACCTCTACATAATTTTTAACGCCTTGAATTGTAGACCCGATCTCGAGAGAGATTAGTCAACATATCATATTACAGTGCACATATGTGTGATCCAACATCGATGCACTCTCTGTTTCCTCATTCTTATAAACCGAAGGATGCGATATTATTATATATTTATCGTATGTTAGAAAAAATATAAATACTCTTTATTGTTCACAAATAAACTTACAAGATAGATGAGCAAGAGGCGGCCTTATCGCTAAAACGCGATCTCTACCAGGCAATCTTAAGGTAGAGGAAAGAAACAAAAGAAAGAACGCAGCTATTATCTGTGTTATTTACACGACATTGATTTTTAATTATTTACAAAAAACGTAAATATATTTGCGTTTTATTATCGACTACTTAAATATTCTTTATTTACTTTCAGGTATGGGCTGACGTACATAGCGGAAGGCATGATACATATTAGTAAACAGCCAACAAAGGGAGTGGCAGCATTTAGCGGCGCCACAATCGGCTTACGGCCGGGCATTAAGCACTAAGCAGGCATCAAATATGAATGTGCCACTCCGTATGCACATCCCTGGTACGCGGAGACGGTAATGCGGGCTCCGGTTGCTGAAATTCGATTTAAGAATATTATTTTATTTTCAAATACATTATAAAATGTATGTACTTATTTAAATAGTGCCCCAATTTGCTACGAAATAGTTTTTGCATCTCAGTACAATTTGTATTGGTTTTATTTCTTTTGTTTATCTGTGTAATATAATCGCCCTTTCTTATGCCGAAAGCGAACGCTTAAGCGTTGCTAAGCGGCTGTTTAGTTAAAAATGATTTATCTCTTTCTGTTATTATTAATTTGATATTTAAGAGAAGAAGACACAGAATTGTTTAACTAATCACTCACTAAATTCCTTCGCTTAGCATATTTGGTTTTAAAGCAGTGTTAATAATAATAAAATGTATTTAAAAATATCGTTTAAGGTTTGATTATGTAGTAATTATGATTGCTTAATATTTTTTTTTATAGAATAGGAAGGCGGACGAGCATATGGGCCACCTGATGGTAAGTGGTCACCAAACGCCCTTAGACATTGTCATTGTAAGAAATGTCAACCATTGCTTATATAGCCAATGCGCCACCAACCTTGGGAACTAAGATTTTATGTCCCTTGTGCCTGTAATAACACTAGCTCACTCATCCTTCAAACCGGAACACAACAATAACAAGTACTGCTGTTTTGCGGTAGAATATCTGATAAGTGGGTGGTACCTACCCAGACGAGCTTGCACAAAGCTCTACCACCAGTAGATTTGGCATAATTTAGACATATTAAATCTTTAAAATTGTTTGGAAATATTATTATAATTTTTATTATTGTTTCGTTTTATATTTTTATACAAAAAAAATAAGGTATTGTGTAATATTATAATGAAGTTTTTCATTAAACTAACATTCTTTATGCACTCTTAAATTTATTTTCATTTCAATGTTAATTTTCTGGAGCGTATAAGAATTAAAGATATACCTTTCACTTTTTTTTTCAGCCATGAAAATGTTATATTTTAAAAAACATGATCAATTTACTTATTTATATTGTATACATAAAAATACAAATAACCCAAGCTTTGCATAGAATTGTTACCGACTGTACGTTGGTTGGCAATGGGCGGGGGCGGATCCAGTACGATCCTCCACTCGGAGATTATGTGGGCGGACTGTGAATACTTTATCAGGGATCCTTTGACGGCTAGTAATGGGTGACCTTATAAGCTCCAACATTTTCGAAGGTATAGTTACGAGTTCTGTTGATACGAATGTCGTTAATAATTAAATAGAAAATATGTTGCAATGTAAAATACAGAATATTAAATAGTGTTATGTCATCTATGCGGCATACTATCTACAGTTCTTTTCTCTTATTTAAAAAAAAAACAAAATATTGATGGATATAATCTACTATATGAGGATGATCTTATTTCTAGCTAAAATCATGTCTGATATTTCTGAAAACTCAAAACGAAATGGGTAATATTTTTAAGTTAATACCTACTGCAGTTATTATTTATTTGTTAATAACAAATACTGTTACTCAAAAAGTAGCTGTGTTCTGTTTGTCTAGTTCGAGTTTTTTTTTCTAATTCGATAGCTTATTAGTTGACGTATTGAATTTCAATTATTGTCAGACGGCGCTGGTTTCATTCCATACAAATCGCAATTAGCATCGACGATATCGAAAAAGTAAATAAACTCGTATTACGCACACTGGTTTTTAAGAACTCAATGGCGAAATAAAGTTTTAATACAATTTTATATGTGGGTATAGAAACATTTGTAAATTTAGTAATTATAGAAATATATAGGTAGAATATATATGAACGTTTTAATTGCTACTTCGACAAAAACATTTTCGAATTATAAACATTCATTAAATAAAAATACAACAAATAATTGTTTCGATTATTAATATTAAGCAATGTTATCCTTTCTTGTGTAGTTTAAATGTAGGTGTTGTTTTTGTATAGATCAAAACCAGTTTTATTCTTAACTTAGAATACTCTCAGGTTACCGATCGAAGAAACTCAGAAGGTAGATCCCTTGCTTGGAAACCTGTACGTATAATAAAAGTACTCCATTGGCATGAACCATATGATAATTTAAAATAAAAAACACTCGCATGTAGCTTCTTTTAAGTAACGTTAATATGCTGACTAATATATGTCATTGATTCTACCGCAATCAAAGCCTACAATTAAAGTTCAGCGAGGTTCGGGTAATAATTTAAATCAATCCAGCCGATTCTACGATAACCATGAGAAGTTTTACGTGATGGCTTTGTACAAGCTTGTTTTGAACCATTTACTCACACCATATTCTATCGCTAAACAGCAATAGTTAATATTGCTATGTTTTGGTTTGATGAATAAATGAACCAGTGTAAGTAAAGGTAAAAGGGACATCTTAGTTACCATGGTTGGCGCATTTGCGATGCTGGGGATGGGTAATTACAGAGCCAATGTCAATGGGCGATGGTAGCCACTTGCCATCAGCTCGTCTATTTGCTAGTTAGCCTACCTGACAGCATTGATACTTGCGTCAAACCTTTTCAATCAAACGTCAATTTCGATCATTAAAGAAATTTAACTAAGCATAAGTAGAATACAATCCTGTATGGGTTTACTGTAATTAAGTATCATTAAGTTGATAACAATACATAATTTAATACGATTCTGTTACGTTAATTAGAAGTTCATTTTGTGTTAAAACTAAATTGGTTTTAAACAACATGATTTATGTAAAAAATCAACTAATAAAAGTACGAGTAAACATCGTGGTTAGATAGACATCACAACCCTCACCTTATTAGCATAACAAGCGGCGTCACAAACAGCTTTAAAATAAAAGCGTAATGGCTTTATAAATACGTTTCGGAAAGTATTTTCTATTAAATAAACTTCCATTTGACGTGGAGCGCTCGTATGAATAAATCATATCAAATAACTATCAGGGGATCGCAGAGGCATTCTTTTTTCACTTACATACCTATTACATTTACTTGAATAATCAGTTTTTTTCGCATGCAGATGTAGTATAGATACTTAGTATTTACTCAGTGCTAAAGTACGTAATGCGACCGTTGTCTTGATAATTTGTGCAATTGTCATGTGTTTTTTTTTTAATAGGTAGGCGGACGAGCATATTGGCCTCAATATGATATTGTTGTGTTCCGGTTTGAAGGGTGAGTGAGCCAGTGTAATTACAGGCACAAGGGACATAAAATCTTAGTTCCCAAGGTTGGTGGCGCATTGGCTATAAGCGATGGTTGACATTTCTTACAATGCCAATGTCTAAGGGCGTTTGGTGACCACTTACCATCAGGTGGCCCATAGGCTCGTCCACCTTCCTATTCTATAAAAAAAAACCACCTAATGGTAAGTGGTCATCAACGCCCATAGACATTGGCATTGTAAGAAATATTAACCATCGGTTACATCCCCAATGCACCACATACCTTAGGAACTAAGATGTTATGTCCCTTGTGTAATTACACTAGCTCACTCATCCTTTAAACCAGAACACAACAGTACCAAGTACTGCTATTTTGCGGTAGAATATCTGATGGGTGGGTGGTACCTACCCAGTAAATGTTTCGAACAATTGATAAAACTAAACCCCGTCAATAACTATCAAACAAAAAAATACCCTGAACTGTTTTGTCTATATTTACATATATGTAAATATATATATATCACAAATTTCACAAAATTTTATCATACTATGATATATAGAACTATTTTCCCATTCTCTTATTTTAAACTAGAAAAGAGAATGTTAATTTAAAAATTATTTTCTTTTGCATATTATGAGCTGAACCGAAAACTGTGGAAGTCTTTCGTCATTTCTAGATATATTGTATTATCTTATTTATACAAAAACATATTGTAAAACAGAAACACCTTACCTGTAGGAATCCATCACGACAATCCTTTTACGAGTAGGTGCGAAATGTTGTAATAAGCTGAGTTCAACATTTTCAAGGCTTTACATCACATTCGGTCGTTTCAATGTTCAGCACATTGGATTTTTCAGTGAACGTTGAAAGGAAGGATTCCCAGGGGATGTCTGAGTGAACTGACGATTTAAGCCTCTATACTTTGTCGTGATTGACTAGAGACAGCGTGGAAACGAAAACGGAAATTAAAGATACTATTTGAAAATGATAGTAATATTTTAGAGAGATCGATCTATGCAGAATAAAATATGCAGAATAAATCTCAAATATGTATCAGATTTAACAACAAAGTATTTTTACATAAAAGAAAACAAAAAAATAATAATTGAATCTTATACGAGCTCGTTATATGTAAACTGGTTTGAAAAATTCCCGAATTGCCTATTTAGGCAATGTAACGTTTATACAAACGCCCTTGGACCCGAATTCACGTAGAGAGCCCTCAGCCTGTGAGAAATAAAAGTGAAAAAATGTCTTTATTATATGCTTTCCTGTTTTGTTCTGTTGCATTTTTCTCAATATATAACTATGCTTTTTCGCTTGTTCAAATCAACAATTGTTTAAATCTGTATTTGGTTTGTATAAGTGGTCCATTAATTTTCGAGTACTCTTGACCGTCTATCTTTTTGTTTATCTGTTCGGTATAAATTTTCATCGATTTTAAGCTATCCAATACTTACTCATTTCTTTCTGATAAAACTTATAACATGTTCCGTTAATGTATTGATTTTAATCACACTGGCAACAATCATAGCTTTGAAATAATATATTAGAATGTATGGTGAGGCGTCTTGCCATTTTATTTGATTTATCATAAAATAAACTAAAATAATATTTCGTTAAAATTACATCAGCCACTTCTACAAACTAAAATTTATAAATAACAACGGATAATTTGTTTCATATTTAAGATTGAAAAACCCGTGACCTTAAGGTGACTATTTTTTTTCCTAAGATCTAAATAGCAAAACCTATTATCATCTAAATTCATAATAAAGTTTTGGTCGTTATCGACTTACCAGTAAGTTGTTATCAATCATTATTATGATATAAAATACGATTTAAAAATATAATAACTTCTGTACATAATATATATTGTATAAATGGACAGATATCGTATAATATTTTTAAACATAACTTATTAGATAAAATTATATGCCCTTTAAATGTAGCCGGATAGGCGGAGTCGTTGGAGATTTCCAAGCGTGCGTCTGACGCAACGCCTCATTGTTGACTTCGTCAGCCTCTCTAATTATTGCTCTGCGCCTGACATCCCACACAAATCAATAATTTAACGCTTTAGATTTTATACCCATATAAAAAAACAAGTAAGTTTTTAAAATATGTTCAAAATAAAGTTTAAAATTTTATGTCAAGCCTCTTACCACAGAATTATGTTTAGGCTGATGTCGCAGCTTTTTAGACATGAATTTATGAGACTTCTGTGGACTTTTCTTAATAAAACGGTGAAAGATATTTCACAAATAATATTATACAAATCGGGCTCGTTGTTAGAGATCAGCGCGTTCAGCTGTTTAAAGTCTCAACAGCTTTGTAATATAAATATAGTCATATTAACTACAATAGTACATTTAATTGTATACAACATACATTATCTATTTTTTTATATTGTCGTTATAAAGTTGGTTGGTTTTGTCGTCATCTTGGTGTCACAACTGACTTATATGTCCTGGGTTCAAATCAAGGACGGACCAATAAAATATTATGGGTTTTCGAGAAATTTATCTACCGCCGTTGAATTAGTACTTACTCTGCAAACCTATAATTAAGTGTTTTTACTTATAAAATGTATATGAGTTTCTCTTCATAATTAACACAAAAAAAAAACATTTAAAAATAGGTAAAATTACTATTGTTAAATGTATTTTTTTAAAATAATCTCCAGTTTTAAAACGAATCATATTAACGACATGCCACACAGAGGGTGGGACTTGGAACCTCCTTAGACTCGGGGAAAGATTCATGAATATTTTAGATAATGCATTTTATGACAGATTGACTTCATCGCGGATGGGAAAGTACCGTCTCAGACAGGATGTTATATTACTTGTTTTTTTTTGTTTTGATAACACTATGAACATGAATAATATTCTTCTAAATTTCGTAAAAGAAGAAATAAAAGGTTGATAATTATACAGTACCAAATATTTAAGTAAAATATCAATAATGTTCAATTGTCAATTTAAATAATTGCTTTCTTTAGTTAATATACGCTTAATGTTTGTAAAATGAGTCGAATTTTACGTATTGTAAAAAACCACTTATATTTAACAGGTTTGGTTTTTATTACAATATCTTTATTTACTTTAGATTATAACTATGTTTTATATATTTTTTTTTGTAATCGAATAAAATGAAGTATTTATTTATTACATTTCATTTTGCTTAAATTATATTTTTTTATCGATAAGTAATATTAACTAGAGTACAATGCATTAAATATTCTTAGCTTATATCAAAATACAGTCAAATCTGAAGAAACCCTAAGGTCTAATAATTTTCTTGATTTAAAAAAAAAACGAATAAATGTACTATTTGGTTTTAATAGTTTCCACCCGCGGTTTCACCCAAGCGGAGGGAGGATGCAGTTGCTAAGTATCTTAGGCATCATAGGCTATGCAATTATCTGTACCTCTGAAAACGTATATGCAAAATTTCATGATCGGTTTGGTAGTTAAGACGTGAAAGGTACCAAACAAACTCACTTTCGTATTGATAATACTAATAAGGACAAACAATTTTTTTTTGTTACAAATAGGTATTATAGTATCATTTTTAAAATAAAAAAACACTTTTAATTTAAAAAACATAATTATTTATGATTCATTCTTAAATTGTAAATTATTTTTGAAAATTTAGTGTCGATCCGTTGAAGTACGTACACTCGATTTCCCGCCGCCCCGGGCCTCTAATCTTGTTGGTGCCCCCGCTACTCAGTTAAAATCGCAAGGCTAATAAAATATTTTGACCCTTTTACTAGACGAATACGCCTACTGTATGGTACACTCACGAAGAACTGAATGATGAGATAATTGTATAAAGTAATATCAACGTGTGAAAAGAATATTTTAGGGATATATGCGTCCATACATGAAAAGTTTATTAAAGACTTGTATTAACAAAAAAGTCTTATTAGGTTATCCGTTCCTTTTTATCATATTAAGAAAGATAGATTTCTAAAATTTAATATTGTTTGTCACTCTGGCTATTTATGTCAAATAGTCTACGGCGTATGGTACGGCATCCACGTAAAGCCATGCCTTTTCTAAGACAAAATGGGAGTATATTACATTATACATACATTTGTCAGATCAAATGTGTCACCGAGTTAGTAAGTGGTTCACTTCGTTCACTGAAATAAATAGAAATTACTCCTTAATATACCATGAAAAACAAACTATCAAAACAAACTTTCTAATACTGAATATTAAATACAAGTAATCCACCAGAAAGCCTTTCAAAGGTATAGCGTTAAATATTTAACCTCCTTCTTTTTGTCATTTTAAAAATGAAACCAAATAGATTTTGAATGCATAAAAGGTTTTTTAAAGATTGTACGTTTCATACCTATAGGAAATGAAATGTATTCGAATTATGGAATTTATCATTTTATTTAAGAGAATAAATATTTGACATACCTATTCCATTCACGACTATATAAATTTTATTTATATTTAATATATTTTATTATAAAATATATAAAAAAACCTTTCTCCTTATATGTATCAGACGTCCCCACGTAACTATTCGGATGCGACAATAATTGAAATTTGTGCCCGGAGGCATTCATGGCAAATAACTTTATTCAGCATTTAGCTTCCAATTTGCAGGGCGTGTGTTTTGTGACGCAAGGAAACACTGAGGGTGTAAATCTGATTGTTTTTAAACGTAATAAAATAGAAGTCTTAAAAGTCAAACATCTAAATAAATTATTCATTTTAAAATAAGTTATTAAACATAATTTTATGGGAACATCTTACGGTGTCTCGTAATATTAAATTTTGTATTTAGTTTGGTTTTGCTTTTTATGTTTATATGTGCACCCACCAATCGCATTGAAGCAACGTGGTGGAATAAGCTCAAAACTTCTTTTCGAAAGTAAAGTAGGCCTCTATCCATCAGTGGGACATTCACAGCAGATTCATAGCGGAACAACATACTGATTTATCTCTTTCATTTAACATTCAATAAAAGAAGAGTAGATTGTATAACCATACTATCAAAATACAGCGTAAAAGTCGGTCTTTAAACACTGAGAAACAAGATAAACCTTCATAAAACTGTTAGTATTCGTCTATATTGCAGATACAACATTTTACTCGGACTAGGATCCTATGCAACGCAGTTACGGCAATTACATAATATTTGGCTGTTCTGATTACAAGGGGCGAATAAACAAGTGAGATAATAGAACTAAGTGTATAATTGATAGGGATTATCAATGTAAGTACTAACAATCAGACTGTTAGTTTGTTCGTTTATCGCAAAGCTAACTAAATAATAAATAATTTGAAGGCAGCTAAATAAACACATTGTATTTAGCTATTTATATATTTCTTATGGTCACTTTTTGCTTAGCGCTATTAAATTATTTTTTAATTTACAATAATACTTAACTTCTTAAATTTATTGTTATTTTTTTATTTTTTTTTTATAAAATAGGAAGACGGACGAGCATATGGGCCACCTGATGGTAAATGGTCACCAAACGCCCTTAGACATTGGCATTGTAAGAAATGTCAACCATCGCTTACATAGCCAATGCGCCACCAACCTTGGGAACTAAGATTTTATGTCCCTTGTGCCTGTAATTACACTGGCTCACTCACCCTTCAAACCGGAACACAACAATAATAAGTACTGCTGTTTTGCGGTAGAATATCTGATGAGTGGGTGGTACCTACCCAGACGAGCTTCTAAAGCTCTACCACCAGTAAATTTTTACCCGTATTTTTTTAACTTAAAAGTAAGTTATACTATTATATATATAATATATAGTTATTGAAGCTGAAGAATGAAGCTTACGTGGGCTTTTAGTATAGACATGACGGAAAAAATTTCAGCTACTTATATATTAATGAATGAATTAAACATGATATTGAAATAATGTTTATATTAAGTTAAGCATTACGATTTATTATGATGCATTATTTATTTAATCCAAAAAAAAACAATTTTTTTTAATATTATTGTGATAAAGGCAAAATAGTATGCATGACTTTCATAGGACGCGATTGTTTTACATTGCTGAGTTCACAGCAAATTGCACTAGATGGCGTGAGTGTCCCCACGTGGAAAGTTTCCGTGACATTTACTTTGCTGGTTATTTCCTTAAACCTATAATAAAGAATAACATGAGTTTACTTGTTAAAATATTGAATTAAATAATAACGTATTATTTAACATTTACTAGCAGTTAAAAATGCTTTAAGGGCTATGTTAGTATAGTTAGCTAGTAAAGTTAGTATTTTCGTTTTTTCGATTGTTGATATTGAAATAATTATTACCATCTGACATAACTACGTATTGACATTGATAATTGTCTATAACAAAACCAAAAAAAACACGCAATCGATATTTAAAGATGTTAAAATATGGTTATTTGAACAAATTTTAATAATTCTAAAAATCGAACAATTGTTGTCTATAATAGCCACCAAAAGGGAAGGCTTTTACATCTTTCAATTATTTCTGAATTGTAATGTTTTTCAAAAGACGTGTTATATTAATAAATAAACAAAAAACCTTTCTGTTTTCAATTTAAATTATCTCAATAGTCCCTCGTACAAAATGCCGGAGTTAATTGTGCCCTGTATATTGGTTCCGCGTAATTGGCTCGATTATGACGCCCGCCCGGTGGCTCGCGACGAATATAATTACCGACTTCAAACTTTGATATACTACCTTGTTAGAAAAAAAGTTGCTGTTCCTTTTTGATATCGATAAAATATTGTCAAAACAAAACCAAACAGATCTAAGTAAATAGGTCATGATAAATTTAGTTTTAACACTGTTGGAGCATTCGTATAATTTGTTGCACGAAGGCAATCTTATGGCCAATATT
Organism: Nymphalis io; assembly: GCF_905147045.1. NCBI lineage: Eukaryota > Metazoa > Arthropoda > Insecta > Lepidoptera > Nymphalidae > Nymphalis > Nymphalis io. The sequence goes on along the minus strand of NC_065906.1, from coordinate 6,472,839 downwards.
TTGGTAAGCGGTGACTACTCATAGACATTAGCAATTAGGATATATAAAAATTATCTCTTTACACGATCAACTGCAACCTTCGGAACTAAATTGTGTGTAAAACTATAATAACACTGGCACTTTAGATTTTAGGAGTAAAATAACGTCCGTCAATGTAAAAGGATACTGTATTTGTAGTAATTATTTATTATACTCACAAGGCAATTGAAATTGTCGATCTGTGTTTTATATGATATACAAAAATCAATTCAATTAAATTTATGTTGTGTAACGGAACAGAGTTCTAAAAAAGCTCAACATTATAATATGAATAACTAGTATCGGCTGTGATGGAAATAAGTTTATTTCTTTTATATATATATTTTATTTTAAATTATATTTCATAAAATATTTTTTTTTTCATTTAATATCGACAAATTCATGGTTCTTCTATAAGACAAGCTTCGAAAAATATATAAAACAAGCAGCCATCAAAGTAACTCGCGTAATTAAATTAGACGCGCCTCTTAATAATAATAAACCTTGCAAAGCGTCAAAAACATCAATTACCCGAAGAAGTTATCAGACAAGATATTAATTTATTATCATTTATGACTTTTTGTTTTTAATAAATTAATTTTAACGTAATATATTACTTATTTACTTTTTAATTATTTTATTATAGACTAGCGCGGAAAGGAATAGTTTTAGTTTTACCAGTTTTAATGATATATAATCAAATATTACGATATAAATAGTCAGGGACATATAATGAAAACTTATAGTTTATTAAGGCCACAGAAACACTTTTTAATTTTTTTACTTATTTGTATATTAATCTTCTTTTCTTAAGAAACCTATAACCTATCATATAAAAAATATTTTTTTTGTTTCATTACCAGCCAGTATAAAAATACTGTACTGGCTGGTAATGAAACAAAAAAAAATGCATTTTAAATTTATGAATATATATCCATGTGTGGTTATGTGTCATAAACCCGGTATAAAACAAAATGCATTCAGTGTGTGTTCGCCCGCGGCACATTCTCTCTAATTGTACCGTAACACAACACTATAATGTTCGCCCCAAGCAAACGCTTCCCTCTACAATGATATGATTTTGAAGAGCATTTAAAATACTGATATAGATTATAAATATTATTTTCAATGAGTATAAATATTTTTTTTATTTAGAAAAAGATCATGTTAACGAATTATTATTTCAGAGTCCAAAAGACAACGCAAAAATCGTATAGACAAATAGTTGAAAATAAATATGAATTTATCTATGCTGTATTCGATATGAAGAGACTGATCATATAAAATAGTTTTAGGACAAAATAGAGGAAACTAATATAATGTTTTTTAATAATATTCCATATTTACCTTAAACAAATGTTACTTTCACTAGTTATTTTATAAACAAAGTAACTTTAACGGAACTTTACTTAAAAAGCTGACGTCATGTTGATGGGCAAATGTAACAATACATAATTTACTTTTCGAAACGTCTTAACACGTTCTAACAGTATATGCAATAAAGTCTAAATTGCCTTGAATGTAATTTTATCGTCTGTAAATAAAAGGTTGCGGGGTACGTGACGGGCTTCCGTCTAACTCTCCGTACATTACGCTTTGTTTGAGGGCGGAGGGCACTTTGCAGCTTTGCTTCCGGTGTGTGTGAACTATACTACCTCGCTTGTCTGTTTGTTTCTATGGATATCAACGTTTTGTAACGATTCATTTTCAATATCCCTTATGAATATTTTGTAATGTTATTCATATAATATTGGATATACAAATTGTTTATGTCAAAGCTATATCTTTTTTCAAAATTGAAGTGTTACACTAATTTAACGATTTTCAAAACTATTATACCGGTTCAGAATATATATATAATATCATGTGTACAAAACGGTAGGTAGTACGCCCATCCATGATCTATGGGGCAGAGTGTTGGACCATCAAAAAGACACACGAACAACAACAGCATACAAGTGAGATCAAAATGCTTAGATGGGCGGGAGGAATCACCTGGCTGGACAAAGTAAGGAATGAGTATGTCAGGGGATCGTTCAAGGTAACACCAATTGTGGAAAAAATTGAAGGAATATCGCATGCGCTGGTACGGCCATATTCTGAGACGTAACGATGATCATCCTTAAATATCCCGGACCGATCACGGGGAAGAGGGCGACCGCCAGCAACCTGGTGGTCAAACATACAAAAAGAGGTCCAGAAAGAGAATCTGAGTACACAGATAACCCAGAACAGAGCTCTCTGGCGCAGATGTACAAAGAGACCCGACCCCAGCTGAACTGGGAAGAGGGTTTGAACAAAGAAGAAGACGATATTATGTCATGTATATTATATCATGTCTTTATAATTATTGTTAGTTTTCTTCATCCGGTTACGTTCTACATAGTTTAACAATTCTAATATTCGTATACTAAGTTAATATGTATCGACTAGTACTACAGTTAAAATAAATATTGTCATTGGAAATATCTCATTTCCTGTAACGTCTGCGGTCCTTGTGAAACAGGAGCTATCATAAAATAAGGTACTACACATATTTGTTTTAGTGCGAGTCACCGTAATGTTGAAATCGTTCCTTTGTGTCCGCGATTTTTTTAATTTACGGAATATAGGAATATACAAAAAACTGTAAAATATATATTTAACCTTTGTATATATTTATGTTAATTTAGGATACTATTTTATCTTAAGAAAATAATAATTTGATAAATATTATATCCAGGATAATATGCATCTTGAATAAGTTGGCAATTTTTGTGTTTGAATTCTTCAGAAAATGCTCAGAATTATTTATAATTATATTTTAATTGACATTGCATAAATATTTGTTGAGTAATTTTATTTTAAAATATTTTTAGTATCAATGCGCGTTTTGGCAACCTAAAAATTTGCTGATTTTAAGGAGGCGCCATTTTATGACCAATTAAATTTTTTTATTAAATATTTTAATAAATGACAAACATATCATCCTCAAACACAACATAAATTAGTAACAACTTAAATTCTACACGTTTAATAAATGTTAACTTCGCTTTTATTGCAAGAACATTTAATTTACAGCGGGTAAAACTACAAAACTCAGCTGAGTTAAGTAGCTACTTAACAATGTTATATACCAAACCTTCGAAACGCGCATCATTTACATACGTATATACATACTAGCGCTCTAGCCGCGGCTCCACTCGCGATATAATTAAAAATTGCACATTACCAATTCTCGTAGCTTTTTCTTTAAAAATGAAGGATTTCAATACAAACATTCATCCCCCTTATCACTAAATTGTCAAAAATTCTTTCTTAGTACTGTGTAAAAAGAACCGTAGAAGTGCTAGCCCCTGTAGTTGAGGCTATGTGTTGATATGCCAGTTAGTCAGATTCTTTTATATATACAGATTCTGACAGTTCAATTAGGCGTTATAAAAATGTTCTCCTCTTTTTTAAAATAAAGATGAAGTATCTAAATAAATCCGCTTAAAACCAAAATGATGTTAACGCTACTATCCTCCCAGGGGTTTTGCGACTAATAGTTACTTCGGTCGGCGGTCCAGCTTATACGATACTTCGATGTTTTGACCCTTGATATGGACTTTATTACAAAGTAATAAAATCTCCACATTGATTTAAATCTAGTGTGTTTTTGAATCTGAAAATCCATCTCGTGCCCTTGACAGTCCTTTTATCTTTGAGTTGAAGGATGTTTATTTTAGTGATGACTCTTCGAGGATGAACACATACATATGTATATAACATATTATGTTCTAATTTACTGAGAATATATAACAAATATTTGTTTTTCTCGTTAGACTATATTCCGGAAAGGGAAAAGTTTAATTTTTATTTAATCCTGTAACTTGATGATTCAAAATTACTTATAAGAGCTCAGTTGAATAATTATTATTTTTTATTATTGTTTCGTTAATTATTATTTAAAAATCATATTGATGCAAATGCTAGTAATGTAATGGAAAATATATTTAGGTACACAGACAGGGTTTACGTATATATTGTATTAGATAAAACAACTTCGGTTCACGTAGTCGGAAACAAGAACTTGTTCGGTAGTTTTACTCGCAGACGCAACTTGTTTTTAGCATTGTATGTATACTTGAAAAGTTACCGATTTCAAAATTAAATATTATTATTATATTTATTGTAGTTAATCGCAACGATCGTTTATAACTATAAATTATCATTTATACATAACATGTATGCCATAGAAAAAATATGCCAATGCAATGCATATTTTGAAAATATAAACTATAACTTTAATTTTTTTAATTACATAAACATAAAAAAATAAGATATTAATTGATATTTATATTTGTATTTATTTAGATAAGTAGTATTTGAAATGTACAAAATATTTAAATAAATAGTATGAGAAAAAAAGTTTTTTTTTTTTTTTTATAGAATAGGAAGGTGGACGAGCATATGAGCCACCTGATGGTAAGTGGTCACCAAACGCCCTTAGACATTGGCATTGTAAGAAATGTCAACCATCGCTTATAGCCAATGCGCCACCAACCTTGGGAACTAAGATTTTATGTCCCTTGTGCCTGTAATTACACTGGCTCACTCACCCTTCAAACCGGAACACAACAATATCAAGTATTGCTGTTTTGCGGTAGAATATCTGATGAGTGGGTGGTACCTACCCAGACGAGCTTGCACTAAGCCCTACCACCAGTGAGGCTTGCGGCATGTATTCATTAAGAATTAATAGTACGGATAGATCGCTTAGATCAAAACTTGTATTTTAATATTCATTTGTACACAAAAAACTGTTCTTATTTTACATCTTTTTTTTTTTATCTTTTACAGCCCATTTTAGTCTCTTATAAGTAAGTAACAGCCTGTAAATGTCCCACTGCTTGGCTAAGGCCTCCTCTCCCTTTTTGAGGAGAAGGTTTGGAGCTTATTCCGCCACGCTGCTTCAATGCGGGTTGGTGGAATACACATGTGGCAGAATTTCGATGAAATTAGACACATGCAGGTTTCCTCATGATGTTTTCCTTCACCGAAAAGCACGAGATGAATTATAAGGATAAATTAAGCACATGAAAATTCAGAGGCGCTTGCCCGGATTTGAACCCACGTTCATCGGTTAAGATTCACGCGTTCTTACCACTGGGCCATCTTAGTCTCTTATAGTATGCATTAAGTTCTTCTTTAAACGCTAAATTTCAAGTTCCTTTATCTTATTGTAAATAAAATCAACATCTGAACCCAAGCGACGTCAGGACAGAAGTATAAAGTAGCTGGGTAGCTAAAATAATAAACGAAATTTATTGAATTCAAATAAATTATTGTTCCATTGATTACATTGACGGCAGATGTTCCAAGTTGATGTTGGAGTTAATCACGAGTTAATACATCGAGTTTTTTGTGGTTAATTTGTAATCGAATTCTATTTTATAGAATACACAGAGATGAAAATGTTGCTTGCCTTACCATATGCTTTATTTATGAACATTTTATACTTTAAATTAAACTTAGCTAATTTTAGATAGGTTTGGATTAGATATCATTTGTTTTTTTGTGAAGGCAAAAACTTTTATACGAATGTAGGAGTTGTACCTGACAGATAAAATAATTTAATGAAATAAATTCAGTTGCCAGTGTTAAGTAAAAAATTATATCAGAGAATAAATTAAATAATATTTAAATGGCAGCTATTCTGTAACAATAAACTCGAGACTTACCGCAGACATCGGACGTAAAATATCAGAAAGCGATATGCGCTGTTGACTATAATAATTACAACATTTAAGAATACACGCATCACAATAGTTTATCACCATAAGTCGGTTGTCAACATTTTACGGGTGCGTAATGAAGTGAGTTCTTACATAACAGCATTTCTGAGCATTGCATGTTTTTTTTATAGATTAGGAAGGCGGACGAGAAATGTTAACCATCGCTTACATCACCAATGCGCCACCAACCTTGAGAACTAAGATGTTATGCCCCTTGTGCCTGTAATTACACAACTCAACCTTCAAACCGAAACACAATAATACCATTAATATATAACAATACATTTGCGGTAGAATATCTGATGAGTGGGTGGTACCTACCCAGACGAGCTTCATGTGTATTATATTATAGATATATAGAAGGTTTTAACACTTCTTACATTTTGTAATAGTTGTATTTAAGTACAATATATACGAGTAATTATATATATTTTTTTTTATAGAATAGGAAGGTGGACGAGTATATGGGCCACCTGATGGTAAGTGGTCACCAAACGCCCTTAGACATTGGCATTGTAAGAAATGTCAACCATCGCTTATAACCAATGCGCCACCAACCTTGAGAACTAAGATGTTATGCCTCTTGTGCCTGTAATTACACAACTCAACCTTCAAACTGGAACACAACAATATCAAGTATAGCTGTTTTGGGGTAGAATATCTGATGAATGGGTGGTACCTACCCAGACGAGCTTGCACAAAGCCCTACCACCAGTAAATAGAAGCGAGATATTAATAAGTAATGAAAAATTGTTGTCTTGTTTAATGTTTTGCAATTATTTCACAATATAATCAAATTAATTAAATTTTGGTCTTCGACATGTCCTAGAGATAGTGTGAGATTGTACTAATAGTACTAATTAATTAAATACAAATATTTATTGATTGATAATATTTTAAATGTTTAACTATTAACAACAAACATAACTATGTCACATATTACATTACTAAATTGGTTTACATTGAATATATTAATTCATAGTTACATTCAATATGTAATTATTTATTTATAAACAAGCTATGTTTAATACTTTAAATGTTTATGAATATTTTTATTCGACTGGTGCTCGAAATATATAAAAATTGTAACTAGTCTAGATTCAAGATTGATTTTTAGTTTTGTAAAATATATTTATATGTTTCAAAATTAAACATCAATATTCACACGAGAACAATTATGAGAAATGTCTCGTATGAAACATGCAAACAGGTAATGTGTGTGGAATGCCAGGGTTATTACCGCACGTGTTCAGCCGGGAGTCGGGACCGGCGTCCGGGTCCTGAATACCGGCCTTCATTTGCTTTCACTCTATTAAAGATAATTATTGTCGCCCCTACTATGCTTTGAGGTTGTCAAATTGAAATCAAAGGTAATAAGCGTGGTATGTTGTAATATATAGTTTCAAGTTCAAATAGCGATAATATATCAAATATATATATATATATATATATATAGGAAGTACAGCTTTTTAGAATTTGATTTAAAGTACTAACGGTGATAAAATTGTGATGAATTTATGACCTACTTTATTTATAGTAAAAAAATTTATTCAGATTCTATTTTTACCGCTTGTTCAACTAATGTCAAATCGAATATTCTTGCTGGGAATAATATATATATATATATATATATAATAATAATAATAACATCAAGTATCATGACATTTGCAATAAATAATTGCTAATTCTGAATTAGTATTATTACTGTCAGCGGACATAAGGCGGTGTCCACGCGAGCGGTACGGCACGCGCGCGCGCAGATTTATCAGCGTATAATTAAAAAGCGGTACATTAGTCCGCGGCGAGCGGGTGTGTGCCGGAGCGTCGACGCAGCTGTCGCCTTACGTGTACTGTGAATGACTGCCTTGAGAATGGCTCTTTTAAATTAAAAATATATATGAAACGTCTACTTAAATAACATCGGAAAATCCTTGAAGATCAATTTTAATACATAGTGATATTTCGATATCTATGTATTAAAATATATATATGATATAGGTAATAATAGAAAAAAATAGTTAATGCATTTCTAATTTAAAAAAAAAACTTTTAATATATATAACTTTTTTGTTTTCTTTTTATTTTATTACAATATATTATATATTATGGTTAATTATGTTTTAGTTTAATTACTTAATATATTTCAAGGAAAAAAAGTATCAAAATGATTCAGATCCAGTTTTAAATCGCGTGACGTATCGTGATTGTCTAAGCCCTGACAGATGTGTGGCGGAATGTAATCGTTTGCTAGTAACTTTACATTTTATATCAGTCGGTACGCACCCTAATGTTAAGGATTCATTCACCTCGTCAGATGTTCAATGGGCCGATTTCGGGGTCGGAAGTAGGTTTTTTTGCAGAGAAAGCATAGCTTTTTCGAATTTGATTTAGAATACTAACGGTGATACAATTGTTTTTTTTGTCGTGAACTTTATGACCTTTATTTATAGTAAAAAAAATATTCAGATTCTATTTTTACCGCTTGTGCAACCAAAGTCATCGGATATTCCTGCTGGGAATAATACGTAAATGTTTCTTTTAACACCAAAATCCTTTAAAATTAACTCCACTATTGGAAATTTATATATTTATACTGCGTTGGAATTATAATAAAAAAAACGTAGTTATAAAGTTTTCTTATAAATGATGTAATAAAGTATAACAAAACCTTACCAAGTGTAAATTATTCTTGGACGTCTTAATAACAATTAGCGTTCGAAGTTCATTAAGTTCTCGTCCGAGAAGTCCTTCAAAGTTTGAGAACTGTTTCACTCCTCTCGCCCGCCTTGTAAATTCCTTCTATTTTTAGATATTAAATCAATGTCTATAAAAAGGATTTATGTTTACCGTAATACAAAAAAAAAAACATTAAAAATTGAATGAAAATAACTGACAAGTATATACTTATATGCAAGGCTATGCAACATCTAACCGCTGGGTTAACAGTCGCATAACTTTGCATATAAGTTTATGCATATAGATGTTAGTTTTGTTACAAGATTAAAAAACTATTATTATTATACGTAACAGCACGTGAATGCGCTACTGCTGAGCTAAGGCCTACTCACCTTTTTTGAGGATAAGATTTGAAGCTTATTCCACCACGCTGCTCCAATGCGGGTATGGAATACACATGTGATAAAATTAAATTGAAATTAGACATATGCAGGTTTCCTCACGATGTCTTCCTTCACCGTCAAGCACGAGATGAATTATAAACTCATGAAAATTCAGCGCTTGCCCGGTTTTGAACCTACGATCATCGGTTAAGATTCACAAGTGCTAACCAATCGATCATCTCGGCTGGTAAACTTATTATATTATTACAGTTTTTAATTAAATAAAAAAAGTTCTGATACTAAAGGCCCGTGATTGCATATTTCGATAATAAAACAATGCCATATACGATAAACGTAGCCGAAAAAAGTTCACGCGTATGCCTAGTTAGCAATATTGCAAGTAATATCACCAAATGTTATATTATAATTAATTTCCATAAACTTCTAAGTGAACAGTACGCCAGTGACCGATAAGATCTGATGATGTAGATAATTGTACAATACTATTAATTAGACACTAAAGGGTGACGATTCACAGATGCCGTATAATTTTGTTAAAAGTGTATAGAAACCGTACTATTACACTGAAATCGTAATAAGTTCTAATTATTTGTGAAATCTATTTAAAAATATGTACGTAAAAGTAATTGTATAACACATAATTGATAATATTAAAAATATTGACATCAAAAGAAGTGACTAAGTATTTTACAAAAAAGAAAAATTTTAATAGATTGAAATGTAATAATTTACTTTTATATTAATTTGTTTTTATATATTTATGTATATTTGTGTATAAGTATGTAATTTTTTTATGTTTACTCTTATTCTACCCGTGCGGAACCGGAACGGGTTGCAAGTAGAATATAGAACTTCATAGTTATAAAACATTGGGGATATGTTTGTCAAAATAAACACAATATTAATAATTAATTGTCAGTAAGATATTATAATAATTAATGTAAAATTTACATTGCAAAATTTTAAAATGCTATATTAATATTAAAAAGAACGACTTTCATACAATTAGATTTGATACTTGACAATAATATAGTAGAATATTATAAAATATAACCCAAAGGAAATAATATGTGGGGGTGTATCAAAAAAAATAACCGTTTTATCATATTTAAGATTTAAAAGTCTGTAAATATTTTAATCCTATTATACTTACCAATACTTAATAATTCCTTTAGAGCATTCTCTAAACTTGATTATTCCTATCCGACTTTAAAAAAAAAGCCTGGTTTAGTTATTTGTTTCAGAGAAGAAACATGACAGTTTTCTACGAAATTCTCGTAATTTTAAAGCATTACTGGAAAAATAATGTACAGCCGCTCAAGCAACTCGTGAAATTATTAAATATAAAGGGGAAGGTTTCCTTGATCAGTGCACTGCGCGGCGTTGATTTAAAAAATTTAGCAGTGGAGATACGACGTTGGAAAGGAAGAAAGACTCCAGGCAACCATTAATGGATATTGATGAGGTTCTACAGAAAGCCTGTTAAGTCAAATCCGTCTACAAGTGTTATTCGAACATTCTTAAATGTGACGTGTTAAATAATTGAAATATTAATCAATCATTTAACGGCAAACGGTATGCGTTTCATTCGCTCATTCACCCATTCATAAGCAAGTGTAAGACATGTGATATCGCACCCTTAAAGAAACAGGGAAACAGGTCAAGGCGTCACCTGTTGCACCCTCCTTATAACAAACTTAGGGTAAGAAATTAAGATACGTGTATGATTAACTGTACACTTGACTTACTTCTGTATAACAAGTGTATGAAATGATTTATGTGATAAATATTAACAAAATCAATACAAATATTCTGCCTTTAAAAATAAATTAATTTGTTAATTACAAGGCCAGCCAGACTTATTTAAAAAATATTTATTTATTATAAAGAAATAAAATAAAAATTGTTAAGCTCTTTATAATAAAATTGTCATATGTTTTTTTACCTTTATTTTTCTAGCTCTCAATAAATAACACTTATCTGTATTCCTTTATACTCATTAGCACTTCAATTAAAAAGGCATGCGAAATATCCCAAACGAAAATAAACTTATTTACAAAATAAATAAAGGTTATAATAGCATTACAATTATATTTCGTTTCTAGTTGTATTCAGGTAAGAACAATGAGAACAAAACAGTCTTTAGGCTATTACTATAGGAATTCTGTGCTGATAAGTGTGCACTCGTGTGTATTCATCAAAGCGAGTGGAATGCGGGTGCTTAGTATTATTCTTTGCCATTCAATTCGTACTCGTGTTAAAAGCTAAAGAGCTCTTGTAATGAAACACGTTGCGATGCTATTTTGTAAAACTATGTGATAGGGGAAGCGGTAGACTTCATTGAAATTTACCATATTAAATTGTGAAACAGTACATGTATGAATTTCGCTTTACAGAATGATACAGACGCTGAGAAACGAATACTTTTGAACTCTTATGTTATTGCATTAATACGTAGAAAAAAGGTTTTATATAAAAATTATCTCATTAGTAAAGCATATTTTTATTAATACTCTGTATCAAAATATATATATTGTACGCTTGCTGAATCCTTATGTTTAAAAAAAATAGACTATAAATCCACATTCCTTGTACGTTATATTTGAATAGAAGTATTTTGATTTGATTTGAAAATATATTATAAAACATTAGCGTTTCTGCAGCCTGTAGTTAACATTTAATCCACCCGACATATGCAGAGGCTTTGACAAGTATTCCGTTGACGAAACATAATACTCCTGTGGTGCATCCCCTTTTGCCATTAACTCCATCCGATTGTGTTATCAGATTGCGGTATTGACAATAATCATTAAACAAAGCTCTGTACAGTATTGTCCATCATTAATATTGAAATCAATACATTTCGGACAATTTAATTAATAATAACTGGTGTTATCAAGTAACAAATTTGTAAATTGTCCAATTTATCTAACTATATATCTAGTATAGAATAGAATAGTCTAGTATAGTATATATATATATATATATATATATATATATATATATATATATATATATATTTTCTAATTGGAAGACTGTCCAATAATAAATATGTCAAAATGTAAAGCAAAGCACTAAAAAAAATATAAAAATTTTGAAAACATCTCCAACAGCTTAAGCAAGCATGACTGGGCACCCACAGCCGTACACAGGCCACACACCTGCCCGTATCACGGCGCGCGCGCAGCTGCCCTGCCGCGCTATCTGCAACCCGTTTATACGGGCATACATACAGATACGCTTCATTACAAGATAATGCACCCGGGGATTGAAGAATTAAGTACTTATTTGCATATTATACTTCACTAGAAAATATAAAAAGATCAGACGGGCTGATAAAATAGGATAAACCTTGATGACGATTTTTAACTGATGATGAAAAAGAAAATATTATATAAAAAAAATATATCATTATTAACAAAAACTCAAATGCTGAATTAAAAATGTCTGTCATGTATATAAGAGAAATTACATATAAAAATAAAAACCTTCCTAAACTAAACACTAGTTTAGATAAGTAGCTTTAGTAACTTTTTGAGTTTAGTTGCCAATCCAAAAAAAAATTTTATACATGTACAAGCGAAAACATTCATTAAAACACATATACAAATGACAAATTCAATAATTTCCCTCCTGTAAAAATCTTAAGCGAACAATCCTTCAAATATTTTTTTATTGTAATCTACCTTCAATTTATAAGACTATAAGATGTTGCGTAACATCCAAAAATTATATTGACTGACAGCCCCATTAATAACCTCCTTAGTTTTTAAATGCACTCATGTAAATAGAATTTTATGGCGTTTTAAGAAAACTTTCAACTTAAAGTTCGTTCAACAATACCTCAGACTTATAAAGTTTTATATAGTTTTTTTTTTTTAACATTTTTATTTAAATTTTTATTAACATAATGTTTATTTGTTTGAAACACTTGTAGATCTATAAACCATACATTTAAATAAATATTTATGAGTTTGTTTTTTATAAAGTTTGAATTTGTGCTGTGTACTTTCAAATGATTGAGTTCAATCTTGACTTTGAAGTTTCAAAAGGAGTATTACCTCAATTCTTTACTATACATATTATATAAGTACATATATAAATCTCAAAATAACGGTCGGTGGATTAGAAGGGCAGGCACACATACATATACGTCCCCTTGAAGCGTGCGCCGAAAAACACAATAAAATAATCCAACGCTTTGTACCAAATTTTTAGAGTAGTACCGTCAACAAGACATTTATTAAAATGAATATATTTTTCAAATTGTAATTTTTACCTTCGATTATCTAATAACATTTGAATATGTCTCGATAGTAATAAATATCTTCATACAACATATGCAATATACTTAAAATATTTATCTAAAAACAATATCAGATTACTATTCTCAAATAATACTTAAATAAATCATTTTACTGTATAACAACAAGTCTATCGATTAACTTAATTTCATATGTAAAAATAAAGTTAAAAGTTAGCCTGAAACGCTATAGTTCTATCTTATTTAAATATTTTTATTTTTTTTTTGTTGACTGTAGCAAGGTGCATAGCGGGAGACGCGTACGGCGCGTGGCAGGCGCGTGCGCGGCTCACAGTTCTGCACTGTCATGGCCGACGTTTTCAGGTGCTCTTTATTTTTTTTATTTTATTTTCTACGATCAATCGACTATGAATTTTCTAAGCTGCATTACTATTATGCCTTACCAAGGGGCCCATGAAAGAATTCGTTCATGTTTACATGAAATATTTGTATGGCTTACTTAGGGGTGTTGTTAGATATTTATTAGAGCGATATTATTAGTTAAGTCAATTGTTGGAAACAGTTACTTTCTATACTAACGTATAGACGAACTATCACTGTGATCTATAAAAAATACTATTAATATATTAAATTTACCATAAAATTGCTGTTATTGATAAAAAACTTTAAGTTACCTTTTAGAAAAAGCTCTGATGTTTTCTTATCGCCATTATTTCAGTGAATGTCTTATTTAAAAATTATATTACACAACACATGTATGAAGTTAGAATACGTGAATCATAAGCAATGGTTGCGAATTCAAACTCCATCACCACTGAATTTTCATGTGCTCAATAAATACAATTTATAATTTATCTCGTACACCTTCATGTATCGAATGTCTCATGTGTATCCACCAGACTACATTAGAGCAGCGTGGTGGAATAAAACCTTCTCCTTAAAAGAAGAGGTATGTTGGGCCAGCTGTGGGAATTTTACAGGGTTTCTTTGCTTTATTCATTTTTATTCGTTAATTGGGCCACATTGTTGTACCCACTATTAGTACATGCGTTATTTCAATGATGCAATGGGGGTGCGAGCTTGTCAGTTGCAATCAGTTGATAAAATCCCAACACACCTGCAGGATGGCGAAGGGTGCGTCGTCACGGCAACACCATTGATAAACAATTTTAACGTAAATTGGATGGCCCTTGCTAATAAGATGTACTTGGTAATAAATTCATTATTCTCAATATTTTACATTTTAAAAAATAAACATCATCTATGTAATGTTTATTATGTACAACTGTAAAGTATAATGTATTAAATAAATCAATGTTCATTAGGAAATAAATAAACAAAAATAAAATAAACTGTTCGTTTTAGTTCATCTAATATTTAGTATTTGGTTTAATTTTTAATCGATTTAGTTAAGATTCAGTAATATTGGAATTTTATGTAATTTATATCTTTAATTTGCGGAATTTTATTATTTCCAATGTCTATTATCTATTCTGGTTTAATTAATTAAATTTGTTAGATATAACTTTATATTATATAAATGATTTTTTTTCTTGTACATAATTTAGTTTTATAAGTTTTCACAAGTTGCATCGTTCTAAAATTCAGAATTAAGAATATTTAAAAATACAAAATTTGGGAACAAATATCTTTAGTAATATGTATTAATGTTCGCTTTGAATGCGAATATCAGAACAGTTTTCATCCAATAAAACCGTCTTAATATAAGCGGAGAAATTATATAATTTAACTATAACTGTTGACGTATAAGTTTATACTTTGAAATGTCAGAATAAGTAAAAAAGAAAAAAAAGAACGAATAATAATTTTCGGCAATTGCCTTTTTTCACATCTTCATCACATTATAAAAGGGACATTGTAGCACGGGAAAAGAGTAACGACCATCGATATTTCACCTTTTTTTACCATCAAACTCACATGTTAGCTCTCACGGGCCACCCTAGCTTTTATCCCGAACAAAGGCGTCGAGTACAATAGTTGCGCACGCGCATCTGTCACATGGGGCCACGGGATTGGTCGCCGGTGTAACGCACCCTCGCCACTGATTTCCACGATACTCTCCAATCGATACCGAATTTCGATGTAACGGCAAAATCTATAGTTCAATGAGTGATCTAGGATATTGGTTTACGTTTCTAAAATAAGTATGGGTATTTATTCGTTCGTATAAGTATTATTGGCAGGTGATTGTGCCTACATCTTTAACATGTTACTGGTATAATTATGACTTTTATGACGGCTCCCAGTCAATTTAGTTAAAGTTAAAAATAAATCAAATATGCTGTAAATATTGTACCCGCATTCATTGCTTGAGATTAACGTGTTCCAACCACTGAGCTATTTCGGCTCTATAATGATAATAATAAATGGAAATAATTGGAAGTAATATACTAAAGTGAGCGATTTTACAAACATAAAAATAAAATAATAATAAAATGATATAAAATCGTGTTCATTAATATACATCAAACACATCGTACCAACAGCTACCATCGAACATTATGTGACAATTAACTACCCCGCTACCACTTGGACGTGTCAATAGCACACATCCTTCCGTCCGGTCGAGTTCCCACGACCGCCGTGCAACAACACGTGGGAGTTCTATAGCCTATTTCAATTGAAGAACGAATAAAGATAAACAAACCTTAGATTTACGTACTCCATGTTATATGCTAATAGCTCTGCTATACTATTTACTACAAACAGTTCTTGATAAGGCCAACTTAACTACTTATATTAACTTTAATATTATTTCCAAAGTTTATATAACAGCTTAGCAGACACTAAAGACGTCATTTTTCGCTAATTCTTAATGAAAATCATAAATAATTTATAATAAATATTTATTTATAATATAATAAATCTAATCTGCCTCGCGGGTCATCTTTTGTTTGGTAATGGTACTATGTCGATTAAACCTCTACTGGTGACAGGAGGGCTGGTTATTTTTTCGCCCAGAGAATCGGAACTGCGATTTAAAGGGGAAATGCTGCTAGCATTCTTGCCACCATTCCACGCTATCACGATTAGTACACTAACTAATTTTAATTTTTATATGTATCTATTTAAGGCTTTAATGTAAAAAAATATGTACATTACACATTAAAAAAATAAATAATTTAAGATCTCGTCCAATTATATCACGTCAATTCAATGTCAGAGTTTATCCTTTTGTGGTTGGAATAGACTATAGTTGTACCTGTTTATTTGCTGAGGTTGCAATAATTTGAGCCAATATAGGATTTATTTATTATTTATTTTATAAATCGTCTAACTGTCAAAGTAGCTTGGATGCAATGACTATTGCAGGTTAAAGCTTGTTAAGCAAAGTTTTTTTTGTTAGTTAGTCGCTGATGGAGTTAAATGCACTGTTATTGTTGATATTTACGCGAAGGTTTCCATACAGTACCATCAACAAATGATATATGACCCATTTTTACAAATTTGTACAAATCTTTATTATTAATTTGTAAACAACAAACTTATAAGATGCGCGGATTTAATAAAGCATGCGATG
Organism: Nymphalis io; assembly: GCF_905147045.1. Taxonomy (NCBI): domain Eukaryota; kingdom Metazoa; phylum Arthropoda; class Insecta; order Lepidoptera; family Nymphalidae; genus Nymphalis; species Nymphalis io. The sequence continues at coordinate 6,456,180 of NC_065906.1, read as the reverse complement.
CACTAATTAACTTGTTTGTAATATTATTCTTAGTCAATATGGATGTGGATTCAACTTTGATGTTATTAATATTTGAAAGTGTTGCAATGAAACTTCAAATTATATTTTAAAAGTTACATATAAATACAAAAAAATACAAAAAAACAATCAAATTCGATCCAAAAAGTTTGCTCTCAACGCCTTCGATAAATAATGTAAAAAAAGTATTATTGAGCTTTCTATGTCAGTAACAGCCTGTAAATGTCCCACTGCTGGGCTAAGGCCTCCTCTCCCTTTTGAGGAGAAGGTTTGGAGCTTATTCCACCACGCTGCTCCAATGCGGGTTGGTTCTATGTCACAGGAGCAAATATTACTAAACAAATATTTTATTAAATAAGAACTTTTTTGTCATTATTATACGTGCACTTACTTGCTAGATACGATTGTGTGTTGTGTGATTGTGTTACTTCCTGTGACGGAAATAAAATACTTATTCTCTATTTTTGTTATTTCTGACGCTTAATTCAAAGTATGAATTTCCACTTACATCGATTCCTCAGCGTAACGAAATCCTTTGGTTCCCACGAGTTAGCGTTCATCGACTATGTACTCAGATAAGCTATATTATTCTCATAAATGTATAGTTTGTAGAACTGGAAACTATTTTATAGTTATTAGCGATACAGCCCGTAAATGATCTAAACTGGGATAAAGCTTTTTTATGTTTTATCTCTACAATAATATATATGTCTTTAACCAATTTTGTTACTATTCTTTCTAATAAAAAAAAGGGTTGGGAAAAATTATATATTATGCAGGTAGTCATTGTCAAGTATTCGAGCTTGGATTAGCTGGTAGGTAGTGTAACCGATACAAAGCAAGTACTTTAATTACGCGCACTTACCGGTAAGTGACACCGGAGTAGGATGCGCGGGCGCAGAGCTTCCGGCGCGTGCGCGAGTGGGGCTTCCCTGTTCCGTTGGGCATGCGCCGTGGTGATACGATACCGGGCTTAAGGAAAGGTGGAAATGGTTTAATTTTATTAGGTTGTATAGCAGATTATATGTAGTTATATCATTTATTCTAATTATAAAAATATTTTTTTAAATATCTAACGATAAATTTTGTTAGTTTATGTACTGTGTCAAAAATGTTAAAATTAATCATTTTACTAAGGATATTAAAATTTTTTATACAGCTTAGGTATAATGCATAAAATAAATTAAATCTTGTGTTCAGGTCAGATATTTCAAATGATTTTTAGACTGTCAAATTGTTATATTTTATGTAACGTAATCGTTTAGACCACACGAATCATGATGATATGAATATAAATATGAGTATGAATATGTAATAATGAATATAAATTGAGTAATTATTAGAGTATTAGTAATAAAAAGTTCTGCAGCATATTCCACCACGCTCTTTCACGAGTTGGTAGATACAGATGTTCTACTGGTGGTAGAGCTTTGTGCAAGCTCGTCTGGGTAGGTACCACCCACTCATCAGATATTCTACCGCAAAACAGCAGTACTTGGTATTGTTGTGTTCCGGTTTGAAGGGTAAGTGAGCCAGTGTAATTACAGGCACAAGGGACATAACATCTTAGTTCCCAAGGTTGGTGGCGCATTGGTGATGTAAGCGATGTTTAACATTTCTTACAATGCCAATGTCTATGGGCCTTGATGACCTTGATTACCATCAGGTGGCCCATATGCTCGTCCACCTTCCTATTCTGTAAAAAAAAAGATATAGCAGACCCATCAGACACAAGTCTCCTCACGTCGTTATCCTTTACTGCCGAGCACAAAATAAATTACATACACAAAATAAGCACATGCCAATTCTTGCCCGGGTTTGGACGCGAAATTTTCGATTAAGATTAACATATTCTAGTCACTGGAGCATCTCAGCTCTAGCGCTGTAACAATTAAGATAAATGACATATTGCATAACGTAAAACACTGATTTCAACTTTTAAGCAGGCTGAAGCATATTTTATAATTTTTAGGTAAGATTTGCTTGAATGTTATTGTAGGTAGATAGGTAAATATTTAGTAAGGCAGCCGGCGTTAGCACCACGCCGCACATCCTAACAATCGCAGCAATTAGTCGAGTCGGATAATTGAATACAGAGATGATTCGATTACATTCAATTATTTTGTCTGTGGGCGGTCGGAAGGCGGAGCGAGGGCTGGGCGGCGCCAGGGCGGGACGATCCGCCCAAGCTATATCTCGGTCTTTTTGTTTTAAATTTTGACGTTCCATTCTTGAATTTTATATTTTTTATCCTCATATTTATTTTTATTGAACATTTTACATCATTCTTATGACAGCTATATTCATGTTACAGAGTTTCTATACACCGAAATATATTTATGTTATTATCATTTTATATAATAATTATTTCTGTATTTTAATTTATATTCAAATTATAGCTGAGTTATCTTTGATAAATAAATGTATTGAACCTTGAAATTTATCAAGTTCATGGAAATCAACTCATTCACTCGTTCGTCTCACCTGCTCTGATATATACCTGCAGATAGAGACAAAATATGTTAAACGATTTGTTAACAAGTTGGTGATGTAAGATGCGGGTGTTATCTTAGGCGAGGTGGTTAAAAAACTTAGTAAACACAACGAATTTATGAGGGTTCACACATTGTTGGCTCGTGCGATACAGTTCGCCTCAGTCGACTCTACAGGATGAAGCGCACAAACCTTCCAAGTCATTCAATATTTTGTGTTATTTTCCTTAAAGATTATTCATTTCCTTAAATATTATTTTTCAATTAAAATAAAAGTTTATTTCAATTTAATTCGGTTAAAATTACTTTTATAAATTAACTATATCAAACTAAACAACATTAACTTGTACGATAAAATAAGCTTGAAAAATTATATTTTTAACTTCTTTTAAATATGTTTTTAATAAATATTTACATCTCTTTGTCAAAATTATTTAATACACTCCAAATTTATACACTCCAAAACTAAAAAATTAAAATTCTCCCCACTATTGATATCAGCCTGTAGGAGGGTTGAAACAGCGGCCCGTGGCACGCGCCAGGGTACGCACCCCGGCTTTGGCAGCCAGTCCTGTTCCGACCGCCCTGCAGAGCGGACCGCGCACCCCTATCCACCACAAACTCTAAAACTACAAACATTCTAAATTCAAATAGACGTCAAACAGTTATCTATTTAATTTTTTTTTAATATCCAACCAGTACAGAAGTGTTCCCAGGGGTGTCGCCGGCTGAGTCAGCAGGAGCACAGGTATGACTCATATGTTCTCTCGCCATAGTAACACCCTAAACTTAATTCGCAAAAGTATACAAAGGTGAAACGTCCAGTATTAAAAATGTTTTTTGGCGTTCCATTTTATTTGGTATATTGTGATCGATTTTGTGTGTTTAATATATTTAATATTTCATAAATCGTTAAAATATCGCTTCGGTTTTAACAATATATATATATATATATATTTTAATTACAGTTCGTTTTTTTTTGTGTATTTAAAATTCGAATTATTTTATTATTATTTTATTCGTTTCGTTTTTCGTCGTATAACTTATAGGTATTTAATAAGGTAATTAAATAAATATATACATATACGAGTTTATCGTGATTTGAACTACGAGTAAGATTGAGGGAAAAATTTCGATGCGCCTGTAAACTTTGTTTTCTAAATCACCTTCGCGAATGTGCTATAGACAAAATTTTTAAACTTCCGCCTATTAAATAACGCTATAATTAAAATTAAATGTACATTATTAAAAAGAAACTAAATTATAAACTTGTGTTTTTTATATTAAAAGTTGTTTTGTTAAAATAACGCTTTTTGTATGTTATATAGTTTTATATACATTTTCATACCTAGTGAACTAATTTATTTTTGGTGTCGTCTTGTCTATTAACAAAATATTAAATAAGTTTTAATGATCACACAGGTATTAATATTTGGGATAGAATCCTTATGAACTTTTTTGACATATAAAGCTGTTCAGTGTTGTAGTATTTTTACAAAATATTCAAATTAATGGATTCTTTTGACAAAAGCAATTAGAAAATAAGATGAGTATATTATAGTTGTGCATTACAAGAGTTAAAGTTAAAAGTCTCAGTTTTCCTGTAGTCATATGGCTCTCGTGTACAATTTGCAGGTCGAAGTTAGCAAGAAACCTGTATAGGGCAGAAATTATATAGTTACTCCGTTAGAAATTGATATAGTTAATTGTATTTTAAATTATACTACAATGTACTTTAATTAATAATAACTTAATTTTAGGATAAATATATAATTTCTGTTTTAGATTTAAAAGTAGTATTTTTTAAACATAATTGAGACTTAAACAATCATGCCTTTTGGAAGACTTAAATCGAATTTGCCATAACTGCTTATTGATTTCTTATTACAAATGATATAATCTAATAGATATTGTAAGTGATGGAATAAATATTTTTATTTTTTATATTATTTTGGTTTAACGGAATTTTCCGGTTCGATTATGATTGCTACTATTTTATATCGGCTACCATTATATTCTAATATTATGCAAGTTTTCCTAACTTTGATTATCGATACGTTTGTAATATTGTTGGTAGAATATTTTATAGAATTTTCTCAAAATATAAGATGTGGCATTCATGTTGTTGTTTCGTCCAATTATATTATATTATATAGTAAAAGATTTTATATATCTTTCTTACTATTTAAGGTTATTGTGACTCTCTTGTGTTAATCTTGTAAGTTAAGTACAAGTTCTCGATACATTTTAGATTAGCATTTATTTACAATGATAAAAACATATTATATTTATTTTTAAAAAATAATTAAACGTGTATATTTAAAATATATTTATATGAGCTATTATTTATGCACAAAACCTCTAATCGCAAATATAATACAGAATTTTATAAAATTAAATCGATTATTTACAAGATCTTAAATAAGACACTAAAAGGACGTGTCAGGCTATTTTAAACCGGGGCGTGACATAAAAATGTTTCTTCAACAAATAGGCTAGTTTCAACCCTTTTACTACATGCTACCGCAGACCATTTAATGAAGGGTTGGTTGATTTTAAAATAAAATTTAACCCTAGGCCAAGTAACACGACTAGGCAGGAATGTCGCGTGCCTGTTGATTATTTCGTATCATTAATAAAGATAATGTATTACTACTTAATTTGGTAAACACATAATTATGACGGGTTTACTCGCGTGGTTTCGTTTTTGAGTATAATTTTAGTAAGTTTAAAACAATATTTTATAATATATAATTGTATATGTTATACTATTTTCTGGTCCAACCATGTTTGAGTAAATAAAGTTCTCCTGTCGCTTCAATTTTGCCGGTGATTCGCTCACAAAAGTTTCGATTAATAGTTGGTATAATAATAATAATAATCATAACCTACTTACCCATTTAAATAATTTTACATATACTAATAATATTTCTACAAGTACACGTGAATAAAGAATACTTTAAATCAGATTTGCATCAAATCCCATTTGTCATAGTTCGATGATAACGGTACCTTTTGTTGCCGAATATCCCGCCATAGGTAAGATATGACGAGTAAATATGGATTTACTGGCGTGGGTAGTTGTCAACCATTTTGTCACTTTCGTTTTTCCATCTAATAAATAGAATTGATTGATTGACATTAAAAATATTCACTGAATTTTCCAAGAGATATCGTGTATAGATAACCTATTACATTTCTTTTGCAATTAACTTATGTTTAATATTAATATAAATAAAATAAATAATAGTATGGCTCATTAAAATGTCCAGTTGCTATTAGTATATTTTTTAAGAACAATAATTTTAGTAAAGTGGATTGCTATTTCTTCCAAAACACAAAAATTACTTTTATAATGTACCGTATTTTTATATTATATATTAATATTATAAATGTGAAAGTAACTGACTGTCTATTACGCTTTAACGGTTAGACCACTGATTTTGTTGAAATTTAGTACGAAGGCTAAAGAAGAAATTATACAGAAAAGTAATGGTTTTATTATAATAATAAAATTATAATAATAAAATATTAAATATAATGTTAAAAACTATTTAAATTAAATTAAATTTTAAAATTGTTATTGATAAATATTATTATCTAAAAAAAAAATAATGTAATTATTTTTTATTATTGTATTGTATTTTAAAATTTGTAAAGTTAAAAAATATGTTTTACTAACACTATATGGGCTAGTCCTGAAATAAAAAGTTTTATTATTATTATTATTATTATTATATTAATTAGGCGCTATAGCTTATTATTTCGATAAAAGTATCTTACATTGCTTACTGTATCGTATGAGGTAGTTTGTATTAGATATTGAATTTCTCTGATAGTTAACGGAAATAGTGAAACTTAAGATTTCACGGATGCAAGGCGTGAATCCTTATAACGCGGCTGTGTGTTGAATTTCAGTAAGGCAAAGTTTTCCTTTAACATATGATCAAATAATTTTCTCCGAGAACACATTTAAAAAATCAAGATTTATATAAACATTGCTCATATAGTATTTTAAATAACAGGATAGCAGCTTAATTTTAAAGTTAATAAATTTTCAATCGAATATTTATTAATATGGTTACCTTTCTTCGGAATATGTCTTAAAATACATCTAAAACAAAATATTAAATCATTTCGAATTTCGAGAATTTTCCGTATCATATATACTTTACAAATGAAGTAGACCATTATCATTTTATAAGTAATTCCACGTTGAATTCGTCATTAGTGTGAAACGTTTCAATGAATAACTATCTATTAACACCTTATATTACGATAATTATAGTATGGTGTACCCGCCGTGACGCCTTCAATATTACGTTCAGAAATTAAATATTCATAGATGGTTTATGAGGTGTGATATTAAATCTGTAACACATAGCATTCTGACAATTCTGGCAATGATTATATCAAATATTTATCTGTGTCTACTTTTTATAAGTGGAGGAAGAATATTTGACGAGCCGGTTGGCGTGGTCGGTAGATACTTGCCTTTTCACACCGAAGGTTGTGGGTTCGCACCCAGGAGAGACATTTGCGTGCATGAACATGTTTGTCCTGAGTCTGGGTGTAATTATCTATATAAGTATGTATTTACAAAAGAAAAGTAGTATATCAGTTGTCTGGTTTCCATAGCACAAGCTTTGTACAAGCTTAATTTGGGATCAGATGGCCGTGAGTGAAAAATGTCCCAGGATATTATTATTATTATATATGTAGCAGTAAAATAAACGAGCTCATACTTTTAACTATTATTTATAATTTATATAAATGTACTGTGATAAAAAGAATATAAAGAAAATACAATCTTGGTAATTTATAATCTTATAGAAGTTAGTTTTATGTAAATGATTTTAAGATTTATGTAGGGCATAAGCTAACAAGTGATATTTATTTTTTTATGACAAATATGCATATAATATTTTTAAATAATAAGAGATTTACAAATAGAATAAGAAATATTAAACTACCCAGGATAAAGAGATCAGCCCCGCCCACTGACGTTATCCGCCCACTGCTTAAATAGAATACTGGAACACGCCCAATCCAAGTTATTTGAACTTATTTTACAAAGCATTTTTACGATAACAATAATTAAAATATATCCCATAAAAACAAATTTATTTACTTTGACGATATCATCAAAATGTAGACATCAAATGTGTTTCTAAAGTACATTTGAATTATCATTTTACAAGACTAAATTAAACGTTATTAAATTCACGAAACTAAAAGCCAGTACACAAGGCATATAACGTCTTAGTCAAGTTTCGTTTTGGTTGGTTTAATATTTAATATTTCATACAGTGCCAATATCTTGTCTGTCGGTGGTAACTAACCATCAGAAGGCACATTTGCTCTGCCTATGTACTTAAAAAAATATATACACAACAAAGAAGAGTCGTGTTGTATATCTTAACACTATAAGTACAGTACACACAGTTACAGTATGGTGCATATTGTTAAATTTAACTCATACTAACGATTAATATTATAAATGTTATTTTTAAATGTTTATAAGTGATATTTCATCGACTTATATGGTGATTATCTTAATAATGTTATCCCGAAACTAGTTTTTATTACGAACTTTTGATTATGCAGAAGTGAATAATTAAAAATTATGAAACTACGTTTATTAAACAAACGTAGCCGATGCTTAAATCAATTATTTCATTGCAATTAAAAACCATAAATAAATCATAAAATGTGTACATAAGTTAGTTATTGCATTTTTTTTATACAAGCAACGCCCCCAGAACAAATATAATATGCAGTATTTGCATTTTAAATAATTGCGCTATCAAACCTAACCATAATACCGCCATTAAGGCATAACTTATTCATGCTATTTGCTTTAAGTCAAAATACACAAAAAGTATTAAGTAAAAAGGGTCCTCTGTTTCGTTCTCGTCCGCTTTGGTCCCAGTAGGGTAGCACACAATAGGGAGAGCGTGGGAGCCATCTCGACGACAGTAATTAGACAACATGGTTTAACTAGCCCCATTCCACCCTACTCTATCAATATTCGAAGCTTCCATAATGTAATCTTCCGAAAATAATTGTTTTTATTGTAAGAAAATCAGTAACGAAGTTTTTTTTTAATAATTATATCGCCAACTACGAGTATGTTATTACCAAAAACGATGATATTAAACAAACGAATACAGAAAAAAATTAAGAAATAAATAAATGTTTTATTTGTTCAGTAACAATAAACCCAAAATGTAAGTCTCAAAGCTATACTTGATCATTTATTATCGACATTACTAACGTCGCGTCCTTTGTGCGAACTATCAATTTGAAGAAAAGTGCAATTTCATTAGTTGTAGTACGTTGTTACAATCAACAAAATGGACGCTCTTACACAATCGAGAAGAGGTGTTATCTTTTTTCTCCTTACTTTTGCTCCATTTTATTATATTAGTTCTATACTTTTAGATATTGTGTATCTTTTACTTAAACTTTACTATTTGTTCTCTTTGTTACAGATAAAATCAAAAGGAATATAAATAAAACTATAAAATAATGAACAGCTTTATTTATAAGGATTTATTCCTGATCTGTGTGTAAAAATGGAAGCAGCATTACCACATTTCCATCGAATTGCAACTTCTCGATTTTATCAGCAGTACGCTGCACCACCCGTTCGCATTTCGAGCAATTATCTACACGATTTAATACCTCAACAACATCCAACCCTCCTCCAGCAATATTTGGCGTATTACAATGAACCTTTAGTACCGCTTGACTTATCACTCAAGTCGACCACTCCAATCACTCCTCCTTGTACTCCACCACCTTCACAAAAAAGAAAATCTCCCGACGTCAATAAAAATGAAAAACCAATAAAGATATTCAGACATTTTGAAGAAACTGACATCAATGTTAATGAGGAGTCACAGGACAAAACACACAAGAGAAAAATCGATGATGAAATTTCAAACGACAGCGATAGTCCTGAGGCTAAAAAACTTAAATTTACAAAACAATTTTTCGAGGAACTTCGAAGTTGTCTACCGAATAAGGGCTGCGTTGAAAGTGAAAGGAGCTCACCCGATGTCGTTGAAATTAAAGATGTTGAGGAACGACCGAAAAAGTCACCGAAACCACAACAACCACTAAAGAAGAGCAAAGTCGTTAGGCGATTAATGTTCGATGAAGACAAAACGTCACCTGTGTCTGGAACAATAATACGTGATCTCGCCGAAGATGAGACTCTAGTGGTTCGTAAGGTAAACATTCTTTGCATTTTACTATTTGCGATAACAGTCAAATACAAATCGTTGTAAAGAAACAAAAGTTCATCTTTTATTCGCATTAAAATAAGTGGAAAAGCTGCACTGAACTGTTAATTAAACGTTCTAACCATAGCATTACTACGGGCCACGGGTGACTTTCCTTATCGCGTCGGCAATTAAACGCTATGAAATCGCTTACTGTGTTGTGTTTTTGTGCTAATAACAGTTTTAAGGGCGAGCTGCGACGCTAAGAAGGGGTGGGTAAAGACATTAGAAATGAAATAAATCTTATATTAGAAATTTTACTTCGTGTTTTCCTTCATTTTGTAAAAACAGTATTGATCGCTACAAAATAAAATAATCATCATATTTTCGAGCTCGTCATCGTTTATCAGATCGTAATTGTGACTATTTTAAAATCATTTTTCTTTTAGGGAGATATAGATCCAGCTTTTAATGTAGTTGAAGTAACTGAAGAAGCGAAAGCCCTAATCGCTACAATCGAAAATAAACTTGGAAGGTATATCTGCAGGCTATGTCGACGACTTTATAGTGATGCATTTGCGTTAGCTCAACACCGATGTTCTAGGATCGTCCATATTGAATATCGTTGTCCAGAATGCGACAAGGTAATTTTTTATCGAAATTCATCACACACACATTAGAGAATAACTCAAATTATTGAGATAGATAACACCGGTTAGATATCCAAATTGATAGATATTGTTTCGTAACAAATTATCGAATCTACCTCTATTATTGATTAATTAATATCTATTTCGACGATATTTTTATGACACACTCATTGAAAAGTATTCGTGTTTTGTGGGAACGAATTAAAAGAGGGTGCCGTTTGTAAACACTTGGCACATTTCCATGGGAATCGCATCGCTCTAACGCTAGCAAAATGTTTGTGCACCTTAATTGATACTTCACGTGGTGCGTGACGGTTGATTGTTAGCATTTATCTCGATGATGGAGCAACGATTAATTATATAAACAATAACAAAGACTTCATTGTGTACGCTACAAAATAAAACTATTTAATATGAATAAAATTAACCTCAATACCGATGCAACTGAGAATACAGTCGTTATATTATTATATTACCTCTGCTTTAATAATTTTTTTTTTTAAATTGATTAATAACAAAAAATAATAAAAAAATATATTTAATAATTAAAAAGATGCAGTGCAAAATTGTTATACGAATTTTCAGAAGTTCTTCTTCAAATATCTCTTTTTTTCATTATCATAGGTCTTCAACTGTCCAGCAAACTTGGCATCTCATCGTCGATGGCATAAACCGCGCGTTCCGGGTGGGAGTAAGCGACGTGAGCCTTCGACTTCTGACGCTGGTCGCTTTCCTTGTCAAAAATGTGGCAAGCTGTTTAGGCGGCAAGCTTATTTGAGAAAACATCTTCTTGCGCATGAACAACCAGACACTGAATCTGAGAAAGAACCGTCGGCATTTCGACAAGTCCATGTGGACTATTCCACTTACCAATCGGTAACTTAAGATTATAATTATTTTCTTGAAAAAAAAATTCACTTCACCTACAGTAATCTTTGTATTTTTTTTTCCTTATTTTTTATTTATTTAACTTTATTGTTCCAAAACAATTACATTGTACAACAAGCGGACTACAGTCACCATACTCTGTCAGTCAAGCTCTATGTTAAGCAGGAATTCGCGATGGAGGCAAATGCTTAACAGAAATAATAACGCTAACATATTAAAATAAAAACACACAATAATCATTACCTTTGTTTATCTTTTAGCAGGAACCAACACGTGACAGTAATTTCAACACATTTTGGAACAAAATGCCGCTGGTTGAACCGACTTGGGAAGAGTCTCGGAACCGTTGCCCTTCAAATTGTTCCTCGGAAGATTCTCGTAGCTTGGATGTCACGGGGTCAGAGGATGAAGGCGGCGGTATTCAGGAAGGTAGGGACGGGTGACGTCATGTCCTGCGGCCGGTGCCGCGGTTTCCTTATACCTTTTCGAACACGCTGTATCCGTATTCGTCATATGGACACGATAGCACGGCTTACTTCTCATAGATAAACAGTAATCGTTTCTTCGTTACACTTCATTGAAATCAATTAAAATATTATATCAAATTATTATTTAGTTTTATATCCCTAAAGTAATTGTAAATGTGTGTGTTTTGATCTTTAACTAATCTTAGATTACTTAGATAATAGTCGAATAAGTTATGTGTAGTAAAATTTTAATAGAGTTAAATAATAGAGTAGAGTATGCCAACATTGTATATATGGAGGATCTCCTACAGCAACATTCCAAAATTTCGTCACATACAGATGTTAAACATCTCTCGTGATTTTAGTGTAGCTTAATTTCCGTGCTGATAATTGTATATAGATGACGTAGCTTAATTATAATTCATATCGTATCTATATTAAGTATATATAGTATATATTAAGTTACGATTTAGTTCATCCGCAGTTTTCGTTTCAAAATTATATTCCCGTGAACGAATTATACGGCATTGGTTTTCTTAGAGGTAATTTTCCTACTATATTGCATTTCGATCGCCGAGTTACGAAGGGTCATCGCAATCGATCGTCGGTTTGAGCATATTTTTAGATGCACCGGCCCGGTATCTCATTATTTTTTACCGTTTACCGTACATCGGAATTGAGCTAGGTCGCTGCAAGTAGTCTGATGATATGAATATAACGCGTCATGTACTTGATTTTGTTTTTTATTAGATATTACATATATACAAAAATTATTCAAATTTAATACATAAAATTATAGCAACTGTCATTATGAAAATATGATTCTTTTTTATTTGGATTTAATTATTTTTTGTTTTAAATTATGACCGAAGCTTTAGGTAATTTTATATTATAAAACGTTTGATAACAGATCTCAATAATAACGTAACATTTTTTTTATTAAGCTTTTATACATTTAAAAAACATATTTAATTTAACTTAAACCATAAAATTTAGTCATTTAATTATTAATTTAACCAAAGTTAACTTTCTAGTCGTTTTTAAATGTAATTATTTATTTTGTGTTATGTTTATATTAGTAAATATAAAAATAAAACACAACAAAGATAGATCGGTCGAATAAGTTTTATATAACTTCTTATTTTGATCTAGTCAAATAAATTTATTTCTAGTCAAGATTATATTTTTACTAATATTTTTTTTATTATTAGATTTTAATATTAGATAGATCTCATTAAGTTCTAGTCAAATAAAAGTAAAAAAAAAACATATATATATATTTAATATAAATTAATTCTAGTCAAAATAAGGCTACTAGTCATTAAGTCTGCCCAAATCAAATATTTGAAAATATGTCGTAGAAGCGTCGAATATTCTAGTCATTGCGTATAAGTATTATACAGTCAATTTATAGATCTCAGTCAACATGCCTAGTCACAAATTTTATACAAATCTAGTCAAAGTATTGATCTCAAGGAGTTACTAGTCATTTTTATTGAGTAATTATGAAAAAAATCCTTATAAAAATAATTCAAACCGGTTAAAGGTTTTATCGTTCTCGAAAACTAATTATATCATAACATCTACTTACAGCGACCTTTGCCTCCATTGTTCATTATTACAAACTTATTTCAGCGATTTTACACATATAATTATATTACTCTAACTAAATAAACCAAAAAAAAAACAAGTCTAGGAAACATTAAAGGATTATAATATAATAAATATCATTTAAAATACACATATAAAAAATTTGTACATATATAGTTTATCTTAGAATTTTTAATATATTATTATAATTAGAACATAGTGATGTAATATTCTTTAAAAAGATATCGAGTGGAATCTAGTCAGTGTGTTCTTTGCAACGCGTTCCAAAGATTTGTAAATAAAAAAAAAACGCAATTAATTTATGTAAGAGTTTTAATTTTTAATATTAGATAGATATATATTTTACTTTTTTATATTTTTAACAGAAGGTCAAAAACATATTAACATCTATTTTTTTATTATTTACGATTTGCAAATTTATTTACAGAAAAAAGGTTTTTTATTAAGAAAAGTCCTCAAATTTTGATTCACTTATAACAAAGGAGAAATTATTTATAGACAATTAAGTTTATGTATAGAATATTTAACATACGATATAGATCAAGTTGCTCATATAATACCTACTTCAATGTTAAAGATGTGTAATATAGTACAATATTAAAAATATAATACGACAACTATATAAAATATATTAATTTATATAAAGGCGAGCCGGTCGGCGTGGTTGGTAGATACTTGCCTTTCACGCCGAAGGTTGTGGGTTCGATTCCCACCCAGGACAGACCTTTGTGTGCATGAACATGTCTGTTTGTCCTGAGTCTGGGTGTAATTATCTATAAAAGTATGTATTTACAAAAGAAAAGTATTATATGTAGGATATCAGTTGTCTGGTTTACATAGCACAAGCTCTGCTTAATTTGGGATCAGATGGCCGTGTGTGAATAATGTTCCAGGATATATATATATATATATATATTTTAAATCCTATCGATTAGATGAGTGAGAGTTCAAGCCTTGCCTAAGCTAGCAGTAAATTTTCATGTGCTCGCCTAGGTTACCTAATATAATTTTTTAATTCATCTCGTGCTCGGCGGTGGAAGATAACATATTGTGGAAACCTGTATACAAGCCAACCCGCGTTAGAGAAACGTGGAGAGGAACCCCTAGCTCTGTACTAAAAGTGGGACACTTACATGCTATTGCTTTATAAACTTTCACGTAGCACATGCCGAAATCCGTATTTCTCCCCCCATATTGTGTTGTAAAAATAAGGATTCTAGAATAGTTATAAAATAAAATACACGATCAAGACAATGTTATTTTGACATCTATAATTAAATAACAATTTATAATTATGCGTATTTATAACGTGACGTTTGTTAATATTATATTATTACTATATCGTTGTTGTACGATAATCAAATCTCTAAAAAACAGATTAAAAATATACATAATTAATAAAAAAAGTTTCGTTAGATAAAATATGAGGTCTCAATATCTCTTTAGGTCTATCTTAGAAAATCAATTTTTCATGAATACAACATTATTTTATTTTGAATATATATTCCTTTTTTTTGTATAAATTGAATTTGATTTATTCTCCGTATTCTATTTTATTTTAGTATTTTTATTGAATAAAGCTTGAAATAGAAATATTAAGTAATAATTATTAAGTGATTCTTATCTTAAAATAGTATTAAATTAATTAATTGCATTAAATGCAAATTATAACACGATGTCATAGCGTTGGAGCGATGTAGTAGCATAGTGTGCACTTATTTATTAAAAAATGTAAGTAATTCTTACTAATATTTGTGAATGTAGTTAATGTATATATTTATTAGTAAAAGTATGAATTATTAAAATATTAAAAATAACATGTGTTTTGTTTATATTTTAACCCTTTTTGCATGAACGAGTGGTTTATTTACCTCTTAATTTAATAACGAAAAAGTAATATTTGACAGTTTATGTAAATGAACACATACTTCTAAACACATTAGACCAACAAACACATTTAATTATTTAATGAAGTCAGTGTCAACTAGCCAGTGTTAGAGTTTTATTAAGAACTAGCTTGCCGCCCCGACTTCGTACGGGTAAAATAATCATTTTATTCCGTGCATATTTTAATCAATAAGATATAAATATTCGCCAGTCGATCTATTGTATGGGAATACAGTAAAGTGCTAAGTGACTGCCTCGTCGGCCTGGTGGTGGCTAGATATAAGGCTGTAGACCTCGAGGTCCTGGATTCAAATCCCAGGTCGGACCAGTAAAAAAATATAATATTTGGCTTTTATGTCAAAAATTCTCGGTAGCAGCCCAGAGTCTGAAAGTTGGAATTGTGTACATTATTGTGCCTCAGAAAGCACGAAAAGCCTATGGTCCTGTGCCTGAACTCTTTCCAATCGTGTCCGATTGCTGCCTTATCGGCTTATGAGAGTTAGGGAATAGAGATATATTTTTTAAATTAAATGTAGCCTATTATTACTGATAATTAATTAGGTTTATGTGAGTGAAATTATTTTTAAAATCGGCTTAGTAGTTTTTGAGTTGATCAAAATTTCAACAAATTCATCAAAGTTGATCAAATTCAAGCAAACATACAAAAAAATAAATTTTACTTCTTTATAATTTTATTTCGCTAACCTAACCTAACAATAGAGTCGCCCTGTTCTTATTTGTAATTTTTAACTTTGTGTGTTCTATTCTCTTCTATCGATTCTATGGCTACATTTTTTTCGACTTTTGTTTTCGATGAAACAATACTAAATATTGTTTTGGTATTATTGTACGAGATCGATTGAGACAAAACTTCTTTTGCTTTAATAAATATATTAGTTGTTTTCTATCCTTTAATATACAGACATCGGCCTGATACATTTCTATTATATGTATAGACATATTACGCGAAAAAAATTTATATGTTACAAATAATCTCGTAACTAAGCTTTATTTACCTATTCAGCTCTTACTCAGCCCTAAAAATTACTTCTTTATGTATTAGCATAATGACGAGGTAAAGTCTCGCCAATAAATATACGTGCTCCTTTTTTCACGCACTTTCGTATTAATAAAACTATTGGTTTACATTGCGAGGTGTAAAACCAAATTATTTATCTCCAAACAACATTTAAAATTAACATCTGATTTATATTTTTTATATTGATAACAAGTAATTTTGGTGACAATTAAACTAAGCTAACAGATACCGTTAACTTTTCCTTTATTAAGCTCATAAATTATTAGATTCGCGGTCTCCACTCTAGGACTCGTCTGCTCCAACGGCCATCGGTCCTACGACATACGTGACCAGCCCACTGCCACTTCAGCCTGCTAATTTTGCAAGCTATGTCGGTGACTCCGGTTCTTTTCCGGATAATCTCATTTCTGATCTTATCCTTCAAAGATACTCCGAGCATAACTCGCTCCATAGCACGCTGAGCGACTTTGAATTTGTGGACTAGGCCCGCAGTTAGTTTCCACGTTTCGGCACCGTATGTCATGGCAGGTAAGACGCATTGGTTGAAGGCTTTCGTCTTCAAACATTGCGGTATAGACGACTTGAGGACTTGACGAAGGTTGCCAAATGCTGCCCATCCCAAGCGAATTCTTCGATCGGCTTCCTTCTCGAAGTTGTTCCTACCGACTTGTATTATCTGTCCTAGGTAGGTATATTCACTAACAACTTCGAGAGGTTTCCCCTCGACGTATATCGGTCCCGGCACGACATGCCTATTGAACATGACCTTGGTCTCGTCCAAGTTTATACCGAGACCGACACACCGGGAAGACTCGCCTAGGCTACGCAGCATTTCGGTGAGTTGTTCCAGCGACTCTGCTATGATGACGATATCGTCGGCAAATCGAAGGTGTGAGATGTACTCGCCGTTTACATTGACTCCATACCTAGTCCAATCCAGCGTTTTGAAAACGTCTTCCAACGCGTTGGTGAACAGTTTCGGGGATATTACATCCCCCTGTCTCACCCCTCTGCGCAGTTGGATCGCCTTCGTCTTACATTCCTGGATGTGGACAGTCATTGTAGCGGCGTTGTACAGACATCTCAGTACCTCGATATATCTCCAATCGATATGACATCTCTGCAATGAGTCGAGCACTGCCCAGGTTTCGATGGAGTCGAAGGCTTTCTCGTAGTCCACAAATGCCATACACAGCGGCTGATTGTACTCTTCGGTCTTCTGCACAATCTGCCGAACAGTATGGATGTGGTCCACGGTGCTGTAGCCTGATCGAAAGCCGGCTTGCTCTGGGGGCTGGAACTCGTCAAGTCGTCTGGCGAGACGGTTCGTGACGACTCTTGAGAACAGCTTATACACGTGACTCAGGAGGGAGATTGGTCTGTAGTTTTTCAAGAGGGTTTTATCACCTTTCTTGAAAAAACAGTACCACCTCACTCCCGCTCCACGTTTCCGGGGTCTTGCCATGTTGGATGACGGAATTAAAGAGGCTTGCTAGCTCTTTCAGGACCGGAGTCCCGCCTGCCTTAAGCAACTCTGTTGTGATTCCGTCATCTCCCGGAGCTTTGTTGTTTTTAAGCTGTTCTAGAGCCGCCCTAATCTCTCCTTGGTCAACGACCGGGAGCTCCTCGGAGTAATGGCGCATAAGAGGGGCGCGCTGGTCATCAATACTGATTCCCACGGGTTTATCCGATCTTGAAGAGAACAACTGCCCATAAAACCTCTCTACTTCTCCGACAATCTCAGGCCTAGAGGTAACCATTTTCAGTTTTAAGTTTTGTCAGACGCGGCCTCCCAAACTTGCGAGCGAACACTTTCGATCCCCGATTTTGCTCAATCGCAGCCTTGATGGCACGGGTATTGGAGCGTCGGAGATCGCGTCGCGTCAGCGTTTTTATTGTTCGGTTTAAGGCCTTATCTGACAAAAACGATGGTAGTTCTCGTCGTTTTCTCATGAGCTCGAGTGTCTCAGCAGAGAGTTTTGGTGCGTTGTCTCTTCTCTGTGGCGGAAAACACTTGCGGGATGTGTTTTGCAGTATTTTGACCAGCGTGTCGGTTCTCTCATCAATGTTGCTTACGGTTTCCAACGCGGTGAATTGATTTTGAAGTTCCATTTGGAACTTTTCGGAGCCTTGAGCAGCTTGGAGCATGGTAGGTCGGAGAGTAGACCTCATCATTCTCGATCTTTCGGCTTTTAAGTTGATATTTAGAGTGCCTCGAACCAAGCGGTGATCACTTCCAGTATTAAACCTGTTGATCACTGAAACGTCTCTAAATATGTGCCTTTTATTCGAAATGATAAAGTCTATCTCGTTCCTTGTCACGTTATCGGGGCTTCGCCAGATCCACCTCCTCTGAGGCTTCTTTTGAAAGAAAGAATTCATCAAAAAAAGCCCCTGAGCTTCGAGAAAGTTTACCAGCATTTGCCCCCTGTGATTTCTACAGCCCAAGCCGTAAGGTCCGACTTTCGATTCACCGCTATCTTGTACTCCCACTTTAGCATTAAAGTCTCCCATAACAACATTGTAGTGGGCCTTCGAGGTGTCGTTGAGGGCCTTTGCGATGTCCTCGTACATCGCTTCGACCACATCATCAGAGTATGTCGAAGTTGGCGCATATACCTGTACGACCTTCAGGGAGTACCTGTCGGAAAGTTTTAGGACAAGGTACGCTACCCGGTTCGACACACTACTGATTTCCACAATGCTGCTAATGAGATCCTTTTTGACTAGAAAACCGACACCACCCTGGGAGAGGTTATCACCTTCGCGGAAGTAGAGTAAGTTACCGGACTCTAGAGTTATCGTGTCCTCCCCCTGTCTTCGGACTTCAGATAACCCCAGTATATGCCAGTTTATATGACTTAACTCTACTTCTAATTCGGCGAGGTGATGGTCGAGCCTCATCGAGCGTCCATTATACGTTGCCATGTGCAGTCGTTTTATACGGTAGCCTGCCGTGAACCGGTGATTCTTAGCACCCCCTGCCCTGCCGTTACCGCGACCGCTACCTTGGGCCTAGCGGGCTTGCCGGTAACTGGGGTCCTTTTTTTAGGCGCATCTGCCATTAAGGGAGGGGTTTGCCCATACTCGCCGCGCTGGGCAGGCGTGTTGGCGAGCGCAGTAGGGGGGTAAGATGTTTATGGGAGAGGGGACGCTGCTGCCCATCCCCCCTTTTCCCCGTCCCTCAGTCGCCTCTTACGACACCCACGGGATGAGATTGGGGGAGTACTATTCTAAGCCGGTACTCCACGGCACGGCACATGCAATATCAATAGCATTCATAATTTTTGCATTAAACAAAAAAAAACTTTACCTATTTCTAGATTTTACATATATACATAATTATTTCCTTCCGATTTATTTGACCCGCCATAAGAAAATTCTAAATATATTATCAAATACGTCTAGTTCGTTTCGGTAGAATCTATGTTTCGAACCGGTTGTAACTTTTTATCTTAATTTAGTCTTGTAAAGTGACGATACAGAAGTACTCGTAACACTATCAATTTCCTAAAGTCTAATAACTTTGACCATTTCGTCCTGGGTTAATATCCTGGAAACTTATGATTTGCAGCCGTACAAAACCTAACCACAAGACCAAAGAGGAAGTCATACATACGTACGAACAAGCCAACACAGCATACACCTTATTCGTAAATTATTAGGTCAAAACATATTTGAACACCATCTATTGTGAAACGGCTGAACCTTTTATCAGGGGTGGGCGTCGTTATAAGGGATGGTGCATCGTAGAGGGTGAAATGTCGAACAAGCTAGGTATTTTTTTTTTTAATAGATGGCTCTAGTTAAATTTTTACTAATTAATATATTTCTTAATTTACATATATAACATATACTAGCTGCTGCGCAGGACATATTATAGTGCACAAGGTTTAGCGCAAACACAGGTGCACTCTCTTTTTCCTAACTCTCATAATCTGATAGGACGGCAATCCGATACAACTGGAAAGAGTTTAGGTGCAGAACCAATGGCTTTTCGTGCTTTCCGAGGTAACTAGACTCCGAACTGCTAATGAAAATTTTTGACAGAAAACCCAATAACTTTTTATTGGCCTGACCTGGGATTTGAACCCAGGACCTCCGAGTCTACGGCCTTACATCTAGCCACTAGACCAACGGGGGAGCCAGCTCTATATAGCTGAGTCGAATATAACGCAAGATTAATAAACAATATCATCAAATAACAAGTACTTGGGTGAAATTGACCATGATAAAAAATTTAAAGATATGTCAAATGAGATGGCTAAAAATGTACATTCGACATACAAGATACACATATATAATAAATATATTGTATAATAAAAACTAAAAAAAATTAATTACTACGTAGTTTTAACCTCTTTGAACTTGGGAGTTTTTATTTCTAAATATTGTAATGCAAGATGAATTTTAAGTACCGTTAATCAACTTCCACCGTATGGACCCTTATTCGGAACATTTTCATGTTTCATAATTTTATTAAATACAACAAATACCAACGAAAATGTCTTCATTGGTATTTGTTGTATTTAATAAAATTATCTTTTCTTAAATTTTGATGCGTAAGATAGTTTTTTTTATTACACAAAAACATAATACTTAAAACGGAACGCGTCCGCTTTTGCCCGCGAGTGCTATTCTATGTCAAATGTCAATGTAAAGTCATTGCAGATTTTTCTAATATTTTTTAATCCCCGCTTATTTCTACGGACTGATACCATCTATCAATCGGTTACGTTGCTACATCCTCCAAACAAACTGGCTTTTTAATAAAGCTTTTGACGTCCGCATATCGGACGCCACTATTACGAACGTTTGCACATACTTCCTTATGGTCCTAGCTACCCGTAGAACAAAAATGTGGGGTCTTAAAAATGTTGGTATAAAGATTGAAACAATATAATCAAAAGTTCCAGAAGACTTCACGGCCGAGGTGTGGCGCTCCTGCAGCACGTATATTAATGCCGCGTATACGCTTCTCAGCAAAAACAAAATATCCGCTTATTTGGCGTCCAAATACTACGTTGAGTTGCGACGTTGCCAATTCGCTACATTCATTAATAGTTCGGTTTAAAAATTCAAAAAACCATAGTAAGTCGCAATACTTCGAATTCGAAAAAAAAACAAAATATTTTATTAAAAATATGTTGAAGGCTTCGTAGTAGAAACATTTTTTTAAAATAGTAGAAAATAATTTTAGTTCAGATTAGTTTGATTTTCTATAACTGCCACCTTACGCTATAGTATAGTTAGATACCTATTCGATATACTAGATTGGTGGTTTTTTGTTTGAAATGGTTATCTTTGCAGATATGGATACACTTTTAAACAAATGTTATTTGTCTATATAACATTAATATTTATATGTCTATATAACATTATTAATATATTCTAAAAAACAAGTTAAGGTGGGCGTGGCCTTTAACACATTTTATATTTCGAGATAATTGTTTCTACGTAATTGTATAAGTACCATTCGGGTATATATATAATAATAATTTGTCATTAAAAGCAAGTAGTTTACATATATATGTGTTAATAAAACTTTCATGTTTAAAAAAAAGGCATAACAAAAATATCTATTTACATAAGGTTAAACTCCTTTTGATCCTCCTATCGATGTAACTTATATTTTTGTATACTTATACTTTCTCTCAAATGGCCTGATCATGGCCCGCATGGCAAAGACCGGAAAAGCGAGTTTTCTTGTGGTAGTGCCACGCTACATTCTTTCAGGTTACAGCCAAATGGGACGTGTCGCCCGGGGAAGTATTACTCTTTCGGTTCGGTTTGTGAAAGTCCCGGAGCCCAATCCCCCCACACCCCACTAACTTGATGATCGTGCAAATTCGGTTTTGTTACCCCACTAGGGTACTATTAGCAATTGCGGCGGAGAATCCCTCTTTGGGCATCTATGCTCAAGACGTACACTACCTGAGGATGCCCAGGATGCCCTCTCGTCAATGGTTAGGGCAGAAGCAGGCATCATAAGGCAACCCTTTCCACCCTCGATGTGGACTTCTGCCACAAAAGGGGTCTGAATTCTAACTTGAACGCCGTTCACTTACGTCTTGAGACGGCAAAGCTGGCTTTTCTCTTTCTAACCGAGACCCAGATATCCTCTCCGGCTGATACCTCATTTCTCTCTTACCCAGGGTACAAGTTGGAACATTCCTTTGTACCGCGGGCTGGGGTGTGTGTTTATGTCAGAGAGGATATCTATTCTCGTCGCCTCGCCAGCCTTAAAGGGAGGTACCTATCCATTCTTTGCTGCTGCGCGTAGACTGCGATGATCATACGCGAATCTATGCGTGCCTATATAGGTCTCATAGTGGTAATGCTGAAACTGACCGGCTCGTTAAGCACATCCAAATATCTACAGATTCCGTGACACAACTGGTTACCTCGCCAAGTTCATCGACATGCTTCGGGGTTCGAAAATGTTTGGCATCAACTGCAAGATAAATATCGTGGAAACAAAGTTATAGGAATGAGAAAAATATCATCGGGTAGGAAATCGAAAAACTTAGCAATATTCACTTCAAGATTACAATAAAAAATATCGTAATAGTAGTAATACGTCGTAACGTTGCACAACGTGCCTGACGTCAAAAGTGTTCCAGGATATATATATAGCCCATGACCCAGTGGTAAGAACGCGTGAATCTTAACCGATGATCGTGGGTTCAAGCCCGGGCAAGCACCACTGAATTCATCTCGAGCTTGACGGTGAAGGAAAACATCGTGAGGACACCTGCATGTGTCACATGTTTATTCCACCAACTCGCATTGGAGCAGCATGTTGAAATAAGCTCTAAGCCTTCTCCTCAAAAAGGGAGAGGTGGCCTTAGCCCAGCAGTGGGACATTCACAGGCTGTTACTGTACTGTTATTATATATGTATGAAAAAATATATTTTTATAGCAAAATCATAATCTAATATAGATTGGCAGCAATCTTATTACAGGATTTAACGAAAATGTTTGTCTATTCTGTTGTAATGCCGCGTTTTTTATTTATAGCAATTTAATATTATATTCACGAATATAAAGCACCACAATTCATTGGTGTGGATTAAATTCGGTAGCTATGCCAACGCTCATAGAGAAATTGGCCATGTCGTTGGTATACTAAAAAAGAGATGAACACGTGTGGGTGAAATGTGGGATATGGGTAAGAAACGACAAATTCAGAATCACTCAAGCGATTTATTATTTACTAAGCTCCAATTATAGCAACAAGTCCTAAGACAGTTTCCAAATATATTGTTTGCACGGCGGTTAGCACTGAAGTGAAGTGTTGCCGGCTCGCAACAACCCATCTAGACTTCGTTGAAGCTTTATCTTACACTCACAACGCCTGCGGCTCATTGACGAAACATGTAAAAGTTTAATATTATTTAGTGCTGCCGAAGGTTATTTTAAGTTTCTAAAAATTTAAAAATAAATTTAATTTTAAAAAGAATTTTTATGTGTGTTCGTATATTATAAATTAATTGATGGATAATAAACGTCAGAAATCCGAAGCTATTTATCACTTAAATATGTTATAAATGCTATAATTTTAATTTAACTACTATTTTGTATTTTTTTAATTAATTACTAGACAAGTAATCCACTCCGCAAGAAAATCCCTGGAAATCTGAAGATCAACAATCTAAGAGTGAATGTGTAACGGTGAGAAGAAATTAAAAAAAAAAAATTAAAATCTTTTATTTCAAAATTCTGGAAAGTGGATAACAAGATTTTTCAAAAGGGCAATTGTGCAGTAACTCGCTTAGCCTGTCGTTCTCTCTTTTCTCTCTCTAAATATAGACTTACAGGGAGTATAAATAAATTTATCCTTAAGTTCAAAAAATCCATTACTGGAAATATTATTGTCTTTTCGGATACCAATATTTATACGATATTATAATAAGTTTATTTATTAAGATTTTAATACAACAAATTAGTGAAGTTGCGATACAATTAAAAATTACAATAGATATGTTAATTACTAATGTTTCTTAAGATCGCCTGACTTGATCATGCAATTTTTTTCCTGTTATAATGAAAGACCTTCTCGGTAAAACTTTAGTTTACTAACAAACCATTCTCGAAAGAACACCATGCGGCATATAACCGTAGCTATTGTTATTTATTTAAATATAATATTAACAAGTGGAAATGTGACATCTTCTACAAAAAATGGTGACCTAACAACAAGTATACCTTTGGAAAATCGCGCGCAAAATGTGTCAAATATTAAACCCAGTGAAAAGAAAAAGGAATCAATGAAAACGTTCAATTTGAACGATAGTCCTGTTTATCTCGATGATGTGCTATTCATTTTGAAGAATCAAAATTGGACTGAAGAGGAACAGCCTTGCTTACGTACGACGCTGCTGCTCTTACACAATCTTCAAAATTTTACTTTATGGGCTGTCTGGAGTAAGTTTTATTTTAAAAAAAATTAAATGATGTTGCGTGATAATGAAATAGTTTAATTAATTTTCGAATCTATAATATTGACTTGTTTCCGAAATAACGATAAATACCGGAACAGAATCAGTGAACATTATTATAGTAATAGCTTCATAATTAACAATCACGACGTAATAGTGAGAACCTACATCAATAAATTGTGTGTTAAATAGATTCTATATTTACCTTTTGTTATTAAGCAGTAATTTTTTTAATTCTCATATATTTAATATTTCTACAATATTAAAGTGTCTAAAATACGAGTTACCTATTTACTAATGCTTAATACAGACTGGGATGCGATATCATCAGAACCTCAGGGTCTTCTTTTTGGGAGTAGATTCCATTTGGGAAATTTTGACGAGTGTACAAGCGCACCTTGGTACAAAACACAACCAGAACTTCGGACTCAATACTGCTTAGCTGATATCGTTCTGGAGAGAACTGATAAACTTGTAAAGAAACGAATATTTGACCCATATGATCCATATCAGTCTGCTTTAAATCTTCTCGAAGTGAGTACAAATTTTTATTTGTATTTGTTTACTCGTAATTGTTTACTTACAAGAACATAAAATCATGTCACGTCAATAGTTTAAATTTAAAGAGGGTGAAACGGCGGATCGCAAATTTTTCTATTATATTATTGTATATGAAAACCTTCTCCGAAACGCTTTGCATCTTAAGATATAAGTTTTACGTGTATTTATTTAGTCGATTTTTCGGTTATTACAAAAAATAAGTTTCCTCATTTATTAGTATAGATAAATTTATGTCGTAAGTATCTTACGTTGTACAAATACATTAGATAATATTTACTCGGATAATAAAGTGTTATTTATGGTCATATTCTGCACATACATTAAATCCTTAAGTATGTATAAATAAATTAAAAATAGCTGCAGTACAATGTACACGTAATGATGGCAAGAATGCTGTGTATGTACATATATAGCATATATACGAGTGTATGTATGACATTTATCCGAAGTTAGCGGCTATTTTCAAAGACTAACCAATTGAACAGAAATATAATATAGATAATTCTCACATTATAAATAAAGTAAAATTTAAGGTCCTAACTATACAAATATAAAAATTGAAGTGTCTGTCTTTGATTTCAAAATAAGTGCTTCTTTTTAAGTTTAAAATGTCCATTTGCGAGTTTCTAAAACCGAAACAGTTCTTTATTTATCAGATACAATATCTGTTACCTAATTGAAATATTTAATTTGCGTAATGCAAATATTGTGCACGTTAAAATGAGAGATATTGAAGAATTATCGTCACAAGCTGAATTCCACGCCGACAAAGCTGCGGATTTAATTAGATAATATGTTTGTGTATACAAATGGGCGCGAAAACATAGGTGTAATCTCTATTCTCAGTCATAATCCGAGAGGAGTTCAAATCTGACACAAACGGAACGGAAATAGTTCAAGCGCAGGACCTTTAAGGTCTTTACGTGCTTTTCAAAGCATGCAGACATACTTACAATTCAAAGACTCCTGGCTGCTACTCACAATTTTCAAAAGAAAAACTCAATAACTTTTTATTGGCCGGACCCGGGGTTTGAACCCATCCAGGGTCGGGATCGGCATTTGCAGCCTTATAAGCTAGCCACTATAAAATATATATAAGATAAGAGAATAAATCGGATTTTTACAATCTATTTTATATTATTTAGAATGTATTAAACCTCTTATAATATTATTTGTTAGTGGAGATTAAAATATTTTCATGTTTTCAATTTTAGTACCGATCCGTGTTCCGTCGGCCATTGAACGAGCTAACTTGGGGAGTATGTGTGCCCGCAGTGTGCCAACCTAAATCTGTGGAGAGATTGATGGGGATTCTCCTCGCACACAGCCACCTCGGTACAGCAGGGCTGCGACCGCGCATCTCCGTCACGGAACCATGTCAGAAAATTGATGAACCCCTAGCGTTTGACGCATTGTTTTATGCTTTTATGTATGTTTAAAAAAAAAGTCTTATAAAAATTATTAGCAATTAATAATGCATATAAAGAATACATAAAAATATAGCATTATTAATGACTAATATTGTAAAAATGTAATAATTTATTGGTGGTAGGGCTTTGTGCAAGCTCGTCTGGGTAGGTACCACCCACTTATCGGATATTCTACCGCAAAACAGCAGCACTTGGTATTGTTGTGTTCCGGTTTGAATGATGAGTGCGCCAGTGTAATTACAGACACAAGGAACATAACATCTAAGGTTGGTGGCGCATTGGCGATGTAAGCGATGGTTAACATTTTTTACAATGTCAATGTCTATGGACGTTGGTGACCACTTACCGTCAGATGGCCCATTTGCCAGATCCTATGCTACATATATGCTAAGATATGCTACATATTTCATAAAAAAACACATATGAAAACCGAAAATCCATGTCGGCTTGGCAAATTTGCAACTATATATAGAAAATAACATAAAAATCACTCACATTGTAAAACAACTTATGTATAATTTTATTATATAAATATTTAAATTTCAGAGGAGTGATGGGATCTTTAACAATTTTGGTACTGGCATGTACGTTTATAAAGCATAAGAAAAAGGATTTTAATTATGATAAAATTCGTAAGTTATTTGTATTATTAATTTATCATATTTTCATTATTATAATTTTGTACTCGTAAAAACCGGACTTAGTCAATAATTATGCGCTTTTTTTTTGTCTACTTAGTCACTGTTAGATAATTATATGACATATTAATGTTTTGAATATAATTGTCGCTTTTTTTATTCTTTAAATGTCACGGCTTCAAAAATCAAATTCTATTCATTGTGTATAATTATGCTTTAATAAATTATTTTAACTTTTTAGAAGACAACATAATTATTGCGTTTGATATAAAAACAAATGCGACGAATTTGTTAAAAATATCTGGGGATGGCCTTGAAGTATTATATGGTATTAAGTTTCTCACGATGTGTGTGATCGTCTCAGCACACCAATACGGTATATTCAATGGAGGTCCGGTGAGCAATGGCTCGAAAATGGACGAGGTAAATCCAAAAACACACATTTTTTGGATGCTTTGGTATATTATTTATTCTTAAACATATTATATGACGTCATTAAATATTTTTTTTAAATGTCCAATGTTATAACACGAATTTCTTGACGGTTCTTCTCGGTAATTTTAAACTTTTCTTGTAAAATGACAATTCAAAAGTGTTTTTACTCGGCTATATTAACAAGACTCAGAAACCAACTAACAAAACGCAAATATGTTTGCCTTTTATTCTTACAGTCAGTAAAAACACAAATTGTGTTTGATTTTCTGACAGCCTTATTTAATAACGTTGGCTGTTTAGTTAAACACTTATTACTCTCTTTCTGTTATTATTGATTTAACACTCGAAAGAAGAAGATATAGCATTGTTTAACTAACCACCCGCTTAACAATGTTTATAAGTTAGGCTGTAATTTTCCTTTGCATTTGAAGTAACATCCATATAAGTAATGTGAATTGATTAAGAGCATTTAAGCATATTTTATTTTAGAAAATTCAATTATAATTTCAGGACGTCCTAACCATACTAGGTATGATGTTTCTGCACGAAGATATCGTAGTAGACTCTTTCTTTTTGCTGTCCGGTTTCCTTGTGGCCACCGTACTTATAAAAACGAAGAAACTACCCAATCTATTATTTCTTTTTATAAAGAGATACGTCAGGTATAAATTAATTTTAAATTACATTAGTTAATTAAAACATTTATAATAATTTTAAAATGTCAGAGACCTTAAAATTTGATAACGTATTATTCTTATTTATATAACATAGTATTCTTTTTAATATTATCTGTCTGTCTGCATATAAAACGCAGCGTTAGCTGAGAAAAAATATCTTGAATTTCATAACGAACTCTCTGGTACTGGTGAGCATGATATGTAATGGATAATTCCATTACCTATCATACTCTTTAAAAATATTTAATTTTCCAAAAGATACAAAATCGAAATCAGTGACAAATGAGCTAATATAAAGTATTGCGAATCAATAACAAAAAATCGAACACTTCTAAACAAAAATTTAATTCAAGAGTCTTGCGAAATGGTGATCAGATTATGATCTTCAATATCTGGGTTGGTACTTACAATGCACTTGCTATAATAAGGGTCTTAACTAAAAACATTGAAATAAAACAAGCGGCAGTACAGAAACGTGGTGATATTAGTTGCAAAACATTATCACTTAGAGAGAACGTTTTTGCCAACAAATGGGGTCCTACTGTCTGTCACTTACTAACGATGAAGGCATATAACGTTAGCAAAAGTTCGAGTTTCTATCTTTTAAATTTATTGTGTTATTCTACAACAGGTTAGTGGTTGCATATGCCGTAGTTGTATTTTACGTCTGCGCGGTATTTCCGTATACTGGTTCCGGTCCCCTGTGGCACAGGGCCATAGCGGCTGACACGGAGCCATGCAGGAAGAACTGGTGGCTCAGTCTTCTCATGCTGAGCAACTATATAGATAGCCAAAACATAGCAAGTGATTTTCAAGACTTTTATATATAAATATTCCGGTCATATTTCATCACTATTATACTATATACTAAAACTCGAAGTTTTAGTGATTAATATTATATTCACTAAGTATACATAATTATTGAAATTTAAAAAAAGGCCTCCTTTAAAGTTATGTGCGACATTAACATTAATTTTAGTATCAGTTATTTAAGTATTTATAAAATTAAAGTAAACATATTTCCTTCAACAATTTAAAATATAGATTAATTGAATTGCCTTCAACTTCAACTTAAACATATGAAAAACTATCATAACTGTATCAAAATGAATAGATTTGTGTAGTCTTTTGAAACTCTATTACGGATTGAAGAAAGGGGGGGGGGGCGAAGCGATATAACGCGGATTCACTCCCTACAATCATTACGCGTCCCTCAATATATAGGCGTATATATTGAGGGAACTGAAACTCGCCAACTAAGCGCCTCCTCGATGGCACATGATACAATTTAATGTAATTATTTTTGGTATATTCTAAAGACAATAATTTTCATTTTGTTCAACAGTGCCTCGTCGTCAGCTGGTACATTCCTTGCGATTTCCACTTTTTTATTTTAACGGTGACATTGTACTGGTTCTACAAGAAATACCCTTTAGCTGGTAAAATACTAACGAGCGTTGTCACAATAGCTGCAATCCTCGCACCAGGGATCATCAACTACATCTACAAACTACCGGCGATACAATTATTTACTTATGAGTAAGTTCAA
This sequence comes from Nymphalis io, assembly GCF_905147045.1. Lineage (NCBI taxonomy): Eukaryota > Metazoa > Arthropoda > Insecta > Lepidoptera > Nymphalidae > Nymphalis > Nymphalis io. The sequence continues at coordinate 6,426,167 of NC_065906.1, read as the reverse complement.
TAGGACATCTCGAAATTTCGGTCACCTTCAATTTCATAATATTTTATATGAAATTGTTAATTATGAATTTTAAGTATTCCTATATTTTGAATATTAAGTTACATTACGCTAATAATGTATCCTTAGCTTGTCAGAAAGCAAAAACTTTCTATCGTCATTCGTTTTCTTATTCCATTTATGTGTGTCTTATAAATGTCTTACATATAATACATCTTCATTTTTCTTCCATTCTTCTCTATCTCCAGGTTTTCTTGTCAATTGTCTCTGTCCATCATTTTTTTTCACTCTTAAAATATGACTCAACCCTCAAGCTATTTCCTTTCAACTTTTCTATCACAAAAGTTACTGTAAAAATTATTCTTACTTACTCATTTTTTATAAAAAAGAAAAATTTTATTCGTTAGCTTGTTTTCCTTTATTTACTTCAATTCATGTTCTTGTAGGTTGTCTTAAAACAAATTAGTGCACTTGAGATATTCTTGTTAAATAAAACAAATTTACATTCTAGCAACATCGTTATTTATTTTTCGCTAGCTCTCATCCAATTTGTTTGAGGTCAAGCCAGTGTGCCACTGCATGAAAAAGAAATTTAATTTTAAAGTCCAGTAAACTTAAACGTACTAATACGTAAAAGAAGTATATGTAAAAACATTATTTCAATTTCACATTTCAAAAACTTTATTTATTAAAAGAGCATTCTAGATTTAAGATAATCAAAAGTCTTAGAATAATTATAATAAATCTCTATATACTGCTAAGTGGGTTTGGTTTCCACGCGGACGATCATGCGCTACGACAGATATAAGATCGTCTTTTATTTAAATGAAAAATAAATATGGACGACAGTTACATTTCTTAGTTAGTTTAATAGTTCGAAGTATCTTAATAATTAAATAGGCAATGAGTATTACCACTTCTTAATACTTTATTTTTGTTTTATATAACTTCACACTTTAACAAATTCTTTTACTAAAACTTTTAAGAAAGCATCGCTTAGAAAAATGATTTGATAATACAGATTTATCATATAAAAATTATTTATATTAAGAACCTACATATATATGTACAGACAAATATAAAAATAATGTCTATACAAACTATAATCGCAATAAAATAATGGTAAAAATGCTACGAGCATTTCTGCATCGAATAACAATTCGATTGAGTACATAAAAATCAAAATCACCATTCAAGTAAATCGTAATTTTACAGAATTAAATCGATGGCATCATAACATTCATAAACGCAAAATGCTATTAATGAAAATATATGAAAAGCTTATTTTGGTCATATTAATTTTATTTGTTACTAGCGAACCGGGGCGGGCCGGGCCGCCCCGACTTCGTCCGGATTGAACAATCTATCTTAGTAGATATTTTATAGGAATTTTTTTGTAACTTTGAGTCACATTTATTTATTTATTTAATCAAGGAAGACAAACAGTTATAACATGTACAAAAAATATTTATCACATTAACAAAACATCATACACCAATTAAGTCTTCACAAATAATTAAATCAAAATACATAACAGAATTATAAAAAAATAAAAATTAAAATTAAAGATTATTTAAAATTTTATATATTTAAATAAATAAATAAACTTTGAGTCACATTATTCCATTTTTCGTACAAAATACAGCCTATGTTACTCGCTGATAGTGAACCATTACAAACATATAAAAATCAAACATATCTACACTAATATTGACCTGATAACAATGTTTAATACTTGTATAATTATAGCGTGGGAAAAACACCTTTTAAATATTATGACAATAATGGAAAATTCTAATCTTCTTAGCACATTGTTAACGCTTGAATCAATCCAATTATTCGCTACACCACCATTACACATAAATTCATTGCTTCACGATTAGCTATTATTATTCATAAGCCAGATTATAAAAATTCCACATTATAATTATCATAACCTTACCCAGGTTATGATAATTATAAATCTTTTGCTATTTTGCATAATTAACATCACTTTGCTTCTTTAATAACTTATGTAAAATAAAATTATACCTCATTACTAACACGATATTTAATTATTGCTTGGTATAAAATTGAAATATAAAACAGTGTCGAATTGTATGTACAATTACAAAAATAAATAAAAAATTTGTAATCTATATTAATGAATGAGGAGACGTTTTGTGTGCAATACTTAACTGTAAAAATTTGCCACACGTGAATATACCAATCGGCATTGGAGCATCATAGTGGTATACCCCCTAAAATTTTCTCGTCAAAAGGAGACGTAACTTTGCAAAGCAATGGGATATTCACAAGATGTACGTTACGTCACTGTCACACGTTACGTTTTACTTGTTAATAAGCCAGCAAAGAATAATGTGTGTCTGAAAATGTCATTTTTAATAGTTAAGTTGATTACATTTCGAATTATATGTCTCCTTTTATACAGTTTCATAACAAACCCTCGAGGACCATTGCAGTTCCACATGACGTATATCAAGAGCCACACGCGATACGCTGCGTATCTAATCGGCTTCTTCAGTGGGTACCTGTATATCTACTGCGCAGCTTCCGAAAACTTCAATAAGATATCCAAAGTACGTCAAACTAATTTTATGTCATTTATTTTATTTAATATATACAATGCATCACAAAAAATACTGAGAGCCGAGTGGCCCAGTGGCTAGGATACATAATATATCCGACCGAAGATTTCGAGTTCCATCCCGGGAAAAAACCACTGAATTTTCATGTACTTAATTTGTGTTTATAATATTTCATCTCGTGGTCGGCGGTGAAGGAAAACATCGTGAGTAAGCCTGCATGCGTAGGATGAAAATCTTCCACATGAATATTTACCGATCGGCATTGGAGCAGCGTGGAGAGGAGGCAGTAACCCAGCTGTGGGATATGTATCTAACATTTCTAATAGATATGTAACTTTAAGCTGTTGCATTTTCAGAAATGGTCAATCCTTGGCGCCTGTCTGAGTATATTCACTATGGGTGTAGTGATGTTTACTGGTCCCATGTTCCTGTGGCGTAGCTACGACGTTCTTGAAAGTGCTATATACGCGGCTCTCAATCGACCGGTGTGGGCCAGCAGTGTAGCTTTGCTCGTTATGTGCTTGTCACTCGGACGCGTTCGTAAGTAATAAATAGCAAATTATGTACAAAATTATTTTTCCTAACTGAATAATCTTTGACATATCTTCTAATACGTAAAACATTTAAAACGGTAATGTTAAATAATTTTTTTTTTATTTTTAAATTCTTCTGATTCGGAAGCTTCAAAATTAAAATTTAATTTTCAGCTCTCATCAAGGCCTTCCTGAGCTGGTACCCGTGGGTGCCGCTAAGCCGCCTCTCGTATGGCCTCTACCTAATTCACACCGTGTTCATAGCTCGCAATGTATATGTCACTCGAAATCCACAACATCACGACTATATTAACATAGTGAGTATTTTATCCATCTATAATTTTTATATGTACATCTATTATGTTTCTTGGTATGCGACATTTAGTTAAATCCGGATAAATTCCTTAAAGTGACAGAACTATATATCAGAAAGTATGGAAAAGTAATAAAAAAATATTTAAATGACTTTTACATGAATGTAAAAATGTAATTTAAATTTTCAAAAAATGTGTACCACTAAACATTAATACTTTGTATTTATTATTTCGTTATGTAGAATGAAGAAGCCGTAGAATGTAATTATTTTTTTTTTTTATATGCCCCGGGATGGCAAATGACTCTACTCCACCTGATGGTAAGTGGTAGTAGAGTCCAAACGCGACGACGGCCAGTACAGTCGGGAAGAATGTTCTGTACTAGCCGTCCCGGCCTTGCCGGCCCGCAGGATGCCTCTTCACGCCTCGTTTAAAGGAACCCGGGTTGTAAGAGGAGGGGAACACGTGAGCTGGTAAGGAATTCCATTTTTTGGTAGTGCGACAAAGAAAGGAGTTGCCAAATTTCTTTGTGCGCGATGGAATTGATGTCACAGTTAGGCGGTGACATCGAAAACCAGCTCGCGTGGACTTAAGAAGGAAGGGGGAAGCAGGAATTAGAGAGAATAATTCCTCAGAGCACTCGCCGTGATACAGTCGATAGAAAGCGCTCAGTGCTGCTATCTCGCGACGCAATTGTAAAGCTTCAAGGGTGTTTGTGACCTTTACGTCGCCAATAATGCGTACTGCACTAATAATTAAAGGAATAAATGACAAAATATTTTAGATCTTGTTTGGTATATGTCGGCGACTCGCCAGAGTTCTCCCCAGGATCCATGATAATAAAAAAAGACAATAAAGATGAACTTAATTATATTTTTGATCAACTACTTAATACGACAATCGTCGAAAGAATGCCAGCCTTGGCCTACTTTTCAACTAACTAAATTACGACATGATTCTTTTTATCAATAAATATACTATATTTACTTTTTTACAAATATAATTAATATTAAAGGTTTATAATTATACAAACAATATGAAATTATTTTTAAACTTAATTAAAAGTTGAAATTATAATATATTTTAATTAGCTTAATTATTTATTACTAACTATAATAAAAAACATGTACCGGAAATATCGAGTTTACACAGTCGTGACAAAAATGTTAGTGGCTTGCTTAATTCATTCTGCATACCAAAATTATTTTATCAAGCTAGTTAACCTCGGTATTATTTAAAAAAGATTATGATTATATAATTTATTAATCCACATTTTATTTACTTTCTAGCGAAAAGTTGTTAATAATATTTCCTGTGTTATTTAAGTTCCGAATTAGATGGCGCTTTACAGATATAAAGTTTTGATTTGGTTTATTACTAAAAATAAAACCAGATAGCAGCACAGTCCAGCGCCCATAGATATAAAGTTTTGATTTGGTTTATTACTTACAATGAAACCAAATGGCAGCACGGTCCAGCGCCCATATATTCATAGTGACTTGTAAATTGCAGTACCAGCGACTGAGGGCTACGGTTATTCTAATATATTAAAAAAAAAAACTTAGAATTAATAAATGCAATTTGTTATATGTATTCAATGCCATAAGCATTTTAATCTTTAATTAATAACTGCTGGGCTTAGGTCCCCTCTACTTATGAAGAGAAGTTTGAAGTTTATCGTACCATGCTGCTCCAATTCGGAATCGATACACATGTGTCAGGTTATCATCCAAAACATGTAGGTTTTTTCACGATATTTAGCCAGAGATGAATTATAAACACATATTAAGCACAAGAAAATTCAGAGGTACTTGACCGGAATACAGACAAACAATTTTTTCAGATGACATACTGTCTTGGTATCATTTGTGAAGGATGTCTGGCGGCGTTGCTTATTTGGCTCATTGTTGAAGCTCCCATAAACAACCTTCTTAACATTATCTTCAAATTCAGGTAACTGCTATTTAGACTTTATATTAAAATTTCAATTATTTTGTATTAAAAACTTTATTTAGAAAAACGTCGAACAAGGTAATAAGTGCATACTGCCAATTAAAGATCACATTCAAATAGAAAACGAATATCAATCAATCAACAGCCAATCGTTGTCCACTGCTGAACATAGGCCTCTCCCAAGGTGCGCCAAAGCTTCCTGTCCTCCGCCTTCCGCATCCAGTTGGTGCCCGCCACCTTCTTAAGGTCGTCGGTCCGCCTGGCTGGAGGGCGAAACGAATAACTTAATTTAAATTAAAAAAAAATACGTATTTTCATTAAAAAATTTGTAACTTATCGTTAAAAAGATTAATTATTAAACCGGTCTGTTATTTTTCCACTACACTTACAGGTTTATCTTAAACCAAATTCAAAATAAACTTTATTGCAATTGACTCTTGCGTGCACTTTTAAAATTACATTATACAATATAAAATTAAACGTGAAGACCGTACATTTTAATACATTAAAACCATCATTATAGTCTTATACCTTAAATGAAACTTACTGAATATTAATTTTACACAACTTTCAATAATTCGCCTTAAAGTTAAGTTTTTTTTAAATAAAGTAGCAAATACAAAATGTCTGAAGGATTCAATTATAGATTATTTTTCATGAATGAAATAATGGTTCTATTATGCAACATTATGCAATTTTGAAAAACGTCTCGTCTAAATGTTTAGATTATAAACGTTATATAATTTCAAATGTTTCAGCAATAATAGGGAAAAAGAAACTAATATAGAAAGACATTCATCTACAAATGGCGGAAATGATAAGACAACAAACTGTGGTTACCTACAGGAAAATATCCCTACATCTGTACAGATTATTTCTTCAAAGATATAACATTATAAATATATTTGATATAAACTGTTTATATGTATAACAATTAAACAGAAAAACTTATTTCAACGTGTAATAAATGCCATTAGAACCAAAAATTGTGTCCACAATTTTAAAACAATAAAAGTGATTAAAGTTCACTTGCAAACACGAACAGATAAACTATTATAAAAACTAAAAAAGGCGCAGATAGTAGTAGCAGTAAAAATGAGAAAAATGATATTTTTCGATTGATATTGACATGGGACCGGCTCGACGACTCTCGAGACTCATTCGACGACATTCGAATTAAGAACTGAAAAAGCCGAAAGCTGATTTTTTAAGAAAAAAAATATGTTTAGCCATTAATATTAAATGCATAATAATATTTAAATGTATTTCATAGTTTTTTATTCCTCACCTTTGGGAAGTTAGTCGTGTGACCTCATGGGTCGCACCTAGACCACTTTTTAATTATTTTGTTATTAGCGTGTATACGTTAGGGAACGCCTGAACGGTGCCCCGATATGGGTCGACGCGCTCACTGTTCACAACCGGGCCCTCCTGTGGAAGCCGCAGAGGGTCATAGCGGTGAGGGCGATAAGAGGGTATCGTACGGTGTCTTGGACAGCGGCGACGCTCCTCGCGGGCGATCCACCTTGAGAACTCCAGGCAAAGATGCTCGCAGAGGTGTACCGCTTCCGGGCCGAGGTGAGAGACTGCGACGACCGTTCAGGGTCGGCGGAAGTCGGGCGGATCAGGGCTCTAGCCCAGCAAGCCCTGATAGCCTGATGGGAGGAGGACCTGGGGTCCCCCACTGTGGGCCTAGTGATAGAGGAGGTGGTACGACCCAGCGACTCAAGTGCGGACAGTTATCCAATGTTATGCAATGTTTCTCAAGTACGCCTGCAATATTGTATTTAGCTTTTCGTCTTAATATGAAAATTGCTATTATATACTTGAAGTGTTCATAAGAATTATTCACCGTTTTTATATTCCATTTTTTTTTCGATATAATAAAGTGAACTATACTTATAATAAAAAAACGCACTAGTCGACATAAGCTCCAATCGTTCTTTCTATTGGAATATAAATATATATATATATATATATATATATATATATATATATATATATATATATATATATATATATATATATATATATATATATATATATATTCCAATAGAAAGAACGATATTCGATAGAAATATCTATCGAATATTTAGATAAAAATATGATTTGTATAATTTACTAAATAAGAATTAAACGAATGATAATACTTGAATGTATATAGGTAGGAATTTAAAATAGTATATAATAGCGCCATCTATTTTTGACAAGTAGAACTACTAAGGTAAAATGTTTTAAAAGTCACTTCAAAGACAACTCTGCTTTTGTTCTTTGTTTTCACAGATGGCGTTGATATTGAATTAATATTAAAATTTAAATAACTTAAAATGGTTTCATTTGAATTATTTTAGTTTAAGATGGTGATATTAAGTCAAGTTTTGAACTTATTGTTAAATAAAATCATAAATATATACACCAGCAATGTTTAAATTCAAATATTATTCAAAATATTTAATTTCATGTATATATATTAAACGACCTGATTGAATTACCCACATCAGCAACCAAATGAGTTTGCAAATTAGTTTACCTACGTGCATCTTGCAGGTAAATCAACAGGCATTACGTCACTTAAACGAGCCGCGTGATGTTAGAATTATTATTAGAATTTATTAAAAAAATAGTTCTTTCTGGTTGTAGGTGATTAATTTTATCTTATAGGTACAAAATTTTTTTGAATTCACTCATGGTTTTCAAGTACTTAAAAAACAAGAAAAATATTTAAACACGTTTTAAAAATCTTATATGTAATACATCTTAAGTTCTACGAAAAGATATATATATATATTAATAGTTAGGACTGTCTATTAGTAGAGTTTAATTTTTTTTCTACAATGGCAACGTTAATTTATTTTATATAATTTTAGAATTTAGTATAAATTAATATTATATCTTATATTATTGATAGCAAAACAATTGTGTAAGATGCAAGTTTGTGATGTTTCATTGTACAGTGTATTATATTAGAGCATGGCGTAAGTGAAAAGAGTATGGCTATAATATGTGGAGATGGAAGCTAGCAATGTTAAATATTAAACATGCTAGGAATCTGTATCCAGCGTCCAGCGGAGCGCGACTCTGTTTGGCAACATAACAGCAGCAAACATAATGACATAATTGCCGGAGGAGCGACGGGGAGAGACGCGGGGCGCATGCGCCGGTTTGACGGCCAAGGTCGAGGCCGCGCGATTCTGCCGCGCGCCGCCGCGTCGGCAAGTCTCTTGCGTGCCCTCTTTCTCGAAACTATTTCTATGAAGGGGTAATGCGCATTATACGCCGCGAGTGAACCCTCAACGCCACCCTGCGACTGCTATGAAGGTAACTTTATCCCTAAATGCAATCCCTTAGCCCCACAAATCCAACCTTCATAACGCAACACTGACATCGATTGGATAATGTTTGTAATCATGAAGTATTCATAGAGAGGTAGGTATGGACGGTTTTGCCTTTGCGGCTTAATCATTGATGAACTTCGTTATGTGATTTGGATTGCGTTTTATAAATTTGAGAATAAATTCAAGATAATTGGTAAAAATGGACATGTTTTCTATAAAATTGGTCACCTCACCTTGCATAGTTCTTACGTGCCTCACGTCATCGTCAACGCGGTGAGCGCTAATCGCCTAAACAAACAGCTCCGTATATTATTCGGAACAATGTTAGTGCTCAGTTTAACGAGACCTAAGGTTCTAAAAACAAAGGTGGGTTGTTACGTAATTTATTGTAGAACGACCCTGAAGAACAGCTGCGCATAATTTTGTTGGTGGTAAGTTTTAATGGAATAAATATGAAATGGCGGTTCGTGTAAACATTTCTCAATGAAGTTCAATAACAATGGTTGTGCCATATTTAACAAATGTAAAATAATTTATATGAATATAAGTACAATGATTCATGCCAACAGACTTACGAACACTAAATAATATTTATTATATATTTGTTTTAAATGAAGCTTAAATTATGCAAAGCTCAGAAACTTAATATAATGCAAATAGCTATTTGAATATTTATTGAATTTTCTCCAATCTTTGGTTTATGGCCGAATAATATATACAGATACAGTTATGTCGAAGATCTAAGTATAGAAGACACTCTTAAGCTATTTTTATTTTATCGATTAAATAACGATTTCATAAGTTATATATTGTTAACTAGCTATCCGTTTCGGGCTTAACACGGGTAGAATGAGGGTCCACATTAAAAGTTTATATTAAATTAGATAGAAGATGACAGTATTTTTAAATATTTTAAACATATCTATAACTTAATGAAGATTAAATCTCGTCCTGTCTTAAAAGCCAAATTATATTAATAATTTTTTGTTTTTAGTTATGTTGAAATATGTAAGTTATTATTATGATTATAGTAATAAACCTATGACATCTATGACCATGATTCCTATGTCGCGGAAACTGACAAATCGTACAAAAACATAAATTATAAACTTGTGTTAGATCAGCGTTATTTATATAAATTATTAAAATATAATAACAAAACAACCCTTAAATATCCTATCGCTGCCCCTTCTCATCATATCCCGTATATGGGGGCGTATTGACGGTCTATTTTTTTCGAAATAAGTTTCATGTTCTCTATTCGCCTCGATAGCTTCACATGGGAAGACGAATACAACGACTCAAACAAGATGCTAAGAGTCATCTTAAGGTCTCGTAAGAAAAGTCTTCGGGCGTCTTGTGAGGCCGTTTAAAGACGTCGACGTCAGAATGTTTTGACGGTTTAACAAGTGGTTTCTGCAATACCATTGTCCATTATCAAATTTTACTTACCATCAGGTTGTTTATCTGCATGTCTGCTATCTTTGAATAAATTAACTTAAGTAAATAAAACATTTTTAAAAATTACATGAAAAAAAAAACCTTGATAAAACTTTCTAAACACATCAAATAGAGAATAAATAGAAATATATTTTAGGGTGTTATATATTAAAGACTAATGCGAATTAAATTTTTAAATTAAGACCCTAGTTACTTAACTGAGTGGACCTTCTTATACACAACTTACTCGAGGTTATGTAAAGCACCTGTTCGTTGAGAGGCGATAAAAGCTTTATAACTAATGAAATTATTCAGTTGCTTGAAATGTTAACCTTTTATTTATTATTAAAATTTATTAAAAATATTATACTATGTAACAAGTCAAGTAAGAAATCTACTGATATATGTTTTAAAATATATTATAAGCAAAGTAAAAGCCTAAAAATGTCCGAATGATTGACAAATCCTTCTCTTTTTTCGAGGTAACGAGTTTTAATCTGATTCTATCACGCTGATCTAATGCGAGTGAAGAAAAAGGAAAAGCGAGCGAATCGATTTTAATAATATAACATTTGCGGTGCCTAGATCAAGGCAAGAAATAATTTACATCTACACTTCTTACGGTGCTGATGTATGCAGAGGTGACCATTAACTACGGTGGCCCAGTTCGACGTCGTGTTTTAAATAAAAATAAAAACGCATAGCAAGTAATTACTCGTGTCTTCATTACGCAGACCGGTTTGCCTTCTTAAACGATTACGAAGGGCTTCCGTCGACTAAGTTGTTGCAAATCTTATGGGACAAATTATTATTCAAGGATCAATACAATACGCTATTCAATTTTATTTTTAAATTGAATTACATTAGACTGAGTTGACTACAATGTAGTTTTTTGTATTAAATTATTTGTTCGTTTCCTTTTTTTATTTGTAAGAAAGAACCTGTTAATGCCTCAATTCTCGGCTAAGGCTTATTCTCTTTACAAGGTTTGGATTACACACGTGACAGAGTTTAATCCGAAACATGCAGGTTGCCTTACGATGGTTTCCTTCGCCGGCAAACGCGTGATGTATTTTAATCACAAATTAAGTACATGAAAAGTCGTTCTTTGCCCAGGTTTCAATCCGCGCTCGTCGTGTAAGCTTTACATAATCTAGCCACTGGGCCATGTAGGCTCATTTTTCTTATTAAACTCAAATTTAAAAGTCATTGAATAAGAACGAAAACAAATAAATCTGAATATTGAAAATGCTTCACGTTTGTAGGTTCCCAGAGTTCAGTTAATTGTGTGTCATCGATGTGCTTGTACACAGGAATATGTGTTTTTGTATGTTCCTATTGATTTTTTCTTAAGCATAAATATGATACATTTCTAAACAATTCTTTCTAACTTTATATAATGCTAATAGAAGAACATTGTTAGCATTAAGAGCTTATCATCATCCCTTTGTCGTCCACTGCTGGACATATGCCTCTAAAATGGCACGCTACTGAGCTCGATCTTCAGCTCTCAGCCAGGAACGGCATTAAGACTTAATAAAACAATATGTTCTACATATCTCAAGTTGTTATTAAATGATAGTGTATAAGGTCTAAACTTTCTAACAATCAAAACACCATTAAAATTGTCATTAGAGTCGTTAAAGTCTCTTCTCAGTGAAGAAAATTTCTAAACTTACATTACAGAATAATGATATAAAAAATATTTCAAAGTAATATGTTTGTAGATTTACAATTCAAATTATACAAAGGGAACTCCTACTTTAGCTTTTCCCTGGTTCATTTAATAACAGTAAAAAACACGTGCAATTGGGTCACTTGGTAATGGTCATAAGTTGTTACCACCGTCTACTTTTAATCATACAGTCAATTCGGTTCCGATGTTGGAAGCTAAGATATTATGTTTCCTATGTCTGTTATTATACGGGCTGACTCACCTTTCAAACCGATGCAGTTCGATGGCTGCATGCTCTTCGTACGATTAGGTCCTGTTTAAATAACTCAATACAACTTCATTGGCTAGATTGCAAAGATTCCGTTACAAACATGACTTATATATTTCCATATTATGGCCGCTAGATGTAAAATGGCGAAGTTGATGATTATTGAAAGAATTTTAATAAAAGAAAACAAATAAATAAGTATGGAGTAAAATAAACAAAAATATAGTTTTGTTAATCATTACTTTAATTTAAAAAATCAATTAAATATATTATATAACATAGTAAAAACAAAATTCTAAGAATACAGCAACGCAAAATTATCATTCGTATTTGTAAGTATAAAAGGCAAAGATGACGACATAATAAAAAAAAATGTGAAGTAAATATTTCCATAGAGATTCTATATCATTTATCGTAATGATAATAAACTTTACTGACAATTAATATTGTTTAATCTGTGATTATATTTTATAATGTGCGAGCCGCAACAGATAATAACACATGATATCCGGAAGCGGTTACAGGTACGAGATGAAGGTCGTAATATAATATCGGTAAAGGCATCGCTAAAGATTCTATTTCAAGGTTATTTGGCTCTATACTGAAACTAGGTGATTAGGTTAAATAGATTTAGCTTAAAATAAACATAATTCATGTTATGTAATATGTAGAGCTAATGAAATGGGGTGTACAAGTGAAAGAGCTATGATTATTATTAATACTATTATATTGTATAATATTAAATTTGAGAATTCAACGACGCTAAATACAAGTATAGAAGATTATTAAAGAAATCAAAACTTTTATATTCCCATATTCAACAATTTCAGATAATTAAACATAGAAAAAAAACTAATTAAAAGTACAATATATCTCACTTTGCCTACATATTATTAATTTTTTTTTCCTAAACATAAGAAATGATCTATAAAAAATAATATTTTTAAGTAAAGTCCTTTTTAAAACTGTTCTTGAGCTGTAATAAACTGCTTGTTCATTTGAGGATAACTGACGAGTTAAAGAGTGGTCGTGAAATAGCCCGCACATAGAAAACCAAGGCCTTGTCTAATGTACTTATTTTAGTAACGATAGTTTCACAAAAAAGACGTTTTTCATTAAGTTTAGACCAAATATGTAATTTTTATACATTTTTATACAATCTATAAAAAAATATGAAAAAAGTCTACTTTCCTCGTTATCTATAAATATAAGTATTAACAGTAGTGGCCTGTAAATGTCACAATGCTGGTTAAAAGCCTCCTTTCCTCTTGAGGAGGTTTGGAGCTTATACAACCACGCCGCTCCAATTCGCCACCAAACTGCATGCTTCACTTCCCAGCACGAGATGTTTTATTAACTACACACTGATGAAAACTCAATGGTACTTATCCGGATTTGTACCAGCAATCATCGGTTAAGGTTCCCGTGTTCTAACCAATGGGCCAAATTTCAAGAGTTTACGTTCGGCAGATTGGGAGAAAATAACAGACGGCCAGACAAATACGACACTCGCCTATCATATAAGCGCTCCGATTTTTTATATAATTAAGAATAGCATACCTTGGGAGTGAAACGATCGCCTCCTGGCTTTTATAAAATATAGCAAACTATTTTTATGTAAACATAACATCAGAAATCTGACAAAAAAAAACCTACAGAATTTTTTTTTCGCCAGTTCTTCTCAGGTTCGAGTATTTTCTTTTTCGAGCTGGTGGTACATATTAATTTAATTAATTTAAGGTTAATGATTTGATTTTTATCGGATGAATCTGATGATACTAACATATTAGACTGAACCATTCATAATAATAATTATAATTATTATATTTCTATTGAAGCTTGAATGAGATTAATTATATCAATTAAATGAAGAAAAAAAAAAGTTTAATGTTGCTACATAAAAAAATGTCATTATATTTTTTTCTGTTATAAAAATATACGCAAATTGCTTATTATATTCTATGTGAAAAAGTATGCCTAGGTATTACGATAATGTAATATTGTGTTCTTTTCAATTTTATATTACGTATTCCTATTATGAACTACTTACTTATAAGTTGCAAAGATCACAGGTCAAGGTTTTTGTTCAGTTCCTTGTTACAATTAGTTCAGAGACTGGCTGATGCTGATGGTCTGGGATAACGAGTACATAGGTAACAATTACGGCGTTAATAAAGTATAACGACAAAGGCGAAGCGAATAGACAATAGATCATCCTTATACGATTTTATCTATGTAAATATACGCGTGTAGAGTACAATAGAAGCCTAGGTAGAACAGCTATTCATATTACAAATGATAACAAAGAAATTATTGTATGTTTTTATTATATTTATTACTAACTTACTTTATAATCGAAAATCCAGTTTAACAAAAAAAAAAAAGGATTGTATCGTTTAGGTAACTCGCAAATAACCATATTAATTTTAAAAGAGGCAATTATTTTAAAATCACAGAAATACGCTACAATTTTATTTATAAAAAATATTTGCTTTATAACATTATAATTTTGTGTTCGAGTCTCTTTAATTTTCGAGAGTAATCTTTATCCTGTCAGAGCAAGTAGCTGTCTGTCTGTTATATTTTTACATCTAAACCATTGTATAGATTTTAATAAAATTTAGTATGAAGCAAGCTTAATGTCCAAGGAAGGATAAATGTGAAACATTTAGAGGCCCGTCTTGATGGCAAGACCGCCTCGTATGCCGTGACGGCGAACGACATGACCGTGATGCAGTCATGTCCCCTCTCCGTCAGGCTCGAGTGGAGTGTAGCGCGTATACTAAACTTCGTTTGCTACAATTATATAAGTAAAATAAACTTTGTTTATTAACAATAGTGACCTATATTTTCATTTATTTTAATGCATATTTATTAATTGGTTTTCTTTAAATTAATTTCAAATTATTTTAAGAACCATTGATTTCAATTAAATTTCACATCTGCCGGGCGTCCTGTGACGGCCACAACTTTTATTAGTATGAATATTCATATTTGCATTTATTCTTAGAATAAATTATAGGGCTTTTTTCGGGCAAAACATAAATATGTTTTTTTTTAATTCATTATTTTAAACATAATCTTAATAATAGCAATATTTTTCGCCATATATGTAGAAGAAAAGAGTGAAAAAAAGTGAAAAAAAAAAATTGAAATAAATATATATGAATATGTGTATAAAGATTTTATGCTTCATACCGCTCTCAATTCGTTTATCTTGTTAGTAGTCAGTATCCAGTACGTACATTGCTGTTCGAGTACATATAACTATTCCCTGATAACATATGTACCTCCAGCGCTCTCGGATTAACCTCTAACCCGAGTTATAACTCATCGTTTGTTTCATAATCTGTATTTCTCTGTGTGCGTAATACGCGTGCGTACTCCCATCCCTATGTAGGTCAGGGGAAGCTGGGTAAAGGGGGTGGGGATGCAAGGGAGCGCGTGGGGTGGCGAGGGCGGTAGTCGCCTCTATCGACCGTCCCCAACATCCCCAAGCCCGCCCACAGATAAAAAAATTGTTTATTGACGCTTCTCGCTTAATGCGAATTGAAAATGTATTACGGGTGGACGAGCAGCCATCTTGTTTTAGTGTTAACAGATACTTACCGGTAGCCAACAAACATAAGTTCTTAATTTTTTATTATGGACAAAGATTAGCTGGACAGCCATATTTAATTTATTTGCTTTAATTAATATTAACCTATTATTATCATATATTATTATTATAAATTACAATTTTACGAATATAATGGTTTACTAATATTTTTTATTATTGTAGGAATATAACTTATACTCGAAATAAATTATTTAAAATGTCATCGATCAGTATTATGAAAGTGCTATTATTATATGATTTTATTTATTCATTGATATGAACTTTGGACTTGATTATAGGCAAGCTATATTTTTAGCGGTAATAAAAAAATGTCTTACTCATAATTCTGTCGCCAAAGAGCAACATTTAGTGTAAATATAGACACAAACATCTGTGATTCCGTTCCTGTGGTTGGCGTCGAATTGACGGCACATAAAGTGTTCTATGTCGCAAGTGTTTTTTGAAATATTTTTTTATATTAAAATGTGAGTGGATATAATCGTAGTGGCAATGGTGGCACGTAGCAATCTGGATATTTACTATATCATAAAATGTTGAAAACCGACTTATGCCGTTTAAATGGTATTTTTTAGCCAATATTATATAACTTCCCGATCGAGTTCTATCAATATCCATACAGCTCTTCTATTATTTTGAAAATGGAGCATGTCTAACAGCTAAAACTCCAACGGTACGGATGATGTATAAAACTTCAAAATATGAATCATTTTGTTAACAATGAACACATTTCTTCAGTATGCCGTTGCATATTACTTCTCAGAATTCTTATCGGTGGATGCTATCAGCTAGTGCAATAGTGGAAGTTATATATTTATTTCAAAGTCTACGGCTACGACGCGTGAGGATTTTTTTAATTTAATTTATCAGTATTATCAGAATCAGTCCCAAGTCTTAAGTATTTCTTGAAATTCTTTACAATTTCTTAATAATCCATGCATCATTGTACACTTGAAATAAATATTCATATACATATAAAACCTAAATACAAACATTACTTTTCCTATGTAATATATTATATTCAGTAACAGCCTGTAAATGTCCTACTGCTGGGCTCCTCTCCCTTTTTGAGGAGAAGGTTTAGAGCTTATAGAATAAGCTGCTATTGGAGCGGGTTGGTGGAATACACATGTGGCAGAATTTCGATGAAATTAGACACATGCAGGTTTCCTCACGATGTTTTCCTTCACCGAAAACCACGAGATGAATTATAAACAAAAATTAAGCACATGAAAATTTAGAGGTGGTTGCCCGGGTTTGAACCCACGTTCATCGGTTAAGATTCACGCGTTCTTACCACTGGGCCATCTCGACTTATCTCCTTTCCTATTAAACAATCAACATTATATATGAAAAAGTTAAATTTCCAGACATTCCCATTATTGTTCAATCAATTGAATATCATTCATAGTAAATGGACCTTTACTCGATTATCTCGGTGAGTTATTGTTTTGGTAATTTGATCCTGTACTATGAAAATGAAAACTATGTTAATCTTTAAATACATTGCGTGATGATTGGTTGACTACGGCTAGTTTGATTAATAGAAATAAACAAATAATTTACGTATCTCATCTCTATGAGTAATGGAAATAATAGAAAAATATATTTTACAATCTAATTGTTATTGCTGTTGACATTGTTGCCACCATTCCAAGCGGTCATTACTTGTATAACATATATTTTTAATCTTAATTTGTATATAAATTCTTTAATGTAAACAATTCTTATGTAATTTAATTGTTGTGTTGCAATATTAAATTAAAACTAATTAATTATTATCAAGCGTAACACAGATAGTCTTATTTTTAATTTGACAGTATCATTTCAATTTGAAAGAAAAGGTTAAGGTTGTGATGTGTTTACAGTTAAGGCTTACAAGGCAAGGCAAAAACCAATAAAGCGCATTGCAGTAGCTAAAAATAGCATTGCTTATGAAATAAATATCTATCTTAAATGAAACGACATAGAAATAATGTTAAAGTACTATATATGTACCGACTTATTGAATTAACACTGAAAATTCGTTTTATTAAAATAACACGTAGGTACCTTTATTGTATATATTTCTATTCGGTTGATATACTTAACGAATCTTTATAAATTACGAATGACGAGCCGTTAAAGTCGTTGATATAAGTTCTTGCATCACATACATGCCACTTCTAAATATAAAGTACGTTTTCCTTTGTATCTTTTATTTCAATGCCTCCTAGACAATTCTTCCATCCGACAGGAAAATTATTGTTTCGTGAAAATTGTTACCGGACACAAGTAGTTTTAGCTGTTATCAAATACGGCGCAGGGGGTGTGAGACATTAATAATAATCGGTAACAAGCAATTGAGCCAGGTCATTAAGTTTATCTATAGCTTAGGTATTTTTGAAGTGGTCCCATTTTTTATCTAAACTATAACAATGTTAAAAATAATCGAATATGGAAAAACTATGTTTATTAGACAGCCTACATGATTGATGACATTCTAATAATGTTTCGTACTTGATGGCAGGGCTTTGTTCAAGCCCATCCACTCATCAATTACACCGGTAAACAGCACAGCACTACATAGTATTGTTTTTTTTTTTTTTTATAGAATAGGAAGGCGGACGAGCATATGGGCCACCTGATGGTAAGTGGTCACCAACGCTCTTAGACATTAGCATTGTAAGAAATGTCAACCATCGCTTACATATCCAATGCGCCACCAACCTTGGGAACTAAGATTTTATGTCCCTTGTGCCTGTAATTACACTGGCTCACTCACCCTTCAAACCGGAACACAACAATACCAAGTATTGCTGTTTTGCGGTAGAATATCTGATGAGTGGGTGGTACCTACCCAGACGAGCTTGCACAAAGCCCTACCACCAGTTCCGGTTTAATGGGTGAGTGAGAGCGTTACACAGGCATAAGTACCATAATTTCTTAATTTGTTTGTGGAACATTAGCGATGCGAGGAATACTTAATATTTCTTACTTATTTTTATTACAAAGTATTTTGTTCTCATAACCCGTAACCGTAACAGCCTGTGAATGTCCCACTGCTGGGCTAAAGGCCTCCTCTCCTCTTTTTGAGGAGAAGGTTTGGTGCTTATTCCACCACGCTGCTCCAATGCGGGTTGGTAGAATTCACATGTGGCAGAACTTCAGTGAAATTAGACACATGCAGGTTTCCTCACGATGTTTTCCTTCACCGTAAAGCACGAGATGAATTATAATCACAAATTAAGCACATGAAAATTCAGTGGTGCTTGCCCGGGTTTGAACCCACGATCATCGGTTAAGATTCACGCGTTCTTACCACAGGGCCATCTCGGTCATAAAATGTATTGGAAAATTTTATAGAAACGGTGAATTTTCTTTTAGTATTAAATATTTTTTCACTTTTTTTACTGGAAACATGTCGAACGTTCCTCTATAAATAACGCACATAAAACCAGTATAATTAATTATAGAACATTCTGACAGGACTCCATTAGTGTACTTTAGTGTCCATTAGTGTATTGTACTAGTGAACTTTGAATACCTACTTTACGACCGGAAGGATGAGACTGATCCATATTACGCGTCTGCTCTAAATAAAATCGAGGCATGAGACGCTTAATTCAAAGGTGACGGCTCCCTTGGTCTAGTGGCTAAATTATAAGACAGCAGATTTCGGGCGAGAAATTATCATTACCAGCTTTGTTGGCACTGTTTTTATTTCCATGCCTCAGAAAGCACGTGAAGACGGGTTGTCCTGCGACTGAAGTCGTATTTGCCGTTCATTAAATTGAGGAAGAAAGAAAGTGCAGTTGGATTTGCACACTCACTTCTGAATTCGTCCTGGATTCTTTGAAAATTTGTCAGGAGAAAATCATCAATTTAATCATACTCCACGTAAACCTTCATGTTTTATGATTATACATACGTTATATGTGTAGAGAAATATAGGTGAAACATAATATTAGCTTTGAATGTTCAAATAACGGAATAATAAACCCAAAAAACGGACGTGAATGTCTGTTAAAATACAAATTATTACAAATAAAAAAACCTACTAATTTTAAAATGGTAATATTTATTTTTTAAAACGCATACATTCGCTTAAGTTTCAAACTGGTAGAGTGTCACTTGAAACAGTCCGCATAACAACCGAGCATTGATTCATTGTACAAATAACTCAGTGTCCTCCAAATTCTGAATTCATGCTTTGTCCGCATGTGTCCGTTTTTTGCTATTGCTTCTCGTTACCGACTAGAACATCGAGGTTTTACATTAGAACAAAGATTGGAATGGAAAATCCACATGTGATAAAATTTATATGAAATCTTATGAAACTTTAATATCCTTTTCAAGTTTAATAATATAAACACCCTTATGCTTTCATATAACATGCATGAATTAAAAAACTATTTGAAATACATATTATGTTACGTTACTAATTACAAAATAACATACTTGAACAGGTATTTACTCGACATCGTTCTGCAAATTCAAAAGTTTATTTTTTGGTTGGGTTTTGTGTAAGTCCGTCTGGATAATTATCACTCAGTACCCACTCATCACATCTTCTACCGCCAAACAATAATGCTTAGTATTGTTGTGTTGGGTGGGTGAGTCAATATAACCACATACACATAACATATGAATTCCCAAGATTGGTGGCGCATTGGCGATGTAAGGAATGATTAATATTTCTTACAGTACCATTGTCTATGGGTGATGGTGATGATGTAGATAAGTAATTAAAAAAAAAACAGATCATGTGCAAGACATTTCTGTAATAGTCTATATTCTTAGGTATTACATATGTAGTAAGAGGAACCAATGTTACGTAAGGAGCAACTATTATACACTTGTTTCGCTCGTCGTCTATAATCTTATAAACAACATTACATTACAGAGATTTAAAACTTGATACAAGTAGTGTTAACGTGTAAAATATTTTAACTTATTAAAAAATACTAGACTTAATGAAAATTTGTATAATACACCACAGATAATAACGAAATGATTCGCGATACTTTATAATATAGATAGGCTATAGCAATAACATTTTAATTTAGATATTTAAAAATTTTACCTCATTTTTACAAATATTAGATGTATTCGAAACAAAAAAAGATATCCAATTATCAAAATTTACAAAAATTGTTTGAATATTTATATATGTTAGCATAGAAAAGTAATTAGACTATATAAATTAGCGTTAATTATGAAATAAAATGTGACAATGCGAATATAAAAAAGGGAACGTGTTATTCAGAATACGTGACGCTTTGCGTCAGAAGCAATTTCTCATATTCATCATCAAACTTATTTATTTTCATCCTTAAAATTCACTTTATAGTGCTTTGAAAAGTTTTTGTAAGGTAAACATTATGTATGTTTTAAAAATAAATTAGATGCCCTCTCTAGGGACTTTTTATGTTTAAATAAGTGTATAATTTATATATATAATGTGCTAATTAGCCAAGGATAAGAATAAGCCTTAGTCCTGACAGCATCCTAGAAATGCACTGTGTAAATTAATAAGGGAATATGAACATAATGTATGATAGAATTATTACTTTCAATCGGTTTAACGAAAATTCCGCGACTACTCATTGTTACTGCTATCCGCTTGAGGCCGGACGGGTCGCTTGTGACTATTATAAATCTTTGCTTTGAACTATAACATGGGTTTTTCTATGACACTTCTTTGCTTAATGCTGTTTGCTAAGTCATGAAACTGAGCAAACTGACGTCACACTGAGGTAATACAAACTTGTTTTTAAATTAAAATATCAATGATTAGAAAAACATTTAAATGTTTATTTAATAGCATTACTCTTATATTATCGTTTGCTATTTATCAAAGCTATCTTCATAATGCCGTTTATTAAATCTGGATACTGTTTGATTAAGTTTATTTATTATGTAAGGTTAACTTTGATTTGTAGCAATTTCTACGTTACGCTTTTCACGGAGGTAACTTTATTTTGGTTCGACAAGAGGTTTGAACCTAGGAAATTTGAATTAAAAAAAAAAGAATTTTAGAAACATTAAAATAAAAGATAGAAACTACCGTGTTTTTTTCGCAGTAGGAATAAAGGTAAATAAACCGTAGATTAACAAATTGCAAGCGATTTTCTAATTGTTTTGCTGTAATACGCACTATAAACAGCTCTTGATTAATTTACCTTTACTTTATAATATAACACTAGTCCATTAAACTAATAATAGTTTAACTTTCGAAGTTCCGATTACAAGTTCGCGGACATTGAAAACGCCATTTTTTCAGGAATCCATTGTGAATAGCATAGATTATTCAAGATCTTACTTACCAATGATATCACCTCAATTCGGTGTCAAAGTTGTTTATTTGTGTTTACTCCTCTTGTGGTCGAAATAGATTATATGTATATTAAATAAATAAAACCAGACGTTATAAGACGTTGAGGTTTTTTTGACTAACATGTAGGTATGAAAGAGCAACTAGTTTGGTTTGTACCGGTTTATTTTAAGTGCTTTGCTTTGCTTCAATAAGTCAAAACTTCAATAATTTTTGAAAAGTCAACACATTTATAATATACTAAAAATTATTACTTCTTAATGTCATGGAAAAATTCTGTTTGATTATTATTTTTTACCCTCGACATTGATTAGCTACAATGCTTCAAGTATTTTACCTCAATTAAATCTTACACGCATTAATTCAAGTAATATATAAATATAAAGTCAATATGTGCACACAGTGATTTGTCTACGTTAATATTAAAATAAGAGCATAAGCCGTTATATGCTGTTGGCATTTATAGAAATTCCCCACAGTTGCGAAAAAGAAGTGTATCTTTTCGAGTAGTTGAGATGTTATTCTATCATACTGCTCAAATAGGGATCGGTGTACCCACATGGCAGAATTTCATATGATTTCATCACGATTTACTTCACCACCGAGAACGAAATAATGAACACAAATTAAACGCATGAAATATCAGTGGTGCTTGCCAGCAGTCTCGGTTAGAGTCCTCGTGTTTTAGCCACGTTGGCTCTTTATTACGTATTAATTTTATTTATTTTAGGGGGAACATCACATGGACTGCCTTCTAGACATATGAATGTTTTATTACCCAAGTGTTTAAATATTTAAACAATATTCTCTTAGAAGATTGAAAAGCGGTCTGACCTAGTCTTCTTAAAATAGCAATTGCTCGATAACTTAGTATAAGCTTGAAGTCTGGCAATATTTTTCTTGAAAGAGAGCCAAATAAGCTGTCTAAAATCACTCCAATAAAGTTAAACACAATTTCGGTACTTGAGGTATTAGTTTGAAAAAATATTTTTATAGATTTTGTCAGAAATATTTGCCTGCTTTATGAAGAAGTTTAATGCATTAACGTATTATTTGTTATTACTTCAAAAAGGAGACAGTGTTTTTTTTCAGTATTTTCCTCGCTGTCTTAGCCGATTTTAATGGTTCTCTTTTGTTATAGGTTAAGCATGGTCACATTTAAGTTTTCACAGTAGCATTTCTTACAATGCCAATGTCTATGGGCGTTGATGACCACTTACTATCAGATGGCCCATATGCTCGTCCGCCTTCCTATTCTATAAAAAAAAACATGAGCAAGCGATGCCTCAGCGCCTTGGACACCGGCGAGTCCTCCCCGCGTAATGTGTTTATTTTTTATTTTTTTATTATAAAAATGTTAACCATCGGTTACATCGCCAATACGCCACCAACCTTGGGAACTAAGATGTTATGTCCCTTGTGCCTGTAATTATACTGACTCACTCACCCTTTAAACCGGAACAAAACGATACCAAGTACTGCTGTTTTGCGGTAGAATATCTGATGAGTGGGTGGTAGCGACTAGATGAGCTTGCACAAAGCCCTACCACCAGTAAAAAGCGATAAAAAAATTGTCACATTTAAGTTAAAAAAGTTCTACTCGTATATTTTATTCGTTATAAAATTTTAATGTCTAATTTAATTGAAATTCTGCCACATGTCTACCAACCCGCATTGGAGCAGCGTGGTGGAATAAGCTCCAAACCTTCTCCTCAAAAAGGAGAGGAGGCCTTGGCCCAGCAGTGGGATATTAACAGGCTGTTACTATTACTGTTATAAAATTTTAATAAACATAATTAAAACCGACTTCCAAAATTTGCTTGCATGAACACTTAATTTAAAAACTTAAAAAATATATTTAAATACTTAATACCTATTATTTTTGTAATCGTTGTTAGCCAAAGCGAGTTTTCAGTTCAAAGAGCAAACGCTGTTTGTTTATATAAACGGTGGTAAATAATACCATTTATTTTAACATTTTATGATTCTATTCAATTCAATTTTGATGATGACATAAATTACATATATAATGTACATTGACGTACATTGAGGACTTTCAGTTTCTAGCTATAAAAATAACACCATCTTCAAATATAGGTAAGTGGGAAATTGTAATACTTATTATACAACCCACTCATCATATATTCCACCAAATAGATACATTGTATTTTTGTGTGTAACTACAGGAACAAGGAATATAAATAACAAATTATTTATATTGGTTAATATTTCTTTCATTGGCAATGTCTAGGGACGGTGGAAGGGACGGACCATTTGCCAGTCCGCAAAAATCATAATAGTTTGTTTATAACTTAACCTTTACACAACAGTACCAAACTAATATTTTCAACATAATGAAACAATGGTACCTTCAATTCAAGAGTGAATAGGCATCTTCTAGGCAAGCGCGCTCCACCTTAGACTGTATCATCACTTTCCATCAGGTGTGATAACAGTCAAGCGCTAGCTTATATATTAAAAAAAAAGAAACAAGAATAATTTTAAAATATTTTACGCAGAATCACTTTAGAAGTTTCACATTTACTATATATAATGTCACGCATCGTATATTATTGTATTTTCATATATTTTATTGCTTTTAAGTTTTCAATACATCGTATCATCGTTATTTATTAGATTTCGGTGTAAACATGTAATGCATTGCCTAGAGAATTGTTGTAGCAGTGTTAATCAGGTATGCTGATCAAATTTGCATTGAGTTGCAAATGAAATAAATCAGGATCGATTCGACCTTAGTGTCATATAATTCGTGACGATGGAATATATTCGTACGTAGTGGGTTGATGGAATGCGCTCTTTTTATAGATTTCAACATTATCTGCTCATAGGCGAAATATTCTTAATGCACGCAAAAATATATCTAGTCATCGTTTTATTTACGTCTCACTGCAAAATGGTAGACTGCTCCAATACATTGATAGGATGCAGATATTATGCTTGCCGGCATTATGCTTCGATGCGGTGTGGGAAATTACACACAACCGAGTTATAAGTAGGTAACAAGGATATACTTTACTAATTATTAGTATTATGAGTATTATTCAGTAGGACCTAAACACTACTTCGGTTATTAAAAAGAAGTTGCAAAGTTTAAGTCTCTCGTCAATTTGTGTTTAAGAGAAATCATAAATAATATGAGTATTAGTTGAAAATATATATAACGTCATCGCCGTCGACTTTTTAAATTATTTTAATAATATAATTCATGTATAGGTAGGTTAAATAATACAAAACTAATAAAGTAATACTTCGAATACGAATCTTTACAACTAAAAAACACGAAGAAATATTAATACACATAAAAAAATCAATTCGCCATATTATGTTTTAATTTATAAAAAGCTGTATTCATATTATCATAACGAGCCCCGTTACACATGCTTAGGAATAAATTCTACCTTAAAATTACAGACTTACACGTAATTTTAATCTATGTTCTGATTGTATTCTGTTTGTGTTTTTTTTTTTTTTTTTATAGAATAGGAAGGCGGACGAGCATATGGGCCACCTGATGGTAAGTGGTCACCAACGCTCTTAGACATTAGCATTGTAAGAAATGTCAACCATCGCTTACATATCCAATGCGCCACCAACCTTGGGAACTAAGATTTTATGTCCCTTGTGCCTGTAATTACACTGGCTCACTCACCCTTCAAACCGGAACACAACAATATCAAGTATTGCTGTTTTGCGGTAGAATATCTGATGAGTGGGTGGTACCTACCCAGACGAGCTTGCACAAAGCACTACCACCAGTAGTGTTGTGTGTTTGTGTTGTTTCGCAGTGTAAAGTTCATAATACAAAAGCTACGGGACTGTTCTCTCGCAAATAACAATTTGAATAAACAGGATTATAAATTGGGATGTGTATAACGGACCGATAAATACTATTATAGATTCTAACGCAATGCTAGTAAGTGATATATTCAAATAAAATTGTATAAGTTTTGTTGCTTAGAATGTATGGCAGGGCTCAGCTGGTGTAGGGCGCGCGCCTATCGATTCCTGCAAGGACAAGGCCACCCACACGTCTGCGAAATTGTAACACGCTTTGAGCACAAGATTTTGGCTTTGAGTATCGAGAACATATATTTACATATGATTTTTTTTTATTTTTTTTTTGTTATGTACCAATTAAGAGAATTATTTAAATTAAAATCAAATTGTATTTAGTCTTAAATCGTTTTTAAACGTGCAAACGTATTCGTCGTCTAACTTGGAACTGGCGGTAAGTAAGCTACTCCTCATTTTAAACAGGAGTAGAATCCCAGCTGTGGGGCATACTATATCTAAACATTCTTACCTACAATTTAATGCGGCTTTGAAGTCTCGTCGATTAAAAATTTACGTTGAATAAAGAGTAACTTTCCATTAAATAACTTTTCTAAAGTACATACTTTACAAAGCACATTATAATTTATAGCGATCAACAAACTATTTTATCGTTGATGATAACCGATTATAATTTATCTAAACGATAACGTTATTGATTCACAACTCACAATGTATGGTATGAAGAAGCTCAGGAGAGTATAACTTTTCTTCTGAACGTGTTTTTTACTAATCATTTGCGCCCTACGAGTATATGTACATGACCGTTATTATCATACGTCGCTATGAAATAATATTTATACTTCCTGACAGCGTTTTTTATATTAATTTTACATCAGATTAACTCGATTTACACTTTTAAGTAAAATAATCGTTAAATTATTTTGTCGTGCATTCTTGTAATACTCAAGTATATATTTTGTTTTTTTTTTTTTTTTTAAATGTCAGTATTAATATTTTATTATAATGATAAGCAATTTATATACGATTTATTTTACGATCGGTTCAAAACAAATAACATATATATATATGTATGTTAATCTATCGTAATTATTAATTAAACGAAAGGTGAGTCATGCGTTTTACATATTCATATTACAATGCTAATAAAAACGATCACTACATAATAATGTAACAATGAAGTTGTGACGGGCTCGATAGTTCCCAGCCCAGGAAGGCTGTAGTGGATCCACGCATGCGCGTTCCGCATCGATCTCTTATTTAACAACCTCCACCCGTCGTGTAGGAAGACGCCATCAGGCATCACCCGAGTAACTCATTCTGTAACTCAATGGAGTTATCCGATATTGTTATAGGAGAACTCATCCAGAAATGTTTGACCTATACATATGTGATATGAAATTTTTGTTATTGCATTTATGTCTCTTCATCTAATAAAACACGTAATTTGGAAATTATAACAACAATTTGATCAAAACAATTTAAATGGAGTTTACTTTAATTTATTCTATTTACGTTTCGTTTTTATTCCCATATTAGTCAGGAGTAATTTATTTGTATTCAATTTACATTTTAACAAGGACATAAAGACATCTTTTTTTAAAGTATAATATTATAATTATTTTGTAAATATACAAATGAATATAATAAATGATTATTTTAAATTAAATCTCCACCTATGGCTATATGGTTAGCTTTTATTAATAATTCCGAAACTGGCTCGAACCGTAGCACTAAATTTAAAATGGGAGAAGGGTTGGTCGATGTGATCTCGGTAAGGCGGAAGGATGGCGGCGGGAGGGGCGGTGCAGCTGCCGGTGCATCACCAGCCCCGCGGGCGGGGCCCCGCACCCACGCGCCCCTCGGCCCGCTCCGATCCATTGCCAAGTTCAATGCCAAGGTCATGCGCGAGCGAGTGCGACTGCGCGCCGCAATGCAGGAGCGGCCGGCGACGCGGCTTGCCCGCCGTCAGTACCTCGACAACGACGCTGCACATCGCATCGCGAAACTCCTTACGATATCCGACTATTAACCGCCAAATTAATACAATCATCCGAAATTTTAAGGCTCTCAAACGCCCTCTGGTCCTTCCAGGTGACGCGAAACAGCATTGTGCAAAGTTGCGATCGTACCGCGACGTGTCGGAATTCCACCGGTGAACACCATGTGCATTTCTCTGGCGCACGAGACCCGTCACCCGGTTCCAGTTATGCAATACCTGACGTGAAAATTACTGGTAAGCCGTAAGTTATACATTCGTATCTATATATCGAGTTTATCTCGTTCGGTGTTCATCTAGGTGTCATTTATGCGAATTCTATACTTCGAAATGCTTAGATATTTTTTTAATCTATAAAGTTTCAATAAATTAAAGCATTATAACAAAAATCTACGTAGAAATTGTTTTTTTACGGGAAAGCGTTGGAAGGCGTCATGTTACCTGTGATTGTGGCCATATTTGTTTTAGACACTAGATTTACCTACCTATGTAATAAATAGTCAACAGCTTGCATTCGTGGCGGTCATTTTATGAATTACATTGAACGTCTTCTTTATCTGCTTCACATTGTTTTGCAAATAGACGAGATATGTAAGTACATAAATGAATGAAACATTATTGTCACGTTTTGAAAAGACGTCGCTTGTTGAAGATGTTTATGTAAAAGACACATCATAGCGCTTAGCAACAAAATGACGATTTTTTGTTTAAACATAAGTAATATGTAGATTTTAAAAAATAACAAAAAGGCTTTCAAAAGTGCAGGAATGCTAATAAAAACTATTTTAAATTTCGCTTTCAAAATGGCCGCCAAAAATTTCTAAGGCCCACCAAGGGCATCAAGAATAAGGGCCAAGAGACTGATACACCGCGTCGTATCCTGTTGTGGAGTCGGCAAAAAATGTCGAACACACAAGTTCAAGGCAATCGGGTGATTCCAGCCGACGCTAGCTTTGGCAGGCTGTTTTATTTGAACACTACTAGTGTTCGACCACAATTATTTATTTTGCTCACATTGTTCCGACAATACACGTAATTAAAATTATGTATTTTTCTGTTTTATTATTTTTAATTGATATATATTTTTATTACGAATATTCAGATGACGCAACAATATAACAATGGCGAAGTCGGCTTTGTCTAATGACTGTTACTATTGGCTTACTGTTTCATAATTTTGTACGTCAAAATTATGGTTTCCCCTTTTTTCATGTCGAGAATGTGAAAACTCTGAACTAAAATTGCCGTTTTAAATAATTTTATACCAATACTTATTTTTTATATAATTTAAAAATTACACTTCTTAATTGTATAAAACAGATAAATTGAATTTTCTGAATTATAATCAACAAATATATCTTTACCTTTAGTTCTTAATCCTTATTTATTAACCTATAACTAACGAAAAGCCTTAAAATAATACTATTATTTCCTTTTGGGAAAAGAAATATTTGTTAAGCACCAAAACATAAGAATCAACATAGCAGTTTCGTTGCTTTAAATACATATATGAAATTATTGTATTGAGGTACAGTATTTTTGGCCCGAGGGCCTCCCACACGACTAAATTACCTTGAACCCGTACCCGCGAAGCCTGAATATCAATCACCGAACTAATAATTATAATCAACACATAAAATTTTGTTTCAATTTTTATTAAATATATTATTATAAAATTAATACACTACACTGTTTATGAATATGATAATTTTCAATAAACAATTTTTCGAAAGAGCTGTAAAAATGACTAATCAAGTTTTGCAGCAAATATTCAGGAATTTGCTCACATTTGAGCATGCAATTCAATAACAAAGCTGTATACAAAACCATTGTTCATTATTCGATCTAAAACTGGATCAAACGTATGTAAATTGGAACAGTTATTGGCTCTCGTTCACGTAGTATTTTGGTTCGACATTCATTTATACTTATCATATAGAACCTTCGTGGAAAATAATAAAACTAAGTCGCATGAGCGTGGTTCTATGGACTTGTGCAATAGCGCTATCAACAATATCAGCTGACGGTCACGTCACATTGACGTATCGTCACAAACATGGCGGACATTATGGCTGATGGTTTATGTTTATTTACATTATACAATAACATTAGTCATAGCTATGGGAATCATGTTAATACTTGTGGTCTGTATTATTTAAGAAAAAATCATAGTTATTTTAACGACTTTAATTTATTTACTTATGTTTACAAAATACGTTAAAATAATTTAACTTGTTTAAATTGCAATGCTATAAATTACCATAAGTTGATCATTGTGTGACGTCTCCGCACGTGTAGACAGAAACAATCGCCGGTGGATGTTTCCATCATGAGTCGAGACCGTGATATACCTAATTAAACTTTAGTATGTAGGTTGTACGCTTTTGTTTTTTTTTAAATACTAGGCTATATTTTATTTTACGTTTTTTAATTTACTAACTAATCACTTACTTTAACTGATACTTTATTAAAAAAGTTAGATAATTTATAATCGATTGAATAGCTTTATTGACAGTATTGCTTTTTAATTATAATTTTCCGGACCAATTGAAATATTTTATAATTTATATAAAAGAACTCGAGGAATGTGGATCGAGGAACTATGTGATATCGTTACATTATATAATTTAATGGTTGCTATTTAATCAACGACCCCAGAAATCTCCCCATTGCGTGTACAGTAGGGTGAGAAAGAGAGGGTAGTTTGTAAATAAGTAAGTAGGTGACTAGGTAAACAAGGTCGTTTCAACCGCGCTTGACATTTCAAAGGTTACTTTCTTCACCCTGGGGAGTGTTAGACTGCATTAGTTACGTCACAAAGTTTGTTTTTTTTTTATTAAATGAAGTAATACTTGTTTTCTTCATTTATTTTCGAAATATATAATTATTTATTCAATTTTAAAATGAAATTAAGTGCTTGTAGCAGCGCGTTGAATAATTTTACCGTTAAAAGTATAAATATTATGCAGTTAATATATTTATTCATATATTTATTTGGGAAACAAACAATTATCAATTATAATTAAAACAATAAATGTTAATTGTAACAGATTAAATATTTTTTTTAAATAACATACGTTTTAAATTTTATATCAATTTGTATTTAAATAAAGAATATTAAAATTTATATTTACAATTTCCACGTACTTACACGGGTTTTGTATAGACTGCCATAACAATATGACATACCTTAAGTGCTTGAAAACTTATGCTGTCGGTATTGAGTTTATAAATATAAACTCATAATTGTTTTCTTCAATTTAATTACATTTACGACAAACTAATTTAAGGTTATACCGGAAGTAGATAATTGACAAGGCACGTCCCAATGGTTATCCGCTATCGCCCATCCGTTTTTTAATCGCCCAATATGAATTCCCTGTAGGTATAGTTGTTCCGGATTAAAGGGTAGTGAGCTTGAAATTTAAGTAGTTACCCTCACAAAGGTTGTTACCCTCACACAGTCTGGTTGGCGGAAAAACTCCTTAATTCGTTCGTATTGAAATATTATAATAGTTTACTGCCTCGTTGGTCTAATGGCTTGATATAAGGTCGCAGACCCGGAGGTCCTGGGTTCAATTCCCAGGTCGGGCCAATAAAAAGTTATTGGGTTTTTTTGTCAGAAAATTCTCAGTAGCAGCCCGGAATCCGGAAGTTGGAAGTGTGTTCAATCCCGTGCCTCGGAAAGCACGTAAAGCCGCTGTTCCTGCGCTTGAACTCTTTGCGGTCGTGTCGGATTGCCGTCCCATCGGATTATGAGAGTTAGGGAATAGAGAGTGCACCTGTGTTTGCGCGCACACTTGTGCACTTTAATATCTCCTGCGTAGTTGGCTAACCTCTCTTAAAATTGGCCGCCGTGGCCGAAATTGGTCTGGAGGAGTTATAGTTATCCTTAAAACACTGATTCCGTTCTTTCTATTATTATTGATTTGACATTCGAAAGAAGAAGACACAACATTGTTTAACTAATTACCCGCTAAACAATGTAAATTGTCAAGGTAATAAATCCCTTCGTCAGTTTTCATGTAAAACAATACTATATTTCTTGTTGCAATCTTTGACTAGAAATAAGTACTTAAATTAGCGTTACGAAATGTTAGATTCATGTAATTGTCTAGAATAAACACACTTGTAAGATATATCTCTAGATAGACTTTGCGAATAAATTGGATTGCCTATAGATCTCAATGCATTTGCTTGAATGAAATTAAACCATAATTTCGAATAACTGTGATAAGAGAAATTATTCAACAATTGTAAATTTTACACGTGCCGATAAAATGAAAATGTTTTTAACGTTCAAAAAGGGATATTGGCAATTCGGTTGTATTTTTTTGTTTGTGTTACCTCAAAACTCCCTTCATTTATGAACCGATTTGGAAAATTTTTTTTGCGAGGGTATATTTCCCATTTAAATTTGAAGAAAAAATACCACTTCGAAACTGAAAATAGAGCCTCGTCATTTCCAGTTCTTCATACATTTTCATGAAAGTTGTTTTACATAAATGAAAAAGGATAAATATGAAGTTTTTTTTATGTTTTAATAAAAATAGATTTTTTTTTCAATTCCTTACATCACCAATGCTCTTCCACTGTAACACTGACTCCTTAACCCTTCTAAACGGAACACAACAATACGTATTGCTGTTTGGCGGTAGATTATGTGATAAGTGGGTAACCTACCCAGGCTTTTTACTGGTGGTAGGGCTTTGTGCAAGCTCGTCTGGGTAGGTACCACCCACTCATCAGATATTCTACCTTAAAACAGCAATACTTGATATTGTTGTGTTCCGGTTTGAAGGGTGAGTGAGCCAGTGTAATTACAGGCACAAGGGACATAAAATCTTAGTTCCCAAGGTTGGTGGCGCATTGGATATGTAAGCGATGGTTGACATTTCTTACAATGCCAATGTCTAAGAGCGTTGGTGACCACTTACCATCAGGTGGCCCATATGCTCGTCCGCCTTCCTATTCTATAAATAAAAAAAAAAAAAACAAAGTCGTACCACCAAGTGAATAAAAATAGAAAGTAAAATTGTGGAAAGACCAAGCCTCAAAGTAATCATAAAAAAATTAAATACGTTCTATATACAACGTTTACATAATGATCAAACAAATACCATAAGATATTTTCAGGGACAATGTGTTAAATTAATACAAATTTCTGAATAAACACGCCGAGATGGCCTAGTGGTTAGAACGCGTGAATCTTAACCGATGATCGTGGGTTCAAACCCGGGTAAGCACCACTGAATTTTCATGTGCTTAATTTGTGACTAAAATTCATCTCGTGCTTGACGGTGAAGGAAAACATCGTGAGGAAACCTGCATGTGTCTAATTTCATTGAAATTATGTCACATGTGTATTCTACCAACCCGCATTGGAGCAGCGTGGTGGAATAAGCTCTAAAACCTTCTCCTCAAAAAGGGAGAGGAGGCCTTAGCCCAGCAGTGGGACATTAACAGGCTGTTACTGTTACTGTTACTGAATAAACACGAGTAAATAACTCTCTATGTGAAGTGCTTGTATATTGAAAACTTATCATAGAAACTATCTATTATTATCGCTGTTTGAAATTTTAACGCGATTCCGTACAAAACCAAGAATATCTCGTGTTATTAATCAGCTATCGCACACAGACGCGAACCCTTTAAATTTGCACGTGTCCGTATTGTACGTAGGTTGTGTGACATAGCACGAGAGCTGGCAACCATTCGACGATACAATGTTGGTTATGTTTAGCGTGTAATGCACGTTCTGTATTAACGTCATCGATAATTGAGAAATAAATACTATACGGGAATATATGTTTGAACAAAATATCAAATCATGATCATGAACTTGGACCTAAGTATATAAACGAATGATTAGTTCCAATGAAATTTTAAACATCTCCCTGTTTAATTTTAGACTATTATGTTTAAATACAAAACAAAAACACAATATCTAATTATAATTGTGACTGAGGTATGTTTTAATTTTAAATATATCATTATTAAAAAAGGTTTTGCGTATTTCATGCAAAAACATAAAGCAAAATACCTGTGCGATACTCGTTTCAAATGTAATCAGATAAACATACGGTGATATGCTTGTACGAGCACTTCTATAGCTAGCTCTTAAGCTAGCACATTGATATGTGTGTGATCTTACGTGTGTGTGCGTCTGGCGAGTGCAGCTTGCACATGCGCGCTGATGGGGAGGGGCAGAAGACCTTGAACGCGCCTAGCAACAGCGCTGCCAGCGCTTGCTTATTTATTTCTGTTTTACTCGTCTGCACGTTTGCTGGCAAAATTTAACCAGAACGTTTTATGGAGTCGTAATGGCAGGCGGGAATTTGACCTTTTGCGTGCATTTGTCAGATGCCCGTCCCTTTGTGGAGATGGATCACGTGTCGTGGTTTTATCGTAACTAAATGTTGCTTCACGATCCCTTTTATTGTTTTATGTATTACCATCTTGTTAGGACTTGCGTTTCCGCCGCACGAATAGGTGGTTTTTAATTATCTGTAGCGGCTGTATTTGTGTTAAAACCACCTTACACAACATTTTACGTTCAGTTGACGAAGTTTCAGTTATATTGTTATAAATAAGTAATTCAATCTCTTTGTTGAACCAAAGGAAAATTAATTCACGTTTAAAGTGCTAAGTAATCAAAATTTAATCTCATTCAAATTAATATAAAAATAATTTAATGTACGTCTGCTTATTTAAAAAATCTTTTAAAATATAAAGGAATTAAGGAAAATCTGTACATATAATTATTATTTTGTAAACAAATGTTTTTCGATTTAAACAATACAACTTTGAGTCACGATGATTTAAAGACATCAAATTATTTATAATTATCATAGGTAAGATAAATGGGCCCCTGTTCGTGGGGCACAAACAGCAACAACGGCTATAGCCATTGCACTGTAAGAAATATTAACCATCCCTTACATCGTCAATGCGTTAACAACCTTGAAATCTAAATGTAATCTCCCAAGAGGCTGTACGAAAGCTTACTCAGCTTTCCAACCGGATCACAGCAATACTATGTATTGCTGTTTGGCGGTAGAATTTGTGATGAGCGGATTACCTACTCGTTTGCACAAAACTAAGTAATGTTGATGTCTTCAAATCCAGAGTAAACAGGTTTCTTATAAGTAAGCGTGCTACATCTAGGATGCTTGTCGATGCTTAACATCAGGCAAGTCAACGGTCAAACGCTGACCTATTAATTATAAAAAATAAAATTAAATTAACAACTATGTTATCCTGAAAACATTTCTAATAACCAACCGCATATCTAATTTGAGAACAAATATCTTGAAAGTCATAAAAAATATTTCTTTGATAAAATAAAATCTCAATAAGTAAAAAAAAAAAAAACATTCGAGTAATAAAAGTCACCTAACCAGAATGACCACTATATAACAATGAATAGGTTTCGATATGAGCATGCTAATTGTATAACAATGAAACAACAATGGTTTGGACGTTCTTGCCAAAAAAAAAAATTAAAGACGGCTTAAACCGCAAAAATATTTTACTTAAACATATACAATTCATCATATATATATATACTTATATACAAAGTTGGTGAGCTGACTGGAACAATAATATTATACAAAACTTTGCTAATTAAAGGTTTTGACGTAATCCAATCATTCCGGTCACTATCGATTACAGGATTCAAGGTACAAGTTGTTAAATCAATCTAGTCCGCGTCGGTGCCTAGGATCCAGCTCGCCCGGGTCTGCCCTTTGACATTACGTAGGTGGCAAGGAAGCGCATGCGCTTACATCCTGCCTCCCCACCAGCCCCCCCATCTCCCTAGCGTGGGTAGATGACGCAAAACCCTAGAATTCTATTTTTAGGATTTCCTGACATTTCAAAACAAAATACGTTAACTTGAAGTAATTTGTCAGAGCTAATAACGCTTTACGTCTGTATTAGTTACGTAACTTAATTAATCAAGCCTTCGTTATTATGATTTATTTTATGAATATAATTTTGTTATGTTTGAAAGGTAGGTAAGGCTTTATTGTATACACGTGCCATCATTTATAACGAGTTTTGATTCATATTGTCAAGAAATGGACGTTTTCCTACTCTACACAGAACTCTTCTTATTAATTACCAGTTTCCGCCTGCAGCTTCGTCCGCGTGTGAGGGGAGATAAGTTAGATACATAAGTCCTTTTCTGCAAAATTTTATGATCAACGGTTGAATAGTATGCCTCGGTGGTAGTTAATACCCCCAATTGATTTCCGATGTTATATTGTTTGATTGCGTTTGTATGCAAAACTCAAAACACAACTAACAGGTTAATACTGGATGAACCATTTACTGTCAAACGATGGGTGCATTTCTACCAATGCTAACAATATGTATAGATATCATTCTAAATTCGATTAATCATCCAAATTCACCGTATTTTGATTCTATACGCTGTTCTCTCTAGATTAAAAATGTATCTATGTTTGCTTTCATGAATAAAAATAATTAAGAAACCAAGTGTGTGTACCTAATAAATACTTATATAGTGTTGTTATACATACATCCCAAACATGGTTACTTATTACATATTTAGTAATCAACCGTCCTAACTTTCTGAAGGGTTAGTTATTAATGCTGTGATCGCCACATTTGGAGTTAAAGAAACTTTATTTTCATCAAGAAACACATTTACTAACATGAGAATATAATATTACTACAACAATTGCCCAGCGGCGCGGCAGAGCATTATGTATACATGATATTATTTAATGTTAGAAAAATACAATTTCGAACTGACTGGTCTTATCGCAAATACACGGATTAAGTACAGATAGGAAGTGGTATGAGTGAGTGAGTATTTATTATTAGTATTTATTAATATTTATTTTATTTATTTATTTTTTATATATTGCGAGATCTTTGTCTTGGAGATTATACTTACGAACTGTATATGTTGGTCGTAAGCATCAACATATACAGTTTACAATTAATCTACTGTGTGATAATAATTTTGAACATTTACAATAAAAATAAAATATTATTACATATTTTTTTCTTTGTGACAAGCGAAGCGACATGGTTCTTACTTTTCAAACTCAAGTCTTAGCAAGCATCAAAGTCATTTTATCTCGTTAGGACTAGAGTCGTCTCCTTTTAGTGCATTCATAAATAATTTTAATGGTATTTTCAAGATAAATTATTATCGTCTATCAGAACACCGACTCACCTTTTATACTTAAAAAAAACAGCAAAACAAAAAAAATTACGGACGATACAAATGTTAATTATCCTCATAAATATTTTAAAGTACTGCATCTTTTAAAATAAACATCAACAAGATACACTAAGATATGAGCATCTTTATTTTGCGAGTGTATGCTGGAATGCATTTAAAGCGCTGTAAAGCAAAACGTAGGATCTGTTTATGTGTAATCATGTGCATATTTAGCAGAGAATTATACTAATTCCTATTTTCATCATGGATCACTTGAAGGTAGACGAGCTTTACTATTGGATGGTGAGCGGTCAATGTCAAACATTTACCGTTATATTTTTTAACTATGTACTTTATCTTGTGGAATGGAAGCGGTCATTTTGTACGTAGGTCTGGATATGTTTTTCTAGGAGGAAATAAACTGGGTCCTTTCGAAAATATTAAAACAACTGATGACTCGATGACTCGCTAAACTCCTATGGGTACCCTAAGTATGTGTCGTGGTTTAAGATTGTGTTTCTTTTATTTATAACGGACCACCGAAAATTCCTACTCCTAATAAAATATCAAGGTTGAAGACAGTCCAGGGCCTGCATCTTTCTATTTCTGATTAATTCTTTTTTTTCATAAAAATATTTCTGTTTTACAGGAACTGCTTCTCTAAATTACTGCTGAATCAAGTAAGTTTAATTGTATTATGAATGTTAAATAAATAAATAAAGCAGTAAAATAAATTTATTCATTAAAAACAAGCTTAATAAGCAAAATTATGCAACAAAGCTTAGAAAGAAAAGCCGAGGGTCATTCTTTTAAGCACGGGATGTCATTAAGTCTCATTAGTCCACAAATAGCACAGTCATCTTATTATATTGTGCTATTGTATGAATCTTAAGGTCATTTTGTTTTTACCGGATAAAACCAGTTTTGACTGAAATTCAAAACCTTATGTTGAAAAAGAAACCTTAAAGAATAAACTGTGTTCACTTAAAAGTTTCTGCAGTCGTAATCTTTAAAGAAAATAATTTTAATAAAAATCTTATTGGAAATAAAAATCCACGATTCTCATGTCTGAAAACTTTCCAACGATTCTTCGGCAGTGAAGAATTTATACCTACAGCTTTAGTATACTTAGGGACACTGGTTCGGTAACGTGTAATATACCCTCTCAGGCTCGAAAAGCGAAATATATCCAGTCTAAAATAGTCAAATGAATATTTAACTTGCAAGGAAACATATATAATATTTGTGAATCTTAAAAATACTAGGAAACATTTCAAATGTGGACAACACCAAGCGAAGCATTAATACTTTAACAAATATCAATGGTCATCATCATCATCTTTTTCATCACTTCTGTGACGTCATCACATTAATTAGGGGTCGGCACAATTTGTTTTATAATTTCAAGAAAAATAAAAAATGATTTGATAATCGATGCTATCCTTTTTTTAGTGGATTGTTTTTCCCCGTACGAGTAAAAAGCAAATATTAATTCAATAATATAATTATTTTTATATTACCTATATTAGTGTTAATTAATCGAATTTATCTTAAACATATTAATTAAATATTTTATAATAATTTAAAGTGAAGATTAGGATTCATCCTAAATAAGACAATTTGAAAGTTATTGTTAAAGGTGTGTATGTATTAATTTAGCGTATTGATGTTTTCAAAATTTGATTTTGTATTTTCTAGAACGATGTGCATAATCATGTTTGTAAATTATCGTCTAGCGTAGCTTGAGTACAAATGATACATGATGACATTATCAGAGAGATAGACTGTCTCCAAACCAATTTCATCCAACGAAAGCATAATTTCCTACTGTATATGATTCTACTCAATTCGATTCCATTGCTTTTTCAACCAAATAATGATGAAATATTGTTCTCTTTGGACGTCTGATGATAAGTTGATAGTTTGACAGACTTAATATTATAAATAATTAAATATAAATACTTAAGAATATTCTTTGTTACATTAATGTACAATATTTTGAATTATTTATATACATACATGCATAAGTGTAAGCTGCTAGTTAAAGATGCGCGCAAGTAATTAATCACGATATTACTATTTCGATAGTCATATCATTGACTACGTAAATCAGCAGTCAATAGAACGCTGTCGTGTTTTAAAGATGTGATGTTTCAAACATGCATACACATAATAGCTATTAAACTGATTTTATTATTAAAGCTATATAATATACGATTCTTATTGATGGATATATTTTATATAAAAAAGGATTATTATTTTCATTTCATTTCTTTAACCAATCTGTTCACTGAGATGATAAAATCGTTTACTTTCTATTTTTTTATCGACGAATTTCAATTCTAATTTAGTTATGAATTTAAAAAACAAAAAATCACAGTCGCCACTGCAGACAAAGAGTTATCATTTGAAGTTATGAACACAAAGATAAGTTAACGAATGACGAGACGCTAAGATAACAGAATCAAACGAGCACTGCATCAAATTAAGTGCTGCATTTAGCGACGAGCGTACACCAGCTATTCAAGGTCAAGGCTCGCACGTGGCGAGGCCCTCCCTTCCCCCGCCGAAATCTTACCTCCTTCAAAGACCTTTGTATACTTATGTAAAGTATCCTGGTCGGGCTCTCATAGCTCGATTAGCCACGGTAATAATTTATAATAAATTAAAAATTATTTTTCTCTTTAAATTGTATTTTTTAAATGTTGATTGGTATTATATGTTTTTAGTTTAATCCCTATTCGTGTGTCTTGAAATGAAAAAAACAAGCGTTTTAGCCATATCGCGGATAAGGTAAAATACATATGGTATTACAAAATTGACTACAAATTAATTACTTAATTTTAATATTTGTTACTTAAGATGTTTTGTATGTTATAAGATATACAAAATATAATATTATATTGTTATCATTTTAGTCAAAATTAATTCGCAATTATTCCCTTCTGAATTATAATGTGACTTTGACCTTGTGACTCCATCCGCATATCATTTCTTAATCCCGTAATTTATACGCAGGTTATTAATGATCTATTCACCTTATCCAGATCTCAGACTACCTCTATGTCGAATTTCATTACGGTCGATGCAGTTATTACATTATCAGACTTTGTCGTGATGAGGTTAACAAACAGACATACTTATTTTCGCATTTTTAACATAAGTGCGATTAATTTTATATTAAGAATAATTAAAAAAATGTTAAGTAACGGCGTATGAATGTACCACTGTTGGGCTAACACCACTCCCTTTGAAGAGATAAGACTATGAACACACATACACACAATTGTTTCCTATACCGCTGAGTACGAGTTATATATTTTATATGTATTATAGTTTATTTTGATATGAACAAAATAAAAAATATATATAAAGTGACATCTACTGATTATACATGAAAACTAGTAGGCTGTTTATAACTAAATGTAGTGCAAGTACGAAGAGACAGGTGGCTCTTAACGCGAATTTCAAGAAGCCTGTATAGTTATCATAATCTCCGATAGATGACGCTGATTACCCATTTCATTAAAACGGAAATGCTTATTAAGCATCTTTTTTTATATTGCTATAATATTATCAAGAGTTTTTATGTGACGCTACAATATTTTTGTAGAAATAATAATTTAAAAAAACTACTTTTTTATGAAAACCATTTATTTTTTCTCTTATTAACATGATTAGTTATGTTAAAAATATTATTAGCTAGCTATTAGCTGTTAAAATAATTTAAAGTCAAAACATATGTCGATAAACCAACTTGTCTGCACCCCCCGACTCAGACACGGGAGGACTTTTTTATATATATTATCGTCAGACTTCTTAATATTATAGTAATCATTCTTAATCTTTAAGTCATTATATATGACAAAAAGCAAACTATGTATTTTAAACAGAATTTAAAGCTACCATCGGTTGGAAATAAAGATTCTACTGAGAACTTAATAGATGCTGTTCCATTCCTTACATAGATTTTATGAATTTTAATACAATAATTAAATTATTAGTTATCCTGCATTGAAATCGACGAATACTAACTCAATATATTTTTTTATCTATATAATCCTTCTTCGAGTATGCGCGTTATTACTTAAAATTTCCTTAACATGTCATATACGTTTATAAAACACCTTACCCAAAGAGAAATGAATTGACTTTGGGGACGGAAACGTGATGTTACATGATTATCTTTACTTATCGTGTTTATACAATGATTGTCACTATTTCCATCAAAAATTAATCGTATTATGGATACAGGTACATAACATTGCTGTAAATATACTGCGATCCCATTGATATCGAGCTCAGAGATTATGAAGCGCCTTGACAGCTCTTTATTGACGAATGAATATAGTTTTTGGCTACAAAATTACTCTAAAATTGTATATATGGACGCGATACTATGAAAATATCCGAAGTATATTACTCGATCACTATCGACCGGAGTCGGTTAAGTGTAACTTTTCTACCGTGTATGTTGCGTAAGGGATGACCAATAAGAATTAAAATAAGGTTTTAATCTATAATAATACTTAAAGAAACTGTTATGAAACTCTTACTAAGATTTATATTGTTCAAAATAACTGAAAACGCTATTATTTTACTTTAGGTTCTGTAAATACTTCCTTTATAGTACTTTACAAATATAACACTATTATATTAACAGAAGTTAGTAAAGGCTCTGCTTTAAAAAAAAAAAAAATCAGCCGAATTGAGAACCTACAACTTTTTGAAGTCGGTTAATAATACATGAACGTGAACTGAATATGAACTCATGTAATGAAACTTCTTTGTGTGCAATGTAATTTCGAATTTAAGTGCAACGTTTTTATGTGTTTCGTTTCTGGTGCAAAAAAAGTTTCACTTAAATCACTTGTACCGGCTGAATTGCAGGCGGTTTTTTTTTATGTAAAATATTATACTAATGCTTTAATTACGTGTAATTTTGTATATACTATACTTATTGATTTACAACTCAACTGAAAACAGCAAAATCCACAAAAATCACCTTTACATTCAAGCTTCAAGAATATTTCAAGTGAAGCAAGAAGACAGGCTATCGAACGACCGGGTGCCACGCTGTGCTCTCTCGGGTTTACTGGTGAGTGAACACAGCTGGTGGTATCTCAGTTGTTCCCTAGTTCCCACACAGAAGATAGATTGAAGATTCTAGAAGAGAAAAAAGCGTCGGAAAAGGAAAATATTTTTTAAAAGATTTCATGACTATAATATTATATACTTCAATTATATACTTCAATTATATACTTCATTTACATACTTGGAATAATTATTTACATTATGATAAACTATGATGAATAATTCAAGCTTATAATTTATTTAGTAAATATTTTGTGAGTTATTTACCATTTAGTAATAAAAGTATTTTTACCGTCTCTATAAACCAGCATTTCTAATTTGCAAACTTTATTAATATTAAGATATATATATTGACTCTCAAAAATATTAAGTGTTAATTATTATTTTTCCCGCCAACTTTTTTCTGATAATTTATCGCGTATGTGTATTTATTTTTTATTATTCGTTCCACGTATAGTATCGTGGCAGTATTTTTTGTATTTTAACTGAGAGAAAGTAACTGTTCTCAGATGCCTCTACCGCTTTAATATTCTTGATGTTGGTTAAATCAGGTTTCATAAGAACCCTCCAAGTTGTTATTAAAACAATAATTAATTAAAATATTTTTTTATTGATATATTCTGTTTTGTTTGTTTTTATATATGAAATAATAAGAGTTGTTTTCATTAATTTAGTTAAAAAAATAAGATTATAACAAATAACACCCCCGTTGTAAGTATAACCTTATGCTTATTGCCTATTTAGTTTGTTTAATCCCTGGGTAAAAACAGTCGATAATCGTTCTTATGTGTTATTATTACAATGTTTTAGACAATTTTAACGAAATACATATTCTGAAAAATATTGACATTTTTTGTTTTAACTAAAAACCGACTTCAAAAATGTATCTGCATACATTTAATTATAACTTAAGAATAATATTTTTGATTACGTTGAAAAATAAATCTTTATAAAGGCAATGTAGTTATATAAAACACATCCTTCTATTAATTCAGTACTTTTGGAGTTATTGTTAATATTTAAATGGGTTCGCCTGGCAGCGACATTGATAGCCAATCGTTTATAGTCAATACAGAAATTTGAAACCGATTGATCTCATATGTGACATCTCTTTTATACGTGACATTGGCAGAATATTTTGCGCTCAACTAGCGTCGATAAGAAAACGAAGAAAAAAAAAGAAATTTAAATGCTTCAATAGCGTGTTATCAATTTTTCGTATAATGCTACAAGTGAAATTAATATTGGTAGTAAAAAAAACATAACAGCCTGTAAATGTCACTGCTTTGCCAAAAACTCATTTTAAAGAGAATATTTAAAGCTTATGCCACCACGCTCCAATGATGACGGATACACATGGGACAGATAGATTCTAAGTCCGCCTTCGGTTAAGATTCACGTGGACGCATGCACTGTGTGTAAGGTTCATTTTAACAAAAATATAATCAAACCGTATTTACATCCAATCTAGATAAATACGTTCGTTCTGTTAGTTTCGTTACGTGATTTCCGAATGGCAACTTTCTCTTAAATGTACTTTACACTCGGATACCGCAAGATTTTATTCTAAATATACTCTTCGAAAACATT
The DNA here is from genome assembly GCF_905147045.1 of Nymphalis io. NCBI lineage: Eukaryota > Metazoa > Arthropoda > Insecta > Lepidoptera > Nymphalidae > Nymphalis > Nymphalis io. The sequence continues at coordinate 6,382,437 of NC_065906.1, read as the reverse complement.
AGTTAAAAATACTATGATATACGCAACAGAAATGTTTTTTAAATAAATAATATTTTAATAATAATAATAATACTTGATCAATGTAAATTAATTTATTTCAGAAATAATTTTATGGAATTATTGCACAAACGGATTGCATATTTTATTGAGTAGATAAAATATTTTCAATTTATGGAAGTTAATGTATATATAAACATAAGCTATGGTCAGGCTGCTGATAGTGACACTAGAGCACCTCAGTGTGACAGATCACAAAAAAGTCGGTAGTGTGAAAAAATTACGACGTTACATGTCAGGTACTTTACATCGTAAAGATAATTTATATCTCGCTTTTGGACACTTCGCATACATTATATTGTACAAAAATTAAGTGAGAGTGTATAAAGTAAATTGCACGTACAACATAATTAGCGTTTTGTTGCGAAATTAGTTTGTAACTGACTTAACTTTGACATAAATAAGAAACCCGATCAGTGTATAGAATTTTTAAGTTTTATTTAAAATTAATAACTATACAAGTTCCATGAAGCTTGCTATTGTATACTATTTATTTGTAATCAAAAACATCTCACATTCATGTTTACATTTAAGATTTACATATAATGTAAATCCGTAGAGATTACATGATTACGTAGAATAACATGAATTTAAAAACTATGGCAAATTAGCTAAAGTAAAATTCAAAAAAATATTTGTCCTTTTAAAAATAAAACAATTGATGACATTTATTAAAGAAGATTATAATATTGTCATACGTGGCATACCATGTACGTATTAAATTATACGCTCGTAGATAAAAGCAGATAAAAAAGTCTTTACAACGCCGCACCTTTATATGCCTCGCTACTCCACTTTATTTGACCGATCACCATGAAAGTTGGAATATATATTTGTTTCAAATTTAATACAAGATTTTGTCTAAATTGTAACTCGCCGCTAGATGGCCTTGCACAACCTAAACGTATATCGGTCAACCGTCATAACAATTGGTATATATGTTTAGGAAGGTATGTGATGCTTAGTTTTGATAGTTTTGTTTAAAACATGATAATATTAACTCCCAAACTAATTTTATGCAAATCATAATTGTACGAAAAAAAAGTTAAGTTTTTATAAACCTAGATTCAGCAGTTATTGTTTTTGATATTACAAAAATAAGATGAATACAGTCTTTATTGTGATAGAAATAAGGTTTATAGTGTGGAAAAAGATTGCTTAAACAACATTAATATATACATAATTATATTCAATATCATGACAGTTAGTACAACAAAAGAAAAACTAGAAACAGAATCAATTAACTTTGTGTTTAATTACGCTAAAGTAATAAACTTAAGTGCTACGTTCTTCTTTTTATATTTTGTAGAAGTTATAAAATTACACTTCCGAGTTTATTACATTTTACGTCCAGACCACAATTATATCAGATTAACTTTACTGTTAGCACAGGATATCTCCATAGCAGATTTAAAATAATTAATCCTCAATATATCACCGTTATACAGGACAGCGTTTAAAAAATCAGGATTCAGTCTGATTCCAGTCCATTACATGTTCCTAGCTCAACTTTTAGTACAAAAAGGCTAAATTATATATATCATAATATAAACTGTTTATTTAAAATAATAGTTACGAAGAGAAATATTATAAAAGCAGGTTTCTGTGTTACATTTCTCAAGCCTAACAGCAAACGTCTACTTAAACGAAACAGTATCTGACACGCAGTAGAGAAAATTCTTAAAGAAAGAATGCGACGTGAAATTAGAAAAAAATATTAATCTCGTTTTACTCTGTTTACGATAAATATGTGTTAATTTTGTATACATAACATCGATTGTTATATTTGGCAATATAAACACATCCAAGTTGTAAACTAAAATGAAAATATATAATATCGTTATATTATCTGACTGTACGTCAGATTAATGATTCCTGCACACCACGAAACCAGGTCTCCAGTCTATCTGTAGCAGTTGCTTCTCCACGTAGAAGGTCATCGTCCCATCATGCTGGAGGATACTCCCACGTTCCGCTTTCTTGTAAAAGCACACTCAACTACTCAGATACTCCGAATAACATAACTTTCATCAATGGAGATAAAAAATCAGGAAAAATACGTGTTATGGTACACCTTTAATCAGAACTAACTACAAAAAGAAAAAATATTCTATTTGGTATATTTTTGTGTTTAGGTTGGATGAGTGAGTGAGTCCACTGTACATAACATCTAAGTACCGAATTGGTGGCGCATTGCCGATGTAAGAAAGGGTTAATATTTCTTACGGCGCCAACGTCTGGTCGGTGGTGACCATCTTTACCATGACTTACCATCTTGTGGTCCATTTGTCCGTCCACTTACTGACGTTATAAAAAAAGATAGTGTGCCAAAAGAGTACAATTATCCGACTTTACTGTTAGCAATGAAACAGTAACAGCCTGTAAATGTCCCACTGCTGGGCTAAGGCTTCCTCTCCCTTTTTGAGGAGAAGGTTTGGAGCTTATTCCACCACGCTGCTCCAGTGCGGGTTGGTGGAATAGTGCGGATTGGTGGAATGAAATGTGGTTAGCAATGAAAGTTTATCTATATTTAAAAAGCGGCCATCGAAACATGTACAGAATAATTAATAGCTTATATGTGATCTCTCCCCTATAAATTTAATTACGTGTAATTTCCAATCAACACTTATTGTACTACCTAAATTTTATTTTTCGATTTTACATTGTATTAATGGTATTCTTTACATTTTTGTACACATTTTGACAAATGTCAAAAATTAACATTCAATATTGTGACATGTTCTTAAAATAAATTTATAAACCGTAATAGAAAATATCAAGATAAACAAAAAACAAGGTAATATAAATTTATCACCGATACACGCAAAGAATAAGTGGTAGTAGGGCTTTGTGCAAGCCCGTCTGGGTATATACCACCCACTCGTCAGATATTCTACCGCAAAACAGCAGTACTTAGTATTGTGTACTTTAGGGTGAGTGAGCCAGTGTAATTATAGGCACAAGGGACATAACACCTTAGTTCCCAAGGTTGGTGACGAGTTGGCCATGTAAGCGATGGTTAACATTTCTTACTATGCCAATGTCTATGGGCATTGGTGACCATATACCATCAGATGGCCCATATGCTCGTCTGGCTACCTATACTATAAAAAAATAAAAAATAATAATGTGATGACCATTTTTTATCTTATTTATGATGTCATTTAAATTCTTAACTTCTAATCAATTTAGTTTCTTAAATATCTCCCACAGTTGGGCAAAGGCATAATCGTTTGTTAAAGAAAGGTAATAGGAACTTATTCCACCACGCAGACTAGTACTTAAATGGTCACCATCCCATTCCTCACAATTTTTTTTACGAGCACGAGATGGAACAATAAAAAATATAACATATAAAAAAATTTGCAAACGACATTTGTATTGAATAACTTCTCTTAGACACGTCTGCTGTCCACTGTGTAATAAACTATCTATTTCTATCATAATAATAATAATTTATTTTAATTATATAAGTACAGTATATAAATATCCCATTTTATAAGTTTTCTTTTTTAAACCTGTATATTATTAGAATGTAAAGGAATGGAAAAGTAAAGAATGCGTGTTTACTTAAGTGCAAGTTTTCAACGTGTATGGTTGTTTCCTGTTTCCTACTTAGGTCATGCTCGTAAACGTTGGTATGCAGGCGGACATAGGATACCTTTCATTCCGATCAATGATTCAGTTCCTACCAGAAGATTAGCTTCTAATTCTTCGGGGAAGTATTAATACTAGTTAGTAAATTCGATGTTTTGTAACCGTCCTCATAAAATCCTGGATAAAACAAATGCATACTGCCATATATTGTGTTAGTATTTTAAATATGCTTTGTACGTATTACGTAACATATAAAAGGTATTTTTAAATGCGAAAATAAATGTTTCTAGTAATTATGTGAGCTTGAATATCGCGTTGACATAATAAACTACAACTCAAATCACATGTAACATATATAACCGATGTCGGTCGTAAAACTATTAGCCTAAGAACCAGGGATCGGCAGACATACGGTATGTTAGCAAGCTCCATACCGATGCTGAAATTAAATAGGAGCTGATCGATTGATTTGTTTTGTTTGTTTTACCATGCTTCACATACTAAACTAAACATTTTTTTCGCGCATTGGAAACATTCAGGTAAAGTTCAGGTAAAGGTATCCTCTTTGGGGGGGAACCGGGTTATGTGGTGATTCTTACTAAAATGACGGATCCTATCCTACCTACGATACCTAATCACGGATCGGAGACGTGTTCTAGCCACTGGGCCATCACAGCGTTAAAGACGATTTTAACTTTTAGTATTTACTTAGTAATTTGCGTTTTTATATTATATATAATATAGATTTATCTATACATTTTTGTCAGACGAGTGTTCTTAATGCATTGTGACGAGATGTTTCATCGTCCTTGCAATTAATTTCCATAGCTATGCGGCCATATTAATGACGTTATGCGCATTCGTCGCTATTATATCTATTATTAGTTTTGTGCTTTGTGATAAAACTCGATAAATGAGTGATTTTACGATCATGTCAAACAGCTCTGTCTTAAGTTATGTTACGTAATGCACAATTTTATTTATATTGCGTTAAAATCGCAATATTATTATTATTAAAAAAAATATTACGTAATTTAATAATTATATAATTTTATTATTTTGTAAGATCATATTTCCCTGGTCCCATATTTTGAATATTATTACGCTAAAGTCCAGGGCTAATAGCATATGAAGGTCATTTTAATTGGTTTTAATAGCACTTGTTAAGTTATTCCTATCCTAATCTTCTTTTGTTTATATTAAATCGTTTCAAGCGAAACGTTGTGAAAAATAAAATTTTAAAATTATTATTAAAACAAAGTAACACTTCTCAAATGTCCCACTGCTGGGCTAAGGCTTCGGTTGAGAAAAGGCTAGAATTGATTCCAATTTATGATTTACTAGTTTTCGACCGCGGCTACGTCCGCTTATGAGAGCAGGGGCTAGATAACCTATTTGTTAAGTCAGGTTATATGTTATCTCTTTCCAAACTTTCGCGTTTAATAGTAGTTTTGTTCAAAACAGAACAATAATTCTTGCTTTAAGCTTGCAAATAATAAAATATCTGTTCACCAACAGTTCTTCAAATAACATTGTTTTTTTGCCAGCGGAATAATCCCAAACCAATTAGGCCACGTATTTCTCTCTTGCCAAAAAGTTTGTGAAAACAAAAATGACTTGACAACGATATCAAACAGTTTTTTTTAAATCGATTAAGTGATATTCTTTTCGTATATTAAGTAGCAAGAGATGAAAAATGTATTCAAGCTTAGATTAGTTTATTACAAGGAAATCTATTCGCGTTTTAGTAATTAAAGAAAATCATAGAAACATTAGTCACTATTGCTTTTTAAATGACCAATAAAACACAATGATTTGAAATAATGTCGTTTCTGAATTTAAGGATAGTCATTTTTCTCAAATTACATTGTCTTAAATTATATTAAGAAGGCAGACAAGTAAATTGGCGACTTGATGGTATATGCGCCCATAACCACTGACAATAGAATATTCATCATTAATTATAAAATAGAATGATCCACTTCATTCATAGCATTTTAATCAATTATTATTTATTTGCTGATACAGACTTTATTTTTATTAGATTCGTACGGAAGTGTTAAATTATGGTATACTACGTCTATTTGGTATGCTTTTTTTCATTAATTTCATTGATGTTCAAGGCATGATTTAAAAGATGTTTTATACATTCAATACAGGCATTTTCAAAGGCTCGCCCACCCTTTAAATCGAAAAACGTAGGTATTCTTATTTAGCGCTAAAATAAATGATAGTGGTATTCACCCTTTTTTTCCACTGGAAAGACGCCTTTACGCGTTTCCCCCGCATGAAGTGGAGGGGAATATATGTGGGGCTCGCCGACGCTGAAGGCACCGCAATACCAAATAAAAAACCAGCGGTACCCACATCGTCTTTTCGGGGGACGCCACGGGATCGCTTGCTACCGTGTAGTGGTACTCACCCGAGCAGACAAGCAATAAACAAGTCTTATATTGTAATGTTTAAAAGATATAGACGTGTATATTGTAAAAGCGAAGTTAAGGAACATATATTATAGGTATCTCCAGTCCAGTAAAAAGGTTTTATTGTTTTAAACGTACGTGAAGTGGAGTAACCTGAAACAACAAGCATGAAATTCTCTCTCCTCAGTCCTGAATAAACCTCTCTATCTTTCATCATGTCGTCTAAACTTAAATTATGGCACAAATAAGGTATAGAACTCGTATCAACAGTATTTCTCATAACACTTAGCGTGTTATACTTGCGATAATATGTTAAATAAATAAGTTATTGAACATATGACATCATATGCATTATAATCGATTCAAACACATTAATTGCATACAGCATACATATTATAAACCCATACCATAGTTCGTGTTAGTTAACAGTCGTGTGACGTTGCGAACAATTACTTACAAAGATCCAGCGTAATATTAATGTGACAAGGTTCTTAAGTGTACGTTATTATAATTAATAATGGTTGTATGTATGTAGGTCTCAGTGGCTCCGCTTCCGCCAATTACATCATTAACATCATTTTTGTTTCAAGTTACTCTGATAAAATATTTCATATTAATGACTTTTTCATATTGAAATATTCTACTGATATAAAAATACGTTTTTTTTATAAATATTCACTCACGCTCGAATAGCTGAATGGATTTTGATTATATTTGGCAAAGAGATTTGGCTGAGAATCTAATTATAATATATAAATAATGATATTTCAACATATAATAGTTATATATTTTTAAATCCAAAGGTCAATAAAACTGTATTTATCTGTATGGCAATCAAGATATTTCCACTATTAAAAATGCATATTATAATTAAGTTTGAAAAGACACGGTTTTGGCGCCTTAGAGTCTAAATAACTTTGGCCGGGGGCTCGCAGATGCATAGCCAAGACTTATCTGCCAACTGTCTCTGGCACATCCCTTGCATCAATAAATATATAACTACAAGGGCAGCTCGATAATTAGAAATAGTGCATATATCTATTAAGAAAAAGTAATAAAAAACTTATTCTTATAGTGGTCGTTTCGTTTTTCACATTTACACAATATTAGTTTCCGCCCATGACTCCGCCCACGTCTGACAGAGGAGGTGCTAGGTACCTTTTTTGTACCCCTGACAACGTGTTTGCAAATTCATGATGATTGAATAGTTAGAGCATAACAAACAAACAAATACGATTTCTTTCATTTAGAATATTCGTGAAATTTGTGTTATTGTCACACCATAAAAAATAAACGAAGTCTAACTTCAACATTTTTACACGAGTATAAATACCAACATTATGTACACTTTTTTTGACATATCTGCAACACAAATTTACGGTGCATTGAAAAAAAAATAGAAATTGGCAGTAATAATAATATCCTGTGACATTATTCACACACGGCCATCTGATCCCAAACTAAGCACGGCTTGTACTATGGAAACCAGACAACTGATATACTACATATTTTTTTTTTGTAAATACATACTTATATAGATAATTACACCCAGACTCGGGAGAAACAGACATGTTCATGCAAACAAATGTCAGTCCTGGGTGGGAATCGAACCCACAAGCTTCGGCGTGAAAGGCAAGTATCTACCAACCACGCCAACCGGCCCGTCATAAATAAAACTCAGGTTTTATGATTATGTACACAGTTCTTTTTATACATCAATTTAAATTATATATAATTCAAGTCTACGGCGATACACGTTTTTATTCTTATCGTCTTAAATATTTTGAAATTTAACACAACAGCTATATAATAATGGAATTAACTTTTTTTGTTATTATTTCCTTTCAAAAAAAATTGAAGTGTACCTACTTCCAACTTAATATTACTTATAAATTATATTATTAATAGAATATACTTTTAATTATAACTATTGTTCTGCACTGCACTGTATTCTGCACTACTATGGATATATATAAGATATGTATATATAAAAAAACAATATTAAATTTACTTAATTCAAGTACTCTTTTACAATGACTTTTGAATGGTGCGTTTATAAGATAAATTAATTATAAGGCTTACTTAATAATAATTCGTAACGTATACTCTACCGAAATGCACTGGCAAGAAATTCGGTAATTAGTCTTCTTTTCATCATGTTACTTTATAAATCGTCACTAGATATATATAAAACAAAGTTCCTCTAAAACTCCAAACAAAGTCCGCGTACTGAAAAAAACCGAACGTTTTCATACGGGTTTCACCGATGGAAGACGTGATTCGTGATGACGGCTTAGGTGCTTAACTAATTAAAGTCAATACTTTAATGAATTAAATTGAATATATATATATATATATATATATATATAATTGAATAAGATATCGGAAAAAAACACACCGGCTGCAAGCTATACCGATGTGCGCCGTGTGAGCCAATAGAGATATTACGATAAAAACGTTTTATGTGGATACTTATTCTAATACATATAATATATAATATTATTATATACATATCTTGCTTAAAAATTAGGAACTTAACTTACTTAACGCCTTTTTTAATGTCTACATAAAATGACGTGCCTTATATATTCATGTTTTTAGCATAAGTTTTAAATTATATCCATTAAAAAAATTACTTTTTTTTGAAGAATCTTTTGTTATTTTATATGTAGAACAACTTTAAGTCATTAAACAAAAATTTAATTATTAAATGCTAAACTTTAACTTGATATCACTATATACTAGTTTTAACTAGTATTTTCCGGCATGAAAAGTAGCCTTTACTCTAGTCCACTATATGCAAAAACATCTCAATCAACGGATCGAAAACACTGAAAAGATAAACAAAAAAACGGAATATCGCATCATTTATTTCATTGGCATACATGTGGCAGAATAAAAAATATATATCTTATATTTTCTATGAAATATGGATATATTTGGTACATAACATGACCCTTCTTATATCTTTAATAAAACAGTAAGCTTTAGTCCTAGTCTGTATTTACTTCAGTAAATACTCATTATCGGCTTTATGTAAAGCAAATTTATCTTTTTCATTCTGTAATTTTTAGTAGAAACAACTTATTAAAATTCTGAACAACTTATGTTGCTATGATTTTTTATTAATTTTAATATTATTAGGCTGAAAAATAAAATATTTAGATAGTTTTTCCAAACGTAAAAAGAATTAAGTCTTCGTTTATTGATGATAGCTATAAAACTGCAACTCCTAGGAGTCATAACCAGAAATGTCAATCAAACTATACCAATATTTAAGTAGTAAATTGACCATTGTGTACTCATTATGTGGATGAAACCGTCACTAGAATAGAATATAATATATGATTTTTTTTCCATTAGAATTTAAATGAAAAAGTAGTGATTAATAAAAGTGTAAAGTAAAAAACAAACAAAAAAGAAAACGGTTAAATAAAATCGGAAGCTGCCAACGAAAGGTCTGAAGTTCAAGGACAACTGGGACTTCGAAGCAACAGCTGGATCGATAGAGGCTCATTTCCATCGCCATGACGACCTGCAGCCGTGACCTGGAGGGAGGGGGAGGGGTGTTGCATCGAACGGCCGGGCTGCAATGAGCAGTTATTTCGGTGCAGCTCACAGTCGCTTGCCGCGCCTCCGATAGTGCGCGCGTTTTACGCCGTGCAATGCAACGTTAACGCCCCCGTGCACTCTGTCTTTACTTATTACTCCGTTTTCGTGCTTCCATTTTTAGTTAATACGTTTTTTTTATTATATACAAACAAGCAGTGTAGTACATATAGCCGCGTTCGCACCTGTTGCGCGAGGTGAAACCGTGTGGAAAACTCTTTTTCTCGGTAGCGGACGAGGCTACTTTCACCGTTCACATTCCTCGGTTACGGTGCTGTTGCATTAAACCAGTCGTAATGTATGTTACCCATGGGTACTGACAACCGAAGCGTTTTCACGTGTTGGCTCGATTCTAAAGTCAGTGACGTATCTGTCGTCCTTTGTCAGTTCACTCGTGTGTGAAGGTACTGTATGTAGGTTTGCTCAGGGAAAATCCGAGGAGTAATATTTCCTTAACGACAATGGAAGGGAGGAGATCTAGATCTGTAGCTGCGGTAAACAGCAGCCTCGACCCGCCCCGCCCCTCACTCCCCCGACCCCTTTGATAACAACCTTTCAACATTATCTGATTAATTTTAATAGTTCTACAGTATTTTATAGAGTATAAAGTAATAGTTATTTCCTTAACATTTTTCAAAATTAAATCAAGTATTGTTCATAATTATATAATGTTATGTTTAATATCTCACTTGAATACTTTAAAGTGAGTGCAATAGTTTGTGGTATAATTTAAGATGTTATGAAATGTATAAAGAGGTATGCTGCATCTGGCATTTGGCCAGGGATGCAACTCCGAAGGTCGTCGGTGGGTGTGAGTGGGGAGGTAGGAGCAGGGCGGGCGGTAGCGGGGTGCGGGGTGATGCAATAAATTACAAGCGGATCGCGCAGGTGCACCCGGACCTCCAGGTCCCGGGCTTGTTGCATATCGGCCCACACGAATCATTTCTCCGCCCACCCAACCCCACCGAGTTTTCATTAGTCCTCCATTTCAATTATTTTCGAATCGTCCGTCGTATTGATTGACATTTAACACATTGCCCATCGCGTGTTACTGATAAATCTGAACTTTTTGTATAACTAATAGTTTGTTTAATATAATTTTATCGCAAAATAGCACGATTAGGTAAGTCTATTTACCTTCATAAATCAAACGTACACAACCCACTTATATTATTGTATGTTGTCATCAATGACTACTGTATAAAGCTACAATATTTATATCATTTATTAATATATCTACACAGAATACAATAGTTCTCATTTTATACGTTAATTGACAATTTGTTTTAAACAATAATTAAAAAAAAAACATTATATTAAAATTTTAAAATTTTCCATCCCAAAGGTCACGTTACCATGGATGGTAATCGCTATCACTTTCATCTTACACGCAACTCATATGAGCGTGCATCTTATTGCGAAACTCGGCACGCATTTAAAGCGAGCTACACACCATACTAAACTTTCGCTGGCGGGACCATTGACCGTGGCTCGACTTTCTAAATCATTTCGTAACGTCGGTGATCGCCCTGGCCATTGTAATTCACGATACGCCTCGACGAGACACGCGATGTCATTACCTGTTTTTGTAACATTTTCGCAAATCCGTAGAAAGTATAACAGCAGCGTTGCAAAGTTTAATAATTAAAATTGCACTTCAATTTTATAGTAAATCATGTCGAAAGATGTCGAACATCTTTGCCAAGCCACCTGTGGAATGTAATGAATGGCGAGCGGCCTCCACTCTAAGGCCTCAGCTCGGAAATTGAGCTAGCCCAGTTTCTTCGTTCCTTTCTTGTCTTAGCGCTAAAGTCAAACAATACGAAACTAAATTGTTCAAATTTCAATCATAAATTCCAAAAAAAAAATACAACAATAAGATTTTGTAAATACTAACTTAGTCCGAATTGTCCTTGACCGCGAGTCCTAGGTCGCCTAGATGCGTCCTTGGGCGCTTTGCCAGCTCCCCCTCTCCTCGGCCCCGCCCCGCGGTCCGGGATGCAGGAAGTCAGCGATATTGGCAATAGAGTGCATCAATAGGCATTCAATAATGAAATAGCGTCCCACTTATTGCCAACTCACCAGTTATTGAGTTCGGGTTTCATTTTTATTTAGATGTATCGTGAAGCGAATTTCGACTAAGAATTATTTTTACTCTAAATAAATACAATTTTAAATAAATAAACAATTTGTAATTCAAATTATATAATTGATGAAGTTTATGTATAATAATAACGAATATTTCAATTGAACTATTAAAGATTTTTTTAAATGGAGATTTTACATACATTGGAGACTTAAACTACGAATACAAGACAATAACACATTAAATAATATAGCAATTCTCTATATATAAAATTCTAAAATATAAATATATATAACTATTGACAATATTGACAATGATTTCAATCAAAGATAGAATGAAACATTTCATCTAAAATAAATATAAACTTACAAAATCCATTTACGTATATTCTGTAAGTGAGCTAAATGCCACGAATCGCTGTCCCAGCAGTCCTAAAGTACACCTTAATCCTCAGTGGAAAGGATAAAAAAGTAAAAAATGATGGCAATAATAATGTTTTCAATAATAACGTGAGAAACTTATTTCGAATTATTAAGGAAAATATTTTCAGTATCGATGTTTTTTTTTATTTTTATTAACGGTAAACAGATTAATAAAAGGATTCGCTCTTTTAATATTAAAATAAACTATCTGGGATTCTGATTTAAATACCGGGAAATAATGTACTATGACAAATGGGTTTTTTAAAATATTCAAACGAAATATAACTAACCAGCTCATTGTTTAAAAATATTTTTAGAAAGTATATATTATTTGTAGTTATCACTTTATTTGTCTGTGTTAGTACACTTTCATATTTCGCGAACTACTCTTTCTCTATATAGTATTGACAATAGTTTCTTATATAAAATCTTATAGAGTAAATGCTTATTTACTCGTTTTGTTGATGTATATATAAATATTAATCTTTGAAAATATTTATTAATTACTAATTTTTTTTAAAAAATTATCTCTTTACTTACTTTTTAAATCGTCTAAAAGTTATCATTATAAACGAAGAATATTATATAAAAAACAGAAAATGTTTCAATAATAAGTCAATAGCTTCTTTAATCTTTATAAAATTATTTGCTAGACATATTAATTGCTAGCAAAAATATTTAATTATCATTTGCAAGGTTAAATATAAACTCAGTACATAAAAACTTGGATAAAAATTAGTTAACGTAATCGTTTTTATATTAGTTAAAGTAAGATACACAAAGTGCAATAAATAGCGAGTGCACATGCGTGTAGCATCTATGACTCGCTGCGCGGGCGCAGGAGAGACGCGTGAGTCAGGCGGCCTTGACGCATAGTACATTGTAAACCCGCTAGCCAACCACTAAAATATTATTTTATCAGTTTAACCAACAAGCCAGCCAGTGACCACGCGAGGTTACTTTAGTCTCATATGAACGATATTAGGCTAACGTGTCACACAAACCTTCTATACTCATCCATCTCAAACAGAAATAGACGCGTTGCTAAATAACTATCCCAGTACTGGTCGAGTCTATACGTAAATAAATTGATTAGATCAGTTTGATTTACACTGAATCGCGTTCGAAATGGTTCGCTTGTAAATAGATCTAAACGAGTGTTTCTCAAATTCAAAATAATAATTTGTTTACTGCGAGTAAAGCAGTTAAATCCTAAATATAAAATAGAAATGTTCCTGCAATGTTTTCGCTTATCGCGGTAGGGTGGACGTCGAAATGGAGCATCTATTTGTGGCGCTCGAGGCCCGCGGCGACATTATTGTAACCGAGAACATTGAGCTTATTACATGCTTAACGAGTGAGACCTATTACTCTATTTTACTACCTATTTAAACAAAACGCAGCAAAACAATCCCGTAACAATATATAACCCGACGTAATCCAAGCTTCTATAATCACGCAATCGAGCAGGCAGAGTGTACGGTGACCTAGTTAAAGATGCATCTGGTAACGCGCGCGCTTATCTTTCACCCGTGTGGCATACGGTACCACAAAATATATTCTCTGTGCACATATAACTACGCTCTCTACGTAAATTCACATGATTGCGTGGATGTGTTGAGGATGAAAGCGAGCTCGCATGCAGGCGAAAGTGATACGCGTGAAATCAGACGAAGAAATGGTGGGGTGAGAACCGCAACAGGTGAGACACGAGGCATGGATGGCGCGGCGGGCGACTGCGTGCAACGGCGGGCGTCGGTGACGGAGGCTGGTTGTCGGTGGTTTCGTCAAGCGCGCAAGTCGGCCGGCTATCGGCGTCGAAGCGGTGCGGCGTATTTCAAGCCGCTCGCTGCACCGACCGCTTTGCGAAACCGGCGGTTATGCAAGGCGTGCCGCTGCCAACTCGCGACCGCTCGCACGCCGCTGCGCGCCGGAAGGAAAAGTGGAACGCGTCGCAGTGGTACGGCCGCGCGCGCCGCCTCTGCACGTTCCGTGGACTCCAGTGAAGTGTCCCCTAGTGTCGTGTCAGTGTCGCTTCTAGAACGTTGGAATTGAGTGTTGCGCAAGTCTCCGCCTACAGCGGGATTATTTTAAACTAGATAATTAGACGACCTCGTCGCGAGACTGACTCGCGACTCGCAACCCCTACCTGTATATGAGTACTTAGATAAGCACGTGCAATGTTGCATTACGACCGTCACGTGTTCTGTTTGATTATTTTTTTCATTGAAGCTTAATGCATGCTAACTATCCAAAATAATTTCATTATGTGTTCTTTTATAGATGCTTTGCTTGGCTTGGTATTTGCATAAAATATGATAAAGTGTGGGTCGCACTCGGAATGCAAACTACGCTGACACTATGACATTTAGCATAAAGTACTTGCCATGATAATATAACGCGCCCAACGCGCTCAAATCAGCCGCGACTGTCTCAAGACTGCATTACGATTAAAGTATTTATCCTGTATCAGTGCAAGACATCAATATATAAAAAAAACTTTCATAAACAGCAGCAAAGATTTTCATATGCACTAATAATTTACTAATCTTAGTTTTGTATCTTCCACACATAAACTATTTCCCACAAAAAATATTGCAAATATCGTGACAAATCTTATAAAGCATGTCGAAACTTGGGGATGTGACGTTAAGAGGGAAAGTGTTCGTTAGACCGTGCCGCTTCCGACCGCTCGCTAACCGTTCGTGTGCAATCGACCAGTAAAAGTAACATCGCTTTATAATTTATAACCGCTAACTATGACATTCTAACCGGCACCCGTTCGTTCTAACGCGGCCCATGTATTCAAGGACGTTTCAATAGTGTAGAATGGAATCAAGGAGAATGCCAATTTATCATGTGGGACTCGTATTCAATTGCACAATGCAACTTATCTATCTCAGGGGAGCCAAATATTTGTCCTACTTTCTTGATGTTTAATACGATTACGCTACACTTTCAAAGTATCGTACGAGCGTGACGTAACAGTACGCGAACAGGGTGATTTTTTGAAAGTATATTTATGTGGAAAAGTAATTAATGTTCATTCTAATTGCACGCCCAAATATATAACGATAACGATATTAAATATTACGATATTGATTATTTCAAGATATTTGTAATTTGGTTTATAAAAGGATATTATACATTTCAAACATTCAGCTTAGATCCCGGCTGCAATAGTGGCTAACGTGCAATGCCAGCCAACGTACATGTGTTACGTCAGAATGCACCGTGAGCAACGCGTGGGCGATCGGCAGTAATCCTGTAATGCAATCGGCCTAGGCCACATAGAATCGTTGTCAGTGTAACATTAAAAATAATGCTTCGCTTAGAACGTTTTATTTGCAAGAAAAAAAAACATCTAATGATTCAAAGAATGAAGTTGCATCTCGGGGAATAACCAACATGATGTCATTCGACATGCAACACGTGTATTTAAATTACATGGATTTTTTCTATATTATAACAGTCATTAATACGTATCCCCATTCTCATTGAACCCGATTTACGAGGTTTTATTCACTGCGACTTTAAATTTAATCGATTGTTAAGTAAACTCTGTAATGATTTCCCAATTCATAATCGAATTATTTCATCTAGTACTTATTTTACGTACATTTAAAACATTGAAGCCTATTTTTGATTTCTGTTATTGAAGGTTTTTTTGTAATATATGATTTCGATTTATCCCATTGCCTAACTCGGTGGATAGAGGACTATGTCAGTCTGAGGCAAGGCCGGTCTGGCCTACTTGCGCTAGCGCTCACCTTTGTCTAAACTCGCCAAGCGAAACTCGCCTCTAATAACGCGTAATAATTACAAACAATTGACTTTAATGCTCCATAGTTGTCTACACAATGCCGTCGCTTTTTTCACACGATCAAGCTACATTTATTCACATCGTTAGAAAGAAAACTAAAGTAAATAGTTCGATGTTCATTCTAATTTGTTTGTATATAAATATAATATATAATAAATAAATACGTAACTTTGTCATATCGTATATTTTACACGTGTCAATTGATAATGTTTGTTTCCTTTAGACTTACGTCACGACATTGTGACGTTTAATAAATATGAATAATCATTTGCTTTAAAAATGTTTATTCTTAATAAAACATATTTTTCATTAAAATATAAATATTTCAATAATTTAAGAATTATTGAGAATAAATAGATTAATTTCAGTAACAAAGCTAAATCAATTGCAATGGTAACGAGCAATTTTTTTCTAGTTACTACTTTGATCTATGCCGAATGACGACATCTCATGACCGATGACCAAAGAACCTAATGAGTACACAATAATAAATTGGTTTTCATTCATTGTGTTATACTTCACATGGCAAATTAACGTATGAGAAAATGAAAAAAGAAACAAGTATCATTGCTGAGAGAAAATGCTACATTTCATGTAATTTAGGCACTTTTTTATATATTTATATTATTCTTTCGATAACTCACACTTTCCCTTGCTTTCTATTTCGTTTTTTTATACTACGTCCAAATAAGCCACGAACGATGACACAATGTTTCTTAATCAATTTACAAACAAAGCTATCGTTTTATTTTGTACTTAATGCATTAGCATTTGACACGTTAACTACTCGTACTAATCAAATGCCGCTCTATGAATAATAAACGAACAACGTCGATCAGCTAAGGTGACAGTCATTGTGCCAATAAAATATTAATTAGTGTACACGCTTGGTAATGGTTACGTGATATTTAGTCCTAAATATCATTCCCTGTAACTAACTTCTCAATTCATTCACTAACTCACGCTTTTTCGTAACATCACTACGATATAATTTGAAAGTGAATATAGGGGACATTAGTGCTGTGCATAGACGATTTAGTGACTTAACGCGTGAACAATCGATATCGAAGTTTTGAGTACGTTTCGGGGTTCGTGCCAGGAGTGCGTTTGCAAAGCAAGCGACAATTTGCATTATAGCAAAGTTGACACTGTAAATGCACTATCTGGTACGACACCCCGTGACGTGTTGCGTCGCATCTTACCTGCCACTCGGAATATGCTGTTACCAGTTCTATAAACTGTTACAAACTGAAAAGTGCTTTTTAATTTTATCATTTTATTTTTGAACTTTCTATATTTTAATTAGTGTTTTATTATTATTTTTATTTAGTTGTATTTGTTTCGCCTAATATGAGATAACATTATAAAATATTAATTGTAAACTTTTAATTGATAATATTTCAAATAATTTAATTTACTTATATTTCTAAACGAAAGTTTCTCATATTTCGCTTATTACTTTAATTTAATCAGTATTTATGCATTTTAATTATATTTTATTGTATTAGTTATCATTTATTTGTATTACTTTAACGAACGATAAAAACCTGTTTTGTGTTATTATTATAAATGTTTTTTGAATTTATTATGTTTGTTTTATATAAGTAGTTATTATTATTTTTCATATGTAGTTTAGTTTTTTCTTCTTTAATTTTTTTATCCTAAGATAAAGAAGTGGCAGGACATACAACTGACTGGCATTGTCTTGCTATCGAAACATAAGAAAGAAACTATATAGACGTAGTGCCGGATTAATTCAGGCAGGCAGATGTACAATTCGTTTTAACTACAAAATTAATAGTTTTTGTCACCTTTTTTTTAACTTGGCGCTCATTTATATGTTAAAAATATTCAAACTTCAAAGTGAATAATAGAAATATTTTGAAATAAAAATTGCAATATCTAACTGTTAGATTTTTCAGAAATTATGATAAATGAAGTATCTATTAAGAGACACAAATCAGCTAATATTGAATATTGCCTAGCACCTTTTTAGAGACGCGACTGTTAATTTTTAGCCCTGTCTTATTTAATTGGAAATAACCACTGGCCTAGATTTATGAAAAACGAAGAATTTGACAGCTGACATATGTTACATTGTAAGATAGCGAAGTATTGGCCGAGTTATAATTAGCGGTACGTTATAGAAGCAATAAACATTGTAGCTCCCTCCTGTTCACACTTCTGTACTATTCTTGTAAGACCTTGAATTTCTTACAAAGTTACGCGTTCGAGTCACTGAGGTTTCTACGAAAGGATGCCATGATTAGCTATATAGTCTGTTAAACAACGTCGTAATAATAGAATTTGTTCGTCCGTGACTCTTAACAATAGTGACCTCATCAAAACATCTGATCGTTTTAAACCAAACAATTAATATCGATATGTTGTCGTTAAAGCGTCACAACACTATTTCACGTTTAAATTTTAAATACATAGGTATCATTGGAAAAGCAATAAAAAATAAGAAACGCATATGAACTGAATTTAATGTTTCATTTAGTAAAACAGTTTCCCACAAATCAATTAACTCTCAATTAATAATTCAGTAGACTTTTGTCGTGGGAAACCCTAAACTGGAAATAACTGAGCTAAATAATTATAGTAATCCATAAATGCTTAACATTACTTCTTTATGAATAAATATACCCTAAGATTGTCCATAATTGGAATTATATTATCCTAATCTTATTACAACAAGTATGTTGTTTCTATTGTACGTTTAGATTGGTCTATTTAGCATTGATCACAATCGCCGTCCTACTTAACAATGGGAAACACAATAGCTACAAATACATATACACATACGAATGTGTTAGAAGATAAACGTTTCAAAGTTTTAAATTAGGTATGTGACATTTTTTTTAAAATTAATATGTAACGTTCAAGAATTGTCAGTGGAACTTAACAGAATAAGTAAGTAGCACACGATTAGGTCAAGTATAGTTAGGTCCACAAGTGCGGGGGAAGCCTTATACGGCCTTGCATTGTAATCTCATTTCATAGTACGTGTACTACTAGAAATATTGAACAAGAATTTAAAATAATTATGTAACTTTTTCTTTATATGTAAATTAATATTCTATTACGAAAGTTATTTATTATTCCTTACTTCAAATAGTCATGTTATAGCTTAAGGATTCTGTTTAATATTCATAAATTATTATGTATCTGTAAGAAATATTTAATCTACAAAAAAATAGTAAGCGCCATACTTAACTAATTAAATATTTTTATAAATTCATAATTTTTTACCTAACGTAGGTAGTATGTATATTTAAGATTTGTAATTTTTACGTATTTAACTGTATTTTTTTTAATAAATGTTTTGATCACTTGGTATTCCTATATATATTTCTATGTTTTTTATGCGTCTCAATAAATTATTTTTGTTTCTGGTTTTATGTTTTATTTTTATCCTTGTTTTTTTATATGATTTCAAATTTCACTTTATACTTATTTAAAACTTTACTTAAATTATTTCTACGCAATCATAGTAGGTAATTTAAGACGGACACGTTTTTATTAGTCATATTATTTAATTTCAAAGTTGATAATCGTTAATAATACTCATTGATATAATTAAATATTCATTTATGAAAAATAAATCGATAATTACATAAAAATAAATTATTTGAATATATTTATTAATATAATTGAATAGGCAATCAATTTATTCATATTTAATAGACAAGAGGTTATCAATGCAATACGTATATAATATTTCCAATGCCTGCCAGCCTGCCATTATTAATAAATAATAGATATAATCAGAAATTATTTATCCAGAAGGCCAAACGAAATCGGAAAACGGATTGAATGATTTAGCTACACGAGAGGAAATAAGTCTTAATTAACTATGAAATCGAATCAAGTATTACAACGAATTTTATTACAATGTTATTTCAATTAGCTGAATTTATAGTTTCCGAAATTTAAATATATTTCCGTTGATTTAAATAAATTTAAATAAAACTCAATCTTGAATTAATTGATTGTTTAATTTGTTTTGTTTTAATTTTATATATAGTATCGATACATTTATATAAGGTGGATAAAATTTTATTGAAGACTTATAGATCGGACCTATTTCTACGAAGCTTTTTACATAATTTTATAGTAGGTATTATAAAACTACTATAAAACTTTTTACATAATTTTATGGTAGCTATATTAAAATTATCAATAATGATTGTATATGATATATATGAAAATGAAATACGTTTTTAGTTAGATATTTTGTCTGTAATTGTCCAAAAATATCATTTTAAAGTAGTATAATCATTGCCGTTGTGTTTCTGTTAAAAGATAAATTAATAGACATTTGTCTTCTTCGTCTTGTCCCTTTAAACTTTTAAATGAGTTGGAAATAGAATAATAAATAATAATAAATCTTTTAAATATGAATACAAAATCGTTTGCAAACATCAAATATATGATTGGACTTAATTAACTTCGAAAGTGAGTTTGTTTGTTGCGCTTTCTCGTCTTAACGGATTATTTTACTCAACCGATTATAATTATATTTTGCATAAACGTTGTCAGGGGTACAGACAAGGATATAAAGTACCTACAGCTGACATAGAGCAACTTACCTATATACTAGCATCGATCAAGCGTTGCCCACTCTGACACGTGGAAGAACTAGTTTTCTAATAATTGTAATTTTAACGCATAGAAAAATATCCTTATCTATCAGTCAAAGTATCGCAACTATTAAAAGCCATAACTAATGGAGCAGCGATATGAAAAAAATTATATAATTTGGTTAATAAACACTAAATATACAAAACATAAAGCCAGATAATTCTCACAATAAAGTTTCATTAAGTAAGCGCATTATGAGACAGTTGTAGTTTATTTTATCAACAACTAACCTCAAGTGGAGGTGAAGAACTAGGAATAGATAAAGATATTGATTTGACATATCGTCTGAAACATATAATTCTTGCCATTAGTAATATATATATGTCTATATGCATAGCACTTATAACGCTTTTTTTTTATGACGAAGAAAAATATATCGTAACTAGCTATTGTATGTGGTTAAATTTTACAAATTATGTCTGTTTCGTAAACATAATGAGTCCTTGTCTACAGTTTGCTAGATTGGTTCACGTCTATGCCACTGCTCCGCTTCTTAGGGTCAAAGTTATATTGGCTACCGAGAAGCTGCTCGGGCTCTTTTCGCCCTCTTTAAGCGTTACTAGAAAATCCCCGTGGGTCGTAGCGTGATGATCTATAGTCTAATCTTTCCCAATAAATGATTCATCTAACGAAAAAAATAGATTTCAGATCCAGAATAAAATCGCATGATGCAGGATTGGCTCGTTTGAACAAACAATTAACAAACTGCTCAATCTTTATACATAGTATTAGCATAATTAATATCTCAATAAATATGGTACGTAGGTAACTATGGCATAAAAAAGAAAAAGAAATTTCAAGCATTTCGTCATGATTTTAAAACATTATTCATATTGTGATGATAATGATAGAAGAACTTTATTCGGAAACTTACATCATATAATATCCTAAATCTCTTGCCTGTACACTGATTGAAATTGATATTTAATCATGTAAAGTCGTAGAATAGTATCATATATATAGTATAATATAATATATACCGTAACCGTAACAGCCTGTGAATGTCCCACTGCTGGGCTAAAGGCCTCCTCTAATCTTTTTGAGGAGAAGGTTTGGAGCTTATTCCACCACGCTGCTCCAATGTGGGTTGGTGGAAAATATATACATAGTATATTATATAATAATATAGTATAATATAATATATATATAGTATATCAATCAATCAACAGCCAATCGTTGTCCACTGCTGAACATAGGCCTCTCCCAAGGTGCGCCAAAGCTCCCTGTCCTCCGCCTTCCGCATCCAGTTGGTGCCCGCCACCTTCTTAAGGGCGCCCTACGCTGCGCTTGCCGATTCGCGGTCTCCACTCTAGGACTCGTCTGCTCCAACGGCCATCGGTCCTACGACATACGTGACCAGCCCACTGCCACTTCAGCCTGCTAATTTTGCAAGCTATGTCGGTGACTCCGGTTCTTTTCCGGATAATCTCATTTCTGATCTTATCCTTCAAAGATACTCCGAGCATTGCTCGCTCCATAGCACGCTGAGCGACTTTGAATTTGTGGACTAGTCCCGCAGTTAGTGTCCACGTTTCGGCACCGTATGTCATGGCAGGTAAGACGCATTGGTTGAAGACTTTCGTCTTCAAACATTGCGGTATAGACGACTTGAGGACTTGACGAAGGTTGCTAAATGCTGCCCATCCCAAGCGAATTCTTCGATCGGCTTCCTTCTCGAAGTTGTTCCTACCGACTTGTATTATCTGTCCTAGGTAGGTATATTCACTAACAACTTCGAGAGGTTTCCCCTCGACGTATATCGGTCCCGGCACGACATGCCATATATATATTATATAGTATAATAAATATAATGTGGTACTAACGTATCCTGAGCTATACCACCAAGAATATTAAAGCTTAGATACTACCCAAATTTGAAAATGTCTATAGTGTAGGTATTTTCTACATCTATGTTCTGTGTATATTAATTCCTTATATAGTTCCCCGATATCCTGGTATCAAAATCCGAGCTGGACCAATAAAAGATATTTCGTTTTCATATTAAGAAATTCTCAGTAGCAATCCGGATTTATGAAGTTGGCAGTCCTTAAACACCCATGAAAAGCACATAAATACGTGGTTCCTGTGAAATCTCTCTGGTGTTATTGGATTGCCATGCCATAGGAATAAGAGAGTGAGAAAATAGAGTGCATATCTGCTTGCGTGAACACTCGTGCATCATATTATCTTGTGCATTTAGCTAATCTCCGAAATCTGTCACAAGACATCACATGTACTCAAAGTACGAGTTCTATTAGTTTATTAAAATTAGTTTTATATACGCTCACACGTACATTAAAAAGTGACAGTAAGCTATGATAAAAATGTAATATAAAATTATAAAACAGGTTATTGCTGTTTTTTTATTACTCTTTAGTGACTTTTTAAATCAAATTCTGAATAAAAAATAAGGTAAAGGTGAAACAAAAAAGGCAATGTATATTTTTGTTTTATAAAAGAGTTCATTTTCCCTTTACTCTTTGATTATATAGATAAAAACGAATCCAAAAGGTAATAATAATATATAATATAATTAGACGTCTGACCATTTCAACTTTCTATTTTTTACTGTCCGACTATGGTTTAGCAAAATGAGAATTCAAATTGTACCATACGTACGCACATATTATGTATACACTGCTTCTATGTATGTACGTATAATACAACAATAGCCCGAATACTTCAATTCAAAACAAATACTCGTTGTATTTGATTTTTTTAAATATATTTTGTTCCATTTATCATCATTATTATAAAAATCAGCAGAGACAATATAAATACTAATTACATTAGTTACCTGCTTATGACAATTGACAATTCTCAGTAGTAAGTTGTCCTTGTAAGATATAAATAAATTATTTATCATTGAATAGTTTAATTGAAAAACGACAGTATTATTTATTATACTTTCCGCGTGTAATTGTTATCATTTCGATTTTAGAAATATTCGAATTATAACAGATCTTCACACTTTAAGCTGTTCGGAGGTATTGAGAATGATGTATATTTGTTTGGTTATGTATATGTACGTAAATTTGTCGAAGTCAATTTTTTGTCTGTATTTTTTTTAAATTAAATTATTAAGATATATTGACTGCAAACTAATTGCCAAATGAAGAAACATTAAGTTTATCATTAAATTTGAATTAAGGATTTTATTACAAAAAATATAATAATAATATTATAGGAATGTAATAGACCAAATTATATGTCAGACTTTTTTTTATTAATAGGCAAATAGTTTGGACTACTGATTGAGTATCGTTAGCAGATTGACTTGACATTAGATAAGACATTGTCCTACATTGCACTCGATATTAAAATAATAGATCTCTCTGAGCTCGTGGCTTCATTCCACAATGTCATATCATTAACATAAGAAATAATAAATATTAATTCGAAATCATATCCGTGCTAATAGTGATTTCTCTGTATTTGTACAAAAAAATAAAATATACTTTTTTATATATTAACGTAAAATAGAAGAAAAAAAACAGACATTCTATATGCAGTGATTTTTTTAATAGTTTGAGGTAGCTGGTATGGGCTAGACTAAATGCTTCGCGTGATTGAAACGACATAACATTAACGATCAAGTTATATCATTAATTCCATAATGATAAAACAGAGATACAGTAAACTAGTTTTCGCCCGCAACTTCTTTAGCGTGTCGTGGGTGGCAAGTATAATAGTAGCCTATATCCTACCCTGGGGTTCGAGCTAGCCATATTCCAAATTTACCAATAAACTTTTACAAGTACTTATGAATCGTCAAATGCTACCGTTTCGGAATGTGAATTCTACCAAGAAGAACCGGCAAGAAACTTAGTAGTTACTTTTTTTACAAAAAGTTAGTACACTGGTTCACAGGTTCAGCCAGACAGCGTAACAGACAGTCAGAGTTAGGTACTTACGCGTTTATAATAATAAGTGATTGACAATAACATTGCCAATGCTACACCAACCTTAGGAAATAAGATGTTATTATGTCTCTTGTGTTTATAGTTACGCTGGTCCTCTCACCTTCAAACACAACAATACTATAAGAAGATGAGGAGGTGGTATCTACCTAGACAGGCTTGCTCAAAGCCCTACCTCCTACTCCTACCTGTAGTGGCTCGCTTATAATTCGGCAGATCATGAGATCGTAGGTTCAAGTCTTGGATCAGGCCAAAAGTCATTGTACCCCATATTGACTGTAATACCACCTACACCTGATTAGCC
Organism: Nymphalis io; assembly: GCF_905147045.1. Lineage (NCBI taxonomy): Eukaryota > Metazoa > Arthropoda > Insecta > Lepidoptera > Nymphalidae > Nymphalis > Nymphalis io. The sequence continues at coordinate 6,357,549 of NC_065906.1, read as the reverse complement.
TTTTGATATTGACCAGTGTTGCTTAATCTGTCAATCGATCCGATCGATCATATAAAGAACTAAGTAACTCATTTAAAAATAAAAAAGGTCCAACCAATTAAAAACGTACAATATGCATTTAAAAGTGAAAGACATGAAAGTAAAATGATTAATCTCGCTTTCATTTTAAAACGACGGTAGAAAGGTGACGTTTACTGGACTGCGAAAAATTATTCGGAATTAAAATATATTTATCACATTACATGTTTTAACATAATTATCACTTTTCAAGTATCAATTAAATTAAATTTCTACCTCTAATTAATTACCTATTTCAAATATATAGGCTAAGTGTGAAACAGTTTTTAATTTATGTAACGTGAATGAGGAATGAGAAGAGTCACGGACAGACATTGGCTTTGTAAAAATTATAAAGCTTTCAATTATTGATTCACCATATATGGATTTTGTTTTAAAAAATACTATACCGAATATCCGAACGCATATTCTATAATATATTTTATAAGCTATATATTTACTTGACCTTAATTATGTTACATATAATGTAATAACCATTCTATCGCAATATAATAATTTTAAAAAACATATAAAAAAAATATAAATATTTTAGTCGAATAGAATGCTTTGAATCCTTTTTAATTTCTTTAAATAGGTAGGCAGATTGGCAAATTGGCTTCTAGATGGTAAGTGATCACTTCTGCCATTATATACATTAACAGTGCAAGAAATGTTATGTACTAGGTAGTGCCTCTCGACCATCACACCTTTACAAAACAATACCAAATAATGCTGCTTGGCGGTATTATTTTGTTGAATACCTACCGATAGTTATTTAATATAAAATATATTATTAAAATGCTTAATAATATTTTAATAGTCGTGGAAAATCTTCAATTCAAATATAGTCACTTTTTTACTTTGAATAAATTAAAATCAACTAGTCTCAGTAAGTATTAAATGGCCGCAATTTTAATTATACGACCTTAATTACTATGGCGCAATCCTCAGAAAACACAGTAGCGTCTATGTCCAACTATCCACCAGATAGCTACGCAACGCAACATCGCTTGGATATTTTAACTCGCTCAGTGTGGCGCGATCATTCTATAAAGATTATAATAAAGCAATTAAAAACCTTTATGAAATCCATAGACTATAATATAAGTATTCATTAATATGATAACTTGAAATATTTTAAACTTTAACACAAATTGTTAAAATAAAAAATTTGAAAACATTCGGTAATAATGATAATAAAGTAAGATAAAAAAGTTAAATCGATGTGAATGATGGACTTAATTTTTTTTTAATTAATTAGTATTAATATAGAGTACTCGGTAAATTCCATCAATTTCGTTACTACTAGTTTATAAATAATCAAGTAGAACTGGATATGTCAAATGTAAGTATATCAAGGAAACAAATAGTCATCAGCGCACACGCAATATGCGTGACCGAAATGGAAAACGCTGGTTTGTCCGCAGAAGGTATTTTAATAAAGCGTGTAGTTTATTAGCAAGCAGTTGATGCAAAAGGAAGCGATTTCATCGTAATGCAATAATCAGAAACACTTTCAAATGCCTACGTGAATTATTATGTGTACCAGACTCAGGCAACGTTTTAAGCAAATGTGTAGACAATTTTAATGAATAAATACATCTACTTTCCTTTTGCATAATTTAAAAACACATCAATCGTTTTTGATTGTTGAATATACGTGAAACTTGTATGACTATGTGCTCTTTGTTTTATTCTTTAGGATTTTTCTAAAATATCTTCTTCTTTATTAAAGTAAAAGTAACAGTCTGTAAATGTCCCTTTCGTTATTATTTTTATTATATTAGTATAACTGTTTCAAAATTCAATTTAATGAATATTGGAACTACTAGTTACTTAATATTTTGTTAATTCTCAATATTTCCTAGCAAACCGTCTAGCAATGTGAAAAAAGCAAAGTATAATAAAAGGTAAAATTAATGAATTCACAAGTTTTTTTATTTAAAACTAACTCGTAAAATGTATTATTAGTATATACACAAGTAATATTAATTCAAACGTAGGTATGTTTTAAATCGAATTGCTTACAAAACAACGTTTTATAACGAAATTAATTAGCATATGTTTTATTTGGAATGATTTACAGTGCAGTCCTGTTGAAATCATTTTATATCGCGATAAAGGATGTAACCTTTCTAATATTATAATATAGCCGAGATGGCCCAGTGGTAAGAACGCGTGAATCTTAATCGATGATCGTGGGTTCAAACCCGGTCAAGCACCACTGAATTTTCATGTGCTTAATTTGTGATTATAATTCATCTCGTGCTAAAGCACGCAGGTTTCCTCAAGATGTTTTTCTTCACCGTAAACGGTGAAGGAAAACATCTTGAGGAAACCTGCATGTGTCTAATTTCACTGAAATTCTGCCACATGTGAATTCCACCAACCCGCATTGGAGCAGCGTGGTGGAATAAGCTCCAAACCTTCTCATCAAAAAGAGGAGAGGAGGCCCAGCTGTGGGACATTCACAGGCTGTTACGGTAATATTATAAAAGTGAAAATGAGTTTGTGTGTTTGTTACGCTTTCACGTCTTTAACTTTAACTCTCTACATCCTACTACTCTCCTCTACTCTACTACTCAACCGATCATCATGAAATGTCAGTAGTACAAAAGAGGTTATAGGTTACCCAAGCCCAGCCCCGCCCCCACACATACACACAGGCGGGTGTAAACATTATGGTATTATATAAACCAGAAAATAACTTTAAAAAGTTCACTAAAATATTAATTGTTCAATAAAATAATAGTTCCTTAAGGTCTCTGTAAAACAACAATTTTCACAACATTAAATAAAGTAATTTATATTAAGATATAACCATGTTGCTATTTAATAATTTTGATAAAAAAAATGAAATATAAAAACAAATAATATAAGAATGCTACTCATTAATTTCCAGGGTACAAATAGATTAATCAAACTAATGACTTAAATTTTCACTTAGTTAATGAATAGTGAAATAAATAAACACGCAATGTTTAATTTATATCGTTTTCTTTTTCAGATTGGACAAGAAAATAGAGGCAGCGAAGAAATGAAAACTAATTATAACTGCGACTGAGGAAAATTCGTTGATTGCATTTATCTTATAAAAATAGCGATCGGAATTAAAAATAAATAATCTATTAGCAGTCTACTAAAATCTTAGAGGATCGTTTATTTTTTTTATGAAATAGGTAGGCGACCGATAAATGGACCACCTGATAAAAAGTGATCACCATCGCCGATAGACATTGGCGCTGTAAGAAATATTAATCATTCCTTACATCGTCATTACGCCACCAACCTTGGGAACTAAGATGTTATGTCTTGTGGCTGTAGCTACACTCCCTTACTCTCCCTAATAACTCGAATACAACAGTACTAAGTATTGCTGTTTTACGGTAGAAAACCGGGGGATACCTACCCGAACGAGCTTGCAAAAAACCCAACCACCAATTAGAAATAAATTAAATAAGCTATAGACATATCAAAGAGTTACGATGAATGTAAATAGATGTAGTTTCTGATGAACGAGAGATTATAGCTCGTACTACAACACTATCCCATTCAGGGACAACGACTCATACCTAACTTTAAATATATACTTTATTGAATTGAGTAATATAACAAACAGTTCTTGATTAATATATCATTATTTATACTATTCATTTAAACTACCTTTATCAACTTTAATTTTACTTCCAAAATTCCTAAAATAACTTCGTTGATATTCAAAAGACCATTTTATAGCGAATACATGATGAATATCATAGATAATTAATTACTAATGACATCGCGTTAATTCAATGTCAAAGTTATTTATTAGTCTGTACTCCTCCTACGGACGGAATAGGCCGTAGTTTTACAGGAGCGGACGAATACCAAGCAAAAGAAAGTCTAACTCGAAACCGAGAAACCGATTATTACTCCACATTGAAGGTCATGTAGTCTAGCTTTCAGAGCTTATCCGTAAATGTTAAACAAAAAAAACATATATTTATATAAGCAAAACTATTATTGTATTGATTTTCATTTCTATGGTGTTCTTTTCTAATGTATACTTATTTTTAATAAATAAATTACTATAAAGTTTAAATAAAAGGGGAGACTCAGAGAGTTGGACTTTGGAGAGTGGCCAAGACTGGGTTCTTTGTTATGTAATAACAAAGAACACATAAAAAAGAATCTCATCTGGACTACTTAAACGAAAATAATCTGACGAAACGTACTTTCGCTTCGAACATCCTGTTAAATCTGCTGGTAAATCCTGTTAAAATGCAAGATAAAAAAAATTATTACGGAACAGAAAAAACCGATCAGTGATTTATGATCACAAACTACTACTACTACTAAGAACTTACTTAAATGTAAGTTACTACCATATTTCATATTAAATTGTATAATTTACAGAATATGATGGAAATATATCAGGTTTTTTAATATAATATGTTTTAATACTTCTTGTCATTATTGGTGAAATGAAGATCAAAGCTAGAAGAAAAGAAGACGTGTTGACAGACCGCATTGGCAGTGTGGTTAGCTGGTTGTTTAATTTATGACAACAGCCACTGACAACACTGCCTCTGTGTTCTTTCTTTAATCGACTGATATTGAAGAAATTGAAGACTGAATAATCGAAATCTATTCTATATTGTTTTACTTTCATATGGACTTGTCAATTTTATACGATAATTATACGTTAATTTAAAACGCTTGTGAGGTGTCGACGAATTCTATCAACTCAAGTGTTTTAAATTACAAAGTTGGCAGGTCTGTGGATTTTAATTTATCAGTGGAGATGTTTGTTGCTTCTTAAGTAAAAATCAATGCAAAATATGGTATTTATATCAAATTAAAATCCACCGAATACTGTAAATTTTTAAATAATATTTTAAATAATATTAATAAACTGTATTATTTATTTTCAATTAATTCTTTTTTGTTATATTGCAACATTCCAATTTGAAATTTTAATTCGTACGTATAGATTATGTATTTATGAAGCAATTATTATTATCCCAGAGTTGTTAATTACAAAGTATATGAGCAATGTGACCTACAAATAGAAAATCATAAATAGCATCATATTCGCACGTAACTCGTGTCACCAATGAACTGAAATAAATGCAGTAGCCTTCAGGTGCATTTATGGGACGGACGCCAAAGCGTGTTGCGGGACACGTGGACCGCCATATTAATTATACACATCCTTATTTGTCCCGCATATCTTGTGCTATAATTTGTACTTTGTATTATATAAAGATATATATAATCTCGTCTCTTGCTTTTCTTTGACCTATTTTTCTATAAATATTAGTTATAAAATTAAATAAAAAAAAAATATAATTAAATACAAGAATATACAGTAAAATGTTTATTTATTCCACTACACATAAATTACAAGTTAAGAAAATGATATCCCATATTCAAATTACATATTGTACAAGAGTTACAACTAAAAATGCGATTTAATTATTATTAAAAAAAATAGGCAATCTAAGTTACATCGAAATACCAAACTCCTCTTACATTAATAAGAAGTAGACAAAAATGTTTTATTTAACGAAAAAAAAAAACAATATTTTCTCATATTGATCAATATCATTAAATAAATTTTATATTTTACAGTAAATTTAATCTTAATAACATAGTAGTGAGAACAATAATAAAAGAAAAAAAATTAGTCAGGTTAAGCAAAGGTATTGAAATATACTTCTTTAAATAATTCGTGTAGAAGCAAACGACTGTGGATTGAACTATTAAATATAATTGTATGCTTCGGAAATTGTGTATTATTAACGAATCCCTTTAATAAAATATATTTAAATATATACGTGTGTTTCACTTTCCTGCGTTAAATGTTCGATTTTCAACAATTGATGAAATAACGCCGAGGAAGGTCCTCGGCACTGACTTTCACAAACATGTGAAAAAAAATGACAAAGAAGAATGTTTATTTCTTTGTGATTTTCTGAATTATTTATTTACTTCAGTACATAAGGTTGACACAACAGTACGCGTATCTAATTGTCGTATTAATAATGACAGTATATTCTGTGGTATATTGAAACCACATATTTTATAAGTATTCCTTTACCTGTCAGAAATATTTAAAAAATATATATTTTTTAAATAAGTTCATAACACATTATAAGGAAACTTAATATTACTGAATTGTCATTCAATCAGAAAAATGTGAAATTAATGATTAACTAGTAAATTCGTTTTAACGGTTTTCCAAATCATAATGCAAATTGTTAACCGTAAATTTCTTTTTATTCTATAATTTCCAAATATTTTACCATTTTAATCAAAGTAATTAAGCGATCGTTTGCTATATTTTCAAATTAAACATAAATTATGATAGGGTTTCTGACACAATAAAATGTAAATAAGATAATTTGAATCTTATTTTATGTTTATTTCAAATTTCAACATCACGTTACACGCATCGGACAACAGACCGTCAACAAATATCAGGCATTCTTAGAGGTAGCAGTTTTTTTTATTATATCCACATATAATTATTGCAAAACCACACGGTTACTTTTCAATATTCATCGTGTAAATATCTTAATTAAAAAATGTCTTTACTTATCAATAATCTATATTTGATTTTGTATATAAGCGAGGCTAAATATGTGTCTCAGAGTTTACAGGATAAATACTGAAATGTGAAATCCGTTTGTTCTAATAATTAGCACAATTACCATTCCTAAAACACCGACACATACATAGACGAGTATCTATATACAGATAGAAACCAGTTCCCCATATCAACCAAGCAAAAACAAAATCAAATTTCGCAGCGGATGCGACGAGTCATTAATGGATCTAATTTGAAAACGTTTCTATATGTAACGTTTGAGTGAATGTTTCTATATGTAAAGTTAGAGAAAAAAAGTTTCTCACGAAAAATTAATGTTTTAATTATATAAATGTATTGCTCGTTATAATGTGACTTACGATTCAATCGGAATTTACTCATTGTTATCAGACTTTTATGTAGATTATCGTTGATGTGTCTTTTTTTATGAACTTTAACTGGAGTCGAAAGAAGGTTTGAATCAACAGAAACCCCTTCTCAGTATTTTTACGGTTGTTTACAGCTTAAGCTGTATTCATTAGTAAGACGTAAACAAAACACTTATAAACGGGCGAATAACAAGATTCGATTCACGCTAACCATACAATCATAGAAGAAAGGTTCATTGTCGTGAAGTCAATTTTAAAATAATTATCCCTACTACGAAATAATAGGGGGTTGTTCAAAACGTCAGATTATTATTCATAAGATATGAGCAAACAAGTTTACGATATTTTAACGTCATGCTACATTCATTGTAGCGGAAAATAAGAATGCAAGTATAATTATTTCAAGTTGTTAGGATTTATAACTCGCAAGCATTTATTTAAACTTTTTTTTCGTTTCAAACTATCCACCATTTAATACAATTCCATAAGCGATTTCACTATCATTTTCAATTTGTATATGAAACATACAAAATGTAGATAAACATATATTCAACATTACTAGTAATAATTTTAATTATTGCTTTATTGATCTTTGTAACGCGGTCATTGCCATTGCTTAAAAAAAAGTTATATTAAAAAAAAGATACAAAATTAAACCGAAAATTTGAAATTCGATCGCTCTCATTGCATAACCTGACCATTTCCTACATAAACTTAAGCTAAAGGTGCAATAATGTTTACTTATACTATTTTTAATGTTAATCTCCCAAAACGCAGTCAGTTCGAATTGATCTAAAGTAGTACAAACAAATAAATAACTAGCAAGTAAAAAATACATACTAACATACAAATGTCTATTATCTATTGTTACTTGTATATTGTTATAAAACGAATACAGGTACTGGAATGGAGATTTAAGTGTCTCCTATAAGTCTATGCAACGATTAATGAGGCGGATGGGGGCGGTCGTGCGTCACTATACATTGTACAGATTCCAATACAATTTACACATAATTATTGTCTATGATCGGTTAATTTTTTTTAAAGCAAATTATTTATTCAAATATAGAATACGTTAATCTTATTTCCTGTTATGAAGATTTTTTTATTAGTTAATTGAAAAAAAAAGTAAAACAAATATCAACATTACGAATTTATAAAATTGTATTGTTACCTGCACTAATCATTAACTGTTATACTTAAAAGCTATATTATATCGACGTCACGGTATTGATACTCTTTTACAGACTTGAATTGATTTATAACAATTTAAAAAAAAAAAAATCGTCAAATTTTTAGACAGCAGTGGTTCGTGTTGCCAGATTATAAAATTGGCTAAAATGTGTCTTCGATATAAAAATATTTATTGTTCACCCCACATTTCTTTCTATAGATATAATTCTGGCACTTAAACCTCCCATCTCATTTAAATTATGTATGAATATTATTTATACGTGTGTATACCAGGTCATGTTTAAACTAGAATGATGAATGTACCAATATGTACTTCCTATATTCATTATACAAAATTATAAAATACCAATTAAATTTTTAATACTACCAAAGCATACCGGACTCACTTCGGTCGACACGAATCACAAAAGTTATCATATTATAGGAACATAAACATTTTTACAAAAATACGTTTTTTTTTTCTTCATTTGGTTCTGTTTAAATTCTATTTATAGTATTTGTAATATGTCTACGAAATATTATACAATATGAAAGGGTGGTTCATAAATAATAATGGATTTAACTAAAATGAGATTTTAACAAAATATAAATCTCATACTAAACGTTTTGCCACAGCCTTAAACATTCTCAAAATTAGAAAAAAAAAATACATTATAATAATCATATTAAGATTAAAATAAAATATATTTAAATATGTACACATTACCATAGACGAAAAAGTTTTTGTTTTTTTTTTTTTTTATATTGGTATTTAGTACTATTATTGTAAGTTATATCAAATCGAATATATTCGAAACCAGAATACTAAAAGAAAAACAATGTCCCTAGTGTTACTTTTTCACCAGTTATATTTCGTACATTATCGAGATATATCTTCAAATGTAAATATCGTTAAATCAAACATTCAAGGCTGTAGCAAATAACCACATACACAAATACAATATTCGCTTCATAACCTAATATATAATACCTAAACTGCATTCATACTAATAAATGAAATTACAAAAATATAAATAATATTTGATAGCGTTAATGTTAGTTATTTCTTTGATACCTGGAATAATTAATGACATACTCTGGATTCCATTCAATGAACTATTCGACATTTCAATATACACCATTCACAGAAAAACGATACGACACACTACCAATTCAAACCTCTAAGATATTACTTTTCTAGTTCTATCTCACTCCGTTCTGAAGAAAGAGAACACACAAAGGGCACTAGAGTTCAATACACAATTGAACCTACTCCCTATTTTTTTCTAATCTACCCACAATAAGTGAGAACCGACAAATATAACTAATGAAAGAAATCTTAAAAAATATTCCTATAAAGTATATTTTTTTACTAATAATTTTAGATCGTTCATAAGAATTTTAAATTATAGATTAAAAATTAAAAAAAAAAACCGTATAGCTTTCAATAGTACAATTAATATCTTTAAGTACAATGAATTCGCCATTTCTAAACTAACTAATGTATTTATAAAATTTAAAATATTAATACTGATAAATTCACCCTAATTTAGGTAATTTCTTAAATGCCAATTCGAAATTTTGTGATTAAAACGACTACTATGCTAATTAAGACGAAAAAGCCATCGAATAATATAAAAATTAATTTACAAATTTCAAATTAATTTACAAAAGATTTATCGGAACTCCCTTATCGTTACAATCAAATCGTTTTTCCGACTTTTCAATGCCTACAGTACAACTTCACTACACATGCACACACACCAACTTAAAGCACGAAGAAAACTTCTTGAGACTACGGATAACGAATTTGTTCTTAAATACATAGTACATAAGAATTATTTTAGCTTAGCATAAAACGTTTACAATAAAATGTTATGAAGGCGCATTCGATGACATTCCCATGCCGACTGCTGTCGGTATCTGCATCTGTAATACAAGATTACAATTTAGTAAGACTGCCGGAGACTTAATTGACCGTTATTGTATTAATATTGATGACTGTGTGGCAACACTGATCTAGCGGCTAGATATGGCCGCAGACACCGAGGTCCAGGGTTCAAGGCTCAGTAACAGCCTGTTAATGTCCCACTGCTGGGCTAAGGCCTCCTCTCCCTTTTTGAGGAGAAGGTTTAGAGCTTATTCCACCACGCTGCTCTAATGCGGGTTGGTAGAATACACATGTGACATAATTTCAATGAAATTAGACACATGCAGGTTTCCTCACGATGTTTTTCTTCACCGTCAAGCACGAGATGAATTATAATCACAAATTAAGCACATGAAAATTCAGTGGTGCTTACCCGGGTTTGAACCCACGATCATCGGTTAAGATTCACGCGTTCTAACCACTAGGCCATCTCGGCTCTCGGGTTCAAGGCTCGGGTCGGGCAAATCAAGTTAGTAGGTTAGTCTATAGACTCAGTAGCGATCTGGACTGGGAAGCTGGAAGTTTTGTGCACTCGGTTGTCGGATTTGCCGTCCTATCGGATTATGAGTGAGCGAATAGAGTCCACCAATGTTTGCGCGCACACTTGTGCACTATAAGCCAGCGCCTCGTGAGCAGACCTTGTGCTTGTGCTGCACGTCGAACACGTCGGCGATGTCGAGCGCGCGCTCGTCCAGGCCGCGCTCGTCCAGCACGGCCTCCAGCGCCGCCGCCAGCTCCGAGCTCTCGCCGAACGGAGCGCCGCTTTCCGCTGAAATTAGTCGGATCATATATACCTATCATCTATCGCTATGTATTGTACTATAGTGACGCGATTTTTTTCAGTCGATAAACCACTCGCTAAACCAGCTCCTCGGCCCCTTGAGCTTCGTGTATGTTTTGTCCTAAAAAACTAACACACAAAATGACTAATAAATGTCTCTGCCTATTTCGTACTTTCGTGCTGTCACCACTAGACTAACACATTATATCTTTTAAATAAAATATAGCATAAATGTATTTAAATACGAGCAACATGAATCCGTCAGCGTCAAATAACAAAATGGCGACCCTGGAAAAATAATAACTTGAAATAAACTGAAAATATAATTTATATTGATATAACTGAAGATAAGATATTGAATATTTTACAGTTGAAGTATTTAAACTTCAATCATACTGGATCAATTTTCTTAGCGTTTTACTTTCTGAACGAAGTTATGTGTAATTCGCACGCTAAAAATAGACCATCGGCGGATGTCTTAATATGATTAAATAATATATTTTATTAATTAATCTAAAATACGTTTAAATATCATCTATTATAAATAAATTTAAAATAAAAACCTTGATTAAAAAACTCCGTAAATGCTTCATCCGGTATCTGACTCAGTACCGATGGATCCAAAATGTCGTCCGGAGGCACATGCCCCACTTCTGTACAAAATTTAAATAAATTTATTACAATTAGAAAATATATAATAGTTGGTAGGTTAATGGGGGGGGGGGGGGTTAATGTCATGGCAGATTGTTAGTGTTTATCAATATAAAGTATGTGCTTGTATAATATATAAATTTATATAAAAAGCTTATTACAATCAAACAATATTCAGGTTTTTTTTTTCGTTGTATTTGAAGTATCTCCACTGTTGTCCGTACGTATTGACATTGGTGTATATTATCATTAATTTCTTTTAATATTATTTTAATGTGTCTGCATGTTTATAACCAGGCTGCATCACAATCTACGTTTCGGGATTTAGACAATCCGTGGTAGGATATGGTATTCACTTGAAATATAAATATTGTTTTTTTTTTTTATAGTATAGGAAGGCGGACGAGCATATGGGCCACCTGATGGTAAGTGGTCATCAACGCCCATAGACATTGGCATTGTAAGAAATGTTAACCATCGCTTACATCACCAATTGGCCACCAACCTTGGGATGTTATGTTGAAATGTTATGTCCCTTGTGCCTATAATTACACTAGCTCACTCACCCTTCAAACCGGAATACAACAATACCAAGTACTGCTGTTTTGCGGTAGAATATCTGATGAGTGGGTGGTACCTACCCAGACGAGCTTGCACAAAGCTCTACCACCAGTAAGTTTGCACATCATCAATCATACCCACACACACATACACTACACACACGCACACACATATATGCACTTACGCATTTTTTCTTCATCATCAATTGAAAATTGAAATGAATTCATAGTTAATTTCAATTATGTTTTATATAATTATATGAATTAAAAGTTTTTTAGTCTTTGTTGCATTTTATTTAAAATACATTCAACATAATGTTATGTTATATATACTATGGTAAAGAATAAACTTTTTTTTTTATTTGACTGTGTTCTATTGATTTATTTGAAGGGATGTAAGTTGTCTTCGTGGAATACTGGATTCCTTAGTCGGTCTGAATGGGATTCTGGCAGTCTTACCATTCAAGTCTTTGCTACACGCACATTGAATCGACATCATACAAGATAAAGTGAGAAAACCAAATATGAAACGTAACGAGCAACGGCATGAGACTCAATAGCTAGTCTTATTCACCAAACAATTAACACGTGCATTCTACACATATACAATAGAAAATATATAATAAATATAGATCCTGCATGGCAATCCGCGTCTTTCTAACCCCATAATTCTCATACATATAATCTAGCTCCCCCGGTGACGCTGTAGAGGCCACTCTGGCCAACAGCAACTTACATTTCGAAAAAAAAAAAAAAAAACATATAATCTTGTAAAGAATAATTCGTGTATTATTTAGTTTTATTACTTTGCAAATGTAAAAGTCGACAGAATTTTATTATAGAATCAAATACTACATTTAACCTTTTCTTCTTGTGTTTCTACAATAAATGTACAAAATACATCGGTTCAATCTTACATCATCAAAATTAGCTTTTTTCTGTAATATTTTTAGAGTAATTAGTATCAACTTTACCTTATCTTCAATATATAAAGAGAGATCATTTATACATAGCAAAAATAAAAGCGGTGCTAAGATTAACCCATTTTAGTACAAATACCAATTAGGCTTTGCTTATGTAAGTGTAATAAAGTATTTCAATTTGTATTAACTACAAGCTCTTATGCTAGGATAGAAGCCATTTGGCATTAATTTTATCGCCACACAATGATACTTGTAAGTTTGTATTATGAAAGATAAGCAAGTCAGTTACAAAACAATTTTTATATACGATGATTGGAAAAGTAGTAGCAGTAATGAATACTTACCATCTTATGGCCTATTGGCCATTACGAATTCTACCTTTGCATATTATCAATAAAACAAGCCGTGATGGCCTAGTGGTTAGAACGCGTGAATCTTAACCGATGATCGTGGGTTCAAACCGGGCAAGCACCACTGAATTTTCATGTGCTTAATTTGTGATTATAATTCATCTCGTGCTTTACGGTGAAGGAAAACATGGTAAGGAAACCTGCATGTATCTAATTTCATTGAAATTATGTCACATGTGTATTCTACCAATCCGCATTAGAGCAGCGTGGTGGAATAAGCTCTAAACCTTCTCCTCAAAAAGGGAGAGAAGGCCTTAGCCCAGCAGTGGGACATTAACAGGCTGTTACAGTACTGTATATTATCAATCAACATTCTATATTAAAAGTAAAAAAAAAAATCATACCCAGATCATGAGAATTACTCGCAGTCATATATTCGTTCTCACTTAAACCCCCAATCGCTGTATCCTCTGAACTATCGTAGGCGGAAGAGTTGGAACATACGTTGATTTCTGTAAATGATATGTCACATTCAAGTTTTCATCAAATAAATTGACGTAAATGTGTTAAGTGAGCTAAATTATGTGAGTGATTCTGTTCAGAAAATCGCAGCTTGAAATCTAAGGCAGACTATTGTGCTCTTATGTGCTTAATATTTGTTCACAATTCATCTCGTGAAAGAAACCATTGTGAGGACAATCGCATTAAATTCTGCCACATTATAACGACCCTTATCGTGGTGAAATAAGCCCAACGCTTTCCCCAGCAGTGCAACATTTACAAGTTGCTACTACCTTGTTTAAGTAAACTTCGCAATGGTTTAGAATCTCTTTACTTCGGTCGAAACTCCTGAAGCACAGGGCAACCGTATATATATATTGCAACAAGACAAATCTCTCACACTCTCCGCCGACCACGAATGACAATCATGGCAAACGAATGATTCGTCACATCATTATGTAATTATTGTCTTCGAAACGGTTTGAAGGTTTATACCGGATAAGGAGTGCGCCTGCGTCGGTCTCTTGGGCACGAGCCGGCGGCGTCGCTTGGGGCGGCGCGGGCGGGGCGCGCGCGGCGGGCGCGGGGAGCGCGGGGGGCGCGGGGGGACCCACGGCCGCTTGCGGGGCGCCTTGGCCGGTTTGCTCTCCCGGCTGAGCAGCTCGTAGTTGTCCTGGCGAAGATAATCGCGTTAGATAAAACTAACACGAAGAATGAAACAAGAAGGAAACGATCGCTTGTAGTTTGTAATTTTTATATAAAACAGATAATTGCAAGTTACAGATCTGAGCTACTCTTCTCGAACTGGTGGTCGATTTTGGACGATAAATAAATAAGTGTAATGTTCCTTTGTTAAATAAATATATATAATGTTATAGTTAGTCAAACGTTCAATTATTAGGGTTCTAATTCAAATTACTTTATCTGTGCAAGATTACAATGCCTACCCGTTTCCATGCATGCTCAGTACAAAGTGGCGTCTGTTCCTGTAGCGGAAGCAGCGGTTGTTTGCAGCGCTCCCCGCCCGCGAATACGGCAGCACACGCTGCGTACAGCCGCTGCTCGGGCGCTAGAGTCACATGTGATAGACAATAGCGTCCGCAAGGCAGTGGAGACTGCATGCATTTGTCATCTGAACATATACTCGCTTCAGAACGAAAACTCTCACCGCCAGACCAACCACCCCCTCTGAAAAAGATAAACGTTTAATATGATTGCTCATTTATAAGATAATCTGTGCTGTAAAATATTTATTTAATTAATATTATGATGATATTAGCATAAACATAAGTAAACCAAATCAAAATTCAGTTCTTGATTAAATTAATCTTTATTTTATACAGCACTACTCTGCTTAAATATATACAATTATATTATATTAATTTTCCTTCCTACGTTCAGATAAAACATTCGCACTGAATACGCTTTTTTATTCACGAATTTATATTGAATACCGCAGATTACTTTAGTTCTTGAATGTTGACCAATATCAATTCAACGTCAAAGTTGTTTATTTATCTTTATAGGACTATATGCCATTACCTGCCAATGGAATTGGCTACAGGTACAAAATTATCTATATTTATATATATATATATATATATATATATATATATATATATATATATATATATATATATATATATATTTATATATAGTTACCTGAGGTGTTTTCGATCTTGTAACGTAAAGACAGAAGTCATTCCGCGCATCGCAAGCAAATGATTAACAGTTTGTGGTGGAAGACGACATGATGAATTTTTACCATTGATTTGTTTCTGAAAATAATAAAAAAATATACAATTAAGTAAATTATAATAGACGTAAAAAAAAGAACAAAGTAAAATAATCAACAAATAATAAAAATTGACAATAAAAAGAATGAATTGCTATCAATACAAATTACTTGTACTTTTATTTTATTTTACATATGTAATTATAAACGCATTACATTTTTAAAAATTTAATTTAAGATTTATTAATTGTTGTTTTAAATAAAGTATATGTTATATATACCTTGATTAAAGTTGCTAAAGCTTTATGTTCCTTGTGGCCTTTGTTCAACTGCAGTGTAGTAGCGGCTCTGGCTACGTGTCTTCTCATGGCAGCGCGACGCAGTGCTAGTCGCGCGCCGCGAGTCTCAGCCGCACTCTCTTCAACACACACCGGCCCAGAACCTGATTCTAAAATGGATGCAACATAATAAGCACCAAAAAAGAAGGAATAATACAGTCAATACACACAAGAATAAAAAAATTCTAAGCTTAAGTGAAATTGGTGTATAATTTCTTAAAGTTAAAATTATAATATTAGTTTAAACTTATAAACACGAATTTTAACATTATGCTTCAACATAGATAAAACATAATTTTTTTTTAATAATATTTTATTTCCATCAATAAATACATTATTGAAGCGTTTACGATTCAATCACACACTTGAAAGAAAGGTAATTATTATACCATTTTCTTACCTCATTAATATTTAAAACTACTGTCAAAAATTGTAAATCCTTTATTTACCAAATTCTGGCATGTAATCATCATCGCTACTGCTACTCTCTAGTTGTCTGAAGGCATTCGGTTTTTTATCATCTAGAGGACCACATTGGAACATCTCTTCTCCTGGAGCATGCCATGTTGAGTTGGGTAAAGCCAAAACTCTACGTTGTTGTGGTATCCGTTGTAAGGCTTCATGGACAGTTGGACCTCGACCTTTCCGAGGTTTGGATTGAGAAGCTTTAACTACAACAATGTTTATAAATATATAATTATGACAATGATATTAATTATCATTCTCAAAGAAGAGAGATCCCAAATCTGATGGTACAGCAAATCCGACATGATATGGAAAGAGACACAGGATCACAAGTTTTACTTGATTTCTGAGTCATGGTAAATAGCTTCATATAAGCTAACTTAAATTAGACCGATGAGGCAATCAAATTAAGTAAGTTAATATAAAATATATATATATATATATATATATATTAACATAATTCTTTTTAATTCCATGCACAAGTACTTTTTAAAATAGCTGTGTAAAGTTATACTCAAATGTGTAACACAATATGAAACTAACAAGTCATTGAAAACCTGTTTTATTTTATAAGTAATATTATATGTAAGCTTAACCACAGTTACCTGTTGGAGGTTTTTTAGGTGTAGGTGCTGGAGTTTTCATAGGTATTATAGTTGGTTCAGTTTTAACAGAGTTAAATATTAAAGAATTTTCTGTAAGCCCTTGTTCTCTCTTAAAAACATCTAAGAATGTTTCAGCATTCAATTTTGTTGCTGATGAAGGTTTTTCATTATTGGTGCTTGTATTACTGACTTTTGGACAATTAGATACTAAACCAGAACTCTGTTGACCTTTGGGGCTAGGAATGCTTGGTCTCCGAATTTCTGCTACCTTAGGCAGAGTGTTAACTTGAGTCTTTGCTTTTTGAACTTTGGCATGTATAGCTTTTGAGTCTGTATGGTTAATCGAAGCATTATTAAAAACTGGTGAATAATGACCATTAGAAACTACATTTTTTTTTTCTGTTTTTATATCACCATTGCTTAGGGAGGCTAATATGTCTATATCCTTATTTAAATTTTCAGATAACTTTATTTTAGTATCAGTGCTGTCAGGAAATATTAAATTGTCATCTGTATGGCTTACTGTTATTTCTCCGGCAACAACATCGGAATCGTGAAATGTGTATAGTTCATTAGGATCTATTTTAAATTTAGTATGAAAGAAGCTTTCACTTAGGTGAGGTATATATTGTTCATCTTCTGAACTATCATGTATAAACATATTTACTTCACCACTGCAGCCCCCTGACACACTCTCAACTGCCATTTTATACTGTGTAGCACAACTCGCATCTGATATATTTTGGGTAATACCACTGAAACTAAAAAAAAACAAAATAAGGAAATTAAATAGTGCACACAGATGCATCATTTACAAGTTATTTCCCGCGTAGGATGATATCTTACCCCACATTTTCTGAAGCACTCAAATAAGACATAATGTGTTCATTTTACAACCTAATGATAAAAACAATTTGCACTGGGAAATACGATACTATTCGATTGGTCCCTCTGCTTCATACTGAAAAGTACAAATTGTGAAAATAATTTTTATCACCTTACATGTTATTATACAATACAAAATACGTATTATTTTGCTTTTCGAGATAAGACTACCAAGCAATGACAATCACAATGACATCTGTCATTACAAAAAAATTATTCATTAATTTCTGAGAAAAACGGTTTCAAGTCTTATTAAAGAACTTAATTAACCTTAAAAGTGAAATATTCAGTTACTTGACAACTATTTTGATATGAGTAAACACTGACAAACACGAAAAAAAAAATAACTTTTTTAGAACATTAAGAATAACTCTCACATTAATATCTAGGATAATTATAATACATTTTCTGTTTCTAGCTTTCAATAAAAGTCCATAAAGTGTTTCAGTTATAATAAAATAACTAAATTAATAAAATTTGTTCAAAAAATGAGACCTTTGTAACTTAAACTTTTATTCAATAACATCAAATCAAAAGATTGACAGATTAAGGCAAATGGTAGCCAAAATACAGTTGCGTTCTGTAATATAAAAAGGATTGTTTTGTTGATTTGATAAGATAAAAGAAGAAACATTATCAAATACTCCCATGATTTTATTAAAATTCTATTGAATTATTATCCAATATTATTCATGTATAGAATTTTGAAAATAATTAAATTATTATTTAATATCATAATGTTTGTCTGAAAACAAATAATTGTAAAGGAATTTTATTACATTATATAAATTAAAAGTAATTTATTTTGATTTCCACTATTAATATAAATAAAGAGGAAACAATGTCTATAAGTAATATAGAAAAATTTCTTCCACTAACTTTATAGTAGATAAATTATATCATATAATATAGTTTTTTTTTATTATTTTTTTCTATGCATAAATTTGCAAGAAAAAGTAGAATTATTTGAATTAAAATTATTTCGTATCAATCGTGTTTCGATAGTATGTCACATAAAATTGAGTTGATTGATAGTCAAAGAATTGTTGAATACTTGAAACTGACTGAACTGTTGAAACATTATGCAAAAGTTACGCATTGTATAGTTATAGAAGCTATAACTATATAATGCGTAGCTTTGGCATAATGTTTCACATTTTGCTGAATTGAATGATTGAAATATATTTTCTAGTAATATTACTATTTAGTCTTCATCATTGTCGTAAAGGTTGTCAAGAAAACAGTTAGTCAAAATGACCTAAATTTCTTTTAGATGAGAATATGATTACAAAAAATCATTGTAATTGTACGAATATAGCTTAATTATTGTGTAATGGACGCTATAATATAAAATATGATTTTAACTATAATATAAAATATGATTCGGGAAAATATTTATTGATATTTAAAATTTCGCGCCTCTTCATTTTTGATTTGAGAACCCCTATGTTCGAAGCGTTGTTGTGAATCCAATATGGCGTTATCTGATGTTTTAGTATTTTGAAGGTACGTCAATTTGACGATTCTATAATGTATAATCCGGTAAATATCTTGTTTTTAGAAAGTTTAATCCACGAGGACGTTAATTAAGTTTTAGTTTATATAATTACATGCATTTGTTAAGTGTAGTGAAAGGCTTACAGATTGTATTGTTTTGTTTGTGATTTCCGATAATTTAGCGATCCATTGTCATACAAAAAAAATATATTTTTAATTATAAAATATACTTTACGTCCATGTTACAAGTGAATAAAATATCATTACGGTGAATATTTATGCTACTTTTGAGCTTCACGAAGACCAACGACATTCAAGGATTATAATTACAGTAATTATATAGCCTATAAAGATTATTTTTGTGATTTATTATGATTTTTATTAATATCAAATAATATTTGTGCTGTTCCAGAAGTGCATAAGTTTCAATACAAATGGGAGTTAAATAAATAAATTAACCGGTGCACAGGATTAGCGCCATAATAATTGATTCATTATTTGAGTATATAGTAATAGTTGCGTTGACTATCATGACAGACACTAGACGAAGAGTCAAGCTTTACGCTCTGAACACTGACCGACAGTGGGACGACAGAGGAACGGGGCATGTTTCATCATGTTATGTGGAACGATTGAAAGGAACCTCATTACTTGTAAGGGCAGAGTCAGATGGAACACTTCTGCTAGAGAGCAAAATACAGCCCGACACAGCTTATCAGAAACAGCAAGATACTTTGATAGTATGGTCAGAAGGAGATAATTTTGACTTGGCATTAAGTTTTCAAGAAAAAGCTGGCTGCGATGAAATATGGGAGAAAATATGTCAGGTAAATATCCATGTATATAGTGTTTAAAAATTAATATTAATTGTGCTTATAAAATATTATAGTTATAAATGTAGTTGAATATATATTATTTAATTTTAAACTGTAAGCCAATCATTGTATGTTATCTTACAATAATCTATAACTTTCACAAATTTTTTTAGGTTCAAGGAAAAGATCCCTCTGTTGAAATTACACAAGACATTGTAGAAGAGTCAGAAGATGAGCGTTTTGATGAAATGTCAGATAGTGTACAGCCAGTAGAGCTACCAGCATGTGAAATGGGTCGGCTGGAAGATATAAGTGAATTAGTGAACAGTTGTCTTGTGTCACCTGCTAGAAAAGATAAATTAGCTGCAGCTTTGGAGACACAGCATTACATTAAGAAACTTCTAAATCTCTTTCATATGTGTGAAGATATTGAAAATATTGAGGGACTTCATCATCTCTATGAGATATTTAAAAGTATATTTCTTCTCAATAAAAACACACTTTTTGACACAATGTTTGCAGATGACACTATATTTGATGTAGTTGGCTGTTTAGAATATGATCCCAGCTTACCCCAACCTAAAAAACACAGGGAATACCTTAGAGAGCTAGCTAAATTCCGAGAGGCCATTCCTATTAAGAATAAGGATCTGTTGGCAAAAATACATCAAACTTACAGAGTACAATACATCCAAGATATAGTTTTGCCCACACCAACTGTCTTTGAGGACAATCTGCTAAGCACATTGTCCAGTTTTATATTTTTTAATAAGGTAGAAATAGTAAAACTTATAGAAGAGGATGATAAATTTTTAACAGACTTATTTAAATTGCTGATGGATGATAAGACACCCAATGTCAAAAGGCGAGACTTAGTTCTATTTTTAAAAGAGTTTTGTAATTTTTCACAAAACTTACAACCTCAAGATAAAGATGCTTTTTATAAGACATTAGTTTCATTGGGAATCCTGCCAGCTTTAGAAATAACTCTAGGCATAGATGATCAGAAGACCAAGACTGCATCAATAGATATCTTAACTTATATTGTTGAATTTTCACCCTCAGTTGTGAGGGATTATACGTTACAACAAGCTAACAACACAGAAGAGGTATGTACATATTCCAATATTCCTTATGAAAATACAGTTTGATATGGTTCTGCATTCTTGTACAGATGAAAAGAACTAGTAGTACATTAAAATATGATAATTTGCCATTAACTTTTAATATCATTATATTATATATGTAATAACTTGTTGGGAAGTGGTCATAGATTTTGGCATAAGAAATATCAAATATTTCCCAGAATCAATCAAGAAGTTTTGTCCCTTGTGCCTTTAATTTCAATAGCTCATTCACCTTTCAAACCGAAACACAACATAACTAAGTTGTGCTGTTTGTCAGTAGAATAAGTAATGAATGGATTGTACCTTGCACCATGTCCTTACACTAAATAAATATGATTACCGTACAATTAACATTATTATATTATATTGCTACGTGTTTACAGGAGCAAATGTTGTTAAACATTGTGATAGAACAGATGCTTAGGGATCAAGACCCTGAGCTTGGTGGTGCGGTACAATTAATGGGTGTCTTACGTATCCTTCTTGATCCAGAGAGTATGTTGGCTTCTGTCAACAAGAGTGAAAAGGCAGACTTTCTAAACTTCTTTTATAAACATAGTATACAAACACTTATAGGTATGTATTTGACTGCCTCATGTATTTAATGTGTATTTACTATTACTTGCTACACTTTCCTTTCCTTTGTCATGAAGAGGCTTGGTATCTATCCCAAAAAAACTTACTTTACTCTTTTACTTTACTTTACTCTCAGAGATATCAGACTTTTATAACTTAAAACATTTTAGTTGTAATAAGTTTTTTAAGGCAACATTAAAATAAATTCATTTCATAGTTAGTATCATAATTTCATAGTCAAAAACTATTTTTGAATGGCATCATAGAAATATACAATTATTTTCTTAAATTTCAGCTCCGTTACTTGAAAATACAACTGGAGAGAAGCCTTTAAAAGAAGATTATCACACAGTTCAACTTTTGGGTTTGGTACTTGAACTACTTTCTTTCTGCTGTGAACATCACACATACCATATCAAAACATGCATATTAAATAAGGTAATTAATTTAAAAATGTTAAATTATGTAATTGTTAAACAAAATTGTTCTTTGCAAATTAATAAAATTTTACAAATTACTTTAATGGTCAATTTTTAAATTCAGTTAAGGAATTATTGATATATATTTTACCTAGCCTTGTTAATCACATAACTTTTTTTTTTATAAATAGAGTAAATTGTTAATATATGTTAATGTTCTATATTGTACAAGGCTACTATAAATAAATATAAATACATGTAATGCAAATATAATAGATTAATGAAGAATTTTAATTATACATGATGAAGCAGGTCAAGTTAACCTAGTAGTGACATTATTTTACTACTTAAATTATTTATATTGAATAGTTTCCGCTTGCGATTTAGCTTGAAGGGGATGAGGGATCAGGTGTTAAGTACTCTTATTTCCTTTTCTGTATCCCTGACGACAAATATATGCAAAACTTCGTGCTCACTTTCGCATTTATAATATTAATTAGGATTTTTATTCAAATAACTTTTTATTTCAGGACCTTCTCCGTCGTATATTGGTGCTTATGAGATCAACACACACATTCTTAGTGCTTGGTGCACTAAGGTTTATGAGGAAAATCATTGCTTTAAAAGATGAATATTACAATCGGTACATCATCAAAGGGAATCTCATTGCACCAGTTATAGATGCTTTCCTTAGGAATAATGGCAGGTTGGGCATTTTGTTAAATATATACTTAAATTATATTGTCAATATATTTAACATTGATTTACACCAAATCTTAGTGAGTAAAATTAACTAACCTTTGTAAAAATATAGATAGATATGTAGCAATTAAATTAATGGGCATAAATTACATAAAATATTAAAATATATAAAACTGTAAATAAGCTAAAATTGTATTACCATAAAATATTGCATTCACTTAGCCTTGATAGACTGTGATGCATAAATCAGTGCAATTTGAATGCCTTAAATATATCATTCTTTAAAATATGTTATAAAATTTCAGGTACAACTTATTAGATTCAGCTATATTAGAGTTATTTGAGTTCATCAAATTGGAAGATATAAAATCTCTCTGTTCACATGTTGTCGAAAACTATGGGAAGATCTTAGAAGATGTTGAATATGTACAAACATTTAAAGCTTTAAAAACACGGTATGATCAGCACCAGGATAAATTGAAGGAAAGAGATAGAGGTACAGTTATTTTTTTTATTAATGAATATCATAACTAACTCTTATATAAAACCAATTATTATATTAAAATTTGAGTTTGGCATGTTTTTTTTTAAAAGCTGAGATGGTCCGGTGGTTAGAACGCATGAATCTTAACCGATGATAGTTCGTTTAAACGAGGGCAAGCACCATTGAATTTTCATTCGCTTAATTTGTGATTATATTTTATCTCGTACTTGACGGTGAATAAAATCATCGTGAGGAAACCTGCATGTGTCCAATCACACTGAAATTCTGCCACATGTATATTCTACCAATCCGCATTGGAGCAGCGTGATGGAATAAGCTCCAAACCTTCTACTAAAAAAGGAGAGGAGGCCTTAGCCCAACAGTGGGACATTCATAGCCTGTCATATTGTCCTTGTCAATGTGTCACTGCTGTCTTATGTTTTTTTCTGTTTACCTATATCTCTAATTGTGCCCATAGTTTATTTTTTTGCACATGTCATTCCTTTAAATTTGGACTTTCACTTTCCTTATTGACATCCAGTTCTATACTTAGCACTCCTTTAATATGACACTGATTAATTTGAATGTACACATTTTGATACCACAATAATCATTTACTTTTCGGCTTTTTTTGTCCCAGATGACATTTTACTCTTATTTAGATTAAGTGTTCTATATATTTTCTGTGTATACTACTGTACTATATAATATGTATAACATATATTTTTTAATGGCAAATGTTAAAAATTATAAATCTTACTGTTTATATATTCCTCTCATATTGTTGCTTACTGTTAACTATTTATTGTGTGAGTATAAGTGATCAGACATCATTTAGTTTTTATTTTTTACTTTATTACGAATTCATAATTATTAACCGAATATTCAATAAATTTAGATAACAGTCAGCGAGATAAAAGTACAAAGTAAAATTATTTATGCATGATTGTTTCAGTGAGTGGTAGCGTGGCGGTAGCGGAGGCGGTGGTACCGTCGCTGCTGCGCTCGCGGTATCGTCGCGAGGCGCGCCAGCCCGACGACGAGGAGGAGATGTGGTTCAACGACGACGACGAGCTGGAGGACGACGCGCCGCTCGACAGCGCGCAGGTCCACCCGCACCCGCACACGCACGCACACCATGCGCTCGATGCCATCGGTTAGTTGCCTTCACTTTCGAATATAATTATTTTATGATTAATATGGGAAATATTATGTCACACTTTCCTTAACATAGATATAATATAGGATAATAATTGTGTTGCTTATGTAGGATTTTCCTTGAGAACAAAACTTCCATTGTATGTGGTTATATGTCACTACATATATTTGTGTTAACGTTTATTGTCATTGTTACGCTTTTGGGATTTTATACTGATTTTATATACCTTAATATTAGTAATAAATACTCGTAAAATTGTTATTATGACCATTATAGAGATTCTATATAAGTACTAAAAAATATTTCAGTACAAGATTTGGCATTGTATTATCACAAAAAAATTATTAAATTAAACAAAATACATATTTCTGTATCTATTTTCCAATGCCAGTGAAATCATCCTAAACTGAATGTTAACAATTAATTGTTTGCTAATTCCAGGTAAAATAGTCGAAAAGAAAGTATGTTCGAGTACTGAAAGCGTGAATGGTCCCAGCAGAGTGCTATTGAGCACAACGACCGCCAGCAAGTCGGCACACACCGACGTTCAGGTATCCACGCCCAGATTACTCAATAAGGTAACTTTTAGTTCACTCACATTTCTACTAGCTTCACTGGGATAATGAGCATGCTTTATAAAGCGAACTCATAACTTACTCCAAATTTATTGATTAATATACGGCAATTAATTGATTGCTTAAACCAAAAAGTATACTTGAAATTTTTTTCCAATTCCATTAATTACATTACCATTATTAAACACAGAAACTTGACATTCAAACTCTAAATTATGTTAAAATGTATGCATGAGGATAATTTGTATTGAAGGTGGTGGAGGTGGTAACACTTACCACATACTACTGGGCTAATAATAATAATAAAAGATACCCTTGTCATGTTATTTCTTGCTATATATATTTATAGTCTATAATTTTTTTTAAATATTTCTTCCAAATACAGAGTTTAAGTAATGACTATATTTATTATACTATACAACATGAGTAAATAGATCACCTGATAGAAGCTATCATATTTGCATAGTTTATATTCATAGTTACATTACCCAATCATATTTACCATAGCCACTAATGAGTCAATATTCATTATAATAATTAAATTTAAAAAACCCACAAGAGACAATGTTACCATAACCAAACATGAAAAGAGAATTTATTACGGGTATTGCGTATGTGAACCAATTCGTTGATGTGGTTGCGATGGATGTTCAGCTCGGACAGACAATAATAGCAATGAAAAAATATTTAACATCTAATTTGATTGATTCCTATATATTAAAAAAAACATATTATATGCTTATTTTGATAGGGTTGTTACATACTTATATACAAGTAAAAAAAAAAACAAAGAATATATTTACTTATATTCATGTAACAACTCTTTCAAAATAGGCATATGTTTATTGCGCTTCTTATATTCTTTGTCTCTGTGGGATATTTCCTCTCGTGCTAATGCCTCGCTCGGCCCAGGGTCTCGTGGACTATGACGGCGACTCGGACGAGGAGGAGGAGGGGGGCAGCAGCAGCGCGGCAGCAGACGAACGCGACGCGAAGCGACCGCGCCTGGCGTAGTGTCCGTTCCACCCCGACCTCCTGTTTCAAGGAATATAACTCCCGTCTCGCTCAGCTGTGCAAGGAACGCACATGTAAGAATACGTTC
This sequence comes from Nymphalis io, assembly GCF_905147045.1. Lineage (NCBI taxonomy): Eukaryota > Metazoa > Arthropoda > Insecta > Lepidoptera > Nymphalidae > Nymphalis > Nymphalis io. Next base: position 6,331,179 of record NC_065906.1, on the reverse strand, counting down.
ACTATCTAGGAGCAGATGCGACTTGTAACTCTACGATTACTCGAAACCGCTAGGCGGAGAAGTACTTCTAGCTGTGTTATGTCCACTTCATGTAAATACGAGTGACACTCCAGTTCCACTTCACTAGTTAGAGTATGAAATTTTTCATACGGCGTAGTGTAATTGTAATTCCTTCGGACGGTATTGAAAATTTAGAACAAATATCGGTTATAAAATGTATAATTATATATGTGAAATAATTTTAACGGCTAGGTTACGTTTCTGATGGATTGTTAATTAACAAAAGTACAAAGGATATATTACGAGTGGGATTTAAATTTTTATAATAAAAATACTAAAGTCGATCGCCGAAATTGGTATGTGTAAATGTATTTTGTAGAGACCTTACTTAGTTTGTCACGATGACCACGAGACCAATGTTTTTAAGGAGTCTGTAATAATAAATGTGGAATTGCTACACAGTAGTGGTTTCTTTAATTTAACGATTATTATTTATCTATCAAACAATCTATAATTGTCTAGCCATTGTTAATTTTGCACAATAATTTAATTGCATTCCTTTGTCTTTCATTGAGTTTCCCAGAGATTTATATTTTACTTGACATTGAGCTGTGAATCATTTTTTTACTCAAAATAAAATAGACGACTTACTAATTAAAATCAACACAATTTAACTAATTATAAATCACACAATATGTTATAATTTTTGTTAGTTTTTTAGTAAAGTATTAAATATCTTAGTATATCTTTTATATTGTGAAGTAATTTTAAATTAATTTAAAGTCTTTATTTAACTTATTATATATTATATATATATAACTTATTATATATATATTTATAAATATATTCATTGCATGCTATAAAAAAATAATACTAAAATGATTTTCATTATCGATGTCATTAATTTATTATATTTTGTTGTGTACAATGTTATTATTTTAATTTATTTCATAATATTTATCTCTTGGAAACTCGTCTTGTGTTCAAAAGAACCTTCATTGATCATTTGCACGGTTATTTGGATCTCTAGAAATTAGTTATTTAATGAAAAAATGTAATGATAAAATAAATTAAAAAAATGAATAAACAAAAAAAGTTATTTATAAAAAATATATCACTCAAGTTAATATTAAATAAAAATTTACGCGAGTTAAATCTTTGAAGATAATTTTATTTCTATTTATTTATTTATTTATATTGTCTTTAATTTGTAGATAGTGTCTCAATTTATAAATTTCAATCCTTCCGACCTTAAATAAACTCCAAAAAAGGTCGTATATAGTATACGTCTTTTATCTCTTTTTAATTTCATTTTCTTATTCTATATTCAAAAGAAAAGGTCATTGAATAACTATAGAACTGTTATAAAACCTTTATAATTAAGAGAGTCTTTATAATAAACAATATACTTTCTACATTCTTAAAAATAACAATGACATAAGTGGCTGCTGCCTAAAACAGTGTTAAAAAAAATAAACATGATTTATATTTGTATCTCGTTAAAAGCAAAATCATATAAATAGTATTTATTATATTTCAATAACGCGACAATTGTACAGATATATTTGCAGTCATTGGTCTTCTTTTCTTTCAGTTTAGATATATTATTTATATATAAAATCCGTTATGTATATAACTCATATGTTTAAAAAAATATTTTTTTTTTTTAACTTTTATAATAGATAAATTTTTTAATACAGAAGTTCGTCTAAATCTTGTTTTAATTTATTTTATTTAATATCTCGTGATCCAAATAATCATGCTAAAATGAAATACATTTTCAAGATTGGTGTACCATTTCAATCCATACGTACAAATTATAAACGAAAACGAAACAATTTTAACTAAAATATTTTAAAACGCATAAAACTACAAGATGTAATCTATAAATTTTTTCTTTATTTTCCTTCCAAAGATTAATGTTAAATTGTCATATCTTTTGTTTACATTTGTATTGATTGATTTGAATGGTGTATGAAATATTGATTCGGTTAAGAATGTGTGGTAATCGACATTGACGCTGCGGAATAATGTCAAACGTTATTTCTATATGAATACTTGACCGTAATTGATGCAACTGTATGCCTTGTTGAATGTAGATTAATATATTTTTACATTTAAGACATAATTTTTACAAAAAATTCCGTAGTCCTGATGTCGATAAACATTCATTTATTAGTTCTTCCAATTCTATGAGTAAAAGTTCTTCGTGTTTCTTTTAAACGATTCTACGCGTTTTTTTTTTATATTTTTAAATAATTTGTATGTGATAAAAGATATCTGATTAAGAACAGTTTTATTTTATTACAATTAAAATATAGTTTAATCATTACTATGTAAATAATACTAGATTTTATATATTATTCGTATCGGCGATCGTTTTCATCGTTTTGCTATTGTGTTATTATAATACTGAACGCAAAAGTAATATTAAAAAAAATTTACCCGTTTCCTATACGTGAAACTTTTTTGCACATAGTAACATTTTCAACCTATCATAGATCATGTGCCGATGGTTTGACTACTTGCGATTTGAATTTGCCTTTCAATAGAATTTAATTTAAAATGGTTAATATTTAATTGAAAATTTAGCCTTTTCAGAGTAACGATAAAAAATAGTCTAACATCTTAACAATTATCGATTTCGGGACGGTAGCAAAGCTTCCTTGGGTTCGATGAGGATAAAATTTTAAGGTCAAATTCGAGTGCGACATTTTCACTTAACGCGTGGTTTCACTTGTACGAAGTTACAAGCGTATTTTTTTTTTTTTTTTTTTTTGGTATAATTAAATTCTATCGAACTTGAATATGATAATGGTTACTTGTTCGGTTCGTCAATATAGGAAGCTGTTGTTGCTGTACCGAGTGTTCAGCAAAGATGTATCTTTATTAAATGAAAACACCACGTTGATATAAATACTTTTTAATATATTTTTAAACTTCTTATTTTGCATACTTAATTGCTACAGGTCATTAAATTATTGTATATATATATATGGGAACAAGGTGAATCTCTGTCGTAAGGCTCTATAGAAATTCGAACTTTAGGAATCTGATCATATTGAAAGCACTGTGGAGTTTTTGAATAATCGCACAGTGAGCGTAAGAAGTTTTACTGAAAAAATTACATGGACAGGCTCCTAAGAATGTTTTCTATAGCAATTCAGTTTGAGTTCTTACAGCCTCATCACAAATTTTCACCATACCCTTTCGTTTCGTTATTCTTTCTTCTCTTTCCGTATCCGACTTTATATCACCTTTATTAATCATACATTGCGTACGATTAACAAAGGTCGTCGTCTACATTAATATATTAATCCGATCCCAAAATCTAAATTCGACTTAAATCATTATCGCATATGACGTTGATAAAAATATACTAATCTCTAACTAAAATCTTTAAATGAATGCGTGTAAATAACGCGTGTTGAAAAACGCCCCTTTTTTTAAACCGAGTTTTTAGTGCACATATTTTTGGATAAACTATCTATGAATAATATAAGTTTCACTTAGGGCTCTTTGTAAAAAAAAAAAAAAAACAAGAAACTTACGCCATTTTTCGATGTTCTATATTTATATATATATATATATATATATATATATATATATATATATATATATATATAAAGCAACGATTCATGCGAAATGTTTAACGATTTCTTGATTATCTCACCTGGTGACATGAATTCGCGATGCGGAGTCGTACGGCACAATAATGTTATTTTATGCAATTTGCAAATTTCTTATGTGTCGTTGCATGATTGTAAAAAATATATTTTGATTAAAATTAACGAATGCATGTTTAGAAATTGTAATTTATTTGGTGTGTAATTTTTTTTTTTTTTGTATTATACGTGATATTTTGTGTGATTATTTATCGGCTATTCTACAACAGATGTAACAAATAAAATCTTTAATATAATTTCTTTTAGGATGCATGTGCCCTAGAAATACATATCAATTTTATATATTTGACGAAGTAATATTGATCTCTGTATTCACTCGTAATCTTTTAACCATCCTATACCAGTAAATGGGATGATGGTCGCGATTACTGTTCGAACAGATATAATTCATTCAATTTTTATATAGCAATAATTCGGAACTTGTTGTAATTTGGACTTTTATACGTTTACAATAAGATCTTTAATTGTTAAAATCAATAAATCATAATAAACTGTTATATGTAAACAAGTCTTGTATCTGTTCGAATATTTAACTCAAAAGTTTATTTTTTTTTATTTAAAAGTTTTTGTTTTTTAATGTCAACATGTAAAAGGCGTTCATGTTTATGCACAGTTATGCGAGACTAAAATTTATTACATACGTGGAATGGGTGTGTCAGAATAAAAAATTGTAAATAGATGTTTTATGTAATACTTTATTTTGATAATCTGTCAAACATCCACGTGTCTAATAGCATCTAGCTGTCAATTAGATTTATACGATTCTTATATTCCTTGAAATAAACTTCCCGTATAATGAGAAAATATAAGATTTCTAGATGAAAGTAGTCTGTATCAACTATTTTTTATCTGTCTAGGTGGATGACCATCATAAACTAATTTATACACAGAATAAAATTAAATAGATTTACCTATTGGCAAGTTGTGTAAAATAAATAAGCTTATTATAATGCTATTATTATGATGTCACTAGTTACGTAAGCAATATAAATATAAGGAAATACGATGCGACGTGTGTTCATTTTATTTATTATGTACACTTCCTTCATATAATATATGATTTGAGTAACATTTGAGATTATAAACCCTGTTAAGGTAATGTTTTTTTTTTAAATTATGCCTACTGTAATTATGCAAATGCTTAGATTAAAAAAATGATTTTGTATTATATGCATAATGTTTTAATTTTATTTGCGATTACTCTTTTTTTCTGGTTTTTACGGAATTTATGTTGAAGCTATGATGAAAAACCGAAACGTAAAAATAATATACAGATAATATATGTAATTTATTTGAGTTAAGTTTAAAGGTTGAATTAAAAGTTATGCTTGATGTCGACAACTTCGTTTTTCAATTTAGAGGCAAGGGCTCTTCTTAGTTGCATTGCGTCTGGCGGTGGCGAAGGTGTGGAGCCTGCAAGTGCCGCTTGTGCAACGCGCGCTGACCGTGGCCTAGCGACGGTTTTGGAACCTTCGCCAACTACATATAAAAAAAGTTATGATGGGATTTAATGATTTTCTATTATTCCATTTCAATATTTCTTAAATTGAAAACATTGAAATTGTTAGAGATTAAGAGTAGCTGTAGACCGAGCTCATTGGCGTGCTTTGAGAGTGTGTCCAACTAAGAAGAATACGCACTTATAATGGAAAACAATAAGCTACACAAAATTTACCTTCTGATTCGCTTTCATTCTTCGCGTTATCAAGTCTCTTTTCGCGTACTTGTTTTTTCAGTGCTAGAAGTTTATCTCGTTGCTGCATTAAATATTCCTGTCTAGCCCGAATATCTTCTTCGCTTACCTGTAAAATAAGCTTGTATATGTATTAGTATAAGCTCCTTAAACATTATTTAAGAGTTATTAAAACCGTAAGATATTACTGTTTCTGCACGCAACAAACTTTTTTTTTCGCTACAAAAATGTATTTACGTTTTTCTTCCACATGAGTGTGGGCCTCCAGTGTGCCTAAGATTTGCCATTTATCATTTATAAATTAAGTAAAAAAAAATGATTGGAAAATATGTAGTACCTCAACTTTTTTCGGTATGACAGGTTCCTCTTTGAAATGTACCTTTTCAATCTTTTTATCCACAATTTTTTCTTTTTTTTCGATATGGTGTAATTTGTTTAGCAAAGTCTGTTTCTCGGCTACCACTTCTTCAGGGGGTACCGATATTTCGTTCTTCACTTCAATGTCCTCCAATTGTAATCTATTAAAATTATTTTTATTATAACAGCTAAATGAAAGAGAATACATTTAGAAATATTAAAAAAAAACAGACTTTTTTATTTCTGTCATGACGTCATCATTGTCCGGCCAATCGGAACGTTCATCGTGTGAAGATTGTATATCTTCGGGTTCCGTGGTAAACAAATTAGGCATAGTCCCGAATCGTTTTTCTATTAGTTCTAAAGCCTATTTAAAAAATAAAAATAAATAAACACTAGTAGGATAAAATGATTATTAACAACAGGTACTTTATATTTTGGGTTAAATTGCATATAGCCTTACCTGTAACTGAAGTTCAACATTTTTGTGGGTCATCATTTTGACAAACATTTCATAGTCATTTGCTGCCCATATTTGCTCAAAGAGACGCTTGTGGAAATAAGCGGGCAGTCCAGCTAGATCGTGTGCTGAAAGACGGCAAGCTGCTTCGAACTGATCGGCGGATATGCCTATATCGTCCATGAACGAGCCCAGCATAACATCCACCTTTGTTATGAAGATTTTAATATAAGTAATAATAAATAATAATAATTATTAATAACTTACATTACAGTTAAAATAAAATTACTATTTCATTTAGTTAAGAAATAAAAAAAAATCTGATGGTGGCTCCCACGGTGCGTTTTATAACAGACGGACGGAGACCAGCCCGCAACGATGCACCATGGGAAGAGTAACGAAATGTGTGGATGCGCAGACAAGTACGTAGCGGTGCGCCGGGTACGCCGCGAGTCAGTAACTTCAAAAGATCGATGAGAATTTGCCATTTTGGAATGACGAAATGACGAACTTCGATTCTCAGGACTGACACGACCGCATGGTGGGCTGTCCGTGGTTTCAGTCGTGCGTGAATAATCCGCAGGATCACACACCGTGTGAGGCTCTATATAAGGATCTTAAAATAAAGAGAAACTCTTCGTTTCTGAGCAAATAAAAAGAATTACAAAAGAATAGAAAATGTTTCCACGGCAAAATAAGTAACCGTAGGTAACTGTAAGTCGTTCTACTAATTCGTACAAACAGAAGGGAACGGAAGCACAGACAAGTGATATTTCCATTGTGTTAAATTTAACTGAAAGTTGTTCTTTATATGTATATTGAAAAAAAAACACCTTAAACAAAAATAGTTGTCTTGTAATCAATAGAATCTTGTTATTTACCAAATTCCGATATTCATTGTGAATCTTTTTGTATTCCGGCCTTTCCAGTACCTCGCCATCGTCAGTAGGTTCGAAAGCTGAAAAATTAAATATAATATTAATTATTAAATTTGAATTATGTATGATTTATAATCTGTCGTGGACTTTATTTATTATTATGCGAACAGCCGATCTTAACTGCAATTTTTCGTCACAAGTAATGAAAATCAATACTAAGACGCATTGTGGCATTTTTTTTCATTTGCCTTTGTTTTCTGAGTACTCACGTAAAGATTTTTCCTCTATAAATGTTTGTAAAGGTATATTCCACACTGGTCCGTGTAAAAAACCAACCAAAGAATCAAAAACCCAAGCATTACTATCCAGGTTATCCATTGTATAAATATATAGGAAGTCGTATCAGTCTTACCGACACTTCAATAAGAACCGATCTAATAACTAAATTATACTGGACTTTACTAACACAATTACCTTGACATTTAATTTTTATTTGTACTCCGGTTACCATGGCTACCTTGTTTTGTGTTTAATAGTAACTACTTTCTGTCTTCAGATTTTTTTTATAAATGCAAGGTGATGCGAGTAATAATAGAAATGTAGAATTTTATAAAAAAATACTATAATTTACTTTTAAAACCTAATATTTGGCAATATAAGCAAAGAAATTTTGTTTTCTGAAATGATTATTAGCAGATAAAGGAAATTATATTTATAGTTATTAGACTCTTAGACTGCAATGCTAATCCTAGCTTTAGCTTGGTATCCAAGCTTTATATATATAATACTTATATATTGTCTTATACATATATCGTCTGACAATACAACTGACCAAACTAATATATTGTTATGTATTTGACTGGTGGTAGGGCTTTGTGCAAGCTCGTCTGGGTAGATACCACCCACTCAACAGATATTCTACCGCAAACTTACTAACTGCAGTACTTGGTATTGTTGTGTTCCGGTTCGAAGGGTGAGTGAGCCAGTGTAATTACAGGCACAATGGACATAACATCTTAGTTCCCAAAAAAAAGTATTAAAGACACTATTACATAATACACACAGGTTTTGGATATCAGTATGTAACTTAAATGTGGTTTTTAAGTTACATAAATTCATATAGTCATTTTTAAATTATAAATTATCTGAACATCAATTTACATTGCTATTAATTTAAAGCTAATAAAGAAAATGTTTACAATTCGTTTGTGTCACTAAGATGACGATGAGTGAATTATCAAGTATATTATAGTAGTATCGAAAAGTTTCAAATAGTCAAAAATATATAGTTGAAAACATCAAACAGTTAAACACACTTTTAATAAATAGTTTAAAATTAATCCGTAATTCATGGCAACACTTTTTTTACATTAATTGATTTTTCTCGATACCCTTATCCTTTGTTTGTGGAAAATTTATTTTCATTCTCAAGATATTTTTTTAAATTATTGCAACCCACTGCGGGTTCCAATAAATTAAGAAATTACTGCATAAATAATACTTAGAAATAATTCGTTTCCAACAATATCCATTTATTTCGTTTTGATTTTATCATAATATTTGATGATTGTTTTTATATTAGGATTTACGGGTAATATATTAGAGTTTCTTGCAACTCTTTCAGAAACATCAAGTATTAAAATTAAAAACATCAAAACAAAGTTTTGATATCACAGCTCTCGGTAGAGAGTACTTAATAGATACTTATATTCTTTGTTTCACAGCAATTAATAATGTTATAAGTGTATATATTATTGGACAATCGAAATTAATAAAAAATGTCAAATAACTCAAAAATTATAAACCATGAAAATGTAAACGGTGTAAATTTATCATTAAAAGTGGATAGTCGATGTAAATCACCGAATTCACAACGATTTACAATATCTTACAAAAATGAGGAAAAAAAGTCTAAATGGGCCTTTAAGTCATTGATATTAGCTATCATATTTAATGTTATCACCTTTTTCTATGTCCGCATAAGTGTACATGCGATGTTAATTATAATAATTGTACTATCGTTCTTGGTTTTCTTCTGGGTAACACATAGTGTTCAATCAGGTTGGTTGCTTGATATAATTATTTTCCCTAAAACTTTCTACGACGATAATATTTCTAATCTGTTTAAATAGTTTTAATTGATATAGATTTGTACATATTAAACATATCATAGAAATAAAAGTAGCAGCCTCTTTTTAATGTCCCTCTGCTAGACTATTTATATCCACCATGGTTTTCTAATGCGGGTTGGTACTCCTGTGGCAGATTTTCATCTCACAAATGCAATTTCATTACTATGTTTTCCTTGATTGTTGAGCACAAGATGAATTATAAACACAGACAAGCACATGAAAATTCATTGGTGCTTGCCTGGGTAAACCTGCAATAATTGGTTAAGATTCATGTATTGAACCATTGGCAATCTTAGCATAATGTAACATAATTAACATGGTTTCATTGCATTTACTTATTGAAAACTGATTTTAAAGACTAATTACAGATTCTCTTTCAAAATGAAACAGCGATGAAGTTAGTAACATTTGCTTTTTGTATTATTTTCAGAAAGCATTCTAGTAATCCCAACTGTCGGTGTTCAAAGTTCTGTAAAGTATGTCTTCGGTAGAGAAGATTATTTTGTACCATGGTCGTGTATTGATGATGTTATTATTAATGAAGTTATAAAACTGGTAAGCATGTTAATTATACTATATAAATATACAGATGTAACTAATTTACCTACTAAATATTTCATTAGAGAAAAAATTACATTGCTTACTGATTTATTATAAATGTTTATTCTGTATTAAAATGGAACAGAAAAATATTCAATTAATGGCAATACTAATTTTAATTAAAGGTAGCATTTGCTAAGGTAGGAATTTTTTTTCCTAAGAAAATGTTAATATATATTTGTGAGATAAATTTAGACATCATTTTAATGAATTGTAATTAATACTGTGTCCTTTCGTGGCTATTTTGTTTGTTTATTTGATATCTTCCTGTGCCTGCCTTGTTTATATAAAAAGGCTACAAATTATAATAAAAATAATTTGTATAAAAAACAGTTATTGTTCTATTTTTTATAAATTAATTTGATTTAATTCTTATTTCAATTGGTTGAAAATTATTTATAATAATGATAGCAGTTTTGGCCATTTTAAAAATAAATATTTTACTAAGATACTGGCCTTTTTATTTTGATTAATATTTATACCTCGAATTTTAATAATTTTCATGCCCTGGTTAGCATTGCAAACCATAAATGCCAAAATACAAATTCTTTTATTTTTCTTTTTTCAGAATCGTGTTTTATATTTCCTTACACTTATCGTCAAAACTGGAAACACAGGACAAGATACAGAGTCAATAAAACTAATACCATTGTTTAAGGTATTATATAATTTTATTCTTTTTTTTATGTTCATTGTTTAACAAAAACCATACAATAAATTATTAATTAATGAAATCATTACATAAGTTGGTTGTTTTATAACAATGTCACATGTTTAAGTTTGCATTTTTATTATTAATTTTTGTGTTTATAATGTATACAAATAATCATAAACAAAAAAATTGCCATACTTATTGTGCCCCCTTTTTCCAAAATCTTAAATAATTGTTCAATAATTTAGCTAATAAACCGGTTAAAGGTAAAGGTCAAAAGTTGAGGCAATGATTGCATCTGATATAAGGCCAGGTTACCAGGAGACCAGGTTAAGCTGGATGTTTACCCATGTTTGATGTGTCCAACAAAATATTTACATGTCTGGTTTGATTAGATTTTTTGTTAATATATTATTAAAGTTCAACATCATGAAAATATTATTCCAGTATAAAAAATATTAAACTTAGCAAAATGTCCAGCATAATTTTAAATATAGAACCTGGCTCATGTATTATAGGGTCTTGCAACCCTAAAACAAAGTGGCAATTAAAAGCTAGAATTGTTTAAGTTGATAAAAGGTTTTCTTGTTATAATTAAATATCAAGCAACATTTATTAATACATTTTATTGTATTGTTTTTCGTGTATGTTTTATAATAAAAGTAATATATTTTCTTTCACAATTTTTTAGTACACAAAACCACGGCTTATGATGCTGGAGACCATTTACTCTGAATTGCAAGAGCTATTGACAGCATCCAGTAAATAAATAGTTACGGAGTAGTAAGCAATGTGTTTTTTTTATTTATATATTTTAACTTTAGAACATAAGCTTGTCTTATTATATAAACGAAATAGATTCATATCATAATTGTTTGTATTAAGATATTTGTTAAGTATGTTAGTATCAATGATATATGAAATAGAGTATATTTTTTATTTTTAGGTCTTTAAATATTTATTAGTACTTTGTAATTATTTTGTTATAAAGATAGTATTTTAGCTCTTAGAACTAATCAGCCCTTGTGACTTGATTAAAGAAATTATGTATAAATCAGGAATTAAATCTCTTTTAATTTCCCAAATATCCTAACAAATATCTTTTATTAATAATTACGTAATTTATATCAAAATGCAAGTATGACACTGTGATATTTTTTTTAGTTTAGCATTTCTGTTGTGTGTTTATGGCACTCTAGGAATGTTATTGTTAAAGAAAAATACTTATACAAGATCTGCATATTTATAACGAAGTTTTTTTAAAAAATATATATATATATATATATAATATATATATATATATACATATATATATATATATATATATATATATATATATATATATATATATAATATATATAATATATATATTACGATCTGCATATTACGATTAAGATCTGCATATTTATAACGAAGTTTTTTTAAAATATATATATTACGACGAGCTTATGGGCCACCTGATGGTAAGTGGTCACCAACGCCCATAGACATTATCATTGTAAGAAATGTTAACCATCGCTTACATCGCCAATGCGCCACCAACCTTGGGAACTAAGTTTTGTCCCTTGTGCCTGTAATTAAACTGGCTCATTCACCCTTCAAACCGGAACACAATAATAATGCTGTTTTGCGGTAGAATAAATGTTGAGTGGTGGTACCCAGACGGGCTTGCACAAAGCCCTACCACCAGTGAATATATTATAAACATAATATATGACTGAGTTAATTATAATATATCTGTTTTGTAAAACAGGGTTAATTTTTTTAATTGTTGCTATCAATTAAGTGGCGTCAATATATATCAATTGAAGCCTTTTGCATTTTTTTCCCCTACATTGTGGACCGACGACTCGCGGGAAGCCGTTGGATGCGGGCAGTGCAAGACCGGCCAACATGGAAATCCTTATTGGAGGCCTTCGTCCAGCAGTGGACATCTTTCAGCTGACATGATGATGATGATGAACACTTAAAAATTATCCTTAGTCGTAGGTTCAAATCTAGTTTTTAAGAAATGTTTACTAGCCACCAACTTTGGGAACTAGATGTTACGTCCCCGTAACACAATATTACTAAATATTTCTATTTGGCGATAGAATATCTAATGAGTAGGTGGTACCTTCCTAGATGAGCTCGCATAATGCTCTAACCGCACTAAGTGCGGTGTTTTAAGTAGAACACAAATGTAAAATAACTTATTCGTGGGACTACGGGGGAGCTTTCATAAGTTATATAATATTTTATACTATTAATAATTCTGTTACATCGACCAGTTAATCTTTTGAATATATTGGTAGTTTTAGGCGAAAACTTTGTGATAAAATGGCCATCTGACTTAGCCATATTGTTGATATAACGAAAGGTTACGGACAACGCATCACGAAATGATGAAACGTCGGCATGGCCCTATATTTATGGTGCAGTCCGAGTTTACGTCTAGCAATTTGCCGTCGCTAGCAAAACAGACCGTATTTGGAGTACGTTTTCCAATTTGTTCTCTCCTTGTATCTCGATTCTGTACATTGCCAAAAACAGGAGTGACATGCTAAACCGCTCCATTGGTTTTCCGTAACAAGCGTTGCTTGTGCCTCGCTGAGCGCAAATTGATACACCGCTTGTTCACAACTGCCGTGTAATTACGCGATCCGATACCTTAATTAAAATGTCAAATTCGTACATTCATTAAACGATAAGGATGCGTTTGATATGAGTATTTAGTATGATCGTACGACTAGTGTTTTACTTAGCGGGAGGTTTATTGTAATCGAAAGGCATTACTCAATTAGGCGCCATGGCGCACTAATACTATTCTCAAAAGACTCAATTATAGTGACGCCGTGTCGTTATGTCTCGTAGAAGCGTTTCTAATGTTTTTTTTTTGTTAGAGATAAAAATTAAATATTACATTCATTAATTCAACTTTACACAAACCAATCCAAGTTTCCCGTTAAATGTAGTCCATACATTAATAAACAAGCAATATCGTTACATTATTAAAAATAGTATGAATAATTATTTATATTCAGTAATAAAAATATTGGTCAAATTATGGCTTTTTATTTAAAAATTATTTAATCTACGATAAAATAAAAAATAAACAATAAAGCCTAAATCTTTTCTCTTCTTTGATCAGAGCGCTTAAAAAAACAGAATCAATTATATAGTAGCTACGTATCAAAATTACTTTTACTGTAACGTTGTTTCTGTCAGTGCCAGCTTTAATCGTTTTTTTATTTCCGATAATTAATAAATTAATAATGTTAAGGTATCCTCAGGGTCGTGGTGGGCCATGTATGTCGGGCCGTTTGGTACTTCTGCTATTTTTTTCCCTTTTTTTTTCACGCGTTTGAAACCTTTAGAAAGTTACCCGGCTCAATCGCCAAAACGATTGCTCGCAGGGACAGGTCTTGTCCGACTTCACGTACCAGGATCTCCCTCTCCGCAATCCACGCGGGGCACATCTCCAACGTCGGCCCCGACCTGGCTGAGTGTCAGTTCGGCTTCCGACAGGCCGCTCGACTATTGACGCAATCTTGCGCGTCTGGTCTCTGTCGGAGCAGGCCGTGGCGTGGCATTGGCGATAAGCCTCGATATCGTCAACGCATTCAACACGTTGCCCTAGGATGCTATTAGGGGAGCACTCTTACACCATCGTGTGCCTCCATACCTGCAGGCGATCATTGGTGGCTATTTGGAGCAAGATCGTACGAGGACCCGGAGAAAGGTTTGCTGTGGTCCCACAGAGGTTAGTTTTGGGGCCTCTGTTGTGGAATCTCGCGTACGATGCAGTCCTGCGCGTCACTCTCCCTGAAGGTGTCAGCATCGTCTGCTATGCAGACGACACGTTGGTGCTGGCAACGGGGGAAAACTTTGAGAGAACCAAAGAGCTCACCGAGTTGGGCCTTCGGATCGCGTCTCATAAGACGGAGGCGCTATGGTTCCATAAGCTGCCGAGGAGCAGGAAACCGCCCGATTCGCACGTTCGCGTTGGTGACTCATACGTCATGTACATGAAATACCTGGGCCTCACCCTGGATAGTCGCTGAGGCTTCGAGTAGCACTTCGAGCGCCTAGCCTCCGGATCGAAGGTAGCGAGTGCCATGCACCCACTGCTGCCTAATCTCGGGGGACCGTTCGAGGGAGCAAGTTCGCCGTCTCTATGCCGGTGTCGTGCAATCGATGGTCCTCTACGGGGCACCCGTTTGGTCTCACAGGCTATCGGGCGTCCGCCACTGCAAGACTAAGATCCAAAATTCGCAGCGAAGACTGGCCATCCGCATAGTGCGGGGATATCGCACGATATCCTACGAGGCGGAAACCGTCCTAGCGCGCTTTTCGACGCCTGGGGCTTAAAAAATAGGGTCTAACCCTGGGGCCGTGGATGCGTGGGCAATTTCAGATTGCCCTGAGGAGGACAGCAGCCGGGATGGCTTCGCGCTGCCATAGGCACTAGCGAGGAGTGCGTTGGGGCGATATTCGCCCCCTAATGAGAGCTCCGCCGAGCCACGAACGGAGCAAAGCACGGGAGAGGTCGCGGCTGCGTTATATCAACACGATCCCGCAGCTTCTCCGATCCCTGCTGAGGACGGCCATCGCAGTGGTTTTAGAGGGTAAGAATCCCACATAACCCAGTTTCACCCCCATGGGACCCGGGTACCTTTCTGAGGGATTCCACTGGTAAAAAAAAGGATCTCCCTCTCCGCACTCCACGCGGGGCACGCCTGGAACGTATGCTGAGCGGTCCCGGCCGGCACCACAGTGGTGATTCATCGCCGTCGTATTCTCCAAAACCAAACCGTGACCGGTCATTACCTACGTAAGTTGGTACTTCAGCCAGTCTTAACACAAACTTGGTTTACCCTTATATGTAGATAGTATAATTTTCGCATTCAATCTTATGATCTATATTACAACGGTAAATTACGTCAATGTTATATTAATTATCATCTTATTTGTAGCAACCCTGATATCGCTCAAATGATGCTTAGCAGTTAGCGCAAAATGGCGTCGCATATTCCAGCGAGCGAATGTGCACTAATTGACGACGTGACGCTTCCCGGAATACACCGTCGAATGATTTCAATTACCTAATTAGATTCGGGTGGGTCTAGCAGTAGGTAGCTGATCTTCGTGGATTGCACAAATCACTCGCATTTTCGTTATGTTAGATTCATTAAACGGGTAAATTATTTAATATTTGTAAATATAGTAAACACAACATAAATTATTATTTGTATAAGTTTTATGTAACCTGAATAATAAACAACAAACAAAAAAAAAACGTTAAATAATAATTATCGTACAGATCCAAAAATTATTTAATCACTATATAATATAAAATGAAGTCGTCGCGTTTGTCTGTCTGAACGCGATAAACTCAAAAACTACTAAACGGATCTTCATACGATCTTCAATTCTTCACAATTGGTGAAGTGATTCAAGAGAAAAATTTAGGTTTATAATTCATTGCCGTTTTGTGTAAAATGGCTAAAATATAACGATGACTGTGGATTATATCGGATAAAATCATGTTGATTGAAGTAGTTAAACAGTCGAAACAGTTATATATATTACGATATAAGTGTTTAATTAGACATTCAGGTATTCGACCCATGCGAAGCGGGGTAGAATACCTTTTCTTTACGATGGTAAATGGTGGTCGATGGACCACGTTATGAATTATTAAAGCACGTGAACAAAAAAGTAGTCCTTAATCGGATTTGAATCCGTGATCTCCGTTAAAAGATGCTTTCATCTGTAGGTACACTTATAGTAATTATATCTATAATAATATTATAACGATAGTGCGAATTTTGTGAGTTTGTGTATATGTGGAATGAAATCTTCATAACCACGGGTGCATTTAAAATGCTATTTATGTATTTTTATAGCGATATCGATTTCGTTAATATGATTCATGATATACAGGAAATAATGTACACGAGTCTGTCAGTTATACTTCGAATAAATATTTAATCTGACTATTTCGATGATCTTGGATAGATTTTTTTTATCTTATTCGCCTGTCTATCTAAGTTTGACGAAGCGTTTTATCTTTTTACGAATGTTCTTAACGGCGTTAGTAACGATAGCCGGTATGATTGCGTTATATAAGTATAAGTATTTACAATAAGCCTTATTTAGCGAATGTATATATAGTAGAATTGTCTACGAGGCATAATTTAGGAGTTGCTATTGACTTGGTGGTAGAACTTTGTGCAAGCCCGTCTGGGTAAATACCATCCACTCATCAAATTTTCTACCGCTAAACAGCATTACTTAGTATTGTTGCATTCCGGTTTGATGTGTGAGTGAGCCAGTGTAACTACAGGCACATGAGACATTACATATTCCTTCCAAGGAAAGGAATATAATATAAGGAAAGAAGGAAGGATAATATAAAAAAATAATACGGATAACAGATCGAATGAAAATTAATAGTTATGTACTAAATAGTTAAAACATTTTTTTAGTGCAAATCTTTATATGTATGGTACTACCTACATACTTCAAAGAAATTAAAAAAAAATTAGGTATCTACTTACTTCTACGTAGTAATGTAGACAGTAAATAACTAACATTTACATTATTTTTAATCATTTTATTTAATATAACCGTCTGCCAGTAATTCTAAATTTTGATGACTTGACTTTGACTGACTACTTCAAATATCTCTGATAGTTTTTTATCTTATTGGCCTGCCTATCTATGTTTGACGAGGCGTTTTATCGTGGAGTGTTTGTTATTAACGGCGTTAGTAACGACCACAGGTACGCTTACGTTATATAAGACCTCTTAAATTTTATCTTATCATGTTAGGAGAGTAAAAATGTAAAATTTATAAAAAATTTTTGATTTATGGAACATTGCGTTTATATAATGAAATTATTCAATAAATAATTTATCAATATATATAAATCAAAATTTAGTTGATTTAAATAGGATCTTACAAGCACTTTTCTCATTTTACAAGATTATGGTTACCACCGGTTTATAATGCAGATATTTTTGAGAACAGGAGAGAAACACTGAAATTTCTCTTTCCTGACAACTATAAAAATACAAATAAACTATTTTTATCCTAATTACTATTAACCATTTAAGTAGGCAAAGGTATTTATTTAAAGTAAATAACTATAAACTGAAACGAATTAAATAAATGTCACATAAAATAAATTCAAGTCGAAACGCAAATATCGAGATAAATAAAACTTTCTAGACTAGCAACATTTGCAGATTAATTTCTTTACAAACAAGAAAATTAGTTTCTGCCCAAGATTATTGGGTTTCGTTGCATGCGAGCAGCGTCCGTCCCCATATTAAATTTCTAGTACGCTACGTGGGTAGCTAGTACAGAAAATTTCGTATACTCAGCATCAGGTTAATATAGCTTGGTGAACTTCATATTGGTGTGGACTTTAGAATTTTAAATTATGTTGAAGATCAACTTCTCCAGCCTTGCTTGTTAGGTATGGGCAACTGGGTATTACTTTGAGAAGTCTTAATATATACAGGAAAAGATAAGATTTGTTTATGACATTTAATTTTATCTTATTTTTAAAGTTTTAAGTATATTTAGCTTCAGAACGCACGTTTAAGGTGTGATTTAAATTAATATTTGTAGGTATTATTAATTAAATTAATCCTTATTATATTATTCCGTCTTGATTCAGTTTTATATTATAAAACTTTTTATAAATCATATCGTTAATTTTTTGTAATTGTTTCATCCATTTTAAAACAAGTTCTTTATTATTAGATTGTGCTTTAATGTAACAGGATTTTGTGTCCTTATTTTTGTCCACGTCTCCGCGGAGTATATTCTAAAATTTAAAGCAGTCTTTAGGGCTACGCTGCTCAATATAAATGCTAATTAATCTGCATCGATATAGCGTCGCTTTTAAAGGTTCTTTGTGTACATTTTTTAAGGATCATGTTTTTAATAAAATGATCTTATTTATCTACTCGTCGTTTTATTTATTTTTCGATTTTTAATTCAGGTGTAACATTTAAGATATAGTAAGCATGCAATATATACATATGTATATTTTTAACTGCCTTCTGGAAGCTCGTCTCCGTAGGTACCAACTACTCATCAGATATTCTACCACTAAAAAGCAATACTTATTATTACTGTGTTCTGGGTGAGTGAGCCATAGTTATTACAGGGTTAAGGGTCACGAGGGCCTTAACATCTTAGTTCCCCTGTTTGGTGGTGCATTGGCGATGTAAGGGATGTTTAATATTTCTTACAGTGCCAATTTCTGTGGACGGTGGTGACCACTTACCAACAGGGGGGCCGTTTGCTAAACCGTTAGGTAGGTAGTACCTAATTTAAATATAATAATCCGTCTTTTATATTTCTATAGTCTTTTCATACAGATAAATAATAGATAGATTAATGGACTACAAATGAAATTAGAAAAAATATAAAAAAATCTTATTTGTGAAATTCATATATATTTATATAATATAGCATTTAGGTAGTAATAAAACATATAAAGGGAATCAATAAATATTGAAAGCTGAGTAGTAAATCGAATGTGTAATCTTCAAGGTGAAACAGGTTATATAGGTAGCATGTTAATGCGAACGGTTGATTGATTGCGTTGTCTTCACGCACACAATCTATATGCTAATAACACGAGGATCTTTTTTAAGGCTGCCTCCTTATTATGTAAAACAGGCGAGCCTAATCCCGATTGGACTTTCCTTATACTAGCATGTTATTTTTTTTTATATGGCAACATAAGGTTATCATTTTTTTTATTGAATTATTGATTATAAGAACTTCCAGTTCACATAATATGCAACAACATTGAAACAATAGCTTCTAAATGAAGAATATATTAATTTATTTTATTATACAAGTGCCACAAATTTGTTTTACCATAAACATAAATAATAAGTTTTGTTTATTAACGTATAAAAATTTACCCTGACTTATTTTGATTATCAACGGCTTAAAAATTTTGTTTAGGGGTGGGTTAGGTTAATACGGGTGTATTTACTTCTTTTGAATGGCAAATTGATGATTGATTCGATAAGAAAGATAGAAATCAGTGCTTGCCTAATAACGTTAACAACCACTAAATAGCTTTCATAAGTAAAGTCGTTAATTCATAAATTGAAGGCACGCTTTGAAAGCCAACAATTGGATTATATAATTTAAATTTAGAATTAATTTTCTCTATTTAGATTTCAATATTTATTAAATAGTACACTTTGATATCTTACTTTAATAATAAATAATTATTTAAAGAAAATTATAATCAAATAATTAATTAGTAAATTTAAGACTACATATATATTTTAAAATATTTAATCTCAATTGAAACAACCTAAAGATAGTTGTGAGAAATCATTACGTAGAAAGTTCTCACAATCAGAAATAAAGACACGTTAAGGAACTTTACCGCCATTCCTAACTTTTTTCCCGGAGGCTACTTGTTTGACAGTTCGCTTTAACTTAGGACCTTATAAATAGTGTTCCCTGCGGAAGAAATTTCAGAATTACTGAGCGTTTTTCATGATTGTTAAAAGTCTCGAAGGTATCAAATAAAACAAGAAACAAAGTTACTATTATAAATTGCCAAAACACTAAAGACATACGTTCTGTTCTTTTTATTGTTAAAGTTGTGTGTGATTCGACTGAAAGCATAAAACGTATTCATTAATGTTTTCATTCAGTTTGAATTAATTGTGAAACAAAATGACTTAAATGTAATATTTTGCTAAAGAATTTAATATTTGAAACTATAGACATTATCTGTTTATAGTATATATTAGTTTATGATGTCATTGTTGTTTGAAGAAACACATTTTTCTTTTAATGTCTAAAATTATTTAAATTATTTCTCCAAGAGCTCCGCTTTAAAATACAACACAAAGTAAAAGAATCTCCTCCATTTTGGTGTGCAGGCCATTTATATGGCTTAGCTAAAGCACAGAATATATTTTAGCTCACGACTCGGTTTAAGTTCAGAAATTAATAATATATTTTTTTTTAAAAGCCAGCAAGATAAGAGCTATGTTCCGCGCTGCAGTGCGGCGCACCCGGGGGAAATCACTAGCTACAGTAATTATACGTTTTGTCCCTTCGCTACTTTTTCTGATGCGATGTTAAGATAAACAATAAAATTTTGTAGTTGTTGCTAAATATTATTCATTGGTGGATAAAATGCAATAGTGTCATACTACTATAATTTATATTATTGACATGTTACATTAATTAAATTGTAATTTAAGCCTATCAATATTACTTAGGAGTATTTATTAATGCATTACCGAAATAATTATACATTATCTGTTTTTAATAACTATATTTTATTATTACATATTTGAAAACTTCACACATTATTGTACGCAGAAAATTAGAAATAAAAAAAACCAAAATGCAATTAATTCCTTTACAATAAAATTCAATACTTTAACTGTTTTTTGTTCTTCGAAAAAAATTACAAAACATTAAAAAACCAAAGCTTCAAATATTTTGTTAATGACATTAAACTGTATTTAAGTTTTTTTTTATTCTGGCAGGAATTATTTATGTATATGTGATTTTTATATTTTGCCAATAAAATAATTGTAATGCACACAATAATTATACAGCACCAATTATATATTAATTTAAATTTTTATAATAAGTTATGTAAATTAGTCATTTAAGCATAAAACTTTAATTTATTGATTTTTAATGAATTTTTATGATTTTAATGAATTTTTAATGATTTTTAATGAAAAAAAAAATTTTTTTCTAATGTTCTCATATAATTGATTATGAAAATTTTATTAGAGATTGTTAAAAATAAAATGCGAAATAAGTATAATGTAACAATATACGCGTACTACAATATTGAGTTAGGTTTCAGTGTAGATCTGCGGGCCGGATCAAAATTCACTTTATTGTCGTTTCGTTTCGTGCCTTGTTCAATTTTTTTCTCATATACGAAGCAACTGTTGCCGGAGTTCATTTTTTGCGACGCAGATGCTATAATAGACGCCACGGTGTATGATGGGTGCGGAAGATCTGGTAATTGTGAAACGTAATATTCACGAAGTCGACGCCTTTCGTCTACATCAATCTTGCTTTTTTCCTGTTTAGAAACATTTAGACTTGGATTTGAAACATCAGCGGTGTCGTTTTCTCGATGTTGGTAATACGATAATCTCAAATGAGAATAATCGTCGATAAAAAAATCTTCATCGCTTGTTCGATCTGATAACACGTTTGAGTCATCGAATGTATCTATTTTTTTATCACACATTTCTATAAAGCAAAATTTTCTTATATAACTATCGTGGTGACTAACCTATTCACATATGAATTTTAATATATTTTATTTGATGATGGAGGGTATTCGAAATCAAATTTGACATTTTAAAGTGGGTACATGTACGAAGCGTATGTAAAACATTAGTATTTAATGTTATCACTAGCTAACTACCTTTAACGTATTTTTTTTTATTGATGGCACAGCTTTTTACACGTTTTGAGTAACCATTTTTTGTATTGTTTGTTTTATATAACTGCATTACATTTTTATTATTCATTAGTTGTTTATGTACGTAATTAAATTACTAGTCTTTGTAATACAAACATTGATTTCGATTGATGCTTACGATTTAGAAGATAGACTTAAAAGTCACAACCGCTTAAGATAAATAATTTGCAAATTAATTTTCTTTAATCATTGTACTGATCGCAATTAGCCGTTAAATTTTATTTATTATAATTATATTTCAAAGCGATGTTGTGTGAGATTATAGGACGTTGTCCTGTTAAGAGGGTATTTACAATTTGACTTTAAGAATATATCCATTAATTAAGTTATTTAAACTTATCCCAATTGTAATTTATATAATTAAAGTATTTTTCGAGACACAATACACAGTATAACTACTTACCGTCAACGACCAACTTATGTGGTCTGCAGAGACAGAATATATTTTAAGTTAATTATTTATCTCTCTAGATAATTAATTAATTTAATTATTTATCTAGAGAGATAAATAATTAACTTAAAATATATTTTTTATATATTTTTACAAATCAATAGTGAAGACATACAACATGTGTTACTCATGTGACTGATAACATGGCTCAGTCCGATATGATTTTACTTAAAAAGAGCTATTTTTTAAATTTCGTCACACACGTGCAAAATGAACGTCGCTCTAACATTCCTCGCTTTGGTAGCCCTCAGCTATTCAGCTCCTCAACCGAGGAAGCTGTTCCATGAACACTATGAAGATTTTATGGCAGTTATCAATGATGAAGTTGGCCATGAGTTAGAGCACTTAATTTCTCACTACTTGGAATTTGAAGAGTTCCGTGCTACTCTTAACTACATTGACAGCACAGACTTTCAGAAATTGATTTACGAAATGGAAGATTTACCGGAATTTAAAGCCGTGAGTTATCTTAATAAAATATTTTTTATACATAATAAATTAGAAAAACACTTAACTTATCATATATATTTATCTTAGAAAGCAAAGTTAGGTATCATATTTTGTCTTGTAAATAATAAGTTTTAAATATTGGTAATTTATATTTTCAAAAACCCAATCCATTTATTTCAGGTCGTAGATTTCCTAGAAAGTAATGATCTTGATATGCAATACTTTGTTGACGCTTTTAACGCTGGTTTTGGTGAGTGAATATTTGTGACTTGTCTAACTGTTGTATTTAAACTCTGTGTTTATTTCATTAAAAAAAAAATTATACGTTTTTTGTAAATGGTAATGATCATTATAAGCTGTAGAATTGATTGATACTTTAATTTTTTATATACTATTATGTTAAGTATTTTAAGATTTTAAGAAGTCTGATTTAAGGATATATATATAATATGTTTTATTTTTAGAAAATGTAGAAAGAGGTAATCTCCGTCACGAGGTCAGTGGCCGTGATATGTCTTCTTTTATTAAAGACTGTATAGAAACTTACCCTAAGACTAAACTAATTGCACTGTATGAAGAGAAGTTCGCCGAAGATGACGAATTCAGACGCGCCATGGAAAGCTTCGAAACCGAGGAATGGGATGAAGTGTACAGCGCTCTCTGGGAGAACGAGACATTCCTGAACGAAGTCGCAACCCTTAAAGAAAATGGAGTCGATGTTGAGCTTATTTTATATGAATACAAGGCTATTTTAGGACTCAATTAAAAAAAGGTGCCAGTTAGAAATACGGTTGAACAACCATATACTTCTGTCCGTATTTTCTGATAGGTACAATGTTGTATTCAAATCCAGAGTAAACAGGTTTCTTATATGCAAGCGTGCTACATCTTAGACCGTGTCGATGCTTAACATCAGGCAAGTCAACGGTCAAACGCTGGCCTATTAATTGTAAAAAAAAATACTTAATTAGTATTATTATTTATAAACATTTTTAAAATATCTGCATAAATATATATAATTTTAAATGTTTGTGTTATTTTTCCTATTTTCTGTTTTGTTCGTCTTATTTACGGGATATTACGGGATCTACAAGAGAATAGAAAGTTTTAACATTTTAAAATGAATTTCATTTATGGTTAGATGTTTGAACAAAATTATCATTTTACTAACATTCGACATTTGTTGAACATAATATTGAAAATTTAAAATATTAAAGTCTAAGCAATATTTGATTCTCAATATCTTACAGGGAAATTAAAAAACAGACCGTATTAAGCTAATAAATAAACCTTTACCAAAAATGATTTTTAAGTTACGATCATAACCGTAACTTAAAAATCCCAGGACACATAACCTAGGTCTACGTCACACAAAACCGTGGCGTAAGTTTGAAAAAAAATTAATATATATATATATATGTATTGAATTTATATGCTACATATGCATATATATAATAAAACATTGTTTTTATTTATTTATTTTAAATAGGCATTTTCGCTTGGTTGTTGCCTGTGAATGTCCCACTGCTGGGCTAAGTGCTCTGTATTTGTATCTCTTTTTGAGGAGAAGAGGCCTTAGCCCAGAAGTGTGACATTCACAGGCTGTTACTGTATACGTATTACACAATTTTTTCGATAGCTAAATTTGATTAAAATCGTTAACTAATCTATTATTTGCGAATCAGTGTTTCGGAAATAAATTTTGGTTAAATAAGCGATTTATTTTAGTTTAATTAGCGGTCAGGAGGTTATCAGTAATATTCAATCGTCAAAAAAAATACGGCATAACTTTAAATCATGGTCTGCAGCACGAGCTACTAGACCATTGACGATATTACTATGTTATCAGTGTTGAGAAGACTTTTAAGACAAGGGAAACGCAAATAGTACATTGAATGTATCTAAATTAGTATGAGTGGTAAATACGCTTTAATGATCTCTAAATCTGTAATGCGCCGTTGGTGCTACTCGTTCAGGTATCTATTTATAAAGAATTATTACTTACGAACTTCTATATTGAAGTAATAACATATATTTAATTGAAAATAATCTATATTTTGAAGAATAATATTTTAAACATTTTTTCTGGTTTAGTCATTATTAAGTGTAAGTACTTTGACACTTTTTATTTGTTCGAACTGCGCTGACGTTTCGGATTGTCCGCTAATCGTATCATGAGATTTGGGGAAGCTAGTGCACCTGATTGCTATAATATCTCCGTGTATACTGCACAGTCTAGTCTTCGATGCGAATTGCTGCCGATGATAAAATCGGCCAGGAAAATATCTGAGTTTGCAGAGTTCCAGACTGCTCTTGTTTATCTTAATTTCTTTAACACCCAGGATATGGTTAATGAGATGGAGAATATACCACAATTTAAATTTTGATATTTACTTTACTGATTCTCAGATTAGGATAGATGAAATAAAACAAACATTATGCGCGATTATCAGAATTTCATATAATGTGAAAATCTTTAGATATATAAATAGATCCAATTTTTTAATTAGCTGAGTTGGAACAATAAGCATGTTTTTAATAATTGTCCGCTAAACAAAATAAGACGATACTTTACAGAGGGACACCGACTTTTGTTTTACAAAAATTAAGTGCGTTTCGAGATCTTTCAGGCAAAGCCACGATCTTAAAGTAAAACTAAATAGATGTTGAGATTATCTGAGTCTGACGCCCACCGTGGAGTAGTTCGTCCGCCATCTTGCGCGAATAATGTTCGGAAGAGCGGACAATAGTGCGTGCTCCACAGCATTGCAACTACCCGGAGAAGACAAACCAAACACTAACATCGACAACAGCCACTGGGTCATTGAGACCCTGGCCCTTCGGGCCAAAATGAAAAGGCGCGGCAGGTAAACCTGTCGGCGAGGAATAGCCCGGGTAAAGGGAGCAACCTCGAGGTCCGTACCTAGACTGGCCAAGGCCAGACAGGAGGAACCAACTCTCTTAATTGAGTCTTTAGTTTGAATTTTGTCACAAAATAAACAATTTTCAATTATTATTATTAATACTTCATTTCACTGACAGCTTTCTTCTATATTAGTCGAATTTCAGCAATTATTATATTATGCATCGATGTCTGGATTTACTCAAACGCTTAAAGAATATACCTTTTCATTAAAGTAAATTTTTTAGCCATAAGATTGAAATCCATTTAATTCGCAATTAAGTATTTATTGTGCAACAAATTTTACAAAATAACTAACACCAGTGATTTGTACAACAATTGAAACTTCACTTTTACTTATTTATATTGTTAGTTAGTTATTTGTTTTTTGTTTATTTAATCTCACTATTGTCTATACCATAACAATATCGCTTTCATTAGTTTGATATCTATTGTGGTCATTAGCGAAGGATCGTTACCAAGAAATACACTCTTACAACAACTTATATCGGTACAACAGCCATATTACTAGTTTCTGTTCGTTTCATAATACTAGAAAATGAGAAACGTTCTCCTTGTTTTAGTTCCTCTGTGCATTGGACTCACATCCGGATTTATTGTTCCTTCTGTATTACGAGAGGCAAGTGTTTTGAACTTTACAATATTAGGACTTTATAAATTATGTACTAATAGTATTTTGTATTCTAATATGTTGGTTTTGTAAGCATAGCGCAAGATAGCGTTTATTTTTTTAAGAGCGATATGACGTCAGTTTGTCGAAAAATATACGAATATTTATTTTTCAGTTATTCATCGATGACTTAAATAATATACATTTGATACGTAACGGCGATATCAGAACCAGAGATACTAAGATGGAAATTGCAACTAATAGTAAATCTAAGGATACTGTTGCAAGGATATTTAGATCACCTACAACTCTATGTACTGAAAATAATATAATCAATAAGTTAGAAGAAGATTTATATAAAAACACCCCTAAGAAGGATGTTAACGTTAATGAAAGATCATTCATCTTTATAAAGCCAAGAACAGGACAACCCTTGCGAAAGCATTTTGTTGTCAATGCGATGCCTAAACGTAATAATGATAACAAAACACGTGCATCTTATTCACTAAATAGAAATAACGATTTTGACGAATTCCGCCGTCAATTTTCAGTTGGAATAACAAACACCGACAAAGGTGACACCAGTTTAAGATTAACTGAATCAGAAAATCAATACGATGTCAAAACAATGAATGGTTTTAATAATAATAATGGTAGGAGTAATTCTAAAAGACAACGAAAATATTTGGTTTCTTATATCAAACCTAAGGCGAATAAAGTTACCTCAAAACCTGAAGTCAATCATTTTCGTGACATGTTCGTACAACAACGTATAATACAAATGTCTAATAAAAATCCTTATAAATTGGCTTACTCTGGAGGGAAAATAATTGATGCAATAGGTAATCCAAATAAAGGAATGTATTTGACAAATAATAATAAAAAAATTATCAAATGGTTTTAGTAATAATGGCGACGAAACAATAGAAAGATTAATTAAAAATAAATCAGTAGATTAGGAATTTGGAAGTGAAAATAATAGTCGCCTCGATCATTTTTGCACTATTGTCCCGATTGTGGTGAAAAATCAATGGAACAGAATATAAGCAATCGTGTGTTTTTTGAAAAGAAATGTAAATTTCCTAAATTAAAAAATCAATAATTTATTTATTTATTCAAGATTCATTAGTAATAATAAGAATAATACATTGTTTAAAATATAAAAAGCCGATTCATTAATTTATTTTTAAGGTAACCTCTTGCTACAAAAGATTATAGCGTAGTATACAAGAGAATATATTTTAGTAGTTATAAAAACTTTAATTGTTTTTTAATAATATATTATAAATAGAAACAAACATTAATAGGTTTTTCACATCAAGCAAGCAAGGT
This sequence comes from Nymphalis io, assembly GCF_905147045.1. Taxonomy (NCBI): domain Eukaryota; kingdom Metazoa; phylum Arthropoda; class Insecta; order Lepidoptera; family Nymphalidae; genus Nymphalis; species Nymphalis io. The sequence goes on along the minus strand of NC_065906.1, from coordinate 6,303,454 downwards.
TATTATTATAATTTTTATGTAAATACTATTACGTTAAAATAAGTGGCACTTTTTAATAAAAATTTAACATTTTTTATTGTCAAATACATAAATCATTAATTTTCACGTTGTAGGTATATTCCAGAAAATATTTTAGAATTTTAAATTTCTGGCTCTTTTTTTAAATTTATATCTAACGGAACTTTAGAAATATTAACAAATTAATTCATATTATATTATATTCATATTTTTATTGTAATCACTTTTTTTGAATTTTTAATTCTGTCGTAGTTTTATTTTAAACAAAAATGTTTTTTTTAATTTAGTATCCCGATTTGTATAGCAGAAAAGTAGCAGTAGGTAGCTACTATCCCACAGCTGGGCTAAGGCCTCCGCTCCTTTTGAGGAGAAAGTTTGGAGCTTATTCCACTACAATACGCAATTCAGTGATTGCTTGCCTGGTTTTAAACGGAATCATCAGTTTTTAAAATTTCATATTAAAATAGCTGATGCCTTTGTATAATTCATTTCAAATGAACACCATCTTCTCAAAAGTTACAATAAATGAAAATAATTGTCCGCATTTAAGACAATTAGACATTTTCTTGTCTTAGGTGTAAATAGACTGATCGCGCTCGAGCCATCGTACCGCTCGGACGTTCGAACACGTGTATTGCGTTACCAATGCTCCTTGAATGTTTTTTACGACTAGCCTCGCTTTGTTTATTGGTTTTTGTTTTTCTGTCGCGATATATTTGTATATGGACTTTGATTTTCATTGTCGATTGCTATTGTTGATTGGCAATGGGTATTTTATAGATTTATTTTTCTGTTGTTGTTTTTTTATTGTTGTTGTTTGTTGTCGTTGTTTGCTGTCTTTGTTTGTTGTCGGCGATGGACAGTGACACTGAGTTGTCTTCCGACGCCTTTATTGGCCGAAAATGGTCTTATGGTGGTCTCGCCATTTTTAATTCCGACTGCAATATGGAGACGGAGACGAGGATGGTTGCGGAGATAACGCCTGCAATTCGCGGCAAAACGGCATCAAAGGGACGTAGTAGTGTGTGTAGTAGTGGTAAGTGCTCAGGTGGAGGACGCAGGACGCTACCAAGATTGTTCTGTACTCCGAGTTATCCTCTTTCTCGGACGTCCGCAATAAGAACCCCACAAATGTACACACTATTATAAGATATAAAAAGTATTAACTAAAAAAGCGTCTTGAAACAACCGTATGTTGTCATTTCTTAGAAAAAAGACGGATTTAGAACATTGGTATGCATGATTCGTCAGAGTGAGCGAAAAACTGAATCGGGTATCACTCACGTATACGATATCATATCTCGTTGTCACTATCAGCATCATTTAAAGTATATAAGGAGTATTTCTCATTAGATCAACACTAAAAAAAAACATCTTACAAGATGAAGGTCACTATCGCATTCCTGGCTCTGGTAGCTGTCTGCTACTCAGCCCCTAAACCAAGGGGTGTGTTCCATGAACATTTTGAGGATTTCATAAAAGTTATTTTAGATGAAGCTGCTGATGATATTAATCACTTGGCGGAACACTATTTGGAGTTCGAAGAGTTCCAAATGTCTATAGATTACCTAGTTAGCCCAAAATTCAGGAATTTAGTTTACGAGATGGAAGACTTACCCGAATTTAAAGCTGTAAGTAATTTCGTGTAGTTATAAAAAAACACTTTTGTATGTAGACTTTTGTTTTTAACAGGGCTTTGTGCAAGTTCGTCTGATATGGTAACACCCACTCATTACTCATTCTACTGGTAAACAGCACTATTCCTGTTAAAATTTTTATGAGTCAGTGTAATTACAAGTTCCAAAGGTCGGTGGCGCATTGACGATGTTAGGAATAGTTATTATTTCTTACAGTGCCAATGCCCATGGACAATTGCGACTAATTTCCATCAGGTGCCGTTTTTAGTTCATACAGCAAAGTGGAATGCTTACTGGTTATAATTATGAATACTAACATAGTTCGTTTACCTTATAGTATCAATATCTTTTATTCCAGGTTGTGGATTTCCTCGAGACCCATGACATCGACATTAACTACTTTATTGACTCTGTCAACGCTTTTGTAGGTAAGTGATATAAAAAAAGATTTTGCTTAAACTACAAAGAACACGACAAAAAACTTATAAACTTTGTTAGAAAAATAAACCATCAAGAATTGTTATATTTATAGCTAAAAATATACGAATTATTATCTGGAGTTTAAAGAATAAAAAGGAATAGGGAACTTATCTTACTTATCAAATAAGACATCAAAATAGATAAAAGAAAATATTTTTTTATAGATGGTTTTCAAAAAAGAACTCTTCGTCACATGGTCAGCGGCCGGGATATGTCAGCTTTTATTAAAGACTGTATCGACGAATTCCCCCAGGCGAAATTGACTGCTCTGTATGAACAGAAATTGGCTGAAGATGATCAATTTAGACACGCCATGGAAAGCTTTGAAACCGAGGAATGGAATGAGTTGTACAGCGCTCTTTGGGAGAACGAGACATTCCTGAACGAAGTTGCAATCTTAAAAGAAAATGGAATCGACGTAGAGATTGTCTTGCTTGAAGCGAAAGCTATACTAGGAATTTATTAAGTAAATACAAATTAAAAATGTGTGATGTGTTTTTTGTTATTAATAATTATAATGAATAAATATGTATTAATTAATATGTAATAAATTATTTGCAAGTTTATCAGAAACATGTTTTATTTTAAATACGTCTTATTCAATATGCAATTTAAATATTGCCTAACGTAAAATTTTACTTTAATTTAATTAATTTTAATACTTTAAGTAATAATTAGCCAACACAATAATTGATTAATATTGTACTACAAAAATACGTTTTGACCGACAACCTTAATACGTATTGAAATAAAAGGAGTTTAATATAATCCTTTCAAGGACGAAACTAAAAAATAACAAATTTTCTATAACAGTTCAAAAATTTTACTCAAAATTTGTCAATATTATTGTAACATTATTAATATTATTTATTTATTTATTTAAGGAAAACAACAGCATGATACAAAATATGTTGACATTAAAAATACAAAATACAGACAATAGAGTCAAATACTGTTTTCCATTGAATTATGCAAACCTAATGATAGTTAACAGAAGTAGCAACACACAGTTTTGAAAAATAAAATTTAAATGTAACACAATAATAATGAGTTAAAAAAACACTACAATTCAATTAGGCGACACAGACTATGTTGTGGGTGAGTGCGGCAATGCAGTTACACTGTTATTTGTGTTACTGAGTGTATAAGTGATTGTATGTGTGTAAGTATTTGAGTGTACGTGTGTTTGTGTGAGTGTGATTGGTTAAATTGAATTTTGAGCCCTAATAATATATTTCTTAAATGGTTTAATTGACCGATTAAATATGTGTGAGTATTTTTTATTGTATACTGAGAAAACGAGTGATAGTTTATTCTCGCTATATTGTCTTTACAAATAAATACAGTTTAAGTGTCTGTCTGTGATTTCAAAATAACTGCCTCTTTTAAAGTGAATGTATTTTCGAGTTGCCAAAACCAAAACAATATATTTTTCTATGTATGTCTGTCTGTTCGGGCTAATTTTTGAAACAGCTAAATATTACAAATTGAAACAACTGAATTATTATAAGAAGTATTTCAAGATTCCGTTTAGTCTTTATTTCATCAAAATCGGTTGAATCTATCTTAAGTTTTAAAAACGTACGTATGTTTGTGCTAAATACGTCAATATCTAAATCACTGTGTCCAGATTTTCCGGAGTAGAGTGACCTTCTGCCATACATATTAGCATTCGCGTTTTGAATTTTATAGATTACTAGTTGTGCCCGCGGCTTCAACTGTGTATAGCTTAAAGAAATAACTAAGAGCAGACTTATAGTATTTCAGTTTAGTTTTATTTTCGTGGGGTATATAATTTTCGCCGCATCCGGATCTAGATTAGGCAACATACAATTGGCCATGAGTAAACAGTATTCCCTTAACTCTATTTCGACATACTTGAATGTCTGTCCCTGTTCTTTATTTATTTACATTGCAAACGATACTTTCACAGGAAATTGTATCCTTTTAAAACTGAAAAAAGTGTCTGTTTAAAAAATAAGAACTTATTATTAACCATGAGAAGAAAATCTATGCGACGACGAAACGAAATATCTATCTAAGCTATAAACGTTAACATACAAAGTTATTAAGAAACTGTAAAAAATATATTTAAGAATAAGTATTCTCATAAAATCTACTCAACTACCTATTAAAAATGTCAAAACTATAAAAAGTACTAAAAAAAATTCTATGATCTCATCTCTATATCTTTCATAACAATTAATACCTTATTTATTATTATAAAAACGACTTTGCAAATAATGCTTTATTTTAGAACTAATTTGATTACCATAAAAAAGGTTATAGTGAGTAAACTCTTAAAGATAGAAAGACGTACGCTACCCGGACTTTTTTTTAGAACTTTTTAAGAGGAACAATTCCATTTTTGCGTTACGTATACCGTATACGCAGCGAAAGCAACGGAAGCTCTCAAAAGGAATATATTTTTTCGGTTTATTTCCAACATTTTTCACTGGTCCTAACGTGATGTTAGGAATCCTACAGCTTTCCTCGATAAATGGGCTATCCAACACTATAATAATTTTTCAATTCGAACCAGTGGTTTCTGAGATTAGCGCGTTCAACCAAACAAACTCTTTAGCTTTATAATATTAGTATAGATTACTTTTTCTCTTAAGGTTACTATAATATTGCTTAGTTTTAGGGTATAATAAAGTTAAGTTATTATGTCCCTTGTGCCTGTGTGAGTAGGGTATAATAAGTAAAGTAAAGTAAAGCTGGTCTGGGTAGGTACCACCGACTCCTCAGATGTTCTACCGCAAAACAGCAGTACTTGGTATTGTTGTGTTCCGGTTTGAAGGGTGCGTGAGCAAGTGTAATTACAGGCACAAGGGGCATAATATCTTAGTTCCAAAGGTTGGTGGCGCATTGGTGATGTAAGCGATGATTAACATTTCTTACAATGCCAATATCTATAGTTGTTGGTGACCATTTACCATCAGGTGGTCCATATGCTCGTCCGCCTTCCTAATCTATAAAAAAAAAGTTAGCATTAAATTGTTTAGTTTTATCTTTATTTTATTATAGTTTCATTAGATAAGAAGGGTTGTACTTTTTTTCTATTACTTGCCGCTTCTTAAGGAGCTTAACCCGTGGGCAACTATATTATGTACTATGTTCACGTGTATATCATTCCAAAAATATCGTTTTCCTAGCTAATGGAAATACTACACCTAACATAATTATACCATGTTAGGTTAGATTAGTTTCCATAAGGAAGCATTACAATGATTCAGTATATCCATTTATTTTTAATTACTAGAATAATAACAGTTCTAATATCATTAATATGAAAGTTGTGTTTGTTGTAAGTATTAGTTATTTTTTTATACTTTATCATAGCTAAAATATGACATAATTAACTAATTTGTGCATTTTTATCCCGTTAAACTGCATCTTCGATTATGACGCGGGACAAGCCACGGGCCAAGCACTAGTTATATAATATGTAGATCTATGCGTATATATCTTTTTTTTTTAACGCTGCAAAAACGCATTACGCGTTTCCCCCACGGGAACAGTGGAGGGGTATGTGGGGCTCGCCGGTGTCCAAGGCGCCGAGTGCGCCTCGAACATCGGAATACCCACTAAAAACCAGCGGTACCCTTTCCGTCTTAACGAGGAGCGCCACGGGATCGCTTCCGCATGCTACCGTGACGCTATGTGTCTATATTTATACTAACATTACAAATAGGTAAAATGTAATTTTTTGGTTGTTTGTTTGTACTAGATAGACTCTAAAACCACTAAGCCGATTTTAAATATTCTTTCAATAACAGAAAGCTATATTACCATTGATATAAAAAACAAATTACTGTGGTGGCCGATCGTGCGGTGGAGTAGCCGGCGCAAAGATTGCGTATGTACCATGTTCAATACGTATTTTATCGCTAAAATCTACAGGCACAATAGACATAATAATTTAGTTACATTTAAATTAGTAGTGACGTATTAGTATATAATATTTTTATAGTGTAAATGTCTATGGGTGGTGGTGACGTTTTATAATAAAAAATAAATAAATAACGGGCCACATTTTTCCAGACGTCTGTCTCATAATGTCAGCAATATGATGAGCCACCACTCACACGTAGAAGCTGTAGGCAGAACCTAAGAATATAATAATAAATAAACGCATGAAAAACGCTTTATGCATATATGTATGTATACATATATATATAATATTGGCACTTTACTAATATTAGCGATTTGGCAAATGTTTATACTTTCATGATAAAAAATGCACGGAATAAAATCCTTATTTTACCCGTACGCAGGCAGGTAGCTAGTGTATAACATATTTGATTTTCGTAATTAACGGACCCTCCGCCCTCAAATAAAAATAATATATGTTTGCTTTTTTTATTCGAAAAATGGCAATAGCATTTACTTAGTGGTGGGGCTTTGTGCAACCTCGTCTGGGTAGGTACCACCGACTTATCACATATTCTATTGTCATACAGCAATATTTACCAGTGCACAACTACAGCGTCATCATAACATTTTAGTTTCGAAGGTTGGTAGCAAATTGGTGATGTATGGAATGGTCAAAATTTCTTAAGGCACCAATGCCTATAGGTGGTGGTGTCTACTTACCATCAAGTGGCTCATGTGCTCATCTAACTACCTATACTATAAAATAAACGGACACAAAAGTCAGTCGAGGTATAAATAAAATTAAAAAAGCGTCTTTACACAAACATATAGTTGTTCTTAAAAAATACGGTTTTACAATATAGATAAAGAATTGCAGATTCATTTTGCTATTGGAGAATCAGTCAAATAAGAGTATTCCACGTATGCGTGGGATAACATAATCCCGTTAATGTGCATCACGCCGTTCGCGGCGGCTTACTTTAATATCAATCAAATAAAAAGTATTTTTTACGAACTTAAGTTGTTAAAGTATTTTTATTACGAGATTATATTTTTGCTTGCATGATTTGTCAGAGTGGGCGAAAAACCAAATCTGGTGTCACTCATGTACATGATATCATATCTCGGTGTCACTATCAGTATCTTTTAAAGTATATAAGGAGTATTTCTCATTAGATCGACACTGCCAAAAACACCTTACAAGATGAAGGTCGCTTTCGTATTCCTGGCTCTGGTAGCTGCCTGCTCTTCAGCCCCTCAATCAAGGGTTCTGTTCCATGAACATTTTGAAGATTTCATGCAAGTTATTTTAGATGAAGTCACTGACGATCTTAACCACTTGCTGGAACACTACTTGGAGTTCGAAGAGTTCCAAAAATCTCTAGATTACCTGGTTACCCCAAATTTCAGGAATTTGGTTTACGAGATGGAAGACTTACCCGAATTTAAAGCCGTAAGTATTTTTTTTAACTCATAAAAACATAGGACCTTCACGACTTTGTACAGGCTCGTCTGTTAGGGTACCACTGTCTCATTACTAATTCTACCGCTAAACGGCATTAAGTATTACTGTATTCTAGTTCGAAGTTTTTGTGAGTCATTGTAATTACTTTTACAAATTCGGTATTACATTGACGTTGTAAAGAATAGTTATTATTTCTTACAGCGCCAATGCCTATAAGCGGTGGTGACCACTTATCATCAGGTGCTGTTTTGTTCATAGAGCAATAGTGGAATGTTCACTAGTTATAATTATGAATACTAACATATTTGGTACCCATTATAGAAAACTATATCCTTTATTTCAGGTTGTGGATTTCCTCCAGACCCATGACATCGACATTAACTACTTTATTGATGCTATCAATGGCTTTGTTGGTAAGTATACGTGTTATATAAGGTTTTGCTTAAACTACAAATAACACGATAAAAATCTTATAAACTGTTAGAAAAATATACAACCAAGAACTGTTATATTTATAACTAAAAACATACGAATAATAATTATCTGGAGTTCAAAGAATAAGAATAGTAAACGTATGGAGAACTTATCTTAGTTATCTATGATACTATGATACTTATCAGAATAGATAAAAGAAAATATGTTTTTTATAGATGGTGTTCAAAGAAGAGCTCTTCGTCACATGGTCAGCGGCCGCGATATGTCAGCTTTTATCAAAGACAGTATCGACGAATTCCCCCAGGCGAAATTGACTGCTCTGTATGAACAGAAATTGGCTGAAGATGATCAATTCAGACACGCCATGGAAAGCTTCGAAACTGAGGAATGGAATGAGTTGTACAGCGCTCTTTGGGAGAACGAGACATTCCTGAACGAAGTTGCAATCTTAAAAGAAAATGGAATCGACGTAGAGATTGTCTTGCTTGAAGCGAAAGCTATACTAGGAATTTACTAAGTAAATACAAATTAAAAATGTTTGATGAGGGTGAATTTTATGTTATTACCATATTTTATTAAATATGTAATAAATGATTTGATTTACAGAAAAATAATTTTTTTAAATACTTCTTATTCAAAATGTAATTTAAATATTGCCTAACGTAAAATATTACTTTAATTTAGTAAATTGTAGTCGTATAAGTTTTGTAAGTCAATAATAAGTCAACACAATAATTAAATGACAATTGTTTAACTATATCTTAAGTACAGCATTTGATACGTGTTGAATTGAAAGCGGTACAATTTAAGTAATGGAAGTGAGAAAACACCTAATTTTCTATAACAATCAAAAATTATACTCATAATTTGTCAATATTATTGCAATACTATTTTTTTATTCTCGCTATTGTCTATACAATGTCGCTTTTATTGCGGTCATTAGCGAAGGGACGTTACCAAGAAATACATTCTTAAAACGACTTATATATCGAAGCAACAGACATATTTCTAGCTTCTGTTCCTTTCGTAATACTGGAAAATGAGAAACAGTCCCGTTCTTTTAGTTCCTCTGTGTTTTGGACTCGCTTCCGGATATATTGTTCCCTCTGGCATGCGAGAGGTGAGTGTTTTGAACTGAACAATATTCGGTCTTCATAAATTGTATATTTATTATTATTAACAATATGTATCGCTCATTGAATAACCTAATATGTTGTGAATTTGCAACAATAATGCAAGAGTCCAAAGTTAGTTATGTTAAAAGTGATATAGCGTCAGTTTTCTTTAAAAAATAACTAACCTCCAGCTTTTCAACGGTGGCTTACGATTAGTAATATAAATTTTAAATGTAATATATGAAGCACTTTAAATGCTATATATAAAAAAAAATCATGTTCAAAATACTTTTCGTAATTGTACATAGTGAACTTGATTTACAGTGGAACTCATATCGGGCGTAAACAGTAAGAAATCTTGGATGAAAAATGAGTCACTAAATATTCAATGCCTTTAAAAATAATACACAGCCGCTTTAAATATTAAAGTATTAGAGCGCTTTATTTCGAATATGTCAAACCAAGAAATATAATTTAATTTACTCACCATTTATTTCTTGTTCGAATAAAAAGTAGAAATATCCCAATTAAAAATATAATAATTAATAATATAATTACGTTAAAGTAATTGTAATTTGTTAAAAAAATTTAATTTAAAGAGATTCGTTTTGTACTACAATAAACACCAAATCATTTCCTTTGTTCTTCAGCGAGTCTTACAAAATTTACAAAGTTAACAGTTGTTTTTTAAAACCTAACATGTAGCCGTTGTAAGGAGCGGTACAACGACTTTTCAGTGCGAAATGTGCTCGTTGATCTCGATTACGAGCTCAAAGCTATCAGAATTGCGATCTCTGCGCGCGCATCCTTCTGACTACGCCGTTTGTTGCTCCGAGAAATGAAATGTAAACACTGCAGAATGCCAACAGATGTCCAGATAGCCAATAGAACCAACTGGGACTTAGGAAGGCAAGATGTGTCAAGAAATTACGCATGTTTTTATTATTTCTACCTACCTATTTTCATAAGGTAAATAAGGAATGAAAATAAAGCGTAAATATATCCTATCTTATATTCTTGTAAACGTAAATCTCATTATTTTTTTTTTGCAATGTATAATTTTTTAAATTAAATATATTTTTTATTCATAATGATATATTTATTATTAATTATTCATAATTTTATTCATTGAAAAAAAGGAAAAAAAAAATTTTTTTTTAAGGGCTTTCGTTTATTTTCTCAAATGTATCATCTAGAATTTTACGTAGTTGGTGCATTTTTATCCGTATTTGTCGAAGAAGATGACTTCGCTCGGACAACTACAATGTATGAAAATATTTGCGCGTTCACAATAAATACTGTTACTATTTTTTAATAATTATGGGAATAAATAAATAAATAGAACAATATATAAATACTTTGGTGTCTTTCAATAATACTTAACAAAGAACAACTTTACCATTTTTAAATTTTACCGATGATTGGCAACAAGTAATCTACATATTAGGTAATCCTGTATCATAAGCGCCTTTTAAGGATTTAACAATATATGCGCTGAGTTGTCGCTAGATTTTTACTTAGAATATAAAAAATGAAAAAATAATTACAAACATGGCATTTATTTCTATAACTGTAGTTGTTTATGTTATATGTGAGAATAGCTTTTCACTTCAGTCATAATTTAAAGCAGCGAGCTCAGAAAGTATTTTTGATTTGGCTTCTTTAACAGATCAAGTTTATTTGTTGCATGCGGTACTTAATTGCATATACAATTAATATCTTACGAAGCTAAGCCGTAAAAGTTAAATATTTAACACAAAAAGGATATGATAAATGCACAAACGTAAAATTTTGAGTAAAAAAATATATAATGAAATAAAAAATATATATACATCGAACAATTAGCCCTTGTATCGAGCGGTTATTCAATTAACTATTAATACAAGACGTCATCTTCAAAAATACTGTTACGAATTGAAAATATAAACCAGATACATTACATTCTATCTAATTTGATCTCACGTCGTCAGATTAATACATCTTACTAAACCGTTTTCAAGATATATTTACTTGAAATTAAATCGTGTTTTGCAAGATGCTTAGTTTCGCACATATATATGTAACGGCTTTTACGGCTTAGCTTCGTAAGATATTAATTAGTATGAATATAGAAACAGCGAGAGGATTAAGGGCCCTAATCAAATATATATGCCCTGTCTTATAAAACCCACGATATAAAATATAAAGAAAACCTAAACTACATAAAACAACCTCTATATCTAGAATAGTAAATACCAAAGATATGTAAGTCTTATAAATGATTAAACAACAGTTGCAAAATGGTTGACACACTTCAACAGGTTTCAAATTTGGAACTCTGTCTTGCATTTGAAATCGTTGCTCAAATCACAGGACGTGCATATTTGTTCAATGTTGACTGGGGTTTCAGAGCGCGAACTTAATTTAGTTATATACCCTTTTTACGAAGTCATTTTTTTATTGTACAGGTAGGCGGATGAGCATATGGGCCACCTGATGGTATGTGGTCACCAACGCCCATAGACATTGGCATTGTTAGAAATATTAACCATCGCTTACATCGCCAATGCACCGACCTTGGGAACTAAGATGTTATGTCCTTTGTGCCTGTAATTACACTTGCTTACTCACTCTTCAAACCGGAACACAACAATACCAAGTACTGCTGTTGCAGTAGAATACCTGATAAATGGGTGGTACTTACCTAGACGAGCTTGCACAAAGCCCTACCACCAGTAATTTACTCCATTTGCGAGTAAAAGAGTTCCTTGAGATAATTAATTCATTAGAAATAATAATAGTGTTGAGAAATATACACAAAAAATTAGCCCGATTAATAACGTAATTTTTTGCATTTGGACAAAAATAACAGCTACTTTACGAATAAGCTCGGGGTACCTGTTTACTCGAATAGGAATATATATAATAACTTTCTAAGAATAGGGAAAAATTATACATCCCATTATAAGTCACGTACGCTTACACTAATCCCGAATTGTGCTACCAATACGCTTTCATAACATTTAATTATATTATATAACTAGCTATGCCCGCGGTTTTACCCGTATAACTTAAAGAATGATTTCTTTTCTTTCTAAAATAAGACTTAATATATTAATAATATTTCAGAATAATATACAACATTTTTAGTTTTATTTTTATGGGATATATGTATTTATTGGTTTTTGACGCACCTGGGGTATTTTTTTTCACGCAGTGGATACCTTCAGAAAGGTACCGCGCTCCTGGAACTGGGTTATGTGGGATTCTCACCCACTAAAACCATTGAGATGGCCCTCCTCGGCATGGATCGGAAAGGCTGCGGGATCATATTGATACTACTGTTGGTAGAGCTTTGTGCTTACTGGTGGTAGAGCTTTGTGCAAGCTCGTCTGGGTAGGTACCACCCACTCATCAGATGTTCTACCGCTAAAGAGCAGTACTTGGTATTGTTGTGTTCCAGTTTGAAGGGTGAGTGGCCCAGTGTAATTACAGCCACAAGGGACATAACATCTTAGTTCCCAAGGTTGGTGGCGCATTGGTGATGTAAGCGATGGTTAATATTTCTTACAACGCTATTGTCTATGGGCGTTGGTGACCACTTACCATCAGGTGGCCCATATGCTCGTCCGCCTTCCTATTCTATAAAAAAAAATAACGCATCTGCGGCCTCTCCCGTGCTATGCTCCGTTTGTGGCTCAGCGAAACTCTCCTCAAGAGGCGAAGGTAATCGCCACCCGTACTCCTCGCTAGTGCGTACGGCAGCGCAAGGCCATCCCGGCTACCATCCTCCTAAAGGGTCGCACCTGGGACTTCGGTCAAGTTTACATTCTACAATCGTAATCGCTAATAGAAAACTAATCAAATGTATGGGCATGACGTTATCTCAACGTTAAGTCACGTGGTCAAAACAAATGAATAGAAAAGTCGTAGACAAGTTGACAATCATTCAAAGTGATAGAATGGAATGTAATCGTTTTTACTATGTTAATCGCTAACTCCATATAAATGGTAGCCAAGTTACAGTTTTGACAAGCGCTGACGAAATGATGTCGAAGTTTTTGAACGTTCACTAAGCAATCGCAGACTCAAGAGTTAACGCTGAAAAAATGGCGTCTTATATGATGACCGAGAAGTGTTTTGTTTATTAAACATAATTTTGGACTATTATTGCCTTTTAAAATACATACTTTAAATATGTCGTGGTGCGCTAATAATGATGAAGTGTGGCTTAGGCGCCAAAAATGAGACATAAATCGTCACTCCATGGAGACTATACGCGAAATGCTGGCAACTTTATTTGTGCAGCAATTTCGGCTAGACAAATCAACTTTCGAAGCCCTTTTTCATTAGCTCCGACAAAAGACTTCATTAAAAGGAACAAAAGAGATTCCCCTAAAAGTTAGGGTAAGTGCTTAATGATTATTATTTGATTGATAATTTATTTATTTATTCAGGACCATCAGAAGTCACTACACTTACACATATAATAATAAAAACACATTTAGACTTAACATAAAGGGGGCGACTCTTCAAGAAGGCCACAACATGCATTTTAAGGTACAATATACATATATATAAGCCGAGATGGCCCAGTGGTAAGAACGCGTGAATCTTAAACGATGATCGTGGGTTTAAGCCCGGGCAAGCACCACTGAATATTCATGCGCTTCATTTGTGATTATAATTCATCTTGTGCTTTAATGTGAAGGAAAACATCGTGAGGAAACCTGCATGTATCTAATTTCACTGAAATTCTGTCACATGTGTATTCCACCAACCCGCATTGGAGCAGCGTGGTGAAATAAGCTCCAAACCTTCTCCTCAAAAAGAGGAGAGGAGGCCTTTAGCCCAGCAGTGGGACATTCATAGGCTGTTACGGTTACGGTTACATAAGGTTGTGAGAAAAAAATCATTACTTGAAAGACTTTCCCTGTACTTTATTTATTGTGACTGCAAACGATACCTTCACAGGAAATTGTGTCCTTTTAAAACGAAGACGTAAATCTGTTATATTATAGATTTATTATTTATGATCCGTTTCAAATAAAACAAACACTAAATTTTAAGTGAAGTTAGCCACAATACATTGGTATATAAAACCGCAACCAAATCCGTTAAGCCGATTCTAAGATTACTAATATATCTTCCATGCACAAACAGCGATCAGTTACAATTTTATTATATGTATAGAATAGAATAGACTAGGTGAACACGCGGCTTTGCTAGCGTGAAATTCAGTTTAGAGTGGCAATAAAGACTAACCGGTACCTTGGGTATTCCAAGGTTTTTATAATAAATTAGTTATTTGCATTTATAATTTTTACCCTTTTTTAAGATTATTTCGGACAAATAGACAGACAGAGATACAAAAAAATGTTGTTTTGTGTTTGATAGCCTTATTAACTTAAAAAATGGCACTTAATGTTAAATCACAGACAGAAACTAACTTTATTTACATGTATAGATGTATCGATAGATACGAAAACAATTATTAACAAGGTTCAATGAGCACGCCGTAATAGTAATGCTTAACTCCCGAAACATTTAACAAACTAGTTTGTTAAGCGAAACGCGGAGAGGTGGATAGGATTGTTATTATATATGATGCACAGTCCAACGAATGTATGAAAACATATGTGCTTTTAATTGGAATTTACACGTGACGTTTATTATTTGATCCTTATACAGTTCACTTGGTGGTATTGCTTTGTGCACGTTCTGGGTAGGTACCCACTCACCACATATTCCACCATCAAACACCAATACTTAGTATTGTTATGTTCCAGCTTGTAGGATGAGTGAGCCAGTGTAGCTGCAGGCACAAGACATTACATCTTACAATTAGTTAAATCAAGGGTAGCGGCGCATTGATGATGTAAGGAATTGTTAATATTTCTTACAGTGAGAATATCTATGAGCGATGATAACCATTTACTATCCTGTGGCCTATCTGCCCGTTCGCCTTCCTAATTTATAAAAAAAAGGTTAATTTGAGAATGGTGCAAGCGCTTACTCAATTTTTTTTACTTAATAGCATGCTTTTTAATAAAAGCATGAGATTAGGCGCTGTGTAGCTGCTGTTTAGTGTTTTGTTATATTATATGCTTAGGAAAAGATTATTAAAGTGTTATACTTGATAGGTAACTTAGTGGGTTTTAAGATTAGTAGTATTTTTATCCTTTGGCCAAGGGAGCACATGTGCGCGGCGGCATGTTTTGTAGGGGCGGCAGCTTAGGCGCCTTTCATAATCATTACTCATTTTTTGTTACTTTTTGAGTTAATTTTTCTAAAGAATATTCAAAACTTACCTAATCAACACACATCACAATCATCAGACATGTGCTCTCAAACTGATTATTTCTATTCCTAATTACCCATAAATAAATAATAATAAAAAACGTGGTTATTTTAAAATTTAAGTAATGGTTTTTTTATGCTAAGGGCACCAAATCTTGGAATACTCTACTGTTTAGAGGTTTTTTAATTCTTTTAAATTTTTCATTCATTTAAATAAATGTATGTATTTGTATCTGCTGTCAACAAATATCAGCTGTCGCTTTGACAATTTAAATTTAGATTTCATCGTGTAATTTCCGTATTATTGTGCTTTATGTAGTTATATTTTGTTTTTAAATCAAAATGAATACAAATACTATATAAGCTAGATGATCAGAAATGTATTTAGACTTAATACCGCAGCCTATAACACAAGAAATATGAAGCGTGTAGTATTTTGAGGGTCCGCGCCAACGTTCAACGAACTGTGTATTATATGTGAATAGTAGGACCAAGATAACAAGTATGTGGACGCGTTGTTGTATGTTAAATATGTATATCGAGTTACATTGGTAATGACACGTACAACGGGTCGGTCATGTACATAAATCCCTTTCAAATGTTTCACGTGTCAAAGCTATTTGTTAATTGTATCTGACAGCTAGACTAGTTTTAACATAATTTTTCGAGTGTTTACGATGTTTATTATATCATTCGCATATTTTTCACGTTGAAGTTTTTTTTTCTAATTTATATATATTGTGTATCATTTATGTATTATTTAAAGTCGAGTTATTTCTTTTGAATTTGAATATTAACTTTGCTAAATCATTTATTTATATTTAAGTTTATCAGGGAGTGAGTGAATATAGGAAAATAGGCGATTATTTAAGCAATACTAATTCTTATGGCAACAGTCTGTTAGCCCCACTGCTGGCCAAGTCTTTCTTCTTCAAAAGAAAAACTCGGGTTTATTCCGCAAAGTCCAATGCGGGTATGCACCGACTTTATCTGAAATATGCAGGTTTACTCAAAATGTTTTCCTTCTCCGAGTACGAGGTGAATTTATTATAAACACAAATTAAATTAATATGAATTATAAAGTAGTGCTTTGTTTTGTACCGAATTTGAACTCACAGTCTTCGGTTAAGAGTTAACTGTTCTAGCTATTAAGACATTTTTAAATTGGTAGATTTTATGTCCGACCGTCTGCTTAATAACCTCGTTGAGAAGGTTTAAGTCTGTTCGATTTCCCGTTACTATATGAAGCTTTAATAATTACTAATATTTAATTAATCGGGTCTTAAACCACCTATTTATATATTGCTGTATTTCGTAGCTAGGAGGCTTATTGTTAATTTTATATATATACGCATACGATATATATTTCTATGCACTAGAATGTCAATGCAGTGAGCTGCCAAAAATAAAACTGAATAAAAAAATTCAACGCCACCAGCGGATGTTCCACGCAGTAATGAAATATTTTATTACGCGACGCAACGGAGACTGCGTGGAATTCAAACTAAAACTTTACACAACAATGTACTCAGATTTTTAGTAATTCGGAATGCACGAAAGTATTAAAAGTTTTTGAGTTCAAGTGAAACGAGTAAATTAAGTAGTTTCCTTTTTTAACTTTGTTTTAGCTTCTAAGTAAATGGTGTTGTTTTATGGAAGTGCTCTTCGTTGTGTTTTAAGGCCTTTTTGATGGTTTCTTACGCAGCTTCGCTCACGTGGAACTCAATTTGTGACATATATGAGCGCTCGGATTCGGTAGCGCTTTTCCTTCTGGCTTACAAATACTTTACAAATGCCATTATTTTTGGCTTAAATCCTATTATTACTGAAATCAAATTAAAATCTTTTAATTTTATTTCAGTAATAATAGGATTTACTATTATTTTACTAGATTAAGATTTTAACGTTAATAAAATTATTAAAATCGGTTTAGTAATTTCAAAGTTTTTCGATTACAAACAAAGAAGTCTTTCCTCTTAATTATAAATATAGATTTTAGAAAAGCAATGAGGTTGATTAAAAGGGGCACTCGATGATATGCATTGATCCATTTGTGATGGTTATGACTATGTGATTTCCTGACCGCTTTCGAACGGTAGTCATGCTCAAGGGAAGCAAGCCATCTGCGCGTGATATATTAAAGTGCGCAGGTGGGTGCGCGAATACAAGTGTTCTCTCTATTCTCTCATACGGACAGGATGATAAATACGTCACGTTTGGACAAAGCTCACGCGCATGATCAACGGATTTACGTGCTTTCCGGGGCACAGGACGTAATAAACTGCCAACTTTAAGAGTTCGGGCCGCTACTGAGTACTTTTTTAAAAAACCTTTTTTATTGGCCCGATCAGGGTTTGAACCCAGGAATTTAGGATCTTCGTTTAAATCATATTACGTTGATTGTTTTTAGATTAGTAAAGTTTTAAATCTTGCCATTAGTAATGATGACATCAATTGTATTATGAAGTAATATACATTTTTCCGCTTGAATAGTCAATTTAATTGTAGTATAGAGGTAATTACAAACAGGTCGCGGTTTGCGGCTTCGAGCGTTGTTTAATGCGGTAATACAATAATTGATATTAACATTACATAGCTTGTTAATAATTTAATAATCACGTGAAGCGAAAATATTTTATCATACCAATTAGATTAATTAGTTTTCGAACTGAAATATATTCATGCAGATATTTTTATTATACATATCTCTTTATATCGTGCGAAGTGTTTGTTTTATATGTCTATTTTTTATGTTTATTCTTTATTGATCATCAATATTAAAAGTTTAGAAAGGGCTTAAAGTCACGTAAGATTTTCTTTTAATAAAATTTAAAGCGCAAAATTTAATTAATTTCAAAAATGATATAAAATGCACTAAGAAGTGAAATATAACTTAATATATATTTTTTTTATTTACTAACATCGTTCATCCTATGTTGATAGAAATAAATCTACATTTTTTTAATTTTAAAACACGTTGTGTTAAAAAAAAAACATTTAAAAACATGATGTGGTTTGTCTAGGACTACATAGAACGTATGAGATAGTTAATATCATGGTCATCATGTGTCAAACATACTTTGTTACATTTCTATGTATATAGACGTATGTATTCATAAAAGTTGGTTACAGATAGCTCAGCTCCGTTCGGTTTCGCCGAGTTCGTATTTGAAAAAAAAATCGATTATAAACCTGAACGGTGTCGACTAGGGATGCGAAATTGAATATTTCATAGCGGGTTCGTTTACTCTCGGTCCGAGCAAACGAGATGAGTTCGCCTCATTGAGTCCGAAGACCCAATAACCGTCGACAATTGTTGAGACACTCTTGGGAACCGCTGGAGCGCCACTGAAAAGACTATCGAGAAAATTTTAAATTCCATTAACTAGCTTGGTGTTATTGAATAATTGAATAATGGTTGGCGTTTTGAATTATGTCACTATGACTTAATGCTTTTCATTATTACACATAAAATATGAATAGATTGACAGACATGGTCCAGTGGTTACAAGTAAATCTTAACCAAATATTGCGCGTTCAAACCTGAGTAAGCACGTATGATTTCCATGTGTCTACATTTTGTGTTTATAATTCACCTCGTGCTCAGTGATCTAAGATATTATCGTGAGGAAACCTGCATGGAATGAAAATTTACTGTATATGTATTCATAGTATTGAAACAGGTAAAAACAGGAAAAAATTTAAGAGCGTCCTCAACCTAATCTTAAAAAGCTAAGCTTTTTCTCAATCAATTTGTGTTAAAAAATTGTGTTAAAATTAAACCATAGTCCATCTGAACCCAGCAGTGGCAGTGTATCAGCTATTCACTTGGATTTATTATAAAAATGATTACACCCTGATTAATTCAATTGAGCAATCATTCAAACGTGATTTAATTTCTAGTCCACTGACAGTCGCCAGTTTCATTGTAGTCGACTAGAGAATAACGACTGACTGTGTTTCACCCATTAAAGATAGGCTCTTCTTCGAAACTAATGTCTTGTCTTCCTTTGTGTTCTAAATATGGTTTCAATCGAATGGGTGAAAGGTACTGATAACCTAATGTATTTATGATGGACTACTGTATTACTTCACGAAGCAGTTTCAATCGTTAAAAATATAGTGAAAAAATACCTTATTTTATATTTATAAGCATGTATAATACCGAGATGGCTCAGTGAATAGAAATTGTGGATCTTGGCCGAAGATTCGAAGGGTTCAAATGCGGGCAAGTAAAATTGAGAATTCATAATGTACGTAATTGATGTTGATTACTCTTATCATCGCGAGGAAATTTACATGTGACATATGAATTACCCCAGATTTGTATCCACAATCCACACACTGGTGTAGAGTAATAGAATGAGCTTCCCTTTAAACAAACCTACCTTACCTTTAAGATGGGAGGAGGCTTGCTCATCCTTGGGACATTTAGTGTAACTTTAATTTCATATAAGTCGTTTGAGAATAATAGGTATGCCTCATCCCTGAAACTTGTAGTTAATAAAATAAATGACACTGATGTGACCGTCTGCATATCTAAATTGAGAAGTGTTAAGGGTAATTTTAATTCATAGGAAGTACATAAAATTGATTAATAGTTTTTAATTATTTGATTTGATGTAATAAATAAATGTAAATAATAGTATCAATTCTTACTTATTTTTCATTTTGTAAAACTACTACTGTCGATGAAAAGGTTTAGACTTTTAGAGTTTACTTAAGAACTCTGCTACAATTCGGGTTAGTGGATACATGTGTTAGTACTTTATTGATTGTCGCTACCGGTCGGTTGGATATTATAACCTTAAATAAAAGTACGCCTGGTCATTAAATGTTATTATTTTTCACTCGACATCATTGTTTAAAGTTGACTTTTTAGAAACAAACAACGGATACAGGACATTCAATATCTTTCCGCGACGGAGTTCGGGCGTGTGCCTTTACTTAAGTTCGTTAAAATATTAGCTATAAATAATATTTAATAAAAAGTGGATAAAAGTCTACTGGTGGCTTTGTGCGAGCTCGTCTGGGTAGGTATCATCCACTCATCAGATATTCTGCCGCAAATAGCAGTACTTGGTATTGTTGTGTTCCGGTTTAAAGGGTGAGTCAGCCAGTTTAATTACATAACATCTTAGTTCCCAAGATTGCCAAAGAGCCAATGTATGTGAGAGTTGGTGACGACTTACCATCAGGTGGCCCATATGCACGTCCGCCTACCTATACTATAAAAAATGTGGATTAAGTGACAGTGGTAGTGTAATTTTTGTATCAAGATTATATCGAATAAGAAAAATATATCTTTACACTGACAACGGAGCCTTTTTTGTGACCAACTTAAACGTGTGTCTGATTTCTATCTGCCACATGCATCAGCTCTCATATCAGCCCATTGACATTGAATTTGTAAAATAAATCCTGATATCGTTCTAAGATCGAACTAAGTTGTGACCCTCTTGCCTTTAAATAAACTGGCTCACTTTACTTCAAGTCTATACCGACTAAGTATTGATATTTTGCCAACCAATAAGTTATGAGTGGTAGTACATATCCCAACGGGATTTCACAAAGCACTCCATGCGGTTTACACATGTGGCAGAATTTCAGTGAAATTAGATACATTATTTATATCCTTTAGTTAGATAAATATATATTTTATATACATACTTAATTTGTGATTATAATTCATCTTGTGCTCTACGGTGAAGGAAAACATCGTGAGGAAATCTGTATGTGTCTAATTTTACTGAAATTCTGCCACACGTGTATTCCACAAACCCGCTCTGGAGCAGCGTGGTGGAATAAGCTCCAAACCTACTCCTCAAAAAGGGAAAGGAGGCCTTTAGCCCAGCAGTGGGACATTCACAGGCCGTTACGAATACATGCTTATTACTTATAAAACTCTAAAGTCGCTGAACTTACAACTAACATCGTATATATTGTTCGCTTCCTATTTAAATAAATAAATAATTTAAATGTTTATATTTTTTACAATTGAAATGGTCGTGGACAACCCCTGTTTTGTGATATGTGACAAAAGCAGATATTTATTTATGTAAAGAAATATGACTTACGATATTGTTAAAATAAAGGTGAAGTGGAGTCTGGCAGCCATCTTTATGTTGCAGGCAGCTTCTTACCTTTGATATCAGTCAATTGAATTACTGCGGGAACTCGGAGATATAAGGAAAGGGCGTAATAAATTAGCGTTACCAGAAAATGAATCATATCTAGTTAGTTAGGAAAATAAGAGGAAAATATATTATTTCTGTCAATTTTCAAGCGATGAAGGTCCAAAATTAAATAAATAAAACATACACATACATAACTTATATACAATTTCTAAAATGTTCGTCAAAAATAAATTAACTAAAAGTTAGTTTGTTTCTAACGATTTCACGTATGTTCATATAGTAGATTTACATAAGATTGATGCAGGTTTCCTTACAATGTTTTCTTTCACCGCCGAGCGCGAGATGAGTTATATGCAGAAAGTAAGAATATGAAAATTCAGTCGGTCTTGCATGGGTTATTTTCACTATATATAATATTCACGTGTTCTATCCACTGGGGCACATTGGAACTTATATATTGTGAATTTATCTTTAAATTAACATAAAGTATTTTTTTATTTATATTCTACTCCTCAACATATTAAGAACAGATAACATACATGAGTATGAGAAACATAAAAGAAACAATGCGCAAAGACGGTCTTGTCGCTTGCAGCGTTCTTTTAGAAATAACCTTTTGGTGAAAAAAGTTTTGTTTGAGTATGTAACATTTCATAATACTAAATATTTAATACATATCATAATGGAAATATACAAAGCAAATTTAAGTCTTAAGTTATTTATTAAATATTGACGATATAAAATGAAAACATAAAAATAATATTCATTGTGATATACTTGTGTAATTGACGACAAGCAATAATCTAAGCATGTATCTAAAAGACTGCTTATAAATATAGATTACAAATGTTTGAAATACTACACTCCCCATAAGTATAAAGATCCCCACGGTAATGATTCTTAAAAATCCTTTTATTCACCTTCCATTTATAGAAGTCGGATAAGTTGCATAGTCAAAGTTAAAATGTTTATTCAATATAGAGACATTGTGCTTGTTTATTGATTAACCAACGGTTTGATATAATTAAATACATTGAAAACATAACTTAAACGAACGAACATTATTGAAAAATACGAGCCGTAATCTCTTCAGGTGCAGCATTGCAGCCGGTTAAGAGAGCGGTAAGTAAATAGAGGCGAGCAATGAATCACCGTAACAGTTTTCCGATAAGGAGTGGGCTCTCAGCCCGATACAGTGAGCCCTGTTTTATTGTGCTACTATTTTCACTCTATCGCCGGAGAACGCAGCGGCACGGAAACTCAGATAAAGTCGCGACCTCGTAATATACAACCAGTATAAAAGCATTTGGCTACAGAAGTCAGTAGCTCGTGTCGGTCAATTACGTTTAAATTTCACGTCACGTACCGTTTACAATGAGGGCACGTAATTGTTTCACCATTGTATGCGTTCGACATGTTTTGTTTCATGTGAATATAGAATTGTGCTTTCTAAGGTCTTCTATGAATGTTTCTTTATAGAATGATAAATAATATAATTGATTTGAAATATTTATTTTCGCGTATTGCGGTGATCGACCCGTATGCTGTGCGTTACTTTTCTGATTTGCACACGGCATATATTTTAATGTTTATATTTATTTTTAAAGTCATCTTTAATTATAAATTATTTAATAATGATCAATTTCGAAGTTTTATTTAACTTGCATATCATTCAGTAATTATTACGATATGAATATTTGATAACGGTTTCAGTGGCAGTATAATGTCAAACGCGCTTGTGCATAATGTTGCTCGTAGATTTTCAATACGTGTCGGTATTGAGAACAGCTGAATCAAACTAATCCGACACATTCACCCACTTTCAAATCGTGACTACACTGCACTAGCTTAATACGATCTTATCCGCGTACCTGGGTTGAGATTACCATAAAAATCGCGAAGCATTGAGAATTTTATTCGCTTTGGACCTATTACATACGATTGTGAGCTCCGGCTGGAAAGTGAGGAGGGTCCACGATGTCAAAGAGCCTAACAAGGGTTAATGTACGAACATCTCCTTATTTCCAAGACACTGCTCGGATTATTACGAAACGTGACTTCAAAAGGCTTCAAATATGCTTCGTGTATACCTTTTGATCTCATTATATTAATCTTTTTAGACAACATTGCTTGCTCAATCATCCAATTTTCTTAAACTATTTTACGCCAACACTATACTGCTTAACAAGGATTATATTTGCTTAATATTTGTATATCATTCATCAGCCCAATTATTATAAATAACCAAAAAACTTCAACACAAATTAGCAACGATTTGAACGATGATTCTCGCTTGTTTGATTTCGCTCGATTGGGCGAAGAATAAAAATAACAATATTTTTTATTTAAATTTTTCTGTCTTTTTATAATTTATTACATGCTCTTACGAGAGTCGATCCTTGCCAAAGTCTCAATAATGCGAAACAATAACAACGGTTTTACTGCTAATGCACTTTCAGCGAGAAATGTAACAGAATCCAAAGCTAATAAAAATACTATAGTACACAGTGCACAACAACCGTAAAACCTCCCATTACAACACAAAATAGGGAATACACCGAAGTCTTAAGAGTGCAAACTTTTATTTCACGTTTCATTTTAAAGATCTACGTTTTATTCCTTCGCGTGAACAATAAAGCAACATCATTTTACTCTGTGAGTGCAGTTTTAAAAATACGAATAAAGTCTTCTAATAAAAATGCTCATCAAATGAAATTGACTTCGTCGCGAAGCTTGACAGATTTTGTTAGGGACAGCTCAAGTCGTGACTTGAATTTTTAGATTCTAGAAGCCACTCAAAGTTAAACACTAACTTAAAGTATATATGTATTTACTATCTTATACCCGCAGTTTCAGTCATGTGGATGTTTGTTTGAACTAAAGTTATTGTTGCGATTTGATAAGATAGGTCGTGATTGTAAAACTATTTAAAATTCAATGTAATTAAACAATATATATTAAGTTTAAATTCTATAGAACTATTAAAAAATTCAAATGTAAAGTTTTTATGAATATATCTAAGAAATACGTTGATTGAAATTATTTTAAAAATTTATTAATTTTACTTGATGGCATTTCATGCGTGGAAAATCACGCTATTAATATTTTCTGCGATAATTGCTACAATATACAATATACAATCAAGTTCTTTAAGACCCGACATAGCTTGTGGTTAGAACACGTGAATTTTAACTGATGATTGCTGGTTCAAAGGCACGCGAGCACTAATTTTTCATGTGCTTAATCAAGATTCAGGTTAAAAGAAAACGGCGTGACGAAACCGTAAGTCACATGTGTATCCAACCAACCCGAATTAAACAGCGTGGTAGAATAAGCTCTAAAACCTTCTCCTGGGCTTTAGCCCAGCAGTGAGACATTAACGGGCTATTTACGGGACATTAAAGCGTCAATATCAGTAATGAAAAAAAAAAACAACGAACTAAGTTGGCTAGAAATTCGATTTAATTCGATTTCGATTCAGACCTAAAGTTTGTATATTGGAAATATTAATGATATCCAAGTTATGAACATTGGAAACGAAATTCTGTTCAATAATATTTATGGTACATTAATCTAAAGTGTTATTTAACTTCGATATATCGGCTAGAACGATAACAGTATAGCCTTATTATGTTTATACGAACTCCCCGAAGAGTCGTGAATCCAGGTCAACCGAGTTATAATGAGCAAATAAATATCAACATATCTTTTATTTGGGTCGTTAATTGTTCACAGATGAACTAAATATACACACATACTTATGTACGCATAATGTAAAACATTATTGTGTAAATTCAAGCACGAGGTAACCAAGGAGGGTAATGTATTTAACCTATTTTCCACGTATAAAACCACTTACAAGCTAAACGCTTTAAATTTCGGCAAAGACGTTGTAACAAGTGTCATTTATGGTATATGACATCATTAAAAATTCAATATACGACATATAGACTAGATATCGTTTTTTTATTATTGTATAGTACTAAATCTCGACTATCAGTTATTAAAAGTTAGTGTATCACTTTAAACAGTGGTAGGTGGTTTGTCTAATCCCGTCTCAATTATCCTATGGCCTGAACTGCTGTGTCAGGAACACAATAACAATTAATTACAGGTAAAAGGATATAATAACTTCGGTTTCATGGTTGGCGAAATTACGGTGTAAGGAGTGATTTATACAACTTGTAGTAACAACAACTTACATGTACACAGTACAACTTGTATGATGAACTATATTATATACCTGCGGTTCCGCCCGTGTGGTTGAATGATGAGTGAATGATAAAGTATATAATTGTTGATTAATTGTTGACCTTTTTTCAAATTTAACTCTCTCACACATTGTACCGACAAACAACAATATTTAATATTTATGTGGTCCCGTTGAAAGGGTGAGTGAGCTTGTGTAACTACAGGCACAAGAGACATGATGTCCTACTTCTCAAGGTTAGTGGCATATTGGTGATGTAAGGAATGGTCACATATTCTTTACGGTGTCAATGTCAATGAGCATTGGTGTCTGCTTACCATCACGTGGCCCATCTGCCTATAGTACTAAAAATATATTAATTAATTTAAAAGTGTTTATATATTAAGAAATCATTTCGTTGTTTATATATTTTGAATCTGAATATAACATGTAGATAGTTGTTGGTTGTTGGAAGTTACGACTCTGCTTGTAATTAAATTGTTTCATTCAGGTTTCATGTTGGATATAACAAGCCATTGCTTGCAACAGTGGGAAACGTAATAGGTTACAAATTGTTTCTGACCTTAATTACCTACTCTCTCCAAAATATACTGTCTCTATATTCTACTTGGATACATCTTTTGTCATATTTTTATATTCTTTGAGTAGCTGTAATTATTATATTTATAAGTTCATTTAGCAATTTTCTTATCAATGGGGTATATATAGTTGACACTTCAAGTGCATTTCTCAATGTTGCATACTGTATTTAAAATTATCGCAAAAATAATTAAGATTTTCATTTTTTTGTGCCTTCTCATTTATATATAAAAATAAAAATTATATGTACAATAAAATAAACATTTGGATGAGCAAAAACAATGTAAGCAAGTTAAAGTTCGTGCGGATAAATGCTAGAATAAGCAAATTAAAGAAAATTTAACAACAAGCATAGTAAATGTATTCTTAGACGAATAAACAGAATTGTTATCAATTTAATGGCCAATCCCTTGTCTTGCTTGACTGCTAAAGTGGTTTGAGCAAGTTTATGTAGATTTATACATCATATCTGCGTTTTTTTAATAATCTAATTAATGGCATTTCTTTCTTACGAAGAACTGGACCTTTAAGTACAAACGACATTACCTATAAACGTTGCTTAACGATTATAAATACTATTTTCAACATTCTCCCTTCATTTATTTTTTATGACATTCGAAAGATGACACGGTATTGTTTAACTAATCACCCGCTTAACAATGTTTAGCAGATGATATAAGTAAAGCCTTCAGATTACTTATATCATCCTCAAGTTATACCTTTAAGTAATCTTTAATTACAAAAGGTATTATGTATACTGGTGACAAAATGTATCTATATGCGTTCATATATTTATATAAGTCTACATGGTACTGTAAAGTAACAGTATGTAAATGTCTCACTGCTGGGCGAATGCCCTCTCTTTTCTTGAGTAAGGCTTGGAGCTTATTCTTCCTTACTGCTCCAACGCTTCTTTCTTTTGATATGTCATTTTAAACTAAATGATGCATTTGTATATTACCAGCGATCCTTACTTATAAGTATTATAAATCGGAAAATGAGTATCTTTACGATTTCGCTTTTACGTCTTAATTACTCAACCGATCATTATGAAATTTGTATACGCGATGCCAGATATGACATAACATATTAGTTATCTAATACCTACCCGCCCTCATACGTGAGATAAGCCACGGGGGATACTAGTACTCATAAATATATTTGTTCCATTTTGTGGAATAAAATACAGCAACTTATTAAAAATATAATCGTTGCCTTATAATCATGGCGAATCTGACCAATATTAAAATATATCTGTTTTATAAAATTGTTTTACAAAAACGAATAATTCCTTAAGCTCTTCATCATAGTATTATGACGTAAGGCGTGCATAGATTGCACTTTATTTTATGGCAATTTATTTTACTCCCACGAACGAGGCTTACAAGATTGCATTAGGCAAATGCGACACCCTTATTCTCCACATCCTAAGATGTTTGCCTTTCGGATGTAGGTGCACCGTCTCAGAGAAATCACTTGAAATGGTTATCCGTTCTGTACTATTGTTTTAGAATTTAAATTAAGTGTATTTTGCGTAATCTATTCGTTTGGTTTTAAATTTTATATGCTCTAGATTCTAATTCGAAGTTTTACTATTTTACAGTTAATTTAAAATCGTTCAAGTGTGCTACGGGTGGGTAGTACATTAAACATTTTTTTTTACAATTTTATAAATAAGACTATTTTTTTCGAACAAGGTGTGTTTAATCGAGTACACAACGTTAGTCAAAGTTATATAAATACATATAACTCTGCGTTAAGTTAAGAAAACACTCACACAGATTTAATATGTCTCTTGGGTTCAATTAAGACTTTTTAATTTCATTATGAAGAGATGTTACCGTAACAGATTAAACTAGAATGCCTTTTGTAAGCAAATCTTCACATCTGGCGTAAAGTCAGTCGCCAGTCGCTGACGGAAGCAGGCTTACTTTCAGCCTTAGTGTGAACGTAAAGAAAAACTACGTTTTTAGTTCACATTATGCTTAAGCTGAACGTCTGGCCAACAAGTGGATCTACGTAGTCAAGCAGTGTCTGCGTGGTGGCGTCGTAATACAATGGACCACAAAATTGCACTGAGCAACCGTGCATAGCGTTTTAGTGTATCAGTTTGGTGATAAAGAAACTGTAATACGTAAGGAAAAGTAGTAGGCTGCGTAGCGCACGATCACAGCCGGTGACTGACTTTACGTTAGGTGTGAATGCTCGCTAAGAGTCACTGTTTATATATCATACATGTATCATTCATATACACTTTTAGTTCTAATTTTAAACTTTTTGATGTGTAAACATCTTAGCCACATTAGCGCTCGGTATACTGCAGGTGACATCAGTTCGAGTGACAGATGACGTCAGCGTAAGAATTGTTATTGTTAGTACGTTAATGTGTGCGTGAGATCGGTACATAAGCTCACATGTTTATACATCAATTCTCATAAGTATCTTGGCACTCATTCCATTTTTTATAATAATTTTAAAATATGTATATACATCTCTCATTACATGTATATATATTAATGTATATGCAAACACAATGATTCGTATTCTGTATGATAATATCACTACCGTACTATACAAGGAATATATTGCAGAAACATTTTCCTATCAATCAATTTACTCGCAAACCGTTCCAATTTCTATAAATCCTATATCACTGTCGTATTCAAAGGAGATCCACCAAATGGATACACAAACACGTCGGCTTAAGGAGTTGTGTATTCTTTAGGAGATTTCTTGGTGCATTTTGTGGCGGCGCAACGGAACGCTTCTAAAGTGGCTCGCACCGAGTTCGGAGACGGCAAATCCTTCTTGTGTATCGCGCTACTCCAGAAAACCGCCAAAGTTTAAAAGATATACTCCTGTTATGTAATTCTCTCTGAAATATTTATATAAATTTACATAAATGTAAATTTGATAGTGATTAATTAAACATTTATTTCTTGTTTCTTTGTTTGAATAACGTATGTCGAATGTATATTTGTCTGTGTCAGTTGTCATTTTGTATTATCTTGTATCCCAGCGGTTCAAACTCATGAATATTGATTCATGATTGTGGGTTTAAAACCAGACAAGCGCATCTTTATGTGCTTAATTTATGATTATAATTTATATCGTGCTGTGGGAAACCTGTATGTGTTGGATGTAAACCTTCTCCTCAAAGGAGAACAAGCCTTAGCCCAGCTTATACTTAAGTGAAGGATTTTGGCATAGTATTATCATAGGTGGTGGGTGAGCCGTATATCTCAAAAAAATATTGTTTGTAAAAAGAAATAGTTATTTTTTATCGCATTTACTAAGTACTTAATAATGAGTAATCTGATCAAATTATATTTAATTGTATGTTGCTTATTTGCTACTTGCATTACATTGCTAAGTTATAATTTAAATGATAAGTGGGTCAGAGTAAAGGTAAAAAGTATTTGTAATATCAAATGTTTATGCATTCGTTTATATATTTGTGTACGAAAAACCTTTAATTTAATTTTATAACTACAAACAAGAAAGAAATTTAATAGAAATAAATTTGGACTGATCTACATTTATGAGATTTTTTGCTCAATTGACCGGACTCAGTTAATAAATTAAAGTGAAACGATTTAACTACTTGGGTATTGAAGCGTTTTACAATTTCCATCTCTTAACGTTCTAATTTTATATCAATCAATCAATCAATCAATAGCCAATCATTGTCCACTGCTGAACATAGGCCTCTTCCAAGGTGCGCCAAAGCTCCCTGTCCTCCGCCTTCCGCATCCAGTTGGTGCCCGCCACCTTTTTAAGGTCATCGGTCCACCGGGCTGGAGGGCGCCCTACGCTGCGCTTGCCGATTCGCGGTCTCCACTCTAGGACTCGTCTGCTCCATCGGTCATCGGTCCTACGACATACGTGACCAGCCCACTGCCACTAATAATAATTTTATATATTTTATTAAAAGTCTATATATTTAGAGTGGATTGAAAAAAATATTTTGATCAATATAATTCTAAGATGTCTATCCTAATTAAAATTATTTTTGAGTGATATGCGATTAAAAAGCTGAAATCGTTATAAAGTATTAATTTTTAATTTAAATACTTTTTTCAAGAGAATGATTTTATTTAAGTGAAATTCGGAAAAATCTGCGTATAATTAATATTTATAGAACATCTGAAGAGTAGTCTCTTGCGGTTGTGCCCCATATTTTTATATGGTTCGTTTGGTCACAAGTTTGATAGTTCAATAGCTTAGGGGTGACAAGCGAATCTACGGAAACCCAATTGCAATAGTGTGCAATGCGGTGTATCTAATGCTGACTGCATTAGATTCAAATGTTCACGGACGTGATAATTCTAACAGTGTCGGCGGAGAAATATTACTTTTACCTCATGAATAACAAATAAATAAAAAGATAAATGATTATTAAACTGTTGGTTTCTAATAAAGCTTTTTTATGTTATAGGCAGGTGGATGGGCAAATGGGCCATCTGATGGTAAGTGGTCATCACCATGCATAGAAAATGGCGATGTAAGAAGTAATAAACATTCCTTACATTGCCAATGCGCCACCAACCTTGGGAACTAAGATGTTATGTCCCTTGTGCCTGTAGTTACACTAGCTCACTCAGCCTTCAAACCGGGACGCAACAATACAAAGTATTGCTGTTTAGCGATAGAATATCTGATGAGTAGAAGGTGACCGACCCAGACCAGCTTTACTTTACTTTACTTATTATACCCTACTCACACAGGCACAAGAGACATAATAACTTAGTAAAAAAAGCTTTTGCACAGCAGTGGGACATTTATTGGTTTTATGTTCTTGTAATTACTTTTATTTTTTATATTCTTACGAAATACGGAGGAAAATGAGAGAGGATTATGTGTAAGAATAATTTTACAACAATTACTGAATATTTTGAAATTCCAAGCTAAACGAGATCAATCTACTCGTCATTGTTCGTTCGTTTGTTAGAAGGTCCTTGAGATAAAATCGAAGCTTGAATTCTTTTTGACATCTATGTACATATGTATTTTGTCAAAGCATTTTTAACAGTTTTTGTCTCATTTATCTCGAACTAATTCATAATAATAGATTCAGGTATAATTTTGAAAGAAAAACGTTAATTTGAATTTAATGAACATTATTTAATATATTTTTTTAATTTAAGTGAATATTCTTATTATAAAAAAACACTATCCAAAGATTTTAACTTTAAGCTGACGCTTTAAGAATTTCAGTTTGCTTTTTGTCTTTTGACTTTTTATTGAAATAGACTTAATCCGAGTGTGTTTTGATTATTTTTTAAAACTACGTCGTATCTATAATTAAAAAGGTGTAAGCCCTTTTTATGGAGTTCTAATTGTAAATGTTAAAGCGATAACGTCCTAAATGATATGAATACAATGTTTGATAAATTAAATTTTAACATAAATTATATTGCAAAAACTTGCTGTTTTCGTGTCATTTTAGCAGAATAAATAAGTAGAAGTTTAATAAATAGTCCACTAGCATAAATGATTCCTCAGGCTTGTATGACTTTAATCTGTAAGAGTAAAATGCAAGTGGCCGCTGTTAAAAATCTGATATTCTGTATTGTATTAAAACACACTTTGCCCAACAAAACGCCGACACCGAAAAAGGCAAGCAAATTCCTATGAATTATTAAATATAAAAAAAATTGTAATAAAGTCTCAATATCAATCTCAATTCTGTTATTGTCTTGAATGATTATTATATTGGTATATGTAACTTCATTCATGTATACAAAACGATATATAAGGGCCGAGGTAGCCCAGTAATAAGAACGCATGAATTTTAACCGATGATCGTGGGTTCAAGCCCGGGCAAGCACCACTGAATTTACATATGCTTAATTTGCGATTATAATTCATCTCGTGCTCTACGGTGAAGGAAAACATCGTGAGGAAACCTGCATGTGTCTAATTTCAGTGAAATTCTGCCACATGTGTATTCCACCAACTCGCATTGGAGCAGCATGATGAAGTAACTCTAAACCTTTTTCTCAAAAAGGGAGAGGAGGCCTTTAGTCCAACAGTGGAACATTCACAGGCTGTTACAGATATATAAGAGACTTCTCATATATTAATTCGATTTAGGAGAATAAATTATTCCGTCACTAATAACTTTGAAGCGGATACTCGGTCAACCGTTGGTTTAATATGGAGGGAGAGAAATGCGGCACTTTGCGGTTGCCTCTATCCAAGTTTGAGTGAGGCCGCTCTGTGCAAATTTGCACACTGATCCGCAGGAAGCTATTTTAAAAGGTTCACATTGCATCGCTGTATATGTATCTTATATACAGGACAAATCTGTGACCGTTACTTTGAAAGGAATTTAATTAATGTCGTAAGCTTAGAATATAATCTTATGTAACTTAATGATTCAAATCTTAATATTAGTTTAATATTGTCTTGGAGCATAGGCATGAAGACAATTTCATTAAAAAAACAGGACTTTAATATCACATTAGTACTCAATTTTTTGCATAAATATTCATGTACCTATTATAGGCCGCTTGGAAAGCGCATTGACACGGTAATATCAATATATTACATAAAAAATGTCTATAGTAATCTTAAAAGCTGAAGAGTTTGCTTAATCTCAAGATCTACCAGTCCCATTTAAAAAAAATCGTTAGATAGCTCATTTATTGACAGAGTTAATATATTATTTATATGCCGTTAATCTTTTTATCAATAAAAAATATATATATTTAAAAATCATATACAAATATATTTATATATCTAACTCCAAAATCTTAAATCATTTAAAGAATCTTGTACAATATAATATGCTATAATTATTTAAAAAGATTAGAAGAATTTTAAATTTAGCTATTGGTAAATGTAAAATGAAAAAAACCTAACATTCATCTTTATAACATTAGTATAATACGAGATATAAAGTGTGCCATTATTTGTAATACGTAGCTAGAAAAGCAGATTACTCATGCTTCAGATTTTCTTAAATCCTTCCGTGTTCATTTTGCTACTTTACAAAGTACATTATTTTTAATACGTTAGGTAGAATGACTTAAAACATCGCTTTAATCTGCATACATGTACCTTAAAGGATTTAAATCCTTTCAAATAGAACGCTGTTTTGTTAAAATTATTAAAATATGTTTAGATTATAAATCGCTTTGCGGGAACGTCGGATGATTCTTATTCTAAACGAACATGCAATTTGTATAACATTAATTATATATAACGCGTAATTTTGTGCTAACAACTGAAGCATATTTAATTTTCGCTTTTGTATGAAAACAAACTGGATAGCTTTGTGATATATATTATTTATAGAGTAGCGGTTTTCACAAACAAAAAATAAGCATTATTTACCTAATTAATATCAATGCAATGAATATGAATCAATTTATTTTCTGAAGCGAAAAAAATTTATTCCTGTATTGACTAATTTATTACTCGTCATAAATTCTTAGCAAATCTTTAAAATGTAACCAACAATTAAATTAGACAATTACTTATATCAATTTTTGTTGACAGCTTAAGGTTATTTCATATTCCCTTAACATCAACGCGTGTTAACAATATAAAGTTTTACTTTTGAATCGTAATTTGACAAGGTTACGTTTAGATTATAGATATTAAATATATATATATATATATATATATATATATATATATATATATATATATATATATATATATATATATATTATACTTAGAAAAAAGTAAGAACAAACGAAGTTGTTCATTTTATTATATATTAATGGAAAGAAAAATGTAATAAAAATTGCAGATTTATCGTGATAGCTTACAGATTCAAAATGGCCGAGAATTACTTGTAGATGGATCCGTTTTATATGTTTTAAAGTACGTTTAGACATATATATATATATATATATATATATATATATATATTATACTTAGAAAAAAGTAAGAACAAACGAAGTTGTTCATTTTATTATATATTAATGGAAAGAAAAATGTAATAAAAATTGCAGATTTATCGTGATAGCTTACAGATTCAAAATGGCCGAGAATTACTTGTAGATGGATCCGTTTTATATGTTTTAAAGTACGTTTAGACATGCCATGTACAATTATTATGGGATGTTGTCCATTACGAGAGCAGTAAAGGGGCATAGAAATTACGGCTCTTGAATGACGTCCAACGTTTAACGAGCATAGGTCGTTTGTGCTTACTAGCGGGGCTTATGTCCACCAAAACAATTATACTAATACATTTTTATTATTTTTGAAGTTACTAAGTTTTTTGAATTTATTTATTGTGGTACATATTTGAGTAGTTAAGACGGTAAAGTGCATAGATAACTAGGTAGGGCTGTGTCAGCCAATCTGAGTAGGTGCGAACCTAACATTATATATATTCTACCGCCAACTATTGAGTATTACCAGTGTAATTATTATAGGCACAAGGAATATAACATCTTAGTTTTTAAGGTTGGTGGCGCATTGACGATGTAATGGTTAGATAATATTTCTTGTACTATTGCTGTGGGCGGTGGTGACCACTCGATGTCAGGTGGCCTAAACATATAACTCGTCTTCATTTACAGTAACAAAACTAAATAACATTTAATGGCGGGAACGCTGTTACTTAAATTTAGGAAGGTTTGTAAATCGGTTAGGCCGAAGCGATTAAGTGGACAGAACTCGGGGTATGTAACTTAAAGTCATGGGCGTCGAAAACATCAAGTTATTTCAAATACGCCAAACCACAGAGGAGAAATAATCTCTGAAATCTTCACTTCAACTAAAGAATACTTTTGCCTATGAGTAGAATATTTAAAGTATATTTGTTCTTCAAATTATTGTATAAGGGCTTTGTTGTGCTTGAATAAGCCAAGATAGCTCAGTGATTAAAACACGTGAATCTCAATCAATGATTTCCGGTTTAATCTTTCGGCTTAATTTGTGTTTATAATGCATCTCGTGTTAGGCAGTGAATAAAAACATTGTGAGGATACCTGCATATGTCAGATAATAATGCTCTCTCTCTCTCTGCCACATGTGTATTCAAACCCCATTAAACCAGAGTGGTGAAATAAGCTCGAAGCCTTACCTCCCGTCTATATCCAGTCTCTCGAAATTGCGCAGTCGAAATTTTCAAACACATTTTTATATTTTATATTTAAAAAATATACATAAAAGGCACGTATGTAAGCGTTCTTTTATCTGATCGAAATTATCTATCATTATTAAATATTTTTAGTATCAATTAAGATATAATGTTACAATATCGCTACAAAAACAGTTACAAAGCTTATGTTTCTAATTTTAAACGCTTAATGTTTCATTCGTCAATCAACCAATCAATCAACTTGGTCAACCCATCTTTGATATTTTAGATTTTGTACTTTGACATTTTTTGACAGCGAAATATAGTTCTAATTAATGTATATATATTCCATTTAAAATTGTTATACATATGTACATTTTATTACACCAATATATAACTATTTTTCGGGGGCTTTTATTAAATCCACCTGGTACCCGCGATTTGTTAAGAAAATGTGTTTTCGTTTTCTGTTTCCCTTTTTTCATCGCCAACGCTCGTTTTTCGATAAATGTATTAAATATACTGATACATGGTTTCTACTGCTTTATTATATTTACAGATGCATAACAGCGCGCATGGTTTTAGATGTACGAGGGGATTTTCTTTAATAACTCTAAGTATATAGTTTAAAATAACAATAAACTAATTATATACATCACTATTTTTATGTAAATATTTATAATTATCTTATGTATTATTAATTTGATATGAAAAATTGAATATTAATAACATGTGTCATAAATGTTATTATTATTATAAATATATTTTATTAAACTTTTCAACATCCCCTAAAATTAACTTACAAAACCAGAAGTCGTTAATTCACTCTAATAATAATAATGGTAATGTCCTCTAGACCGATTTCGGCCACGGCGGCCAATCTCGGAGAGATTAGCCAACTACGCATGAGATATTATAGTGCACAAGTGTGAGCGCAAACACAGGTGCACTCTGCAGGTGCATTTAGATGTTAGAAGTTAGAAGTTAGGAGTTAGACGGCAATCCGACACGACCGGAAAGAGTTCAGGCGCAGGACCACACACTTCCAACTTCCAGACTCCGGGCTGCTACTAAGAATTTTCTGACAGAAAAACTCAATAACTTTTTATTGACCTGACCTGGGAATTGAAGTCAGGACCTTTGGGTCTGCGGCTTTACATTGCGGCCAAGCCACTAGACCAACGAGGCAGTAATTCACTCTATTAATCCATGAGTTGGGTTTTTACTCTGTATGACTACAATTTTATGACAATTTTAAGCAGTCGATTCGGGGAAAATAGTTTTTTACGGGTTTTTAATTCGATATAGCTGGGGCCTGTTAACTGATAAATAACAAACAGTTGTTTCATAAATAACAAATATTAACAAATCATTATCATTAAGGTTGCTATGATTGACTTACACATAATAAAGTACGAGTACAGATGCAATGGATACAATTATCAATTAATTAGAAATTACGTTTACTAGAGAATGAGAAATGACAAATATATAATAAAATTCATTTTCCTTTTTTTCTTTTACTATGAATAAAAAAAAGCGATAGTACAGTCATGTAAATAATGTTGAATAACATTACTCTTCACTCTTACCATTCTTAGAACAATAAAGTAAATTATAATAACGTATTCAACTTCTTTGTGTTCAAAATTAAACCAAGTGTGAAAATTCTGTTCTTCAAGCCAGAATTGTTTTCAGTAAAGTGTCAAATGAACCCACATAGTAAAAGGCTGTTCAAATATTATTCTGAATAATTTCGTTTCTGTGGGCTCTAAATTAACATAATGTTGGTTTCAAACATAACATTTACAATTATCTAATATAAAATTTTAAATTAAGATTAAATTTGGCTTCATTATTCTTTGATTATTTATTATAGAAAGCATACAACAGTTGGTCTAGTTGTCTGTTAATTGACACTTTATGTGTGTTATGTTTTAATACAAACTGGCCAAATTACAAGTATTATTACAGACACAAAGATTTAGATCTTAAAGCCCAAAATTGTACTAATAATAATATAAATACCCGTGAAGTACGAATCGGTTTTTCTCAAAGAGGTTTCCGTGATATTCCAGTTTGTGGGGGAAATTAAAAACTTTAGGTATTCGTTTAGCATTGACCTTTTGACCAAAAGATTAGTGACCATTTATCATCACGTAAAGATAGACACTGGCACCTTAAGATAAATTAACATCAAAGATTAAGGACCATTAATTAATATGAGCAATAATAAAAATAGGTATATGTACATTACGAATATACGTACGATGGTTCAATCTACTTACTTATGTTAATAAGCACTCTATCGTTTTTAAATCGGTTCG
This sequence comes from Nymphalis io, assembly GCF_905147045.1. NCBI lineage: Eukaryota > Metazoa > Arthropoda > Insecta > Lepidoptera > Nymphalidae > Nymphalis > Nymphalis io. The sequence continues at coordinate 6,265,847 of NC_065906.1, read as the reverse complement.
TATTTTTCATTGTTCAGCAAAATAATTTCAAGTAACATCAACAATAATAATTTAACTAAATTTAAAAGAGTTGAAAAAATTCGTCAATCGTTTTACATCTAGCCGCTATGCTTTCTGTGTCGATGATTTTATGGGTGGATTCAAATTTGTTCCAACTGTTATGATCTGATCGAAATTTTAGTGCAGTTTGGTTTGTACTTGTGGTGAACTGATTCTATTGACTGCCGTAACCGAAACTTTCTTTATTGGACTAACTAGTTTGAATGTTTCACATCGAGTGGCCTTAAAATAATATTTGTTTATGGGAAAATCAAAGCCAACATAACCTTGGTATTGTAAGAGTTACGTAAACTTAGTGAACTATTTAGTTTTGAATTTAATTCTTGTGTTTGTGACTCAAGAATTTAACCTATACTTTTAAATTATACGCTATGAAAGTATACAGAGCGTTAAAAGTTTGATGTTAAATGAATTAGGATTCGTGTATGTTTGTGGTTAGTATTTTTCTTCCTGTTACAGATAATATAACTTCATCGAAATTTGACCAATGGAGACACCTGGTGGCCAAAGCTTGTTTTTATTTTTAGGCAACAGCACAATCTAAATGTTAGATAAATGGATTTGTAATATAAATGAATTATATTTTTGACTTCTTTATCTCTGGTTGACGAGAGACTTTTCACAACGAACAGTTGTTATTGACCTTTAATTTTTTGTTACAGACACAAAAATCGCTGGATCTTCGCTGAAAAAATTAATTTGCACGTTTCCCCTACATGAGATGGAGGGTATGTAGGACTCGCCGACACTGAAGGCGCCGGAATACAAACTAAAAACCAGCGGTAACACTGTCTTTTCGGGGGAAGTTACGGGATCGCTTGCGCATACTACCATGATGTGCCGACGGTAGGCCAGCCTCTGCAGTCCTCCATATCATAGGGTGTTCTCAGGATATAGAGACCTCCTAGCCAGCGAGACTTACGGCGGGAGGACAAGGTTTGCATAGAGCTGATGCCTTCTTTGGCGTAGCGGGTTAACGGAAGTACTGTTCTCACGCTCCCGCTCCGCGGCCTCCTTCTGCGACATGACGTTTTCGCAGAACGAGACCACCTCCACGCCACAACAACTGTGCCTGTTGTATAAAACATAGGTACGGTCTTGCGTTGAATATTGCTCGCACCTTTGGGATGGCTCCGCTAACTACTTACTGGAGGCCTTGGATCAGTTGCAGCGACGTGCAGTTCCTATTATTGCTGAGGTAAAGGTCACAAACACTCTCGAGCATTTACAATTGCGTTGAAAGATAGCAGCGCTGAGCGGTTTCTATCTACTGTATCATGGCGAGTGCTCTGAGGAGTTTTTCTCTCTAATTCCTGCTTCTCTAAATAAGTCTACGTGTGCTGGCTCTCGATGTCACCGCCTAACTGTGTCATAAATTCCATCACGAACATTCTTCCCGACTGTACTGGCCGTCGCCGCGTTTCAACTCTCCTACCACTTACTGTCAGGTGGAGTAGAGTCATTTGCCTTCTCGGCAAATATAAAAAACAACTTGCGTCAGCCTGAATGTGAGTGTGCCGTGACTCCGTGCTGCGACTCAAGTGGCGATGGTCTGCCTCCACTGTCGCTAGACCTGCCAAGAGGGACCCCAAGTCCTGCTCTCACCTGCGAATCAGTGCTCGCTGGGTTAAAGCCTTGACCCGCTCCACTTCCGCCATTCCGGATGGTCGCCACTCGACCTCGCTTCAAACCGAAACCGGTACACTTCCTCAAGCACCTCCGCCTAGAGTTCTCAGGGCGGATCGCTCGCGAGAAGTGTCGCCACCGTCCACGACACCGTCCAGTAACTACGTAATGCTCTCCCCGCTATTACTCTCTGCTGTCTCCGCAGAAGAGCCTTGTTACGAGCGGTGAGAGCGTCCACCCAAATGGGTGCACTGTACAGCGCCATGGAGCGCGTATAAACACTGGCAAAGTGTTTCCGGCCCTCCTACGTTGGGTAGGAGGCGGCCCTAGGCGGCAGCGGCGATAAGCTTCGGGCCAAAATGCTGCCCCAAGCTCCATCTTCCGTCCAAGATCAGGCCCAGATGTATCATCTGGACCTGCACTTTAATCACCATCCCCTGTATGGTAATAGATACCCCTCGAGGGGGACCCCGACGTGGACCATGGAATAGAAGAGCCTCCGTTTTTGTTACAGAGACTCTGAAGCCCAGCATCCCAATTCGATCCACCGTGAGAGACGCTCCGACCTCAGCCATGTGGGCCGCCACCTGAAAGGTCCGTCCCATCGCCGTGATGAGGGTTTCGTCCGCACAACACCCCCATCCCGGGAAGGACGGGTGCCACATGCACTAATTCCATTTTTTTTACGGTTGTTATTTTTAAAATTTGGCTATATTTATTAGAAATTGCACTTACGCCAAATCTTAAAAAGCTTAAAAAAATGATTACTAAATGTTGTACTATTTAGTTATTACGAAGCTTAATTCACAACGTCACTACGTTTTTTATCGATTTACAAAGGTTTTCTCATGATGTTTTCTCCATCACCGAGCACGAAATAAAGTCAAATTTCGCACTTGAAATCGTAACTAAAAACCGTTTCCAACCGATTTCGTTAGATTTAGCCATTTCGGCTCACAACATTTTGTCACATATCTGATTTTTATATATATAATCAAATTTGTTTTTTATTACTTATCCTTGTTTTGCTTGGTTCATAATATTATATGATAATAACAAAAGGTGAGAGTATTGTCCTTTGTTTAAAACTTCTGCTGTTTCGTTGTTTCGGGGTTAAGTTCTACGTAATTCACGAAGGGCTTATAGTTTTTCAGGACGGCTATCGATTACGGTATCATCTTTCTTGAAAAACTGTACCACCTCACTTCTACTCCGCGTCACCGGTGTCTTACTTAAAAAAACAACCTGCGAATGTCCCACTAAATGTCACACATAGCTAAAGCCTCCGATGCAATTTGCAACCTCCAGTGGGTAATTGTGGCAGAATTTCAGTAAAATTAGACAGCAGGTTTCTGCAGGTTTCGTTACGATGTTTTCCTTCAGGCCCACAAGATAAATTAAAAAAACAAATTATGCATATGAAATTTCAGTGGTGCTTGTGTGGGTTTTTAACCCATGATCGTATAAGATTCACGCCGTTCTAAGCACTGCGCCCTGTCGGCTCTATACTTCTTCCTGCTTAGTAAACCAAAAAATAAGCCGACTAAACTACAACCACACTCATTCAACAATATTCAAATAGAACAAGGTATTTGTATCCTTGTTGAAAGAACGCGAGTTCATTGTTTTAGCCTTTTTAATAAGTCCACAGTCAAATCCGAGCCAAACAGAGACAAGTGGCTTGTATGCTCGTCTGGTTGTGACTAAAGCGTATTGGGTGCATTGAACCTAATTGGAGCAGTTCACTTTCGAGCAGCTTGTGATATGCTTTTTTAGTTTAATCTAAGGTTTTAATCTTTTTTATGCCTTTGAGCGTAATATATAAGCAGACATTATAACATCTGCCGGGGTCCGCTAGTATAATAATAAAAGCAATTCAATAAATAATATTGCATTAATATTAATAGTAAAATATCTTACTATAAAGTTAAATGTTATTTCAATGAACGCAAGGGACCTCATGTCTTGCATCTTGGACATCCTCTTAAATATCGTAAGCTAACAGAACAAGTCGGTTTTCCTGAGTTCAAAGCTTTGACTCCTCATCTGAAGGACCATGGCCGTAGCAGCATAATTATGCATAGATAAATCATAGTGGAATTGAAAATTTAATGTAGAAATGATATTTCAGTGTATATTACACTATTAGGTATATTACTAAAATAATATAAATATATTGTGGATATAGTATATATATTCTATTACTATAAAACTATTACTATTATTATAAAATATTTATAATTGTAAATAAAAATAATAAAAATAAATAAATAAAAACAAAAAAATATAATAATTGTAAATTACTATATCACCTTTATTATAAAATAACCCATTTAGGTTATTTTTTATTAATTTAAAATATAATATTATTATTTACTTTATAGTTAGTATTTTTTAGAGATTTTTAAGTTGTATGTATATCAAAGTTCAATACAAAGTTTTTAAATATCTTTCTATTGTCATAAAATAATAGTTAAAAAAAACAATGTACAATATATGTACAGCCGACTTAAGACCTTAAGCTTTTATTATAAATATGTGTCATCAATTAAAGTAACTAGAAGTTTTTGCTTAGTAAAATTATCATACCCTAGAGAATATTTGTATGTCTAAACTAAATGACATCAAACAATTTTCTTTGCAAATTAGATATTAAGTCATTTTATTAAAAAAAATGAAAGCGAAGTTTAGTCGAGAGTGAATATATGTATTTTTTATAAGACAAAGAAAACGAGATAAAAATTATTAAAATATTGAGATAAATTAGACTTAGTTCGTCTTAAGACAAACAAAATAACATATAAAATTCGACGTTAGTCGTTATTTTTAGATTGTATATTTAGCTTTAGTAGACGAAAAAATAAATACATTAATGTTTGTATATCAATAATAATTGTTTGTTTTCGTAACAATTTCATCACAAAATATCGCTGTCATACCTTTTGTAGTAAGAATTTAGCAACTTTGTATTAAAGAATTTTTAAAAAATAGTTATATATTTTATTCATATTTTGTTTCGCCAAAAACATTAATTACAGACGTCCGAAGTCCGGACGCGTCTCAGTAGTTAATAAGACAGACCTTTGCACTCCACGAAAAAGAGATCATTATTTAAAGTACCTCCTTAAGGATGAGAAAATATAACGTTGCTTACTAAGTTACTTATAAAGCTTGTTTGGATGAGAAATGCTTCGCAATTTAACAAAGTTGTGTTTCACTTAATTCGTATTTCAAGTCTAAGAGGTGTACAATGTACATTGCTGAGCGGGTTTCGATTTAAACTACACGTTGCATGTCAGAAAGAATTTTGCATGCCGTTACGTTTCAAAAGTCAACAGAGCATTGCATCTTTTGAAATTCAGCCTTTTGCAGAGAAGACATTTGCTTGCAGCGAGAGTGTAAGGTGTTATCTTAATCTGGCCGTCAAGACGCTTCACGTCTGCCCATTGTGTGAGCGTTTCCAGCTCGCTGACGTATGCAGGAACGGGGGTGGTAATATTTCCGCGCCTTTGACTCGACCTCTTTAAGTGACGACCTACCTTCCACCTCTGTGATTCTTAATGGGACGTTTGCTCGTGCAGTCGTTGACGATCAAAAGTTGTGAGTAATGAATGTTGGGTCTGATGCTTCATAGATAATTGAATTTGATATCCGGTCTCTGTATATAACTGCAACTAGATAATGTTTAAAGATAAGTAAAGTAACAGGCTGTAAACGATTCATGGGCAAAAGCTTTTTTAATGTCTAAGGGAAGGTTTGGAGCTCATTCCGCTACGCTGCTACATTGCGGGTTTGTATGAGACATGTACGTTTTCAACGATGTTTTTTATCACAGCCGAGTACGAGATGAATTATGCACAAAAAATAAATACTTGATAACTCTGTAGTTCTTGTCCGGATTTGAATCCGCAATCTTCAGTTAAGATGCGTAAATTCTTGCTACTTACTCATCTCGACTCATTCTGTGACGATTTGTACAACGTATACTTGTTTAACAATGAATATCCACGAAGATATCGTCGATTCAATTATGTTTCTATTTTATTTTTCTTTGTAAAGAGATATAAACACTGAATTATCCATAAATAAATTAGACGCAGCTAACACAGTAAGAAAATATGGGATACTGTATATCCGGATAAATGATAGAGGTTTTTTTTATAGAATAAGTAGGCGGACGAGCATATGGACCACCTGATGGTAAGTGGTCACCAATGCCCATAGACATTGGCATTGTAAGAAATGTTAACCATCGCTTACATCACCAATGCGCCACCAACCTTGGGAACTAAGATGTTATGTCCCTTGTGCCTGTAATTACACTGGCTCACTCACCCTTCAAATCGGAACACAACAATACCAAGTAATGCTGTTTTACGGTAGAATATTTGATGAGTGGGTGGTACCTACCCAGACGAGCTTGCACAAAGCACCAACAGTAAAAGGTCGATAAATTCTATCTCAATATCTAACGTCCATTAAAACATAATTACGGAAGCTATATTTTCTTTAATATATAATGTGTATTAATATAATACACAATACATAAGACAGCTATGATCAAAAACTAGTAAAATATCAAAATTGAAGATTGTTTTGCATATGCCAATGTGAAGACAGTTTAACAAGCAATATAATTTAAACAAGACAACATTTACAGACTTTCGTAATATGATAATGTTTTATCATTCAAGCCATAATGTGTTCTTAGCAAAACAAACACTCATCTATTCGTAGTGGTGTCTAGTTCCCAAACTAGTAGCTGAAGTCTAAAGTCAAACGCGTCACAGCGAGGCTGGCAACATTGTTTAAACTCGAAACTGCGCTGTTGTTACTCCAAAAGTTCACTTTTAATTTCAAAACGAGCATCCACATAGGGTGTAAGTATAATGATGTGGATTTAAATATCAAGCAGAGTATTATTAATATTTAGTTATTTAAGTAAGCCTAAAAATAGCCGAGATGGCCCAGTGGTTAGAAGGCGTGAATTTTGACCGATGATGTTGGGTTCTAACCCGGGCAAGCACCATTGAATTTTCATGTGCTTAATCTGTGAATTATAAATTCATCTCGTGCTTGATGGTGAAGGAAAACATCATAAGTAAACTTGGTTGTGTATAATTTCACTGAAATTCTGCCACATGTGTATTCCACCCGCATTGGAACAGCGTGGTGGAATAAGCTACAAACCTCCTCGAAAAAGGAGAGGAGGCCTTAGTCCAGCAGTAGGAGATTCACAAGCTGTTACAGTTTAAAACGTATCAGAAATTAAACAGATAGAAAAAATTAAATAAAGAACTGCCTTAATTATATATTTTGATCTTGCAAGCCACTTCCACCAAAAGTAGGTGAAATAAACGTTAGTGCGATTAAAAAATGTTTTTCTAAGCAAATTTTACTGACTGAGTATAATAAATCAACGGTTTGAAGAAAACGCATATTTTTTTAATTCTAAATATTTACAATTATAAATACATATTTCAAAATTCTTAAGCTGATTGATTCCCAACTTATTCCAACACATATATACATATATAGTCTCTAATCTTATTCATGTTATTATCGAAACAGTATTTTCAACGCTTTTGACAATGGCGGTTCTTTTTAGTTTTTAGTTTAGTTTGCTGTAGTTTAGTTTTCACTGTAATATAGATATTTGCGTACATATAAATTGTACACAGTCAAAATTTGAATGAATCTATAGTATAATTGGTTATGTTTTGCTTATCAGAATGTATATAATGAGTAATGATATGATTCAGATCTTAATAATGTTTGTAAAATGTTCTTTTACAACTAAATATAAATTATATGCTACTTTTATTTAGGCATGTATGTAGTACGTTAAGTAAATATACCTACAAGTGGTTATAATGGATGAATTGTCACTTTAAGTACTTTTTATGTATATCATAGATATATACAATAAAGTAATTAAATCATAGTTAGTTATTGATATGGATGTATCTTCCACCTTATGATATGATTTCAGATATATTATAAGCAATTAACCACTCATTTGTTATATACATCTAATAACAACTAATAACAAGACTAATATATTCATTTGACATTTTAAAGGTAACATTTTCAAAGGTTTATTCAGTGAAAGGACATATCTAAAACGATAATTATATGCACACAACTTTATATCCCGGGTGTGACACTTCGGAAATGAGCAGGGAGTTGCTTTGAATGCGAATATATTGTCCAGTCGCACCTTTCACGGGATTTTCGCTCCGTACACAAAAGCTTGTTTTGTTTAAAACATCGTGTTTCAGTGGCTATCGTGTTCCTTTATTAAGATTTTTATTTTTAAATCGTTTTTATAGTCACTTTCCACATATTAGGTTAGCTTAGAGTATTCTTGTTAAAACGGTTTTCGTCGAAGACACGTGTATTTTTTTTTCAGTAAATATAGGCTAAGCTTACCTTGACGGGAGATCGCGCAGTGATTGAACACGTGCATCTTAATTGAAGATTGCGGGTTCAAGCCCGGTCAAGTACCCCTGAGTTTACTTTTGCTTAATTTATATAAAATTCTTCTTGAACTCGGTGGTAAGCGTAAACATCGTAAGGAAACCTGCTATTATGCATATAGCATGATGGAATAAGCTGCATATCTTCTCTTTAAGAAGTATAGACGACTTCGACATGCACTGGAGTAGACATCCCACTCATTGTTCTATTAACAACTATGCATGGTTTCGGTTATTGTTCAACCTTACCTAGTTAGTATATTTAAAACTAAAATAATGAAATGCTAAGACATTTCATATTATGCCCCGCGATGCCATTTGCTTTATTTGTAATATTGTAATAATGACTAACTTCATTGATTAACAATTATCAATATAAAGTGTAGCGTACTATAGATGTGTTGTTTGGATTTGTTATTAATTAAAGAGCAAACAAGTAAAGGTGAGTAAAACACCTGGTGAGTGTTCAATCGTTCATAGGTAATGGCTCTTTAAATAATGATAATTATTTCTTATACTGTTAATGCATTTTCAACTATTAAAACTAAGGTGTTTTGTCCTTAAACTTTATTTTATTATTTATTACACTGTTTCCTTGGCCCTTTAAATCGCTCACCGAGATTTAATATATATATATTAAAGATTTAACCATTACACTTCCTAATTGATTGATATTTGTTATGTCTATGTGACGGCGTGCAATATGAGTGGTGTGTGAGGAATACAGCGGCCGAGGCTGAGAGGCAAATGTCAACTAACTACACAATGCTTACACAGTTTGCCCTACATTTTGATTGCGAAGAACTTGACCAAAGAAGTTCAGCGAGATTATTTTCTACGAGTATTGATTATATTGTTTTGTGTATTTATTTTAATATAAATGTATTTGAAGCAGCTTGTCAATCCGCAACACTTATATTAAAATTCATTCGTTTTAATATTCTTTGACATTTACTTTCTTTAACGTTTTTATTTACTTTGTAAGAGTAAAGAATGCAATGGCCTACGGGTCGCCTAGTGGTGTAAAAATCGCAGGTTCGATACTGGTTCCTCGGGCTATTGTCGTCTCCACTTCTAAAACAAGATGTACGCTTAATTAAAGGGAGTATTTAAAAAAAACATTTAAGGACGTTTTCTGGGATCTTTTTGAAAAATCGTACACATTGTAAGTATACATATACATTTAGTATTTAACATTCTGGGAAAATTCGAAAATTCTGGGATGTATATTATAAGATTTGCATTTTTATTTGTTGCATTATGTATAATTATTATATAGTGCTATTGTAGTTTTTTTACGCACGTACGAAAACATTTTTATTATATTATATGTGGAGCGCCTGCTGTTTGCAAATCATTGACAAAGGCGGCCATTACTGTAATATAATTCATCTTCTTCGTTTCCTACAAATAAAGTGTATTTTTGAGCTATAAAATTGTTGAAATGAAGTGTTTATGAAATTCTTTGAATATTTTCCTTAAAAGTATATCAAGGAAACAGGGACCTCACATTACAAAGCGTTTTAATTTGTCGCAAGAATTTCTTTTTGTCGTAAAATTTTGTAGTAACACCGAGTTGGCAACAAAAGGATGAATAATGACTTTAAAACAAAGTTGAAATTTTCGGGAAACTTCACCGACACACTACTGGAAGCGCTTTAATCTTGTTGTTTGTGCGATAAAATTCATTATTTTCGTTTGATACTCGTACATGTTTTTCAATGAAATAAAAAAAAAACGCGTAGGGAAGTTTAAAGAATTAATTACTTAAAATTAAATACTTAATTAGTATGTTTAAATATATATATATATATATATATATATATATATATATATATATATATATATATATATATATATATATTTAAACAGATAATCTGACTGATAGTCAGTGGTCGCTGTCATCCGTATACATAATCATTGGCTCTGTGCAACGCACCACCAACCTTCAAACCGGATCACAAAAATATTATACTGAATATCAGAATAACTTCGCGATATAAAAGGTGATCAGTGAGTTTCCAGAAAGGCTTGCAAAAAGCCTTTTTACCAAGTAAAGTAAAGTCATCCCTGTGAGTCATCTTAAAACAAAAGTAAAATCTGAATAGTTAATTAATATATATTTTTATACATTATATTATATATTTTTATTATAATTTTTATATAAATGTATCTTTATAATTTGCTACATACCTAATACACAGCCGAGATGGCCCAGTGGTAAGAACGCGTGAATCTTAACCGATGAACGTGGGTTCAAACCCGGGCAAGCACCTCTGAATTTTCATGTGCTTAATTTCTGTTATAATTCATCTCGTGCTTTTCGGTGAAGGAAAACATCGTGAGGAAACCTGCATGTGTCTAATTTCATCGAAATTCTGCCACATGTGTATTCCACCAAACCGCATTGGAGCAGCGTGGTGGAATAAGCTCCAAACCTTCTCCTCAAAAAGGGAGAGGAGGCCTTAGCCCAGCAGTGGGACATTAACAGGCTGTTACTGTACTGTTACTGTAATACACAGCTAAATTTGTAACACAAAGAAGACCTTTGATTTGTAATGTTGCGTATGAAAGAATTATAAGAAATTTAGATTTTAAGGGGCGTAACGCCCACTCTTACTTATAGTTTACCGGATTGATGATTTATTCTTTTTACCTACCAATATAATTATATTTAATAAAAGATCAAAAATGAAGTTATCCTTTTGTAAATATTATATTGTTTATAAGATTTAAATCACAAACCTGTGAATAGTTTTCTTACATATAATAATTAAGTGATTAAAAAGATTCTAATTGTACAGTTTAAGAGTCATGGGGCGGAATCCTTAGAAACATACATAACCTTAACCTCCAAACAAAATTTTGTATATAAATAAGTAACCCGATAACAACTATAACAAATATTAACCGTTCCTTATAGCGACCTAGCTAATCTATCAATCGTGGGAACCAAGATGTTATTTCTCATGTGCCTGTGACCTTTAAACCGGAACACGACAATACTAAGTCAAGTTACTAAGTCTTGCTGTATGGCGGTAGAATATCGGATCGGTGGATGAATGTACCTACCGAAATCGGCTTGTAAAATGCCTTACTACAAACTGAACTCTATTGTTTGTAATTTGAACAAACGTTTTTGCGTTTTATTACTCCATAATTTTGTCGTTTATATATATAATATTATGTTTATATGTAATATTATCGTTAAGTTAGACATGTATGTTATGGTAATAACATTTCTGGGAGCGGGTAACGTAATTTTCATTACATTAAGCTGCAAGAAGCAGCTAATTAATTTATTAGTATAAACATCAACACACATATATGTATATATTTTAGTTTGTTAAAATTATTAAACAAAAATGAAAATTAATTAATGTTAGTTTTAAAAGGTTTTAATGATTTAAAATTTGATTCTTATTACTTATTTTGACTTTTATTACTTAGCCACTTTAGTAATATCATATGAATATCAATGATATTACTAAAGTGGCTAAGTAATTATACGCAAAGTCGTCGACCAGGAGAGAAGGGATGATGATAACGATGTCATCTTAAATGATTTTGATCACAGAATATCTCAAAGGAGTAGCAAACTGCGCGGGAGATACAGAACCCTGAAAATATTGAACTTCTTTTTGGGTAGTCGTATTAAAAGTAAATAAGCTACGTAATATCAAACAGCTTATACATTAAAATAACGAAAATTCATTAAAAATATGTTTTTATATATATGAATACGAATTACTCAAATCCGCATTTCAAGATGCCTTTGATGTACTTGAATGCCAAATGGAAATTAAAACGTTTGAGCTATTTTATGATTTCTTTTCAATTATTATATGTTTAAAGTGCATTAAATTATATAATAATAGCTACCCGTCTAGGCTTTTCACGGATGTACATAAATTATTATTTATTTTCTTTTTTTAAAGATGGTTTAAATAATACATAAATTTAGAAACATACATACATAAATTTAGAAACTAATTTACCTGTGTCTATTTATCTTTCATTCTAGCTTTAAATATCGTCACTTCACTCCAGTAACACATATGACTTGACCTTAGATTTTGAACGAGTTGACGTAATTCCCTCGCGACTATACCTCTCTATGGTACAGTTTCTTGTACCAGTTCTAATCTTGACAGCGATGAAAACACACGATTAATGATATCCTATCTTATAGTGTCCGCAATTATTTTATTTTATGTAAATTATGTAATCAATATATAGTTATATATAATCTACGTGAATTGGATATTAAGCTTATACGGACACAGCCTTACTTAATATATATTTTCAATTATTATAAGCGGACTGAGAAATTGGTCACAACCGCCCTAGACACTGATGCTTTAAGAAACATCAAACATTCCTTACATCGTCAATACGGCAACCCCCTACTAGCTAGCTACTCGGGATCTAAGTAGGTATGTTCCTCTTACCTTTAATTACACTTGTTTATTACAAGCCGCCACACAACAATACAACTGACTGGTTCATACTGAGACAGGCTTGCACAAAACTCTACCACCACGCAACTTTAATATCTACAATGATTGAAATAATAATAATATGTTCCTCTTTTTCAATACACTCGTATATTCTGTAAATAATATACATTTTAATATTATTTAAATAGCACTTTGTACCGTTGATTGTTTAAATCAGACTGCACTTAAAATGCGATCCACAATATTCTTCTCTGATATTTTTAAAGTAAAAGTTAATGTACTATGAAACTTTCTCATCAGGTTCTTTGCAGTCTTATTTTATTTTATAATATTATTAATTATTCCATCTTAGAATTGATTTAAATATGGTAATTAAAATAAAAATATCGCCCGCAGCTTGACCTTCGTGCAAGAGGGGGGGAGGTCAGGTGTTAGGTACCTAATGTATTTTTCTGTGCAATGATTAGTTGGGTAGTTAGGATGTGAAACAACAAACAAATATATTCACTTTCGCATTTATATAATGATGCCCTTCTGTCCGATTTCGGCCATGGCAGCCAATCTTAACTGCCAAACTGTACAAGAATTATTATAAAGATAGTTCACAAGTGTCTGTACAAACACATTTGTACTCTCTACATTACACTCATAAACTTATGGGATGGCAATTTCGACACGAGCGGGAAGAGTTGTGGCGTAGGACCAACGGCTTTACGTGCTGTCCGAAGCACGGGACTGCATTTTACTGGTGGTAGGGCTTTGTGCAAGCTCGTCTGGGTAGGTACCACCCACTCATCAGATATTCTACCGCAAAACAGCAATACTTGATATTGTTGTGTTCCGGTTTGAAGGGTGAGTGAGCCAGTGTAATTACAGGCACAAGGGACATAAAATCTTAGTTCCCAAGGTTGGTGGCGCATTGGATATGTAAGCGATGGTTGACATTTCTTACAATGCCAATGTCTAAGAGCGTTGGCCACCTGATGGTAAGTGGTCACACTTACCATCAGGTGGCCCATATGCTCGTCGGCCTTCCTTTTCTATAAAAAAAAAAAAAAACACTGCTAGACTTCGGAATGCAACTGAGATTTTTTTTAGACAGAAAAAGCCAATATCAGCCCGACATTGAATATAATGAAACACTGAATAAAATAGAGCACAACTATTTAGCATGTTTGTAGAAAGTATAAGAAGAGGATAAAACAGTAGCAGAGTTCAACGAGTGCATCGTGCCTGGGTCAGAGCTAAGACCACCAGTCTGGATTTCTTTCTGATTGTGTTTTATATTGGCCTTTACAGCAAGCCATCCTAGGTATCAAATGACGTCAATTCTGGGGGTGTCTCCCATGAGATCACATCTTTGCTCAAAATATTTAAACTCTAGAGTGACGCTATGCATTTAAAGACTTGAAGAACACGATGATACGCAGCGGGGAGATTATATAATGCGATCATTGTTGGAATTAGTATATGGAAAGTGTTATATAGGATACATATCATTAAAAAAATGCTCACAAAAGCTTACTTTTTGTTTTTTTTTTCACCAACATTTAATTTTACCAAGTCATATAACAATTATCTCCATAACGCGGAACATGCAAAACGTTACCATGATATAATTAATTAAACTGGCAGGTAGACTTCCTAAACAAAGGGGGGGAACTCTTCCTTCGTTTTTATTACTAAAGATTACAACATTGCTTAATTTATTCGCGAAATTTGTCTCATCTTGAAAAATTTGCTGTCACAATTGCTAACAAAAGAATGACTAATGTTTCCAAAAAAGTTGCTGGACGAACAAACTTTGAACGCTTTCAAGGGTGTGAATTATTATCTTGGAATTTCCTTTCGCGATTAGAAGTTGAGAAAATATATACTTTTTGAATAATTCATTTATGATTTTTTTATTCCCTTCATTTTATGACTTTTAATGAATGAATGAAAAATATTATTTTCGTATTCTTGCAAGTTAGTTTGATACTTGATATTTAGAATTTGTAATTTCGTAATAAGCCTTACAAAGTTAGACACTGTATTTTATTTCAATTTAATAATTATTTTGTTATTGCAAAAAGGATTTCTTACTATTTTCTTTTATAATAACACTGATATTGTTAAAAGTATAGTTTATTAAATAAAATCATTGGTCATTGAAATAAATTCAAATAATCTATATATTGGATATTATTTTATAAGGATAATTTTTTATATATAACTCATTTGTACTAAAGTTACATAAATCATTAAAACAACTAGAAATTAATCCAATAAAGTTATTAAACTAGCACCAATAGAAGAGTTACGGCATATTCAGTTTCTCAAACTTTAGGTCAGGGTTATTAAAACGTCAAACTTTCGTTATTATTGTCGATATGCCAACCATTGAGATTTCATTACCTGAACCCAAGGTTGAATGTCCCTGCCATTAGACTCCCTCGGATCCCAACTTTATGAGTAAGGCTAGAGAATGAGCGCTTACATTTTCAGTAAAGTATGTTTTCAACTTTATCATATATATATACATCCGTGTATAATTTCTTTTTGTTGACTGTACGTTTCATTAATTATCAAAGAACGTTACATAATCTACTTTTCTTGATATTGTTTTTTTTTAAATAATTTGTCGAATGGGAAAATTGGCCATTGCAAGCCCGCCTGGGTAGCTTACACTGATTAGATATTCTACCGCTAAACAGCAATACTTAGTATTGTTGCGTTCCGGTTGAGTTATCATGTTCATGAATGAGTTATTTCATCAAAGTAGTGCAGCCGTGGAAAAATAACAGACAGACAGATAGGGTTACTTTCGCATTTATAATATTTGTAAAATTCGTATAAAAGATTAAGTTCTGAATTTCTTTGCAAGTTTTTCGCGATATAATCTGCTTTACAAACAGTGGAAGCTTGTAGTTAAATTAATCTTGTAAAATGACGATTGATTGCTTGCTTGCTTGTCTATTTAAACACAATATCTTTAATTTTAAACAATATTGTGATACAAATAAAAAAAATAAGAATTATAAAAACAGTCAAAAAACACAACTTTGGTACTGTTAGCGACATAAATGATTAATGTTTTATCCGCCACATTAAATTTTAAAACTATTACATAGTTTTTACATACACGCTAAATAAAAAACGTAATAAATATTAAAAATTAAAGTCAGACATGAATCGAATGATTGTTTTAAATAAGTTAAGCTTGAAGATAATTTAATTTCG